>NC_080396.1:58807500-59412500 GCF_030265065.1 Corythoichthys intestinalis
CACGAATATTATTTAAACCCCTGTTGATTGCTTTTACAAGATAATCTGCCGTGCGGCCATCTTGCAGGAAAACAAAGAAACTGCGGTGCTGTCGTAGATCGTCATATTTCGAGCATGTCGTCGGGTGTAGAAACAAATGGCGAGTCAAATTTTACGTTGGATGTCGAAAAGATCGTGTGTTGAAGCGATCAGATTAGAGGTACAACTGTACTGTTAAAATTGCACCTATTTTTGAGGTTTTTTGTTTAGAAAATGATTCACAACAAGATGTTTATCAGGGAATGTGAATATTTATTTTGATATATATTTATTTTGAAGAGAGCATATCTAGGCAATGATCCAAACAACAGAACATTTCAAAATATATCCAATATAGCCCAGTTTAAGAGGTAGTAAGAGCATCTATCATAGCAGATTGGAAGTCAACCAGCCAGTATTTTTTTTTAATTGTTATTTCTGGAATTACTAGTTGTTGTTGTTTTTTTTTTTAATACCTATGTATGCATTCCCATCAACTATTAAAGTGCCAATTTAAATTAAGAGACGCTGGGACTCCGATTGAAAAAGTTTAGCTAATACTTTTTCGATTGACATTGACGAATTCAAACTATGATGCCAGAGAGTAAGGCGAAAATCATTCAAGCCATCTACCATGTTTTCTCAATTGCTGTGCTTTGGTCAAAAACCTGGTTTACGAGTGTTACCGTCAGAAAACACATTTTCCACTGGCAAGAAAGTGTAACTTAATTGTGAATTGGTCTATATATAGAAGAGAGAGAGCGAGGGGGGATTCGTGACCATGAGTCTGCCTGCAGAGCGATGCAACAAAGACGGGCACATCACAACATACCTTGTTAAAGATCAGTCCTGTAGCGCTGGAGTCAGACATGATCGCCCCCCACCTCCCCTATGGTTGCAAGGGGGAGATGGAGGGAGGCACCATCAGCCTAAGTGCTTCACTGCTGCCATTGCTTCCTTCCCTACAGTGATTTCCTACACAAAAGTGATGCAGCGACTGGATGGCTGCTCAGTGTACAGCTCAGCATCAGCATCAGCTCCACCCCGATCGAAAATCTCGAGCATCTGACTGTGCAGCATCACACGTTGCTACTATATGTGGCAGCCAATCCCTCATTCAGGACATTCTGGTGTCACTTCTAGAATTAAAGGGACATATTTTGATGCCCAGGAGCACGGTAAACAAGTAGTTGGCACAGCTGGCTCGCAGATTTAAGTTTTTTTTCCTACTGGAATCGTATATGGAGTTTGCATGTTTCCCTGTGTTTGCCTGGGTTTGTATGGGAACTCTGGCTTTCTCGCACATTTGAAAGACTCTATTGTATATTGTCCCATACTGTGAGAATGATTAGTTTGTTCATTGTACGTGTCAGTACTTTTGTTTAGTTGCTTGGGAAAGGCTCCTTCCCCTCATCCTAGAAGCAAAGTTCTGAGCTTACGAGCACAGTAAAATAGAGAAGGGCTTGCTCACAGAAAATTTACCAGATTCACTGTACTTGGTTGTGGAATTTCACACTTCCACAGCAATTCAAAAGTAATTTTTTGCAAATATGTTTCCTTTACAGTGATCCCTCGCAACTTCGCGCCCTCGGTCCATCGCAGATTTTTTTTCAATTTAAAAAAAAAAAAAAAAAAGCCGATCGCTTAGTCTCAGTCTTGCTCCCTCCCTCCCTGCTCTTTGTTTGTCGGGCACTGCGGCAGTAAGTTAACGATGTTGAACAATGTTTGTGTTTCATCTTGCCAGAGTCACGAGCTTCAAAAGGGCCACATGCGTCAATCATCGTTGAACTTGTTGAACAGTTGCTGTGGCAACTCATTGTGTGTATGTGAGAGGATTTGAGTAGACTCACTCAATGAAGTGTTGCGAGTGCTGCCTTGGAACAAACAGGCTCTGTGTGCGCATGCGCGGGCAGGGGGATAGGCAAGCGCACGCTGGAATGAATGTATGTGTGTGCAGTGACGTTCGAGGCAGCCAGACGTGTTGTGTTCGCAGCAATAAACGTGTTAAAAGTGATCCCGAGCAGTTTGTAATTTCCATATGTCACTCCAAGACTCACAGCCAAGGGAGGTAACAGAAGCATTTGAATAAAGCCAAGCATTTTTCTACTACAGTACAGCACTTTATTCTTGTTTAAAAATAATTTGGTGGGACAGTAACTTGTTTAAAATTACCTCGAAATAATCGTATGTTGAACAGGATTTTCCCATAAGAATACATTATAATTCAATTAATTTGTTCCACAGCTGGAAAACCTAAACTAAATTCTTAATAAATACTGATGTTACGGTTGCAAATATCAGTTACAAAGAGCAAAACAAATAAATTATGAAGAAAAATTGTAATGATAATATAATATTAATACTAATAATAATATTACCTGTAATAATGTAACAAAGCGGGTTCTAATGAGGCGAAAGTGTACCTGAACGCATCGCATGGCTGACTTTACGGATTGAGCCTTTTTACGTTCGTTTTGTTTACCTTGCTGCGGGGGACACTAGGCGTTTTGTGCTGCACAAGTTGATGGAATAAATGATTAGAAACCTGACGAAGCTGGCGATTTCTTTGGTGATGTACCACAATAATAATTGCCACCTTAACTTATAAAGACGGACGAACGGAGGAGGACCACCATGAAAGACAGTCTACGGCTGGATTGTTGAGCCATATCACGGATGTGCACCCCACGCTCATATTTTTCTATCATATCCATCTTCAGGTCTATGGTAAGCATCATCTTTTTTTTTCACCACTTGCACTAACATTGTTGGAACTCATGTTTATTTCTCTCACAAGAAAATATGGCGTGCTTCCGTCTTGCGGGAAAACAAAGAGACTGCGGTGCTGTCATAGATCATCGTATTTAGAGCATGGCGTCGGATGTAAAAACAAATGGCGAGTCAAATTTTACGTCGGATGTCGAAAAGATCGTGTGTTGAAGCGATCGTATGTCGAGGTACCAATGTATATGGCATTTTTTTAAAATCACAATTTGGGGAAAAAAGTGAAAAAACAGGTCTTATATGTATCTATTTCCAATGCTAAATCAGAATAAATATATTGAATGCACGAAAAAAAGAAAAAATAAATGTTTTTTTGGGGGGGGGGTGCGCTACTTTGTGGTTTTTCACTTATCAAGGCAGGTTCTGATACCCATTAACCGCGAAAAATGAGGGATCACTGTACTTGTCATTTGGTAAGCGCTGCTAAAGAATGACATTTGGTTTGCCATTAACGATGTACAATTTGGCACAATCTGAAATATGGCTCATAGATTGGAAATTGTTTGGTTTGACCCGATCCGATGGTTCAGTTTGAGGTTCTGATCTATCATTGGGAAATATACTTAACCAAGGGTTTCCCACGATGCACGAGCACGCAGATGGAACAAAAACAATTTTTTTTGAAATCATTCCATTCAGGCCCTTGACTGAATGGCTCACACATCCGTTTTGAAACCAGTATGGCTCATCGTATTACGTTTTCTAGTAAACCACAACCATATCCATTTGCAAGGCTTGGCCATGGTTTGGCAGAGTCAGAGAACCTGGAAATGTCCGTATTACGTACTATTTACATTCGTTCTTCATGAAATGGGCCTGAACACTATAAAATCCTTGTTTTGAAGTGTTTTAGGATTTGTCTTAAAAAAATTTTTTTTAGCAGTCTTTGAATGCAGGAGTGAGATGCATTGTCAGTCATCTAGTTCTGCTAAGAAGAATTGGCATGTATCAAAAGCAAAGTGGCCGGATTCTTGCGTGCTCCCGTGATACTGTTGACGATTTCAAATCTGCTCATTTGCAGACTATTTAGACTTGCAAAAGCGATTGGAATCCAATCACAAACCGCATAGATGACAAACTTCACAAACACCAGGTGACACGCTTTTTTCTCCTACAGTTATGGTATGCATGAAACAGTGGGAAGAAAAGTGGAATTCCATGATAGGTAACTAATAACAGTACAGTAAATAACGAAATATTATGTCCCTGACTGGCACACAATTACATTCTTCTGGCACGTCAGTTCCTGCCCACAGGCTGTATGTTTGATATCACAACAAAAAAGGAGCAACTATGCTATTAAAAAACACAATATAAAATTGCTTCATGGATTGGTTTTAGTTTGATTTTAACTAATGCAATCTAAATAATGATGAAATGGCCCTTGCAGATTTCCATTATTCAGTGCACAGCACTTGGAGGAAAAATATTGCACACCCCTGTCTTAAAGCAAAGGAGCAGCCTCCACAGCTGGGCTGGCTCATCCCCAGGCCTGAGGCACCGAAGACCCTACTTTGGTGTCCATTATGCTGGTATGCTCTCATCAGCCTCATTTAAGGTCGCTGCTTATAAATGAAGTGCACTCCACCACAGCTTTTAGCAGAACATGTCTCAGGGCTTTAGTCCTGAAATGTTTATCTATTTATTTATTTATTTTCATGAAAAAGGCACGCACAAGCACACATACACACAATCACAGCCTTTGGAGTGGACAATACACGGTGACTATTTTCATCATTAGGGCTGAACATGAAGCAGGAGTTGGGGGTGCAGTGCCTCCAAACAAGCGTGAGGTTGGCGAGAGAATAAAGACAAGGCGAAAGAGAAGAGAATAGAGAGAAAATAACATTTAGAAATACTCGTTTGCTGTTAATCCATTGTTAAAGATAGAAAGTGAATTGATGACAAGAGGATTAAGCGAAAGATGGCACAAAATGAGATTAGCACAGTCTTTTCTTGTTTTTTTTTTATACTCTTCAGTCAGTCTAATTATAGCTCAGCATTGTCTCATTTCTCTTCTCCATCTTTACTTTTCTAATTCTTCTCATTTTCACTTCCCCTCCAAAATTTTCACCTTCATTCTGCCAGCTCGTCTCCTTTTCGGTTAGCGTATTGCCAAAGTTTACTGGGTTTTGATGAATTCCCACCAGAAAAAAAACAGATTTGACACATGCTCAGACATCTTGAAAAACACCACCTTGGTCACCTGAATGAGAACTAAGCTTCGTAAATGGAGAAGACGAAGGAAATAAAAAAAAAAATGAGTTCAGTGTTATATCTTGCAGTATTGCTTTATTCTCTTGATACTGTCACGCAGGTGTGTGATTGTTTCTTTTTTTAGCACTTGTCAAAAGAGGCCTAAAAAAACAAAAAACAAAGATAAATACACTGACTGAAAAAATCTAAGTCAACCAGAGGTGAACATGCAATGTAAGGTCATATAAGGATACTTGGCTCTTGATATTTTTTTTTTTTTAAGTTGCATGTCACAAAACACAAACATAAAATTGATTAAATAAAAAATATTATAAACACAGTCAATTAAACCCAATGTTCTGCCATGCTTACAGTTTTGAATGTTTATTAGCGGCTACTGCGCATGCCCAAACTAACGTGTGCGAGTGGTGACGTCATTGTAATGAGAGTCTTCCATTTATATGGTTGAGGAGCAAGCCCGCAATCGAATCCTTCAACTTTGGAGGCCGGTGGGCCCATTCTGCAACACAATCATTGCGTCTTGGTTTCGCATCATCACCGTGTAAAGTCGAGGGTTAATACCATACACCTGGACTAAAAAAAATTGATCAATCAGTTAACATTCCTGTCGACATTTCATATTCAAGACGAAACCGTAAAATTAGCGTGTTAAAGGGAGTTGAATAATTTCTTTTCACATTGGAGGCACCTCACCCCTCATGCAAAAGGGAAGCTGAGGCAGCATTCCGGGCAGAGGTGGATCATAACATCCCCTGACAATGCAACCAGAGTCTGGCAGAGTGGATCAATAGGAGAGCCGCACAAATGCTCCATCCTGTCCCGAACAACTCCAGCCTGCTAACATTGCCCCGGAATGCTTCTGCATCTGATATAGATATTTACAGTGACCCCCTATTTGTTGTGTCATCTGTTTTCGTTCTGTTGCCATCAAAAAATAGGAGGAATGAAGTTCTCCGAGTTCTCCAAATTAGGATCAAGATTTGTGTTTCCAGATTTTGGTCTCATTAAAATTTAAAATAAAATTAAACCAATGTTGTATTTTGACCAAAATTTTAACCCAACCCATAATATTTCATTTAACAAAGGTTTTGATGATGTTAGATGAGCTAACGGGAATTACCATTGATTGCATGTAATCATAAACCTTCAAACAACTGCGACTTGATCTCTAAATTACACCACATTACACTGTATCTTCCCCCCAAAAAACTCAATGCTGCCCAGCATGCTACGGCACTATGTGTTTCTATCAGTGCTGTCATTAACCCCAGTAATCTGATTAAAGTTAGTTTCCATAGTGCCTGTGCGTTACTATTTTGTTATTGCCTCATAATGTATGTCCAGTGGGGCAAATAAGTATTTAGTCAACCACCAATTGTGCAAGTTCTCCAACTTGAAAAGATTAGAGAGGCCTGCAATTGTCAACATGGGTAAACCTCAACCATGAGAGACAATGTGGGAAACCCCCCCCCCAGAAAATCACATTGTTTGATTTTTAAAGAATTTATTTCCAAATTAGTGTGGAAAATATTTGGTCACCTACAAACAAGCAAGATTTCTGGCTGTCAAAGAGGTCTAACTTCTTCTAACGAGGTCTAACGAGGCTCCACTCGTTACCTGTATTAATGGCACCTGTTTTAACTCATTATCGGTATAAAAGACACCTGTCAGTCACACTCCAAACTCCAATATGACCAAGACCAAAGAGCTGTCAAAGGACACCAGAGACAAAATTGTAGACCTGCACCAGGCTGGGAAGACTGAATCTGCAATTGGTAAAACGCTTGGTGTAAAGAAATCAACTGTGGGAGCAATTATTAGAAAATGGAAAACATACAAGACCACTGATAATCTCCCTCAATCTGGGGCTCCATGCAAGATCTCACCCCGTGGTGTCAAAATGATAACAAGAACGGTGAGCAAAAATCCCAGAACCACACGGGGGGACCTAGTGAATGACCTACAGAGAGCTGGGACCACAGTAACAAAGGCTACTGTCAGTAACACAATGCGCCGCCAGGGACTCAAATCCTGCACTGCCAGACGTGTCCCCCTGCTGAAGCCAGTACACGTCCAGGTCCATCTGCGGTTCGCTAGAGAGCATTTGGATGATCCAGAAGAGGACTGGGAGAATGTGTTATGGTCAGATGAAACCAAAATATTTTTTGGTAGAAACACAGGTTCTCGTGTTTGGAGGAGAAAGAATACTGAATTGCATCCGAAGAACACCATACCCACTGTGAAATATGGGGGTGGAAACATCGTGCTTTGGGGCTGTTTTTCTCCAAAGGGACCAGGACGACATACATATCTTTGTAAAGGAAAGAATGAATGGAGCCATGTATCAAGAGATTTTGAGTGAAAATCTCCTTCCATCAGCAAGGGCATTCAAGATGAGACGTGGCTGGGTCTTCCAGCATGACAATAATCCCAAACACACAGCCAGGGCAACAAAGGAGTGGCTTTGTAAGAAGCATTTCAAGGTCCTGGAGTGGCCTAGCCAGTCTCCTGATCTCAACCCCATAGAAAATCTGTGGAGGGAGTTGAAAGTCCCAAAACATCACTGCTCTAAAGGAGATTTGCATGGAGGAATGGGCCAAAATACCAGCAACAGTGTGTGAAAAGCTTGTGAAGAGTTACAGAAAATGTTTGGCCTCCGATATTGCCAACAAAGTGTACATAACAAAGTATTGAGATGAACTTTTGAAATCCTTATTTTCCACCATGATTTGCAAATAAATTCTTTAAAAATCAAACAATGTGATTTTCTGTTTTTTTGTTTTTTTTCACATTCTGTCTCTCATGGTTGAGGTTTACCCATATTGACAAATACAGGCCGAGAAGTTGCACAATTAGTGGTTGACTAAATACTTATTTGCCCCACTGTGGAACAAAGTATACTGTAGTCATATACGAAGAGCATTTCAGATAGAAATGTTGCTGTTGAGTTTAGGAGTGACATCACACGTCACGTTTTCTAATTGGAAGGGGAAAAAAACGTGTTACGTGTATTACCGTGCTGTGTGAGCTAAGAGTCTCCGGCAACACAACATAGCCTAGCTACCTCGTCAGGACGCGAACAATGAAAGAGGCAGGAGAGATATCACAAACGGCCTCATTTGCTCACTGGAAATACAGCAATTACTTTACATTTTTGTCCAGTAAAGATGACAAAAATATCTCCGTGCATTGCAAACTGCGCTGGTTCAAAAAAAGACTCCACATCCAATTGAAGGAACCACTTGGAATTACAGCACAACGCGACAAACCTCGAAACAAAGCCTATTGGTAACGAGACAGCCAGCAATTCTACCGTTTGTAACCAGCCTTAACGTACATTTTATAGTTACCGTCTGTAACCATAGACGGAGTTTGACTTTGGGGGGGTTGGGGGGTCACAAAGCATGTCGATGACCCTGAAACAAAAGTAAAAAATTTGGACACACCTAATCATTTGTGCGTTTCATATATTTTCATTAATATTTGCATTATAAATTCTCACAGAAGATATCAGAACCATGAATGAACATATGGAATTATGTACTTAGCAAAAAAAAAAAAAAAAAAAGTGAAATAACTGAAAACAGGTTTTATATTCTGCTTTCTTCAAAGTATCCACCCTTTACTCGTATTACTTTTCAGCACACTTTTGGCAATCTCTCAATGAGCTTCAAGATACAGACACCTGAAAAGATTTTCACTTCACTGGTATGCCTTATCAGGGTTAATACGTAGAATTTTTAGCCTTTTGAATGGGGTTGGGACCATCATTTGTGTGTCCAAACTTTTGGCCTGTACTATACTGTATATACAGTATATACATCTTGAAACCGTTCATTTTCAATCCTCTGTTCAAGCTCAGTTGTTGTTGAAGCTTTTGAAAGCTTAAGTTTAAAGAAATTCTCAGCCTCCTTGCCTCCTCAGCTGTAGTTTTGGCTAAGCAAAGCAAAGGACCATCTCTAAGGTGCTAGACTCACATGATCTGTTCGAAGAAGATTTTTAAATACTTTGAAGGATTCTTGTTCGTTTCGTTCATTTTTGTTATTTGTTTTATTGCTTTAAAACTTTTATTGACAACATTTTAATGGCTAGGTTTTTATTTTAAAGGGGAAGGTCAGAATGTTTTACATTAGGCTTAATCTCAAGTTAGCTGGGGTTTAATTAGTAGTTGGAGCTGATTTGAACAAATTCAGTTCAGTTTGTCAGTTATTTGTTGGTTTCAGGGCTCCAGGGTAGCTAAACTAGAGCGAGTTAATGGTGGTTGAAATCAGCTCCATCACCTAATTACCGTAAACTTCCTTGCTAACTCGAAGATTAAGCCTTATATGAAAAACTCAAATACATGCATTACATTTTTCTGTTATCATCCTTATGTTGAGGCCGCAAAAGGGAGAAAAATTGGTAAAAAGTAATTGTTAAATTACTTTTAAAGTAACTTAGTTACTTGGATAATAAAGTAATCCGTATAGTAACTACATTACTTTTATGAGGCGTAACCAGTAATTAAATTAATTATTCAAGTAATCTGTGACAACACTGGGTACTATACTCTGGAGGGGCCCAACTCTAGATTAGGATTTACTGTACCTGTATACTGTAAAAAGTCAGCGGCTCTGTGATAAACGGGGTTTACTGTACTTTCAAGTCATTAGAAGATCAGTTATATTTGCAACCACAGAAAAAAAGCCATCACGGTTAGAATGGTCTGACATATTGGGTTAGCCATCTGCAAAGAGGAACGCTACTGATGCAATAGGGACAAGGCAATGACGTGCACGCACGCTGATATGCTTAGGCTGGCACACTTCGAACACGAAGCAGCGAGCCAGGCCAAGAAGCTTTGCCATTCATTCATGTTGTTGACTTTAGCCCTGCCAGATGCATTGTAGAGGCACTCCCACCAACCACTGGTGAGCACGACCTAGCTAGCTGTCTTCTTCTGTGACGTCTCATTTGCTATTTATTGCTACTGCCTACATTACCTTCATATAATATCTAACACAAAGTGACAAGTCACATTTTTGTTGCAATCTTATTTATCTTTTAAAGGAACAACACTTAAGAAATGAAATGTACAGCTGGTATCAACAGTGTAAAGTTACCATAACATCAAGAAAGTTTAGCACCAGTGGTGGTAATCGGCTTGTGTGAAGTGTGTGATCACACAGGGCCACAACATGCCACACAAATGGTGTAATTGGCATGTATAAAGTGTGTGATCGCACAGGGCTGCAAAATGCCAAATGCCAAAGCTGTGACAAAAAAAAAAAAAAAGAATAATGGTTTTCTTTTTTAAAACACATGGGTGCTCACAAAACCGGTGTTAGCAAGTAGCAAAGAGGAAGTAGCGGCATGATTGCAGTTGTAGGCCAGCTTCAAAATAAAAGCCTTACAAATGTTGTACATAATATTAATGTTGTCTTTTTATTTTGAAGCTATCCAGCATGTGGGTGGTAGCGGATAATTTTGGCGGGGCCTCTCCACACTTTTGCAGGCCCCTCAAAACGATCCACACCTTCACAGCTCCCTCAAAATGATCGTCCGGACTGGGGCGGGACACTTATACAATTTGTCTTCATACATCATCATACATTCTTTTTACAGCCTACCCATGTCCCTACCCTAGTAACTTTTCTGATTAAGATTTTTCAGCTTATTATAACCAGAAACTTAAAAAAAAAAAATGAATATGATGCAAAAAGCTTCAGTTTTGTACACAGTTGCCACATGTTTAATTCAAACACATGCAAAAGGTTCCTGAGCCTTTAAAAAGTCAGTCCAATACAGTATATAAGATGAAATTTATTGATAGTACCCGAAAAATAAAATGGTAACTCCACACAAATCCCGTGCTTGCGCCGTTGATCTCAGAACTGTCATGCTAACCACTCTTCCTCCGTCCCTCCCTTTTTAGTTATTTGGGGAAAATTCATGTTTAATTCATCTTTACAAGTGTAAAGTAAAACTTTTCTTGGTTCTAATGAGGCTTAAATTTGAATGAAGTATGATAAGCACATTGTTCTACTCCTGTGCATATCGGTGTATTTTAAAATTAAAATATATAATTTTTGCACTTAGAAAAATGCCAGTAATCACAAGTTTATTATTGACAGCATGCGATTAATCGCTTGGCCCTACAATATTTAATATGATATTTCAATACGGGGCCGGTCTGTAGCATGAAACTCCCGAGCTAAAAATGAGTCCCACTCTGGCCCTGCATGGGAGGCAACTACAATATGGGGAACTATCCATTCCAAAACGGTGATGTACTGAAGCAGCTAATGATCTCTTTCACCAGCTTTGGGATGTCGTCATGGAGGAGTTGAAAGGATTCTAGTGGCAAGTTGTGTAGCTCTGTTGAACTCCATACCCAAGAGTCTGAGGGCAGAAGTTGAATATACAATACTGATGGTGACACAAAATGAAACACAGTTTCACTTGGGGATGAATTAACTATTGTTGCCTGCAGTTTGGTCATTATTTAAACACTGGTGTCACATACAGTATCATTTAACACTGCTATTGTTGAACTTTTCTCCTTTCTCTCTCAGTTTGTGCCTGAGGAAAGCACATTCTGTCCTATTGTATTTCCAATATATCATAACAAATATATTGTAGATCCATCACACATCTGTAACTACTAGGAGATAAATAGGATTCTAGAGCCAATGTACTGCCTCACCAAGCAGCTCAACAGAATATGTTTACAACAAAAAAAGAGAGGAAAAGAAAAGTCTTTCTATTATCCACATGTCCATGTTCAACCTCACCCTATCACTCCCAACTGCTGTGCAGAAACGCTTAAGCTAAATAACTAAACAACCAACACACATGGAACTGCACCTAATTGCCCAGTGCAGCATTCTTCCCAAGATGACATGTGTTTGCTGCTTAGCTGACCTCTTTCCAGCTCCGGGTTTGAGTTGGGCCTAATTGGTGCCTCTTGACTGAGGGAATGTCAGACTTATCAATATGTAATGGTGCCCTACATAAACGCACAACCTAACAATTCTAGCGTTAAGACACCACAACTGCTGCTTGGAACATTTGCTTTGAGCTTGCTCTCGATGTCTCCCAAGAATAATTGTTTGAACTACCCACGATGCACACAAGCCAACTTGTTCCCCAACAGGACCTTTTTCTTGCATAGATAATAAGCTACAACAAAAATAAGCAAAAGCAGTGTTTTCTAAACAGGAACTGAATCTTTGGCCATCTCAGCATTGCTGCTTCATCAACTTTAATCAAGGAATTGCACACTGATGCATATACGCACATACACAAAGAAAGCACTTTGCGCCCCACGGGACAGGCTTTTAGTGCTCCGTCTCATGCACTATTTAATTGACCCGGCACAGGAAGCCTCACGGTCCCAGATGCAATCCTTCTCTCCTGAACAAGTACGCCCACCCGCATCATCTGAGATCCTCACACGACGCCACTGAATGCCATTTGCTGACTTTTTGCTGACAAACACGGGTGAAATGTGTTTGCTCACGGCTCACTTAACTGCTCAAAGTTTCATTCTAGTATGAGGAGTAGAGATGTTCTTCACATGTCATCCGTGTGCCGTCATTCCATGCAGCAAAGACACAGACATGAAAGCAGAGTACTTACTCCGTGGGAGGTGGAAAAGCATCTCTTTCTTTCTCCGGCTCTGCTAGGCAGTCATCCTGCGCTCTCTCTCCTGGGCAACACTCAAGTGCACCGTTGCATGAGTGTACACGTTCTATCTCGTGGACTTTGTGCACAGCACCACCGCCCTTCGCTGCTGCTACGTCAGCAAGCCTCTATCTCTTCTGCATATCGTCCTTCTCAGCCTCTCTCCTCCCTCACCAAAGTAACACAATTACAGCACAAGCATCGTCTTTAGCTACAATACTGGAAGGCGTTTCTAAGAATGTTAGTCGATTCAAGTCCACCTCACAGTTCTGATATCAAGGATTCAAACCCAGGTTCTGGCTTTCATGTGTGGAATTGGAGGTGCTTCTTTTGACTCTGTGGGTCTTCCCTTGAGGCATCATAGCTACCTTGCGACACTGACCAACTACCTGTTGATTTCAATGAAGCATCTATACGTTAATAATAATAGTAATAGTAATAAAAACGTGGTCTTCGCTTAATCGAATTAGCTGTAGGTGATCGTTACTGCACAGTGGTAACTTGATGCCAATTGATTCAAACCCATGTATGAAGGTAAGTAAGAATGGTTGTCTGTCTCTATATGTGCCCTGAGATTACCTGCATCTGTCTAAATTCAGCTTCGATAGGCTCCAGATCACCCGAAACCTTAAACAATGTGGATTCGGCTATTATTACTGGTTGTAACTATAACCATGCATCCATTATCTGTAACACCTAGCCTCACACGTGTTTCTGGAGTGATGGAGCCTATCCTAGCTGCTTACAGGCAGGAGGCAGAGTATACCCTGAAGTGTTAGAGTGCACGAGAAGGTGGGGATCCAAGAGCAGACAAGGTTGTGATGCGTAATAATAATTTATTGGTGACCACAAGAGGAAATGTGCGAAAGCTGAGGCAGAGGGCAGTTGTGGATTGTTTGACGCGGGGTGGCCGGTGTGAGACAATGAGGCTCGGAAAGAGGTAGGCGTAAAATCCGGCAATCGGCGCGCATAAAACAGGTCCTGGGGCGAGAGCAAAAAACAAGTCGTTAACCGGTAGTCGATTGAAATACCTAGGGAATGCGAGATGCAACTGTCGGAAGAATCAGATAAGTTGATCAGACAATGAGATGGCGGCATCCACTGACTTTTAACGATGGCTGGTTTTCATTGCCAGCGTCTATTGCCGCTCCACCCGTCAGACATTCTAACCTGTAATTGGATAAAAACAAGCACACCTGCCCAAGGTGGGTCAGGCCTCAGGAGGTAAGGGCAGAGGCCCTAACACCAAAGTTGTTGCTAGTCAATTGCAGGGCACACACTCAGTAGTGTGCATGTAGTTCCAATATAGTATGTTTCAATGTATGTTTTGGGGATTTTGGAGGGAGCTGCAGTATCTGGAGAAAATCCACAAGAACATGCAAACTCCACATTGAACGGCCAGAACTCATGAATGAATGCCTTATCTCAAATCTATGAGGCTGATGTGCTACTCAGTCAACCACCATGCCACCCAAAAACCAGGATACCAAGCAATAGAGAGTGACAATTAGCATGGAATACTGATCAACATTAGTTAAGCATATAAATAATGCAGAGCAATGAAGCTACAACAGTGAATACTGTTAGTGGCATGACTTAGTGATGGAATAGGTGTTCCCAGCACAGAGGTTGTGGGTTTGAGTCCTGCACCCTGGTGACCAAGTCAAAGTGTCCCTGAACAAGATACTTAATCCCAGGTTGCTACTGATGCTGTCATTTGTGGGTGAATGAGTAAAGAGTGTCAAAGTGCTTTGAGTACCATAAAGGTGGAAAAGCGCTATACAACTATGGTATAAACCCATTTACTCATATGGTATTCCTATTGAAAGAGAGATGTGCAAACTGGGCAAATGGCACTGCAACGCCATCACTGACTAATTTTAGTATTGCACATTACAGTGCATTTACACCATATCTGCTGTGACTAATTATTTTATGCATTAAAAACATTCTGCTACCGTTATAAAAAAAAATCATAAATCATATCAGCATTCATCAGAATGACGGCAAGAGATGTGTCAATCATTATTATAAATGCAGAAGATTAACATTCATTCATTATCTGTATCACTTTTCCTTACGAGGGTTGCACACAGGTGCTGGAGTCTATCATCACTGGCTATGGGGGACGGGTACCCACTGTACATTTTGCCACCTACACATTATTCCAGCCACTCCCAGGGCAAGGAGAGGACATACTGTATATGAATGCTTTTATCAACAATTTCACACCATTTAGTGCTTAAAGAGCTTTACAAAAGTTTACATTGACCCATTTACACACACTTTAATGTCGGAAAACACTCAGGTGACTTGAAGTTCCGCTCTGAGACCCCCAATTTGGCCAACATTTAAAATTGTTCTATATTCATGCGTGATAAATCATTTGAAAACTTCAAATGTCTACTTTCTGGGGGAAGAAAAATTTTGAAAATAAGGCCATTTTTTGAAACCTTAAAAGTAGGTCAAATCAGGTAAGTGAAAAATAGACATTTTTGAGAACTTTGAAATTTTCTTTAACTTTGTCATAAAAAAAAAAAAAAAAAAAAAAAAAAAAAATTGGACTCGCATCCTGGTACGTAATAAATAACTAACACATCAAGATGATCACCCCTTTGTCTACTCAAGTCTTTGTTAATTAATATGCATGCACTAAGACATGTGGGTGGATGTACCGGGACAATAATAAAGGAAAGTGGTGTGTGAGTAAATGTAGATTTAATATAGCCCTGTTTTATTTTGTAAATAAACATGGCTAAACTGGGAGTTCTATAGTTAATGGTAACTTTACTACATACATTTTTAATTTGGCTTTTAATCTGTGCAAAGAAAAAACATTTCTAGGGTAATTTTAGGGGTTAAAATTCCAATACCATAATATTTAAATTTTTGCAGTGAGCTTTTAAAACATTTTGTCTATTATAATTAAAGAATAAGAATACGAGATACTGAGAATAAAAAGCTCCATATGCATAAAGGGAACATATAAATGTGAGTACATAACACTATTTATTTATTTTTTTGCCGTGAAGCCTAGGACCTAGGCTTTATGATTTAAGCATCTAATGTATATTCTAATAGATCGATATCATACTATAATAAGCAATCCAAACGGCAACAAGGTCGAAAAGATAATGGATAGCACGCTAGTCAGCCAGCTGTGTTCATAATTCTCGTGCTTGAGTTCGACTGTAATGTATGTCTTTTTGTGGCTTTCCAGAAACTCGAGGTGCGAGCATGAGAGAGCATAATTAAAGACACGATGATTTTAACGAGATTGCCTACATACCTTGTTTTGATCCAAAAACTCCATGTGGCATGTATCACCGAATGTCAAGACACAGCTCTGAATCGCCATAGCTGGAATTTTTGGGGATTTTATGGATTAAACACGGTAACGTAACAAGGGTCGCGATGCAGAAGTCACAGACATAAGGAGTGGTCGAGATTTTCTTTTTCAAATATTTACCCTTTTAAGTGTTGTTGTTTTTTTTTTCAATTTTTCTTCGTTTAGATTAATTATTTATCATTCAAAATATCAGGGGAAATGCAACAGTAACAAAAAAAAATACAATTAAGCAATAGTTATGAGGTAGATATCCGTGACCTATTTACAGACACTATTTTTTTATTGGGACGTAATTTGTTTAAAAGTTTAAAATATGCGAGTGAATCATTTCTTTAAGTCGTTTTTGTTTGTTTGTTTGTTTGTTTGTTTGTTTTTTGTTTTGACATATTGTTCTATCAAACACAACAGTTCTTTTGGCTTCAAATACAGCAGTATATTTTAAAAAGGGGTGCAAGAGCAGAAATTGCTTTTTCAGCCTTGTGTCTGTTTTCCGCCTAATGCATACACCAGGATGATAGAGGTCAGTGTCAAGGACCACTTCACTTGAGTGGCTGGAGCCAACATCGAATTACTGACCATTTGACCATTACAGCACTTCAGATATGTATGGAGGTAGAGTTGTGTCTTTATTATTCAATCAAAAAAAAAAAAGTTGCTTCAATCAAATAAAATGTTGCTTCAATCAAAATATATATGTTCAATCGAAGAAAAAGTCACTTCAATCAAAAAAATGTGTTTGAATGCAAAAATAAATTTGAAACGCAAAAAAATATATTTGAAAACTATTTTTCTTTGATTGAAACTTTTTTTTTTGATTTAAGTCGTTTTTTTTTTTTTAAATTTTTTTATTGAAACAACATTTTTGATTGAAGTCATGTAATTTTGCGTTTGGACCACATTTTGGCTAGGACATTTGTGTCTTTATTATTTAATCAAAAAATAAGTTGCTTCAAACAAAAAAAAATATTTTTTTCAAAAGAAAAATCTTCAATCAAAAATTTAAAAGAATTCAATCGTAGAAAAAAAGGTTTGAATGTGAAAAAATATTTGAGACTCAGAAATTCGCATTTGAACACTTTATTTTTCATTCAAACCGTTTTCTGTGATTGAAGCAATCCTTTTTGTGTTTGAGCCATATAAGGGGTAGGAGATTTGTGTCTAAACCATTCAATCGCAATAAAAGTTGCTTTAATCAAAAAACTAATTTTAATCAAAGAAAAAAATCATTTGCAAAAATATATATTTTTTGAAAATATATTTTTTTATTTGAAATATATATTTTTTATTGAAGTTTCACTTTTTTTTTAAAAGCAAAAAGTTTTAAACTCTTTTTTTTTTTAAAGTGGAAAAAGCTTTGAACGCACTTTTTTTTTGAAGTGGAAAAAGTTTTGAAGGCACTTTTTTTCGATTGAATCATTTTGACACAAAGATTCAACTTCAACGCTAGTTCCGGTGTGTTTGAGTGGCAGGTGACTGCACCAATGGCATAAAAGTATGAAGCAAGAATAATGGCCACCAGGGCTCCATCCAGCCATCGGAGTCTGCTGGAGTCCAAGCCGAATATAGGGCACCGGTACGGGGGTGTGACATTGGCATTTCACCGGAGTACCCGCGACGGTACATTGCCCGGTAGTCCACTCGCTCACTGGGCAGGCTAGGCCACTCGCCGACCACTCCCGTACCGGCGCGTCGCGGACACTCCGGTTGGAACCAATTGCCAACCGTCACGTCAGGGCAGCGGGTGAAGTTCGCCGTGTTCAATCACATTAAGCAGCAGGGCAACGTACTCCAGTGAGATGCTGATGTCACACCCCCGTACTGGTGCCCTATATTCGGCTTGGACTCCAGCAGACTCCGATGGCTGGATGGAGCCCTGGTGGCCATTATTCTTGCTTCATACTTTTATGCCATTGGCGCAGTCACCTGCCACTCAAACACACCGAAACTAGCGTTGAAGTTGAATCTTTGTGTCAAAACGATTCAATCGAAAAAAAAGTGCCTTCAAAACATTTTCCACTTCAAAAGAAAAATGTGTTCAAAACTTTTTCCACTTAAAAAAAAAAAAGAGTTTAAAACTTTTTGCTTTTCATAAAAGTGACACTTCAATAAAAAAAAAATAAAAAAAAAAATATATATATATATATATTGAACATATATATATATATATATATATATATAGGCGGCACGGTGGCTGAGTGGTTAGCACGTCTGCCTCACAGTTCTGAGATCAAGGGTTCAATCCCGGGCTTCGGCCTTCCTGTGTGGAGTTTGCATGTTCTCCCCGTGCCTGCGTGGGTTTCCTCCGGGAACTCCGGTTTCCTCCCACATCCCAAAAACATGCATGGTAGGCTGATTGAACACTCTAAATTGTCCATAGGTGTGAGTGTGTGCGTAAATGGTTGTGTGTCTCCTTGTGCCCTGCGATTGGCTGGCAACCAATTCAGGGTGTCCCCTGCCTACTGCCCGAAGTTAGCTGGGATAGGCTCCAGCACCTCCGCGACCCTCGTGAGGAATAAGCGGCATGGAAAATGAATGAATGAATGAATATATATATATATATATATATTTCAAATAAAAAAATATATTTTCAAAAAAAAATATTTTTGCAAATGATTTTCTTCTTTGATTAAAAATAGTTTTTTTGATTAAAGCAACTTTTATTGCGATTGAATGATTTAGACACAAATGTCCTACCCCTAATATGGCTCAAACACAAGAAGGATTGCTTCAATCAAACAAAACAGTTTGAATGAAAAATAAAGTGTTCAAATGCGAATTTCTGAGTCTCAAATATTTTTTCATATTCAAACCTTTTTTTCTACGATTGAATTTTTTAAATTTTTGATTGAAGTGATTTTTCTTTTGAAAATATATTTTTTTTGTTTGAAGCAACTTATTTTTTGATTGAATAATAAAGACTCAAATGTCCTAGCCAAAATGTGGTCCAAAAGCAAAATTACATGACTTCAATCAAAAATATTGTTTCAATCAAAAAGAACTTGACTTAAATAAATAAAACAAACAAACAAAAAAATCAAAGAAAAATAGTTTTCAAATATATTTTTTTGCGTTTCAAATTTATTTTTGCATTCAAACACATTTTTTTTTTTTATTAAAGTGACTTTTTCTTCAATTGAAAATATATATTTTGATTGAAGCAACTTTTTATTTGATTGAAGCAACTTTTTTGATTGAAGCAACTTTTTTTTTGATTGAATAACAATGACACAAATCTACCTCCATAGATATGATGATGCTATAGCTCATTGTGGGTACAATGACAATAGCATGGATTGTCACTTTAGCCTTAAACCAACTCAGCTAACCAGTGGAGGACATTCAGAGAACATAATCAGTTTTAAAATACCTTTGCCATAAACTGCACCCCAAATGCACTTTCATTAAAAGCTTAATGTAGTAGAAATAGCTTCAAATTTGTTCAGCTATTGTGATGTTGTATTGTATTACACAGCGACATGTATGAAGTTAAATAAATAAATAAACATATTCCAAAATAAGTAAGGGCTTAAAAATAAACAAGATGGCAGTGCCAATTGTGGAACTTACCAGTAAAGATTAATAATTCATAGGACATCAGGAAAACAGTGTAGGAGAACGTGGGGGCAGGGAAGGGGGCAAGGAGAAAAGAGGGAGCAAGGCTGCTATTCCAATTCCACATGAGCAAGACATGTGAATAAAACATGAATGAATGGAGGTTTGAAAGTTAAACAGAAGATGGCTTCTGTTTTGGGAACCGCTGCCAAGCATGAAGTGCACATGTCAGTCTGTCTTTTTGGCCCATTTCAAGCCTCTGAGGGCAGAATCCTGCTGCTGGTGCATTATGAATGCACGGTAGCTATTTTAAGGATCTGCTTGGCTTGGGGTGTCTGTGTTTTGAATATCTGAGGGAAGCGACATGACACCTGGCCCAGTAGTCTTTTCATACACCTGATGGCCTCAGACATGTAAATAGTAGCTGGATGAGTTCAAACTGACTGGAGGCCACAATGCCAATGTCACTGAACTTTATGTCATGACAAAGCACAAACAAATAAATAGATAAATAATAATATAAATAAAAATATAAAATAAATATTACTTTTTGTTCTTATTAATCCCTAATCTAAAAGTTGGTCATTTGTCACCCAAATAAAGAAAAAACTGCTTTCAAATAATATTTTGAATGGCATCTATTCCTGAAATAGGAACATTTCTGACCATCAAGCTTTTTTTAATGATTACATATACTAATTTATTGCTTAAAATAAGTCTATTAAGCTTATTTTCAAGTAGCCATTTTTCTTATTTCAAGAAATCTGAGTTAAATTGACTTGCAGTGCTGGAACACATTTTCACTTATTTCAGTAGATCTACACTGAAAACAATGGTATTTAACTAGTTTTAAGGAGGTGTGTTTTTGCAGTGTAGAGTTAGAGTACATTTTTAGTCTTCAAAATTCTTGAAAAATAAGCAGCATCCTACATGGAGCAAGCTAAATATATCAAGATATGATGGGCATTGAGGTGTAGGAACTGGGCGATATATGCTTGTTGCAAAAAAAATAGTTGCTAATAGCTCCTAATAATAGTAGTTGGTGTCCCACAAGTGCCTTCGGGGTATGTAGTTGGCTCAGCTTCCGGCTTCAACTCCAACCAACTCGAAACAAGACGCATCTGCCCGAATACTGTAGCTAAGTTTCGTAGCAGTCTCAGGTGAAATGTTTACGGCAGAGATGATTCGCATTCTCTTGACAGGCATGCCAGGCATGCCAGGCAATTCTCGTCACAGTTTTCTTTGGAAATTCTTGCAGTGTTCTAACACTAGGCTCTGACGACTTACTACAGCCTAACAATACGCATGTGCTGGGGCGGAGCTTGTTGGGTGCTGGCGGCACAGCTGGACACAGTCTGGTAGCCTGGTACTCCAGACTCACCGCTGTTCCAGCTATTAAGTCTGACCACCATTAAGCGGATAACATTTCCAGGGCGGAGCCAGCCACAGCAAACAGACAGCGGAGTGGACCAATCAGCGACGGGCTGATGTGACGTTAGAAACGCGACGAGGGACTTGCACGCAGAAGTAAACATACGAGGAGAGCGGAGTTTATTCAACATGGCTAGCGCGAGACAGACTGTTGTCAATGACTTGTGTCGATGTGTTTTTGGTAATTTAAAACTGATTTTACCGTGGATTGGAACATATTCCCGGCTCTCCTGTTTGCCATCTGTGTTGTTGTGGAGACGACTTCCGACATGTAAGAGTGACGTTGCTCATTAAGAACACGTCACGCAAATAAACAAATCTGATTTGACGATTGATTTTGTACTTGCTCTAGAGGCCGTTAATGGGCTGGGTCCCAGACTATTCTCTCAGTGTTTGAAAAATACAGGGAGAACAGTCTGGCCGTGTCAGGCAAACAGTCTGGGGCCTCTCGCGGGCCTCGCTTGCGGCCGTAACTGGAGCCCGAATAGGGTAGAGTCTAAAAATCATGGATAATTATGCGTGGAGCCTTAATAGCATTTTCAAGCGGGTGTACCTATCAAAGCTGACAACCAATGTTTTATTTTAATCATTTATAGGTTGTACTTTTCTGAAATATATAAAAAAAATCCTAAAATGCCTCTATGTGTGTGAGTGTGTTTGCACGTGTGTGAGATTTCACAACTCTCAGGGTAAATGTGATGAGTTGCATTTTGCAAAGGCAATATGAGGACCTCCTGCAGTTTACCCACAGGAGACACACTGAAGCAAACAATTTAATCTCTTTTGTCTCGAGGAGATTTTCCCAGCTGGACAAAATAGGCCGCTCACTCCATACTGTATTTCGTGTAGCCACTTTTCAAATTTAAACAACCTTGGACACAATTCGCACCCTCTGGCTAGATAGCAAATGGCATTTGGATGTTTATAATGATTTTCATAATCACCAAGCCATAGGTAGTAAAGATATTGATCCATTAGAGGATTAGTTGTTGAAAGACCCTTGTCAACAGTAAAGGCCGGGGGTGACAAAATAATCTTTTTGTCACATTTTTATTCCTGTTTTTGCCTTCTGCCTGTGTTTTTCTGTTGAAGTTCCAGTAGGCTGAATGAATAATGTCATGTTTGTGGCAGGGGAGCGACCTAGGAGCGAGGCAGTGGACCCTTCGAGGTTTGTCTATCCATGGTGGTTGGGCTGGCTGGACACTTGACAATCTGTCGGGTTTACTCAGGGGTCAGCCAAAATACCTAACAGTACGGTTTGCATGTGGTGGGCATAGACGACAGGCACGGTGGTCTGTGCTGCCCATTCGTGGCAGGAGCCGGTGAAGCAGACGACTGTATCAGTGAACCAGCTGTAATGGAAGCAATCGAAACAGGCGACTGGTGTGGTGTTCTTACATTTATAGAACTATATTTCCATTTATTCACAATAATCATATGAAAAGATGACACTTTGGTTTTCTTCCATATTCACACAGGACCTTAGTCCTCTTACCAGTGAATGTAATCTGATCAGGGCTGGGGGTTGCACATTCCAAGCAATTCTTTAGGGGAAGTTAACCCTCCCCCATGGGGGAAGTAAGAAAAAGTGTAGGAGCTGAGAGGTGTCCCGGTACCGGATCATCATGTCTTTTGTGTTTGTCTGTTTTTAAGTGTAAATTCTTTGTTCTTTTTTATTCCTGAATTCTGCGTCATCATCTCCTGTTCGCTATAAGAATAAAACAACCTGTAACAAGGAATAATCGACTCTTTTCCTTCATGGTCTGGGCCGCCCTTCTTGGGCAGAGATGGGCAAAGCCCAGCCATGGCTAAAATTGGCAAAGCAGATTAGTTGCTCTTTTGTCTTTGATGTCCAGTTGAGGCAGTCGCTGAAGTTAGACCGCTGGAGGAACATCGTCAGAAGGTGGATGCAAGGGAATTTCAGGTGACTGGTGTGGTGCTCCTAGCCACCCAGCAGAGACAGGAGACTGGCGGATCATTTCTAGCCTCAAAGCGGAGACAGAGATTGGTCCCATTAAACCAGCACAGATGGTGAATAGGACCAAGTGTTGCCGCAGCGGGAGCAACATGATGGGTACAGAGATGGGAGCCCTGATCAGCCTCAGGCTGACGGGGCACTGGAAGGGGAGCTTTTAGCGACCAAGGAAACTGCTGTGTTGACCTGGTACTTCAAGTGCCACTGGAACAAAAGAGGATCGTGAGCCCAGACCAAGCACCTTGGAATAAAACTGAAAAACCATATACCATGTATTCGTTCACAAGGGCATCAAGATTGCATCTTTAGTCACATCTTGGGATGTGGATGGAACTGTACTTCCAAAGCCAAAGTACTTTTCAGTATCTCCTGTGTAACAATAGATGGAATGCCTTGTATTGTTAATAACAGAAATGTAATGAGCCTAAAAGTATTCGAAAAAGCTTAACTAGCTTGGTTAACTCCAACATTACTGAAAATAACATGTACTGGCACAGCAGACAGGCACAATTCAAGCTGTTTTCTTTGAAAATGGCAAGTAAAATTACACGGTTCACTCAGGTGATGATCAGGGTTGGTGTTGATAATATTGTTTCTGTTGTTAACCTTTCCTTTTATTCTTTTGTCTGTCTGCTTCCCCTGCATATTGTATCTGTGACCTGCTGTTCACTTGTAACCATACGTGTCACAAAATATGCGATGCCTCAGACAAAATCATGTTAACCAATCAGCACAAATTAAATTGGGTTGCACGTTGCAGACATGCAATGCAATTAACCAGCATTGGGTTGCCGGTCTGGGGCTTTTTGGTGCGTTTAGGGCCTTACTCGATTTCTTAATTGGCATAAATGCAGGATAGATGTAAGACAAATTTGTGGTGACCTTACATTCTGTGTACATAATTCACCCACGGAACTAATGTGGTGTATGTAAACTCTTTGATGGGAATGTATGGGAGTAGTAAAGGAGTAGACAAGTATGGGAACTCTTTGTCGCGCTCTTTTCCGGCAGAGAGAACACGAGACACGAGCGCACGTCACAACACCATTTCAACTTACCGAGCGACAAGACTAACCAACATCATCTGCTACAAATGTATGATTTTTTTTTGTCCGGTCTTGATTTTGATAATTGTTTTCATTAGTAATTGTATTTTATTTTATTTATTTTTTTATTTATATTAATTTTCCCATTTATTATACTACTGCCTGTCTCAGTCAATAGATGGCAGCATGATCTGTGCGCTGTCAGTGTATAGAATAAACAAAATAGGACTTAACATCCTGCCAAATCCATATTAAGTTAAGCAAAGTAAGCAAATTCATATTATAAAACTCTAGCATATAAATACGGAGCATCTCAAATGCTCCATACAAGATAAATCACTAATGGTAAAAGCGGTACAATGCTATAATGCTTCTGAAGGTTTATGACGACATCAAGTGGCAGAGAAAAACATTACAGAATGGCAAAAGTACAACAAAGAGGAGTCCCCTGCCGCGATTATTTTATTAACGGGAAAACATAAACTATAAATAAGATACCATGCTGAAAATATACATCTGACACACAACAAAAGTCAGTTTTTTTTTTGTCATGAACTCTGCCAAACCAAATAACTAGTGGTCTAATAAAGTAAACACAACTGTTCTAAGGAATTGACGATTCGTCGTCGCATCTCACGTGATATTAAAAGGAGTGGGATTTAAATAGAACGGAAAGCAAGATAGTGAAAAACTAAACAACAGCGCACTGTCATAGAGCCTACTGCAGTCCTTAACAAAAGCTGTTTAGATAATGGGATGATTGAAGAACAAATTTGAAGGGTCTCAAACTTCTTTGTGTCATTTTGGTAAACAAAGCCCAGTTACTGTATATAAGACATTTATCTGCATATCTATACATTGCCCAAAGGGCTTTACATTAGCTCACATTCATTCACCAAATGTGCTGCTGCCATGTAAGGCGTTGCGAAACCACTGGGGCAAATTTAAAGGTGGCGCCGTTGGGCCTATTTTAGGCAGAGGGGCCTAAAATAAATTAATTAAAAAAAATAAATTTAAAAAAAAAAAAAAAAAAGCTGACACATTCACTAATGAAGTAGCCAGAATATTAATTTAAATTAGTAAACATATAACCTGTCATTATTAACTTAAATATGAACATAAATCTGACATTTTACCCTCACTTCAAGTAAGGTAGCAAGCCCCTTCAGTGCATCATTATCCAGTCTGTTCCACTTGTTCATATCGAAAGCGTCCACATAACTGTAAATCCAGTCCGCGTTTTCTCTGGTACCAGTTCACAGTTCGTTCCGGCGCTGTGTGTGTATGCACCTCTGCAGCACACACACCAGAGCAGAGTGTGAATAGATGGATGAAAGATGGATATAAGATGTTCTTTCAAGAAAGTGAGTATTTATCACTGCTGGGAGTAAATGTTAGTTAACTCCAGCCCCCAGCTAACAGCACAAAGTCCCGTATAATTAATAAACCAAATGCTCTGTGTTTGACAAATCTGGTTTACACACTACAGATAATTTCTGCGCACGTTTTACCTCTGTTGTTTTGCGGTCTAAAGTTACATCCCAGCTATAAAATAATGCTGCTACTTAGCTGCTGCTAGCTAGTTAGTTTGAAATGCATTGCGAAGGTCCTAGTAGAGTTAAGTGTGCACTCTTTTTACCACTATCTTTGGGGTGACTTCCTTCTGGAGCATCAGCTGTGTTTTTCAGCAGAGCTTATTCACGTTTGATTATCATCAGTGGATAGTCATAATAATACGCTAATAATAATCACTCCACCACCTTTATTGACCTGTAGGAGTCAGAGCAGAGGAGAAAAGAGGATGACAGTGGAGAGACCTCGACTGGAAAGGTGAATAGGAGAGTAATGATCAGAAACTGGAGAAAGCCAAGAAGATGATTATATATAGCATACATACACACCATACGCACTCAGATTTGTCCCATGTTGCCAACTCGGCGCTGTCTGTGCGGGGACGGCTGCTGGCGCAATTTTAGAACCCGGACATTACGTCATTTTTAGTCGGCATCAATGTTTCCTCTAAGCAGAGCGCGTGCGCATTCGCGCACTGCTTGCACAAACTCAGCGCACATGAAAATCGATGCAGCGCACAAAATAAAATTCTACAGAAAAGTATTGTAGTGTCACTAGGACTACTGTCGGTGCTGCAGTACGACATTCCTATTGGTGCGTTCGATACGGCAACAAGATGCTCCCATTGGTGTGTCCCCTATGCCAACTCGACGCTCTTATTAGTGCGTTCAAGACAGCAAGGGCATTGGTGGGTTACTACACCTAGATTGTATACAGTTGTGAGGTACATGACCTGGGTGGATGTGGAGAAAAATAAAGAGTGAAAACTGAGTTAGACTACTGTGCTGATTTACGGACGCAACATTCAGCTGCCATTTTTGCAAGCATTACAGTATTCATTTATATTTAATTTTAGAACTGATATAATCAAGTTAATTAGACCAATAAAATTGTTTTCTGTACTATTTTGCAACGTAACTCAATGAGTAACAGGTGTCTAGCCAATAATGTGACACAGTTCACTTTGATCCAGTAGCAATTTAATTTCTTTATATTTTCAGTTTAATTGTGCTATTTCCAGCTTGCTCTGTTGATAATTGCGATGTTTGTTTACCGCTTTTCGTCTTACTTCGAAAAAAGAGGAAATGACGATTGGCCCGCCATGACATTTACGTCATCAGCCTTCATGCCGTGACCCGGGAATTTAACGCCTGCTTTCACATATACCACTTCCCGGGAAAGTCCTGTACGTTATACTAAGACGCAACTTGTTAAATGTCTGCGTCATCTCTGTATCAGTGAACCCGGGATATTGCTTTCTAACATAAGAGCTACACCTTTAAATCCCAGGATTTAAACTGTGTTCAGGTGTGTGTGAAAGGGGCTTAACGCTCTTGCATGATCTTATCGTTAGCGTCCGGCAACAGCTAACAAAACACACTCCTAGCCATGCTTCAGCTGCTCCCACTGTGTTGCAATATTATAATTCTTATTTTCTTTTGGCAATATATTTGCATATCTAGATTATTTTGCTGCTTTGCCCTTAAAGATTAAAAACAAAACTAAAAACAAAACAGTCTATTTCAAACTATTACGAGCCTCTGAAAATGACGTGATCGGACTCGATTTTGGATCTTGAACATCCCTGATCATGGTCAAACAAACATGATGGTTGATATCCCAGTATTATCTGGTTGAGCAATGCAGCTTTGCAGCTTACATCGGGAGAACTGTAAGGTGATCATTTTGTAGTTTTATTGTGTTGCTGAGCTAATTTCCCTATATTCCACACTTTTTCCATGAGAGCTAGAGGGTTATGTTATGAGTTATAAAACTCCTACACTAAAATAAAAGTTATTCCGAGTCCCCAGATTTCCTGTTGCCATGAATTATTTGTGGAGTGGCAGGGTTTTGTCTCCCAATGATTTCATGGACAGATGCTAATATCTATTGCAGTTTTACCTTATCCAGAGTGGACTAATTTGTGAGTTTATGAAGCATTCCTATCGGGTCATTTGCAGAGGACCCACCCCGCTGAGATAGTCGCTGTATTTTACTAGAAAGCAGAACACAGATCTTAGTTTGCTCTGTGCACTGCAGCGTTTATATTTTGACTCTAAATGTCTTGTTAGCAGCAAATGTGCCTGTTTCTTCCCAATGAGAATGACAATAATGCTGTCCTCACTTCGAAGCGTCTACTTTTTCCTAAGCTAGAAAGCTAGTGAATGACACTTTAATAATCAGACTTCTTCCTTTTTGTTCTGATTTAATAAAAGAATGGCCTCAAACCATTGTCCTCACAAGACCGTCGTAAAAGGACAAATCTTGTCCAGGGATCATACAGTGTATAACAAAAGTGAGTACACCCTTCGCATTTCTGCAGATGTTCAAGTATATCTTTTCATGGAACAACACTGACAAAATGACACTTTGACACAATGAAAAGTAGTCTTGGTGCACTTTATATAATAAAGTTAAAAATTTCCCCCTCAAAATAACTCAAAATATAGCCATTAATATCGTTTTTCTAAGCCATACTTTTTACTTTTTCTTGAGTAGATTTGTGAAGAAAAAAAACGCTACTCTTACGCCGCTACTTTGGGCTAAACAAGAGTTGTTACATTTTTCCTCTGTATTCTACATATTAGATTTATTTTATTTATTTATTTTTAAAACATTTTTTGCTAGCGATGCTATTGCCAAGAGTGGCGCTACTAATTTTACCAGTGAGACGTTGCAACAATAAACACAGGGCTCCATTACAACAATCAGACGCTAGCTTGCTGTTCTATGATCACTCAAGCCTGTCTTTAGAGCACTGTAAAAAATGATTTAATTTGACATAGAGCAATGCACTTAACGTGAATCGAAATAGGCTGTATTGGCACCATGGAAAAAGTGCTTAGAAAATAGATTTCGTTCCACTGAAATGGATCTACATGACCGCTGCATTATAATATACACACAATGCTAACTAGTACCAAAAAAAAAGTGCTACTCATGGTTTCCAGTCATTTTTTAGTAATTAGCGTTTTTGTGTCGGTCTTTTTTTCCCCCCGTGGCGCAGTGATATTGATACGGCGGAGTCGTATCGTCAGTCTGTGAAGCCATTTTAGGTCACGTGCACCAATAGGAGACGAGGATTGTTGCTATGGGTTTGGAAAACAAACAACATGGCGGAGACCTTGTCAAGCTACGACACGAGCGAAGATGAACAAAAGATAAGAAAACCGCATTCGAAATGTAGTCAAAAGGCATGGAAACGATGCTATATGCATCCCTCATCTGTCCATGGGCGAAAAAGGGCAGGAATTTGGCCGAAACGGCATGCAACTTGCTAAGCCTTCGTGGCTACGTCAGACAATGGCTTTCTCTCCAGGCTCCGTCGAAGGATCCTGCTGAAAATGCGTCGACTGGGATTTTTAACGACATTGACTCCAGGTAAGCCACACACACGCCTTTTGTTGTGAATAACTATGGGAGTTGGGGGGCTTCTGGTCAGATCACATATGAAGTTAAGACTTGCAATGTGAGTTATGGCTGTAGCGGTCATTATTATGATGTTAGATTGCTAACTTTGAGCAAAAAGTTTAGATTGACAGATAACATAGGTTTTTCATAGTATTTAGTTTAACTGTAGTTCCAAAAACCTATTTGATAATATTATTCAGGAAAAAATGGCAGAATAGACAAGCCTAGATAATTTGGATTGGAAGATTATGTAAATATGATATGGATGAAACAGTTCACACATGGTTTATGTGTGTGTGCGTGTTTTTCAGAACTGAAACACCCTTCACTGACAGCTACAACTTCTTCTGTGGGACCATCGTCCATTAAAAGATTAGAGTTGACCAGGATCTGCTGCGAATGGACAAGCTTGTGGAAATATGGCTTTATTGGGACCATGGAAAAAGTGCTTAGAAAATGGATTTCATTCCACTACGCTGGATCTATGCGTTCAATGCATTTTTTCTAAGCCAATACCCTTCTAACTTAGTCACCAGCCAGAAATGTATCTTGATGTGAATACACAAAAATACAGATCTAGTGTTGCTGTTTTTGCTTGTTTTAAGTGTTATATTAATTCTGGCAACACAAAATCTTTATCAAATGTCATAAACACATCTACCAAACATTTGAAACAAGTATGGGTGCCTTAGTATACACATAGGTGAATTCATGTAAATGAAATCAAATCAAATCAAATCAAATGCAAATGTAGCTAATTTCTTGAAGGAAACACTTCAACATTAATGATTTGCACCCAGCACAATGAAATATATATTGAATTAAGCTAAAGGCTTATGTATCATATATTAAAAATATCACAACCTACTATGCAATGAAATATATAAAATAAAAAATGCACACCATGATCATAAATGGCTGAAAATCAACCGAATTGCTACCACACCCTCTTAAATGTGAATCATGGCAAAAATGGAATAAGACAAAAAATTATAGGGTGATCAAAAAATAATGTGCCAAAATCATAAGGTGATACTTTAAAAATAAAAGACATCACAAAAGAAGTGATGGACACGTGTTGAAGATAACTTCCAAGTTTTATTTCATGTTTCACAAGTGCTCAAATGTGAGCACACCCAGCAGCACGGACAAAATCAAGCCACGATGAGAATTCCTCTCAAACTTGTGCATGTCGCAGTTATTGTCTTGATTGCAACTGTTGTTCGATATTTCACATCATCAGTACTTGCTGGACGTGTTGGTATGTTAAAGACAAAGTTCATTATCCATCTTTATGGCACATAACGTATGTTATACACTAAGTGTATGTTCCACCACTTCCAGCAAATATTGATGACATGAAAGATCGAATAACAGACTATATCAATGCGAGAGGGAGGAATTCTCATGTCAACTTGGATGTTGTCCATTCTGCTGGTGATGGCCATATTTGAATACTATGAAAACATGAAATTGAACATAGTTACTTCCTACATCTGTCCAAGGTAGTTTTTTTTTTTTTAATGTTTTTTGTTTTTGACATGGCATTATGATTTTGGCACAGCCTTTTTTAATCACACTGTATATACACAAAAGGTTGGAATCATTCAAGTATGGTACTGTTGGTACACAACATTTATTTAAACATGGAAGTGTCTCATACTATAAAAATACACATACAAATATTGAAAAACAAATTTAATATATATATATATATATATATATATATATATATATATATATATATATATATATATATATATAGAAATAAAAAATAGTAAAACTGTACATGACAACATTACTCCTCAAAATCGCTTTCATCAAAGTCATCAGCCCATCCAAGTGTCTTCTGTTTCTTTGGAAACATTCTCGCATGCTTGGCACCGATATAAATCAGTACAAGAAAGTTTTGCAGACATAGGAACATCTTCCCGTGTCACAATTGGTTGCCTTTCCACTACAGTTGACTACTTGCAAAACAGTATCAGGGGCAGGATTTTTAGTCATCCATGTCACTGCCAACTGCCCATCCTCAATGTCCCACCCATTCCCAATGGGTGAAGGGGCACACATTTTACCTGTCAGACAATGTTTCATAATTGCTGCTTGATAGTTTGCTGTCCTGCAATGTTGGTACAGAGCATCAGTTTTTGGGGGAATAGAATGTTCTGGCAAAATTGACGAGGCCATACAGAAAGATCTGCATTTGGCATCATTTTTGGCATATAACTGGCCAAACAGGTGGCACACGTATTTCCACAACGTGTTAAATGTTTGTAGGTCAAGTTTAAAACTGCTGCCCAGCTTTGCAAACCCAGTCAGGTACTCTTTTTTTTATGACGTGCAAAAGAATCCCCCCCCCCCCCCCCCCCTTTGCCATGAAAGGCACAAGCAGAGTCACAACCTGTGAATGTATGGATGCCAATGAGTGCTAAACACACACTAGTGCCAGGAGCTGCAGAGACCTCAGAGACGTCAGTCCTCGTTCTGTTGCCTCCTCCTGTGAAAAAATGCAATTTACACTGTAAATCTATCTGCAGACTTACAGCAATCACTGCCACGTCAGTATCAGGGCTTTTTACAGCTTGATGTTCTTGAGCCAAAAGGTTTATTTAACCATTGTCACCCATAACAGGTATGCAATAAAAAGTTCTACTGGATTCACTTTCTATACACTGTACATACATTTTATAACAAAGTTGTATTGATATTTTTGGCCCACCATTTTGTCACAGTGTACTGTGAAACCCATACATGCAATCCAACTCATACGTCCATATTTTGTATATTAATCAGATTTTGTTGCACTGCATACTTCAAACTTCTCACCCCAAATGATTGTCAGTACTTACAGTAGATAGCGCCAAACCTTTTTCTAAAGAGGAAAGAAGGAAGTTAAGGAAGAACTTTTATTTTTTTAAGGTTGTAATTAAGGTTGTAATCAAGTATCAAAACTCACAAAAGTCAAATAAAGCAAACTGTAGTAAACAAAATAGAACATAAATTAAACAATTGCCAGATTGGGGGCCCCTAGTGGCCCTAAGCAGCTGCATAGTCTGCGTATAGGCTTTTATTAAATATGCTATTGCTCCAAGTCCAACCGTCCCCCTGACTTGCACACGCTCGAAGGGCCCCATGTTGCTTGCTGCCTGGGGCCCCCTGCTACACCTCTGCTAATAAAGGTAGTACAGGTTTACTATTCTGCCTTTTGGCAAGTTTTACAGGAGGGTTTTTGTGCTGTCCAACAGCGCCCTCTTGTGTAAACTTTGCGACATAGTTTATTGTATTCTTGCCAATTCAATATGGCTGCACAAGGTCTCAGACTAACGCCTTCGTTATAATGTTGCGCTTATATGATGCCTGGACAAGATTTGTCCGTAAGTATGGATGTGAAAAGAATGTATATAATCTGTTTGTAAGAAAAATGTTAGTTTTTGTATGAGACATTTTTGGGTATGTTTAGCGAACTTATCCGGCGCGCTAACGTTATTGCTAATGCTACGTGGTCTACTTTTTTTTTGTAATTTTACGACGTTCTTAAGAGGACAATGGTTTGAGGCCATTCTTTCAATAAATCAGATCACAAAGGAAGATGTCTGATTAATAAAGCGTCATTCACTAGCTGTCTAGCTTGGGAAAAAGTAGACGCTTGGAAGTGAGGACGGCATAGTAAAAGGACATCAGCGCAGCGGGATCAACTACGAGGCAACATACAACAGTGAGCCTACACTTGGATTCTACAGACCAAGGAGCAACGCCAAGACAACAACAAAGACAAATGGAAAACACAGACAACACAGAGGACATGGATAACGCACGCAATGCAGAGTCACGGGTCAGGTCTATAAGAACGTATACATCCAAGAGTTCACCTACTAGTTCTGCAGCACTACAGGCGCGTAGCCACACGTGCACAGTTGGCATATTCAGAAAAAGAAGCTGCCATGATGAAGCAAAAATCTGAGCTTGAAGCCAATCTACACATTTTAAGTTGTCAAAAGGCAGCTTCAGCTGCAGAAGCAGAGGTTGCTGTTTATGAAGAAGAAGAAGAAAGATTCACAAGATTTAAGTAAGCCATTCAAAAGTAGGACAACCTGGCAACCCAATGCAACGTACAGCAGAGTATGTTCAAAATCATCTAGACAGTTACTATGATAGATTTTTTGTTTTTGAATCAAAAATCGATCCACTTGCCTGCCACAAAGCAGCGCATGAGCATTGTGAAACGGCTATGAACAAAGACATAGGGGAGAGACGTTTTCACTGTGAGAAAAAAAGCTGACATCAAAGTGGAGCAACAAACACAAGAGAGAGAAGAACGCACTCCACCCGAACTGCAACTGTATGACACTTTTCAAACCCCGGCAGAGACACAGGAAATACAGGACATCACAAGTTACCTGAGACGGAGAGAAATGTAAGTACAGGACTTTTGGAGTATGATGATCACCCAGAGAACATGGAAGGCGTCGTTCCAAAATGCAATTAGGGACTTGGAAATAACAGCCCAAGAAGAAATTGATTTAATGATGAAGTGGCTTGGAACAGAGTCTCACCAGCAAGCTAAAAGAATCTAATCAATACATGTCTTCAATCCAACAGCTCCACTTCTTTTGTGGAAACGACTGGAGGAATGCTACGGGTCACCCGAAATCATGGAAAATGCACTGCTAAAAATGATTGAGCAGTTTCCCCAACTCAACAATGGGACAAAAAAGTTAAGAGCGCTAGGTGACATTCTACAAGAAACTGAATGTGCCAAGGACGGAGGATAATTACCAGGCTTATTGTATTTGGACACGGCTGGAGGAGTCAACCCCATCGTGGACAAGCGACGTACCTTACGGGCTTCAGGACAAGTAGATCGCTACAGGAGCGAAGTACAAAGAACACAATCGCCTTTCCACCGTTTAGTGTCTTTTCAAAATTTGTGAGACAACAGGCAAAAATAAGAAATGACCCAAGCTTTGTCATCACGTCTCATATCAACACAAGCTTCAAAAAGGAGAAAAGCTTCAAAGGTGATAACAGGCAAGTGATAGCTGAACCGGAAACTCATTACTCGCCGGCGGGAAATTTCGAAATTACTACACCTTTAAGGCCAGTGATCGGGAACTCTGTGTTGTGATCACTGTTTTTTTCTTGATCGCAACTGAATGCATCACGCGGGAGCGAGAGTGAAGGGACTGGGGGCACACTTGGCTTTTACGAGTAGACGCCGAGTTGTGATTGAAATAAACCTCTAGAAAAGAACAAAAAGGAAAGCCTGACATTAGCCATGTTTACATGCTGACTTTTATTCATACCGATTCAAATCATTCCGAATGGAAATTTCAGATCAGCTGTTTACATGTCACTTCATCTATTCCGATCCAGCGTTTACATGTGACTGCCTTTATTCCGAAAGGACGTTTGACAACTGCCGTCTGACATGCGCAGATTAATCAAAACAAAGCGTCACGTCGCAAAACATGGAGATCAATCGCCGGAGTGCTGCTGTGAAGGAATTTAGTCCTCCCAGCCCAAACCGCACGGGGAGGCCGGCAACAGAACGGAAATGTGCTCCGCCGCTCGACGCCCCCGAAGAGCCAGGCCAGGAGGAATCTAAACTCCGCGCGTTCCTGTGTTAACCCTTTGCACACTGACTCCATGTTTCAAAAGCTTGAAGAACACTCGCCAAAAACAGGTTGACAATTTATTCGTCAACAATGGTAAAAAACAAGGCAAAAACAGACGACGGAGGGACAATTCTGGATCCAAAACAAGGCTACATGTTTCCGAGCAGAAGAAAATCTGTCTTATCTCAGTGTCCAGTCTTTTTGAAGTCTTTGCTGACGCGGGTCTTGTCGAAGGCGTTTCTGGGCGTTGCTTTTGGGCCGCCCCTGCTGTGGCCGGTTTTGGGCGGCTTAGGTTCGTGCGCGGATTGTGACGCCCGCTATCAACTTTGCTGTCCGGGCTGGTTGTGCTTGTTTTAGGACAAAGCGCTTTGTCCTTGGAGTTTGCTGGGAGAGCAGATTTGCCAGAGTTGGTGCGTCACTCCTGTGATAAGACGGCATTGTGTATCTCTTCTATTTCCTCTCAATAAACTATGGTGTTCTATTTATTTAATATTAGTAGCGTAGTCCTACCGTAAATATGAAAATGATACTATTTCCTGATTAATTATATTACGTGTGTTAGAGTAATGCAAACACTTAGACGGTGTCATATGTATGTGTTAGACTATATATGTGTTAGACTAATGCAGACAATTATATGGTGTGTGCGATGACGATATCGTTTCCCCTTCAATCCCCCTCTCGAGCCCCGACAGGGGATCGAAAAAACATGGATGTGGCCTTAGAACTTAGATTTGTCAAGTGGTGGAAGAAATGTAGCAATTGATGAACAGTTTAAACAGGGATGTGCGAAATTTGTCCCCCTCAGGACTCCTGTTAAGTACTCTTTAAAACAATATGATACCGCCTCAAAGGGTTAATCCTTGGTTGTCTTTGGTCCCGTGGCTATAGGCATCAGCTCACAGTGCCCTCTTTGTACAGGTGCATTGAGACCGATTTTTCATGATCAAATAGACGGGCTACCCATCAAGTTATTCCTGTCGCTAGGAAAAATGAGATATACATTCAGTTAAATTTGGCCCCATAAATAAAAATAAAGTTAATCTTTAGTTAGGAAAATGAGAGACACACTAAGCTAAATTTGGTCCATTGAATAACAACCTTTAAATCAGGAAAAGTGAAAACCGTACTGAGTTAAATTTTGGTCCAGTAAATTAAAATTTAAGTGCCCCTCTTTTCACTTCCGTAACGTTAGGGTCAACCACCACCTGTAGTAAGAGGGAACTGTGCGCAGCCCTGAAGAAAAAGGAATGCAACAGTGTGTCAAACATCTCAGAACAGCTTTTAAATGAAGAAAAAGAACAGCACTGACAAACTACTACATCTACAAACATGACACAGCAAAAAACATTCCCCCATTGACTAGAGAATGATGAAAAAGCGGTACTGTACAAAAGCGGAATGTTGCAATACAGAAAAACTTGGACAGATTGAACTCGAAACTTGAAATAAACGTCTTCACCCCTTCCCAGTTGTTGAAAATGATGGACACAGACGCCTGTAGGCAAACTTTATTCCACCCCAATTAAAGAAAAACTTTATTCCGCCCCATTCACCAAAAAATGAATAAATATCCTAATCAAAAGTATATATATAAAAATAATAAAAGTTATATTCTCCACCCCAAATGACAAATATGGCTAAAGGCTAAAGAATAAAACTGGGACTTAAAAATGGCACAAATCTACCGAGTACTATGATTTAGAACCTAACGAAAAAATAGTAGTCTTTGAACAAAAATCCCAAGAACAAAAATGAATCTATGGTGATTGTGGAAATATAAAACAACCCAGTGAACTTATATGACATGTGTCGAGGAATTACAGAACCCAAATGTGACTGCAAAAGATCGAAAAATGTGACGGAAAAAATAAACCCCACTACATAAACAATGTGTATTCCCACCACTTACCAACAACGTCAGGGGCAACTTTCCACACCACATTTCTAACAGCAACATCCGCATGTGAAATCAATAAAAGGGAAAAAGGAAAGAAAATCCAAACCTTTTAGCGAAAAATAATATTAAAAAGAACAAATAAACGAGAGCACTATAGCGACAGGGACCATGACGCTAAACCTATTTATTTCCATAATCAATTGTCGCTTCCTAGGACATGGGTCGTATGGGAATTTGTTTATTTTCTCCCAGTCCGGATCCGTCATGGTTGCCCCCCACCCGAGTGGATCCTAGAGTAGCTGTAATCTGTTCAACTCAAAAGAATACAGAGCCTCCAACATATTTTAAAACACTCCCTAATTAAAGCATAGCACGACTTTGCCTTTGTGTAGAACACAAACAATGAGTTTAAGGTGTCTAAAATATAATGCGGTACCTACAGGAAAGTTGATCATTAGAAAGTGAAAATAATCAAATACTTAATCAAATACTTCTGGGACTGTGTGGTGTACTTAAAATATGTCACGTACTCACATGTTTTAGTTTTTTCCTTTTTTTTTTTTTTTTTTTTTTTTTTTTAAACCTGTCCTGTTCAGCTGTTTGACACAGAGAATGGAAGTCTAAGTGCCCGGATTCTGAACAGTTTTAATGTTTCACATGGAGAGTCTTTTAGTTTTTTCCTAATGCTTGTCGAGACGTCTGAGGCACGGTAATCTCTCTAACATTTAAATACTTTCTCAAACTCAAAAAGACCGGAAAACATTCACCTCGACCAAACACAGCATCGTCAGCTGGGGTGAGTATAAAACCGTGGGGACAGTCGTGACGGCTGTCCCTTGGCGATGAACCATTATTTTGTGAGCACCTGTTCTCACACAACCACCAGCTCACGGCTCATGCGGTACCGCAGTCACAGCCCTGAGGGAATAGGTGGGGTCTGGAATCAAACCTTTGATCCTCCAACCATTGGCGATCCCTCCTCCCACCCGCGCAACCGGTGGTCCGTGTGCCGGTGCGATGGCTCCGCTTGTCACACCCAGCTACAGCTCTGCTAGCGTTCAGGGTGAATGTCTTCCCATCCTGTCAACATACACATCTGGTGTTTCAGGGGATCGATGAATAGAAATAAGGATAAACTCAAGAATAGCCGATTTGTCATACTTACTTATCATAACTGGGCCTCTTTGTAACCTTACCACCTGAAACGTCCCAACAGCACCCGTCTCAAAACTCCAAAATGTGATGTGGCAGACTATTATCCTTAAACCTTGAAATCTTTTGGGAAACAATGTGGTCAGGGAAAACTTTAGATCGTTGTAATGGCCTCTGCGTGCTCCTAAAATGTGTCGTGCTATTAAAGCAATGTGTGAAACTCCATATGTCTAAGTGAGATTATGAATAGTATTATGTTTATAATAATTTACTGTTTGTTGGGCCTAAGAACTGTATGTTTAGAGTTGAACAGACTGTACAAGTCAATAAAAATTTACAGTTGTCCGCATCCATATTAACTTTCAGTAATAATGTTGGTGTTATCTTGACCCACTTAACCCCCTCTAGCCATGCCCACAATTGCAATTGTAAGCAACTTTAACTTTAACCCACTTGTTGTGTTTGTGGGGTTGTATCTGCTTCTGCTGTTTTGCTCTTTTGCCTTGTAGTAGCCGGTTTTCCACCGGTTTCTAATCTGGTCAACGCTCCGGTCTATTCCGGCTTCGTGTTACCTCTCGTGAACTTTTTTAAATAGTTCACTGTTCCTCGTTTTACGCCCGTCTAAGCGAGCAATTATATTCAATTCTTTTAAAGTTTGAATTAAATACAATCTTTCCCTTGGAAGCCATGTTGCAAGTGACGTTACTTACGTCACAAAGTGACGTCACCACGTCAGTACGGAGCATGTGCAGAAAGAATGCAACCAGACACCATTCCGCTTCCCTGTTTACATGATATAATTTTACTTCTAATCGGTTTGGGAAAAGGAATATTTCACCCCTGTGAATCGGAATGAAATTCCATTCGGTTTGGGCCTGTTCATTCCGAATGAGGTGTTTATATGGAACACATTTATTCGGTTTGAACAAATATTCCGATTGTAATTGGAATATTTAGCTCCATGTAAACATGGCAACTGTTACATGGGATGTTACAATCGATGCTCAGTTGCACACTCACCAGTAGGAACATAACAAATAAAAACATGGTGTTGCGCTTATCAGGCATGCTAACGTTGTTGCTAATGCTACGTTGTGTACTTTTTTTGTAATTTTACGACGGTCTGAAGAGGACAATAGTTTTAGGCCATTCTTTCAATAAATAAGATCAAAAAGGAAGAAGTCTGATTATTAAAGCGTCATTTATTAACTGTCTAGTTTGGGAAAAAGTAGACTCTTCGAAGTGAGGACAGCATACTTAGTATAATGTACAATATCATTATGATTATATTGATTATGATTATATGATTATATCATGAATAATAAAGGTCTAACTGTATATTCTGGCTCAGCAAACCTGCAAAACTGAACACCAACGTTCAACCAGTCAATCTGCCAGACCCAAATAGCCCTGAGTCAGTCAAAGGTCAAGTATGCAGAGTGAGTGGTTGGGGTGTAACATCACCATATAGCTTCAGCCTGTCCCAAACTCTGTGGGCTGTGAGATCAACATAACTCCTAACATGCTGTGCGCTGGATCTGAAATGAGGGGGGGGGGGCCCTTGGTATTGATGCCAGGTAAAGGAAACTGCATGGCATTGGTCATATACCCGCTTTTAGAAACCTTGTCTTTTATTTGACATTAAATGTCTTCATTCCAAATCAACCGATTTCTTCCACAAAGTATTGGCTCAGGACTCACTTGGGTCGTTCCTTTCATGGAAATATTGTAACATCATTTGAAGGAGTAAATATATGTCTTCCTACTGTACTTACCTTTGACCAGTCTCATGCATATCTCCTCTGTGAAGACAGAAAATGTTACAAGAGTGCAAAATGCTAGCAAAATTGGACTATGAAAATAATTTGACCTGATTCACCAAGTAATGGTGGTTAAGTCCCATTTGTTCTGTTCACTGGGTGACTCAGGTGTGCGATGTCTGTGCTGACATCTTGGAGGGTGTTTCCAGAGATACTAGCTGTGCCAACCCATACTACCCTTGGAGTCAACTCTAAAGTGAGGAACTCCGTAACTTGGATTGACATGTATACGTAAACCACAAGGGCTGTTGAGAGTTGGAACAGCACTATATTTATCACAGTAAAATAAGGACATCTGTGACCCATAAAGTCACTTTTCACTTAGGCAGTGTGCATTTGACAAAGTTAAAGCCTTGTCAATGCCATTCGTGTCCTTGCTCTTTTTTTTTTTTTTTTAACAAGTTGTTAAAATTATGTAACTTTTGGGGGGGGGGGGGGGGGCACTGTTCTCTTGCCCTTTATTTATCAAAATACTTCTTTCATTTTAGGCCAATTGTGCATGTCCGTGACTCACTAAACACAAACATTTATGTGGTTTGTAAAAATATAATAGATGAATTCACGTCTTAAGACACATGCTCCAGGATTTATTACGTGCTTTATTAAACTAAACCCTAATTACTATTACTACTTAACTATACATATTTAAATAACTTAATTACAATTTAATGCTGTCCTTCTCCCTCTTTATCGCCACCATTAAAACCAGCCTTCTTATAATCCCTTTCAAGAGCTGCAAGGTCTTCTCTCGCCTTAAAAAGGCAGCATGCCATATATTTGACATGACGAGGGTCACACTTCTTCTGATTGGCTGGCTTGAAGCAGGCGTTAGTGATTTTTGACACCGACAGCATTTTGTAATTCGCTTTCCTAGCTGAAATGAATGCGACCTAAGTAGCAACAGGAAAGTGGATGCGAGGAAATTGTACCAAGTTGTTTTGAAAGTCAGTCAGATTAACATTGAGGGAGCCATTAAAAGGAATGGAAGCCGTGATGGCGGAGACAACCTAACTGATAACCCTGTTAAGGTTGGTGTAGAACAGACATGTCCAAAGTCCGGCCCGGGGGCCAAATGCGACCCTCGGTCAAATTTCATCCGGCCCCCAGCCTCTGTCATAAAATCAATACCATTTGGCCCATGCACAGACTTCATAAATTGGTCAGCAATACTGCTACCAGCAGATGAATACACTAAATGCTGCTCCTCACTTACCCACTAAAAGGCAGTAGCACCCTAAGCAACATTACCCCGTGTGACCCTTTACTCCCAATTTTCTAAAATGGTGACAATCAACAAAAGAAAGTTGACTGCGACTGGCGACGCTTCAAGGATAGGTGGAAATTGGACTATTTCTTCGCTAAAATACGCAACAACTTTGTCTTCCTCATTTGCAAAGAGACAGTCGCTGTTTTTAAAGAGTTCAGTGTGAGGCGATATTAACAAACAAGATACGCTGACATGTACGACAAGATTACCAGGAAGATACGCAGCGAGAAATTGAAGCAACTTGAAGCTAGTTTAATTTCACAGCAGCAGTATTTCGCAAGAGCCCGAGAGTCGAAAGAGAACACTACAAAGGCTAGTTGCGAGATTATTGAAATTATTAATTAAAAAAATAATAATAATAAATAAATAAAGCAAATGTGACACACAGAATAGCTTGCTAAAATTGCCTTATATATATGTTGTTCTACGTAAAGGACGTCAGCCAAGGTTGGTGTTAGAGGCAGGAATTTGAGCACTACTTGGTTTGGTGTGCAAAGGGTTAATGAGTGTGTGTTTGGAGTGGGTGTGTCACTGTCACTCTGTCACCAAATTAATACCACCTGTGACTACCTGGGAAAGTTTAATTGAGGTAGGAAGAGAGGAGGCAGGGTGCCAATTTTCTGTTGACCGCCAGCTTTCCATACGCAGCATTTCATCTAGTATTCCATTCGATCGTATTAGATTCGCCCTATACGCTCATATTTGATAGTTTATGTTTGGTTCACTTTAAGTTCTACACGATCATGGTGACGGTGCACACTATTGCAATACAGCGTATATAGTAGACAAACGTGTCACCAGTTCAGCTTTAGCGAATGGGAAAGTGACAAAATTAAAAGTAGTGATGTGATCAAAGTTTATTATACACGCGATCATATTACGAAATTAGACAAATGAAAGCCATCGGATGACCGTCCAAGCTCTTAGTAGATGCAGCGCGTCTGACAGAGCCCCGCTCTCCCCTTTAGGTGAGTAATTAGACACTCACGCAATATTGTCAACAGAAAACGGTGCTTACCTATTAGTGCGGAAACTTTGTTGGATTGCCACACGCAAAATAATGGACCACGCTGGATGTTGACTGTAAGTAAATGAAAAAGATTGACGGAGCGCAGCGCAACCCATGGTATGTGGAAGTCTTTTTATTCATACTGTGAAAATTCACATGCTTGGACACAGTTGATTAATAATAGCGACATATTGGATGTCAATGCCGTGGCCGTTGTGACGTCGTCCTGAACTCGCGTTAACTGATGAAAAGTGTGTGCTCATTAACAAGGTGACGATTGGTGTCGAGTTGAATTAACGAGGGCTCATAAACTTCTGCATGCTTACTGGTTTCCACAATGAATGGATCAATGCCTGGTTCAATTATGAATTAATCAAAGTCAGAAACCAGTGGAACTAAACCTAATGAAGCTGTAAAAAGGAAAATCATTCTCACTGAAAAGGCTTTAATGTGTAAAATGGAAACGTTTCAAAAGGAACGCCAAACAAGGGTGAATAAAATGAAGAGTTACATTATTGCTCTTAAAGAGCTAATGGAGAATGATGACAACACATCACAGGTCCAAACGCAGTTAGACATATTGATGCAATTGCACGGCGAGGCAATAATGCTGCATGAGTCACTAATGGAAATAATCCCTGAAGTTGAAAAAGAAAAACAAACAGCATGGTTTTCAAGTATTAATAAATATAACAAAGGGTTTATTGAAGATGTGAAACAGTGGCTTTGTGGAATTAAAAGGAACGTTGGAAAGCATGTGTCAAATCAAATGGACCCAGATGACATTCAGCTGAATGGCAGCATTTCAAATGTGGGAAGTAAAAGATATGGATCAAAATCTGGGAGTTCAACTTTAGGCTCTTCAATTTCCTCTTCTCGGGTCAAAGCAGAAGCGGAGATGGCTGCTCTTCTTGCTCTTGCAAAAACAAGAGTTAGATCAGCAAAAGGAGAGACTTGAGCTAGAAATGGAGATAGCAGCAGCTCAGGCAACAATGGATGTCTTAAGAGGCTCAGGAAGCTGTGTAAAGGGCAGCAGAAGCAAACAATCAGATGGTATGCAGTGTTTCCCACAGGATTTTAGGAGACTGTGGTGGGAGGGTCTCTGACCATAGGATTTTTTGAAACTGTGGTGGTGGGCTGCATCGGAGTCGGACAGCCACACCATGTCGTGCCACGGAGAATTTTTTTTTTTTTCCCATTATTTTTCCCCCCAAGAAGAACCATAACAAAGATATATTTGAAATATTTCATTAGCTAGGCTAATGTTATAGCTCTCAGCTACGGTACATGTATGTAAAATGCGTTGCTGATTACAGCTACGTTACCCTATGTAATAATGCGACTTTTTTTCTCGTAGCAATAGTACGACTTACATCTCGTAGTGACTCAGGGTTGGCAACCCAAACTGTTGAAAGAGCCATATTTGACCCCCCCCCCCCCCCAAAAAAAAAACAAACAAACTGATAAAGTATGTCTGGAGCAGCAAAAAATTAAAAGCCTTGTACAAGCCTTATAATTATCAATACTAGCTATATTAGCCTACTATAAAAATGACTTAAGTTGGCTAGAAATACATAATTAGCCTTCATGATTAAATGTTTATTTTCCCTGCAGTGGATCCTATAGCGCACCACGTGACTACTCTGTTGTACGATGACACCACAAGTTTAACTTCATTACAATATTAATGAGTTGAAAGACTGTTTGTATCATGTTTGTCCTCCTAGAAATCCTATTAAAACAAAAAATATATTTCCCTCCCCCATCTTTTTCCATAAAAAAAAAAAAAAAAAAGCTCCGAAGCAGCACTAAAGAGCCGCATGCGGCCCAAGAGCCGCGGGTTTCAGACCGCCGTCGTAGCCCTCCTTTTTCCTTTTTATTTGACCCTCATAAGTACTACATTACCACAACAATAACAGTCCTTCTGTCAACTGACCCATTTACAGGACTGGGGGAATTCTAATGGCCGTGTAAAGAGTTTTTCTTGATTCGGTTTTTTCCCCGTTGTTCGTGAACTAAATTTCCACACGAACGCACATCGAGGTACCATTAACTTAGCAAGGAGAGGTATGAGAGTCATTTTTCGAGTGTCCCAGAGCTCGCGAAATTGGGGGGGGGCGCATTTTTCCAACTTTCGTCAGCCGTAATTGTCTGAAGTTGGCGCGTCGGTGTTGTGCCGAAAAATAGCCACTCCACGCGAAATGTCCCCCCGACGGGAGCGGCCACACGTCACTCGTACAAACAGTCTTTTCTTACCAATCGATGGACACGGAAACGACGTTCTTGTCCCGTGAATATGTATCATTTTACTCTGCTTGAACTAATAAATACTTTACTGTGACCAACGCTCTGAAAATAGAGCAAGGCTTTATTTTGGGCCCCGCCTCTCCGCGCAGTTCAATCAAAGTTTGCTTTCCGTCCAAGACGGCCGTCCACCGCTCACTTTCGCCGAAAAGTCCGATCCAAACTATTGTAATGCCCCGGATATGGGGAAGAAGGAGAGAAGTCTGTATTTGCTTACCCACTTGATTGTGGTAACAATAATAAAGAAAAACAATAACAAAATAACAGCGGGCTGCTACGACATGCGACCGCTATCTCTCGCTATCTCGCTCGTTCTCCCATTCTTCCTACTCGTTCCCCTTGCGTCTCTTAAATAAATAAATAAATAAAATACTACTCTAAAATGCTGCTCTCGCTCGCGCGGGTAGTTGAGTGGAGTGGGCTACAGCTGTGTAATCGGCTGACTGACGCATCTAATTAGTATGTTTTTTTTTTTTTTTTTTTGCGGGGGGGGGGGGGGGTGCAAACGAGACTGTGGCGGGCCCAAACGAGACTGTGGCGGGCCGCCACAGTCCCGTTCATTGGTGGGAAACACTGGTATGGAATCGTACTTTGCCAGAGGGGCTCCTGCTGCTGTCAGTGCTCAGGTGGATTCTGTTGTGCCCGGTGGCCATGGACGGTATGACAGTCTGATTTCATCGAAGTCTCATGTAATAAAATCTCAGAGGGCAATTCCTGGTGATGGTGGTTCTCAAACAGTCCAGCAGATGCCGTTTGTAAACCCAATGGCTCCTAAGGTCCAAAATCCTGTAGCAACTTCTCAGTCTGCAGCCAGACCACACGTTCATATGCCATCCGGTGACGATAGTCAAAATTTATTGTCCATAATGGCAAGACAAAATGAAATATCTGCTCAGCTGGTACAACAACATAATACTTCTCATTTGCCGAAAGAGAGATTCAAGTGTGATGGAGATCGTCTTCATTACCACACCTTCATTAAAGATTTTGAGCATGCTGTTGAAGAGAGGACAGGAGACGCTCGGGATTGCTTGCATATCTTATTGCAATACACAAGAGGAGAACCACATGAGCTTGTTCGAAGCTGTCAGCGAATGCCTCCAGATAGAGGATACCAAACAGCAAAAGAGTTGCTTGAAAAACATTTTGGGTATGAACAAAAAATTGCTTCAGCTTATATGGACAAGGTACTTGCATGGCCTGTGGTGAAAGCTGAGGATGCTAAAGCTCTTCAAGCTTTTGGTCTTTTCTTGAGAGGATGCTGTAATGCAATGGATGACATTCAATATATGGATGAGCTTAACATGCCTGCAAACATGCTGCTGATAATTAAGAAGTTACCGTACAAGCTCAGAGACAAATGGAGGTCAGTAGTTTGTGACATTCAAGAGACTTGTCAGCGGAGAGCAACGTTCTCAGACATTGTGAGTTTCATGGAGCGCCAAGTGAAAATCAGTACAGACCCTGTATTTGGTGATATACAGGACACTCCAAAGACAACTCAAGTTAGATACAGCAGCAACGATACCAATCGTCAAATACGAAATAAAGGAAGTAGTTTTGCAACCACGACAATAATAAGTGACTACAAGACTCAAGGCAAGGCAAGGCAAATGTATTTATATAGCACAATTCAACACAAGGCAATTCAAAGTGCTTTACATCACATGAAGATCATAAAGATCACATTTAAATCAATACAACATAAAAACCAAGACAAAAGATCGCATTTAATCACAAATAGAATAAAAATAAATAAATAAAAATAAAACAAAAATATAACAAAAACTACTACTAATAATAATAATTGAAATCAGCAATGGAGATAAGCACAAGAGGAATAGAAATAGAAAGTGAAAAGGCATGACACTCCATTGGGAAAAAGAACCTGCATATATTGCAAAGCTCAACATGCATTGGGGTTTTGTCCCCTATTAGGAAAAAAGCCACATAAAGACAAAATAACTTTTTTGAAAGAACATGGAGTCTGCTTTGGTTGTCTAGCAGTAGGCCACCGAAGTAAGGACTGCAGACGGCGCCTATCTTGCAAAACGTGTGGAGCTAATCATCCTAGCGTACTTCATATTCCTACAAAGACTAAAGACCAAAATAAAGATGAAGCAAGTGTAGAAGACTCGACTGTTCCAGTGGACAGCTCTCCAGTAGTGGTACAAAGCAGTGGTCTCACTGGGGCCGGCGACCATGACTGCAAGCTTCCCATTGTGCCTGTCAAGATAAAGTCAAAATGGGGGCAGAAGATTGTTGAAACAATCGCTTTTTTAGACCAAGGTAGCTCAAGCTCCTTTTGCACAACAAACCTCATTGATAGACTAAATATTTCAGGAAAAGTAATACAAATTCTCCTGAGGACTATGGGTCAAGAAAAACTAGTGAAAAGTCGTGTTGTAACCGATTTGGAAGTAGCTGGCCTAGAAGGTGACTTGTACTGTGACTTGCCAGATGCCTTTACACAGGAAAAAATGCCTGTACCCAGAGACAACATCCCACAAGAGCAGGATTTGGTGAGGTGGCAATATTTGCAAGGATTACATTTGCCTCAAATTGATGCAGACGTTGAATTGTTGATCGGCTTGAATGCACTGAAAGCTTTGGAACCATTAAAAGTAATTCCGAGTGAAAATGGAGGCCCATTTGCTGTCCAAACTTTGGTGGGTTGGACTGTAAATGGACCAATATCTGGTGAAACTGATTTAGAGCAAGCTAGTATCACAATTAACCGAATATCCATTCTGAAATTGGATGAACTGTGGAATCAGCAGTTTCAAGTAGACTTCCCTGAATGCACATATGATGAGCAATTAGGCCCATCAAGGGAAGATGGCCAGTTTATGCAAATGGTCGAAAGTTCGGTTAAGCTGGAGGATGGTCACTATACCATTGGTTTGCCTCTGAAGAAAAGACACGTGCTAATGCCAGACAACCGCGAGTTAGCAATTCATCGAATCTCGAGTCTCCAAAGAAGGTTCCAAAAGGACGCCAAGTTCCACACAGACTACGCCACCTTTATGCATAGTATTATGGCCAGCGGTTATGCTGAGAAAATCCCTACTATTGAACTGACATGGAAACCTGGCAGAACATGGTATATTCCACATCATGGTGTATACCACCCACAGAAGAATAAGATCAGAGTGGTTTTTGATTGTGCTGCATCATTCCAAGGAATATCGCTGAACTTAGAGCTATTACAAGGACCTGACCTTACTAGCTCTTTAGTAGGAGTCATCACCAGATTCAGAAAAGACCTTGTAGTTTTGATGGCAGATATTGAATTTATGTATCACCAGGTACGAGTACCACCAGAAGACCGAGACCTATTAAGATTCCTTTGGTGGTCAGGTGGAGATTTCACGCAAGCACTTGAGGAGTACAGAATGTGTGTCCATCTATTTGGCGCAACCTCCTCACCAAGCTGTGCGAACTTTGCTCTGCAGAGGTGTGCGAAGGATAACGGCAACTCCTTCAGTCAGCATGTGGTGGACACCGTTATATACAACTTCTACATAGATGACTGTCTTGTGGCAGTTCCTTCAGAACACGAAGCCATTGCTCTTTACCATGGTCTTTTAGCTAGTTGTGCTAAAGGTGGCTTTCAGCTAAAGAAGTGGATGAGTAACAGCAGAAATGTCCTTTCTAATATTCCTGAAGAAGAGAGAGCAACGGGTATAAAAGAGATGGATTTGGACCATGGTATATTTCCAGTTGAGAGAGTACTGGGTGTGCAGTGGTGTGCAAAGTTAGATGTGTTCAAGTTCAAAATTTCAATTCACAATCGACCTTTGACCCTTAGAGGAATTTTGTCAGTGATCAGCTCTATTTATGATCCACTGGGAGTGCTTGTCCCAGTGGTGTTAAGAGCTAAGCTGATCTTGCAAGACCTCTGTAGGAAAGGCATTGGGTGGGACAATGTCATACCCACAGCCAGTGCATTGGAATGGACAAACTGGATGCAGGATCTCCACATGCTGGAAGACTTCAATATCAGAAGATGCTTTAAGCCAGATGACTTTGGTAGCGTAGCGTCTGCCCAGTTACATAATTTTGCAGATGCTAGTGAAGCTGCTTATGGAACTGCTACTTATCTGCTGTTGCGTAACAACATTGGAAGGCTGTGTAGCACCTTCATAATGGGAAAGGCCAGGGTGGCTCCTTTAAAACCAGTTACCATTCCCAGACTGGAGTTAACAGCAGCAGTACTGGCTTCGCGCATGGACAGGTTATGGCGAAAGGAGCTGCCAATTACATTGCTTGACTCTGTTTTCTGGACCGATAGCACGTCAGTGTTAAAGTATGTGAAAAACGAAACCTCCAGGTTTAAGACATTTGTGGCAAACAGAGTGTCCAACATCCTGAAAGCATCTCACACATCTCAATGGAAATATGTAAGCACTTCATTAAATCCAGCAGATATAGCATCCAGAGGACTTGGAATGAAGTGTTTCCTAAAGAATGAACAATGGTTGTGTGGCCCAAAATTCCTAATGGCAGAAGAGCAATGGCCTACAAACACAGACTGCACAGAGGAGCTCTTGGAGCACAATGATCCTGAACTCAAAATGAACATCTCTGTTAACGTTGTTACAGCAGCAGAAGTTGATTAAATTTCTCTCTTAATTGACCGGTCTTCATCATGGAACCATCTTAGAAGAGTAATTAGTTGGATCTTAAGGTTTACACAAAGTCTAAGTCTATTGAAGAAGAGGAAGGAGATCAATGTGCTGCTGCTGGACTTGGAAAAAGGATGAGCAAGAACAGAACGAGATCATGAATAAAGAACTGCAGCATGTCAAAGACTTGTTCCATGTTTCTCTCAGTGTAGAGGACATCTAAGAGGCAGGATTAAAAATAATTGAATTATGTCAAAGAAAGAGATTTCCAGAGGAGTTTTACAGTCTCCAAAAGAGTCAGCCCGTGAAACAAACAAGCCACATACACAGACTTGATCCAAATCTTGACGATGGCATTTTAAGAGTTGGTGGAAGACTTAGCTGGGCAGCAATGCCTGAAGAAGAAAAGCATCAAGTCATATTATATTGACCAAGGATCTACATAACTCTGATCTAATTTGAAGACATATACAAAAGGAAGTTGGTCATGGTGGTAGAACCCACATGTTGGCAAAACTACGACAGAAATATTGGATCATTGGGGCTGGTATGGCTATACGTAAGATACTGGCTAAATGTGTCGTTTGTCGACGTGTTTTGGCTGTGCCAGCTAGCCAACAAATGGCAGACCTTCCACGGAGGGAGCGCTCTGAAGCACACCCTCCAAGAACTCCAAAAAGGGTGGGTATTCTAAGCTGCTGTTTGGTGCGTAAGCACAAACAACATTCAGGAAGGCGGCGGGAGGCTACCCTCTTGTCTACTGGGGTAAACGCCAGAGTACAGGTGCCAAGCCGGGGAGAAATAGTAAGTATGCCCACACCTACTCAGAGCCTCTCACTGTGGGCAACTCCAGAGTGGAAGAGAGTCCAACCCCTCTCGAGAGGACTGGTACCAACTCAATTCAATTTTATTTGTATAGCCCGAAATCACAACAAGGTTGTCTCAAAGGGCTTTGCAGAGGCAATATGATACACAGAAAGAAACAGTATATGAATTAAATAAAGTTCTAGTCCAAGTCCTGGGCATCCCTCATCCTTAGACCCTCCATGTTGGCAAGGAAAAACTCCAAAAACCCTTTGGAAAAAATGAGAAACCTTGGGAGAACCAGTCAGGAGAGATCCACTCCCAGGACGGATAGACAAGATGCACCAGGACTGCTAATGGGAATTAGCAGACGGAGTTACAGTTTATAGTAGTGATGCACGATAATGCATTTTTCAGCCGATACCGATAATTTCCTCCTCGTTCCAACCGATAACCGATAATGTCAAGCCGATAATTCTATTAAAAGATTTATGTAAAATTTTAAAGTATACACAAGAGAAAATATTACTGTGCAAAAAGATTTTTGCTTTTTTCCAACATCATATGTGAACAAGTAGTAAATTCCAACATCTAAATAAAGACAGATTGTCTGACATTGTGTAATGGTAAACTTTTGGCAACAATTACTTACAGAGTAAATACAGAAGTTGCACAAAAATGGCTTTAAAAGTAAGCCATTCCTAACGAATAACATTACACAGCAAAAACACAACTCCTTAAAACTAGTTAAATTCCCTTGTTTTTAGTGTAAATCTATTGGAAATAAGTTAAATTAACTGCCAGCACTTCAAGTATATTTCACTCAGATTTCTTGAAGACAAATAGCCAGCTGAAAATAAGCTTAGCAGCCTTATTTTAAGCAATACATTATTATACATAATCCTAAAAAAAAAAAAAACTTGTCAGAAATGTTCTTTATTCAAGAATATGTATTGTTCAAAACATTATTTGAAAGCATTTTTTTCTTGATTTAGGAGAAAAATTACCTTATTTTTTTTTAGATGTTTGGGCTTAATAAGAACAAATGGCGATATTTAGTTCAAGTAAGTGGAATAATCTGGCGCATTCATCTGTTAACCAGTCTTCAACACTCAAACAAGATGGGGAAAATTATTTGACTAGATTTAAGAAGAATGATCTGATTTAGACTTCATAAATTTAAACCGTACTGAATGCATTACTGACTGGATGACTTCTTTGTGTTGTTTGGTGCATGTTACAAGTATCAACTAACCACTGTGCCGTCATGATAAACATGCTTACTTGACATCACTTGTCCAAATGTCCGTGGTAAAACTGATGTGATCGGCATGTCTTTCACGAAGAATCGTGGTCGTATAAACTGCATTATTTTTTTCATCCAGGGGTTTGGCTATCTGGTCATTTCGGGAATTTCCTCCCGCCTGTGCCCTTCACTCCGTCCGGCTGCCAAATTAGCACCCGCGCCAGGCCTCTGTCTTGAACCGGAGTGGCGGCGGCAGCTAAGTTCGTACCGGATATCCGCCCGCCCCGGCCGGCTCGCTGCAGCGTATTCGGTGCATGGCTCTGCTCTGCCTGCCTAGGGCGAGGCGGCGGCGGCCTGCCGAACCGGCAGGCTCCGTCGGAAGACAGAGCCATAGATGGGAGTTTACCACCCGCTTTGGGCTGCATTCCCAAACAACCAGACTCCGGGAGGACCTCAGCGTCTCTCTATCGTCACAAGCCCCGTAGCTTCCTTTATAGTTTATTTGTGTTACAATAGGTTTAACATTCGCGCTAGCAGCAGCCTCGTATTCGTTCCAAAAATCTTTGTGATGCAGTTTTAAATGGCTGCTGGGTTAGTGGTGTTCAATGAGGACACTTTCTTTACGCCTCGTGGAACTTCTGCAGTGCATGTTTTGTAGATGGCGAGAGCGTCGTTTATTTCATTTCACACACGGGAAAATCAACGCACGCAAGTGGGAGCGCCTCAACACTGATAACACCGCCTCCTCTATGACGCCGTACTCCTCAACCCCTCATCCCACAGGGGCTTCAGAGAGTGAGGGTTGAGCAGGCGGCGGTGGGGAAGTGGAGAAAACTGCTTGGTTGCGCACATTTGGAGGCTAAATCAAGTATATAATTATCGGATTGCATTGCCAGATAAGAAGGGGGGGGGCAACGGGTGACTAGTGACGAAGAGACCGGTCAACTAGATATACCAGAACCCAAACTACGTCTGGAGGCGAGTCCGACTTTATCTAGTCAGAACTTCTGTATCTCACACACCAGCTCGGGCTCCTTCCCCGTATTAACATCCTCGGGAGGCATTTTTAAACTTTCACTCTGTTATTGTTGAACCGGAGACTTTCATAATCATCCTAGCGGCACTCGCTTTGTTAAAAGTTGACTAGCGAAATATAGTGCTTATTTCTGGTGTTTCCTTTTTTTTTTTTTTTTTTAATTATTGGAGCTGCTTGTCTTTGAAGACTTGACTTCTGGCACTCTAGCATCTGGCATTATTTTTGGCATTTAAAATGTAATTTAAAACATAATTAAATATTTACAGTATAACTCTAATTAACAACACAAACACTGTGACCCCGAGGTGACGTGATTGAATCCACCTATCGCAACAAATGGTAATTTAACAAGCAAAGAAAAGATTTACACTAAAACACCACCAGAGAGAAGCAGAGCACTGCAAATACAAGCCAGCTATGAGGCCATGACAAATTGCACAGCGCAGCTTTGAACTCTTTTTAAACACAGCAGTAACATTTGGTTGCCTGAAATTTTGCAAACACAGCTAATGCGAGCACAAAACACGTCTGCACGTATTGTTTTTTTTTCTTGCTCAGCCTCATTGTAGTGTCACTTTGGTGGCAAGCACAATGTTAATAACTTTAATAAACACTACATGATGGCAGTAAGCATAAGATATAAATTAATATAAAAGAGAGATTCCTCAATCCATCAAAACCTTTGTTTCCTGGCACACCCTACACACCATAAACTCATGAATGTTCAGGTCAAATGAATGACAGCTTTCTTCATTCATTATGCATTTCCTGCACTTTCCACACAGGTGCCTACAGCCACTGAAGGACATGTTATTGTTTTTAGCTATATAATATTTGATCGCAAAGATTCAGAACTTGCCTTGTTTTTTTAAACTCTTCAGTGGACATTCTGAACGTTGCTCGAGCACCTATCTAGACCCGCATTCGGTACTGACATCACATCGGCGATGATCATTAGTGCCCCCCCAATAAAGCAGATTATGTAGCTTCAATAGTACCACATTTCTTCTGGAAGAGTTACAGAATAATTAAAATCAAGAAGAAGTGGCAGATAATGTACCCGAGAAATCTCAATTTATAGTCATTATTACATCGTACTTAGAGACCATTTGGCCGCGCTTGTCTAATCCAAAGAACATCCCTATGTCATTACTGTAGATCCTGATTGTGTGGACGAGTGACAGGATTTCTCATTCATAGCATTCAGCTTGAGATTATCTATTTAGAGTATAGGTGGAGCAATAGGTGGCCGATTGTTGCTCCACTTCCGAATTGATACATGCAGCCACTCTTTGTGATGATCTGACTGAGGGGTTTCAGGTCTGTTCAGAACAGCAGTGGTGATACAGTAGATAGTGGTGTTCATTGTTATATGTTGCATTTGATGTTGACTTGGGCAATCAACTTTGAGTTGGCTTCAACATCTCCATTGAGTTATGGATGACGTTTCCTGTTGTTTTCATGCAGTCCGAGACATTCTGATTCTTGTATCCATGTGTGGCATCGAGTCATAGGCTTTGTTATAGTCAATATACTGTAGTAGTAGATGAGGTTTGGCTTCTCTGGTGTTACTGCAAATTTATATCTGAGCCCTGCCCATGTATTGATCTACTTGCTTACTCATCTTAGCTGCAATGATGCCTAATAAGAATTTCAATGTTAGACACCCCCACCCCCATTCTCCTCTTTTACTGGCCAATAGGCCCCCACATGGTGTAAACCGGAAATACATCTCGCTGACGATAGCACCAGCATATTAGTAACTAGTTTAGATGTTCAATGTATTTCTAGTTGTTGTTTGTGTATGTGTTTCTTTTCCTTCTTCTCTTGTATTTCTTTTCTTCTGTCCCCCCATAATCCCTTCCTGTTCGCTGCTTTGTCATAATAAAAAGGTATTTTGAATGATCACAATGGGAGTATGTCAGACTCTCAATGTGAAACATTAAAACTGTTCAGAATCCGGGCACTTAGACTTCCATTCTCTGTGTCAAACAGCTGAACAGGACAGGTTTTAAAAGGAAAAAAAAAAAAAAAAAAAAGGATTTCAATGTTGTCTAGACAGGTTATTGGCCAGTAGCTGGATGGGATTGTTCCTTTCTGGCCTGCACAAACAATCAAGCTTGACAAGTGTTCTGATAAACATGTTAACAGAGGTTGATTCTGACGGAACAAAAGCTTATAAACGGTATGTTTGCAAGAATATTGATGCCATTTATCAGGCATTTACTCCAATGTTTTTGTGTGAAACCACTCAACACCCCCAACGTGGCTATGTTACAGCCAATGGAATGATTTAAGAATTATAGTAAAGGTGATAATATGCATTCAATGATATATACAACAATTTTGAGGGTTCAATGCATGGTTGAAAAACACCACATATGCCCACTCACATACAGTAGGTCTGCCTACACCTCACTCTCACAGCCTGAACAAATTCTACTTAGACCAGCAATCTACATTATACTGTAAATTAGGGATTTCAGCAATGCAAAAACTAAAATGAGATAAAATAGTTGATTGGTTTGGCTTATACAGTTGCTGATGTAGGTCTTTTGGATCATTTTTTTCCAGCTAATGTATACTATGAGGGAAAAGTTTAAAGAGGTAGAATTAAGAAGTGTTGTATCACTCCTTAAGTTAGTATAAAATGTATACCGCACATGCTTTATGTGACACGCCATCCGTCCTGGTAAATTTTTCTTTTGTTTTGTGGACAGTTTTAAAAGGGGATTTAAATCAACACTGGTTTATTTTACTTCAATCTTTGTTAATTTTTTTTTTTTTAATGTTCATCTTCCCCATCATTTATCCTCACAAGGGCCGCGGAAATGCTGGACTGTAGCGTATCTTGGCTAACTGTGAGCGGTCAGGAAAGCAGGGTACACCCTGTGCTGTTTGCCAGCCAAATTAGCCACTCACACGGCATACACAGACAAAAAAAACATCAAAATCACACTCAGAGAATTTGTAGTGTCCAATTAACCTAGCATGAATGCTTTTTGGTACTTACATGCTTTTTGGGATAAGAAACCGGAGTACCTTGAGGAAACCACACTGGTGGGGGGAGAACATGAAACTTCCACATAGGAAGGCCAGAGCCCAGGTCGAACCATTGATCTCAGAACTGTGAGGCGTCGTGTTTACCAGAAGTAAAATCCTGCCCCTGCTTAGAAAGATGAGAACAAACAACAATGGTGAAACTGCTACACTGTTAAAACAGCAAAAATAGATAATCAAATAAACTATCCAAGTTAAAATTTATATGAATACATTCATTCATTCATTCATTCATTTTCCATGCCGCTTTTCCTCACGAGGGTCGCGGAGGTGCTGGAGCCTATCCCAGCTAACTACGGGCAGTAGGCAGGGGACACCCTGAACTGGTTGTATTAAACTAACACAAGGAAATTTAAGATACTACACATTCCTTAAAACCTGATTAGTAGCAACCAAAATGAGTCTAAAACATTACTCTCCAAGATTGACTGTCTTATATCCCGTTTTTATTTTTTTTCAGTTCATTTAAAAAAATAAAATTGACAATATCAATATAGGCCAAAATCATAACTCAGAGAATACATGATCTAGGGAAATACTAGAAAGCACTGTCTTTAATGATTCTATACTGCTTGGTGAAGTTGTTTCTCAACTGAAACCTCAACTTGCATTTCAGATCCTATTCCAACCTCCCTTTTTAAAATAAGTTTAGGACTTTTACAGTAAAGAGATACTGATTTGTAAGGTAGACGGGTGTTTACCTAGCTACTCTTTTACACTAAAAACTAGTTCTGAAGTGGACTGGTTTGGACCCCATTAAGAAATGGAAGTCTCGGCTGCGTTCCAATCACAGTTTGAGTTGCCCTCGCTCACTTGCCCTGAGCACTTGCTATGACGTCACACTGAGGCCACTTGGAGGGTGGAGGGAAAGTGGGTGGAGGGGGAGCGAAAGACGTAAATGGAACACACCTGCCCTCATTCACTTATAGGCAAGAAAATCATGGAACAACCACAAGGTGTTGGAGTAGCACTACACTGCCTATTTCAAATCAGTAGCACCTCCAGAAATTCTTCATGGGGTGGCCAAATGGGGCCACTTAAAACCTTGGGGTGGCACACCAAAAAATAGAAGCCATAATTTCAGGTTTTTACTATGTTGTAGTATTAAACAGACCAGCAGACAATTGTCAGAAAGACGTCAAGACACACCTTCTTATATATTTTTGTTGATGGTGTTATATTGTTTATTGTATAATATTATATTGTGTTAATGTACATACAGTGGGGCAAATAAGTATTTAGTCAACCACTAATTGTGCAAATTCTCCCACTTAAAAATATTAGAGAGGCCTGTAATGGTCAACATGGTTAAACCTCAAACATGAGAGACAATGTGGAAAAAAAAAAAACAGAAAATCACATTGTTTGATTTTTAAATAATTTATTTGCAAATCATGGTGAAAAATAAGTATTTGGTCAATACCAATATTTCATCTCAATACTTTGTTATGTAACCTTTGTTGGCAATAACGGAGGCCAAACGGTTTCTGTAACTCTTCACAAGCTTTTCACACGCTGTTGCTGGTATTTTGGCCCATTCCTCCATGCAGATCTCCTCTAGAGTAGTGGTGTTTTGGGGCTGTCGTTGGGCAGCACGGACTTTCAACTCCCTCCGCAGATTTTCTATGGGGTTGAGACCTGGAGACTGGTTAGGCCACTCCAGGACCTTGAAATGCTTCTTACGAAGCCACTCCTTTGTTGCCCTGGCTGTGTGTTTGGGATCATTGTCATGCTGAAAGACCCAGCCATGTCTCATCTTCAATGCCCTTGCTGATGGAAGGAGATTTTCACTCGAAACTTCTCGATACATAGCCCCATTCATTCTTTCCTTTACACAGATCAGACGTCCTGGTGCCTTTGCAGAAAAACAGCCCGAAAGCATGATGTTTCCACCCCCATGCTTCACAGTGCGTATGGTGCAATTCAGTATTCTTTGTCCTCTAAACAAAAGAACCTGTGTTTCTACCAAAAAGTTCTATTTTGGTTTCATCTGACCATAACACATTCTCCCAGTCCTCTTCTGGATCATCCAAATGCTCTCTAGCGAACCGCAGACGGGCCTGGACGTGTACTTTCTTCAGCAGGGGGACACGTCTGGCAGTGCAGGATTTGAGTCCCTGGAGGCGCATTGTGTTACTAATAGTAGCCTTTGTTTCACCTCGATTTGCAAGTAACTTCTTTAAAAATCAAAAAATGTGATTTTCTGGGTTTTTTTTCCCACATTCTGTCTCTCATGGTTGAGGTTTACCCATGTTGACAATTACAGGCCTCTCTAATATTTTCACGTGGGAGAACTTGCACAATTAGTGGTTGACTAAATACTTATTTGCCCCACTGTAGTCCATAATAGTCCAGTCAAAATTTTGAGTTCCGTAGCTACTACAATCTGACATTATACTGGCGAGTGGGGTGACCAGTGGGGTAGCCAACAAATTCATTGGGGAGAGCCGTGGCCAGGCCTCGCCACCCCCTGGCGGCACCATTATTCCACAACGTACAAAATATACTGCGACTCATGTCAATAAGTCGGAGAAGTATTCCGCGCTTGATGGCAATACATTGGTACCTGAGAATTATCAGAATTATAAGTTTTGTATCAAAATGTATTTGGGCATTTCATAATTTATTTATTTATTTGTCTATACCTTATAATCTGTAAACAGATTTGTTGTTCAAATACATTTAACCTATTTGAAGTTTAAGTTCAGTCCCTCCCAATGCCATTTGAATGACAGACCATTCCTTTAATTAAAAGAAAAATAGAAAAGGCAAGCGAAATAGAAACATCAATGACAAAAATTGTCATTGTTTTTTCCTTTTCTTTACTGACGAAAGTCAATAAAAAACTAACTTTAGTCTTTATTTATTCATTCATTCCTCTTTATGTTTATTATTTTTTTTTTTTTTTTTGGGGCACTCCTGTGATTCCATACGTCCTGCCATAACTGCCACATATAGTCTAATTTTTTTATTTTTATTAACAACAATGATGAATTTTACAATTCCAAAGGCAGTTTGGTATCAGATTAAACACCGTGCTGTCACCTCCATTCATTTTCTTCTTTGGTGGTAAATAGACAGCAGCCAACGGCATTTGAGCTTCATTATCACCACCGCATGGACATATTTTCCGTGTACCACTGTAATGCATTGTGGTTTTCATTCCAACCAATCAAGAGGAGCCCTTTTCTCCAATCTGAGATGCGTTTCAATCGCAGGTTTATATGCCCTCGCTCACTTGCCATAGGCACTTGCCCTTGGGGAAATCCCTGCTGCCATCTTAAGGGCTGTTCCATTTCCCTAAACAGCGAAGTGAACTTGGTGAGATCGACTCTTTGAGGGCTTACTGATCGAGTCAAAAATTATGGTCACTTCAGAGCTCTCTATAACCCACAATGCATTGCAGTGGTGCACGGAAAATATATCCATGCGGTGGTGATAATGAAGCTCAAATACTTTTGGCTGCTGTATATATACCACCAAAGACGAAGAAAATGAATTAAGCTGCCAGCACGGTGTTTGAATGTTATACCAAACTGCCTTTCGAATTGTAAAATTCATCATTGTTGGCAAAAAAATAAAAGTAAAAAAAAAATAGACTGTATGTGGCAGTTATGGCAGAACGTATGGAATCACAGGAGTGCCAGAATAAAAAAGCACATGAATAAATAAATAAATACATACATAAATATAAAGAGAAAAAAATGAATAAATAAAGAGTAACGTAACTTTTTTATTGACTCTCACTTTTGTAATTACAAAAAAAAGGAAAACACTGACAATATTTTTTCATCGATGTTTCTATTTCGCTTGCCTTTTTTAATTTTGCCTTTAACAGAGGGAATGGTTTGTCAATCACATGGCGTTGGGAGGGACTGAAACTAAACTTCAAATAGGTTACATGTATGTAAACAACAAATCTGTCTACAAATTATAAGGTACTGACAAACAAATAAATAAATAAATAATAACGAATTGCCCAAATAAATTTGCTACAAAACTAATAATTCTGATTATTCCCAGGTACCGACGTATGGCTATCAACGCGGAATACGTCTTCGTCTTATTGACATGAGTCGCCGTGTATTTCGTGTGATTTGGAATAATGGTGCCACCAGGGGGTGGCCAGGCCTGGCCACGGCTCCCCCAATGAATTTGTTGGCCACCCCCCTCAGATTGTAGTAGCTGCGGAACTCAAAATGTTGACTGGACTATTATGGACTATGCACATTAACACAATATAGTAGTATACAAAATATAATATACAATATGACACAATCAACCAAAGTATATAAGAATGTGTGTCCTGAAGTCTTTCTGACAGTTTCCTACTGGCCTGTTTATTACTACAACACAGTAAAAATCTGAAATTATGGCGTTTAGTTTTTGGTGTGCCACCCCAAGGTTTTAAGGGGCCCCATTTGGCCAGCCCCATGAAGAATTTCTGGAGGTGCCACTGATTTGGAATATGCAGTATAGCACCACCTCAACAACATGTGGTTGGTCCATGATAGTCTGGCCCATAAGCTAACGAGGGCAAGTGTGTTCCATTTACGTCTTTCACTCCCACTCCGCCCACTTTCCCTCCGCCCTCCAACTGGCCTCTGTGTGACGTCATAGCAAGTGCCTAAGGCAAGTGAGCGAGGGCAACTCCAACTGTGATTGGAACGCAGCCCCGGTGTTTTACAAGTGTAATCAGTTGATTGCAGTCAGGCTTTGCTTTTTCCGGTTGAAACTTGATTAGTTAAACTGTCTGTACTGGATTGGTTGGAACAAAAACCTTCACCCACGGTCCTTCAGGACCGGATTGGATGCTTTGAAATTGAAACAATTACATTGGCACCGTCTGGATTTTATAGGATTGATGATGTGATTTTAAATCTAACTGGTCGCTTGCCACTGTGAAGTATGTGGATATGCATAATTCCTAGAAGAGACCAATGACTGAGCTACATATTGTGGACCAGTAAATAATAGAGGTAGTGATTTAACTTCTTTGATTGTGACTGCCGCCTTAAGATTTACCTCACATAGTCCAATTTCAATAACACTATTTAATGTCGCTCTGTCAAGATGCTTTCTCACAAAACAACCATTTATTACCTTGCAGCCATCTGACTTGTGTTGGTATGCACGCGCATGTGGAGGGTGTGTACATGCGTGTGTATTTCCTTTTTGTCAAAAAAAAAAAAAAAAATCCAAGCAGAGCATTTGTACAATATAAATATCAATTTCAGATAAGACATCTGCTAATTTTTAAATTAATACTAAGAAAAACATGTATACATAAAGAAAAGTATGACTCTCAATACCAACAACAACAACATATTTCCAGCTGCCTGTCTTCTCTGGTATATAATTCACTTCTCACTTTAATATGGTATCGTTATTCTAAAGACTGTCTTTAAAGGACCTAGATCAAGGTTGTCCAAACTATTCCACATTGGGCCGCAGTAGGTGCTGGATTTTATTGCAACAAAACAAGATGACACCTTTTCACCAATCTGGCTTCCTACAAGCAGTGTTGTTAATCTTACTTTAAAAGGTAAGTTCGTTATAGTAACAATTTACTTCTACCAAAAAGTAATTGAGTTACTAAGTCAGTTACCTCACTGTAAGAGTAATTAGTTACTCAGCAAAGTAACTGACGTTATTTTTCATGTTTTACACATTATTACATTAAGCATTCTCAAGGGCGTAGGTTTGCATAGGGATGGTAGGGACAAAACACTACAAACTTTTCAGGAGGCTCAAATTGTCCCCACCAACTTTTAAGCAACCTTATTTGCATCGGATAATGTGTTCAGTTAGCCTATGTGGGTCATTTGATTGTCTTCCAATTTGTTGTAACAATAGAATTGACCCTACCACTATTAAGTGAAAGGGCAACTGAAAACCTTTGCGGATTTTGGTGTAATTTTACCAATATAAACTTTGGACGAGTTCGTCAAAACAACCATGACATTATCAACACGTAATTGTAAGGATAATTTGCGTTTTTTTTAGTTTTTTGCACTCCGTTAATGGTCCCTTCGCAAACCCGGAAGTGTGATGTAGATTCCCTGACGCAACAGAGAAGACTATCCACAGCTAGCATAGCAGCAACAACAATGTCAGTGATATTTCCACCAAAGTTGACCATTCAGGATCGCTCTTTCGTGACGCTACGGATGGCAAAGGCTCCCAGGAAAGATGAACTACAATTAATCCCTACTTGTTTGAACCTGAGGCGTCAGATGACGACGATTTGCTTGACACAGCAGATGTCGTCATGACGCCAATTGACAGCTCGACACTTCACGAACAGGGGAGTGAGTGGTAAGCCTAAGTCCAGCATCGTGATTTTTTTTATTTGAGAGAATGCGATTACATGGTTGTATATTTTTCTATGCTCTCCACATAGCTAAAACTGGATATTAGGTAATGGGACAGCTCCTACCGATCTAAATATGGTAAAGCTAGCCCAAATGTGGCTAAATGAATTATATGTCATTGATTTTTCAAAATAAATGACAAAACGATTTTATTTTCCAGGTGTTGCTGTAAACCGTCAAGTAATTACCCTTCCAAGAGTATGCCTGTGTCGTCAGGAGATCCCAGACGTGAGAGCCAAACTTGAGGAGGCTGAAGCACTGACAGGGGCATGAATTACATTAAAAAAGATAAAACCATAAATTCTAAACAACACTGACATATTTTGTTGAGTGTTTAATGTATTCTATTGGTATATAATATATTGTAATTATATTACATTCTGAAACACTATTCAATAGGCCACAATAATAAATGATACCAGATTTATGTTGAATCAGCATCAGCTTTCGCTGTCAGATTGTAATATAACATAGAACGCTAAGTTATACCAAGCACACAATGGCACACATCAAAGAACATAAATTTAGTAAGCAACACAAAGTTAGGATAGCAACGAACTAGCGCAACACTGAAAAATGATAATGGCAGTGGGAAATATGTATTTACTCTTTTCTGTAGCATTAAGCGTTCTCTATACAAAGATAAATCATTATTAAAATATGAAGGTAACTATTTAACATACTGTACATAAGTACTGTATTTGTTTATTATAACAATAAATCCACAAGATGGCATTAGCATTATTAACATTCTTTCTTTTAAAGGGATCCACGGATAGAAAGACTTGTAGTTCTTAAAAGATGAATGTTAGTGCAAGTTATAGTAATTTTACACTAAAACCCCTCTTAATGTTTTGTTTCAATAAAATTTGTAAAATTTTCAAACAAAAAATAAACTCGCCATTGTTGACGTCGCCGAGTGGTGACGTCACATGGGCTCCCTGCCGTTCTTCCACAGAGTCATTAACTACGTACAGTAGTGATTGAAATACACCACAAGGTGTCAATGCCGAGTTTTAAATTACTTAGAAATCAAGCCAATGAGTGTGTTTTGTCCCTCAACTGACGGCGTAGTTCCCTGTTTACTGGTCCATCCACGGTCATTTGAGTGCTGGCTTCACAACGTACGAGAGCTCTGATAGTTTGTATATTGTGACTAAATATTGCCATCCAGTGTATTTGTTGAGCTAAATGAAATGTTTGAATCCAGTTTGACCAAAGTCTGAGTTAGTTTTATGTGTATTTTGCATAGCTATTTTGATTGGGAATGCCAGTTCTCTTTGCATTGAGCGCTTTTCTTTTTGTGAACATTATTTTTTTTTGAGAGATAGGAATGTTATTTTTGTTGTGCTTTCACTAAATGATACTTATGTTTGTTGTGAAGGAGTTGCGGACGCTTATGCCAATAAACGGCGTGGTCCAATGAACGCCTGTGTCCACTCGCCTTTCTCTTAGCTCTCAATGTGCAAAAAACTGCGTCATTGTAATCTGTTTGAGGCAATGCATGAGTGGGTCATTCCGTGCATGCGTTAACTGCGTCAAATATTTTGTGATTAATTAAAAAAAATTAATTACCGCCCGTTAACACGATAAATTTGATAGCACTAGTAGGAACAAAAACCAGGATCCACAGCGGCCCTCGAGGACCGGTTTGGACACCCCTGACCTAGATGGACAAGAAGTTGATGTGCATAGGTATGATTATTTCTTAAAGATTATTTTATGTATTCTTAGGCGAATTCAGCAGTTTAGTCAAAACCTTTATTTACAAAAAGCTAAGGTTCTTCCACTTGCATGCGGGAATGGAAAAAATCCAACACAAAGCGTTCCAAGTGGTGGAAAAAACTAAGGTGACTGTGAAAGCTGGGAATCAAGGCGACGTGATCAACATTGGAGTGAAAACACTTTGGCACAACTCAATGGAGACGCAGATTATTTATACACAAGAGGTAATGGGGAACAGGTGAAAACAAAAGGTGATTAGGAAGGAAAAGAGCACAGACACGAGGAGGGTGAAACCTTCAAAATAAAATGACACGACACCCTCGACAGGACAAACCACACCCTGATGTGACATCATTTCTTTTATAAATTATTGTATTATTTTGTATTTATTATTTTATTATGTATAGTAAGTAACTTTGGCAACTTTATTTAGCATCTACATAAAAGCAAAAACAAGTAAAATATTCTTAATTTTTCTTCATTAAAAAAAAAAAAAAATCTGAGCATCGAGGGGTTAACAGAAACTCTTCACTCTGATTGGCCTTTGTTGAGTTGGTTTGTGGTGGGCAAGTGTTTAAACTAAACACACATGGCCATTGGTGAGTGGTGAGGGCAAGTACTTGAATAGTAAGGTGTGGTGTGACGTCATACTGTCACCATTTTCATCTCTGCTCATTTTCATAAAGGTTTACTTACAAAAGCAATTGCATTCAAATCGCAAAACACTTAGATAACACACCTCAGCCAGGTCATGCACTCATTTTGATCTATTTTAAGCTCGAAACGGTGCGAAAGAATGGAATTCCATGCAAGGCACCTTTAGCAAGCTGACAGTGTTGTCTTTTGGCCTGGCACGCAAAGTGTTTTCACTCGGAATGGGCAGAACTCATTTTTGAGGAGGTGACACTTTTACCCAGTTCTTGTAATCTTGTAAATTCTTACCATCCCTCACATGTTCCAGATGTGTGGCATTCCGTTTCTGAGTAAATAGACCTGCTGCTGATCCCAAGAAAACTTCCCACCAGCATTCGCGATCTGCTACCTGTGAGTGCCCTGACCCGGTAAAAAAGGTAAAATCCTTGTCTTCAAGTGTACACGTAGTTAAATGCACCAAACACACTGCTACCAATGGACCAAAAGTTTGATTTTCCCTTTGTTTGATTTCTAAGTTAATCAGAATGCAATCTAAGACTCTTGATTTGTTTTAGAGACACGAAAAAGAATCTTAATCAAATCAAATGTGTTCTTTGTTCAGTAAGTGATGAAAAGAATTCAAAGAACGCAATTTAGCATAATTCTGGAAACCTACAATCTACTATTAAGATAAATGAAAGAAGAGCGGTCCAAACAAAATAAACAAATGTAGTTTTTGAGTGGTCTGCTTTAGTGAGGATCAATATTTCATCATTAACCAGTGTGACTTTCTTACACAGGATCATTGTTTATTGGCTTTAGGGACTGCAGGCTGTGAAGTTATTGAAGTCAGACGGCAACACCTCCCAGCTCTTCTACTGTTATTTTTCATTCCTCACAAACTGTTCTTTCATTTCAACTGTCTCACAATGAAGACAAATAGTGACTTTGCATCAAACTGAACTGAGACAAAAACTTTTTGTGTACAGGACTAATAGCACTTTTTGGCATGTGACGACTGTAACATGGTGTCATATGAAACATTGCATTTTACTCAGAAATAAATTTGTCCTAATTATCGGTATGTGTGTACCTAGTTTTAGATGTGTTGGCAGAAAACTACCCTATTTTTCAAAGTACAAGCCACTATTTTTTTCTCTCCCTTTAAAGTACTGTATGTGGCTTTAATAACGAAGCATCTTATTTACAGATTTTTACTGCTTTATGTCAGTCCAGAGTGAATGTGCTCGTCAGAATTCTATTTAATGGCAAAGTAGAGCGGTATGAAAAACCACAAATAATTTCCATGATTTTCCTTTATTAATCATTGGCTGTATGGATCAGCATTTTCAGTTAAATTTACTGTACTGTATAGCCAGGGGGGAAAGTGAGCCGGAACGAGACGGAACGGCGTACCGGGATGAACTTTTCAGGCAGAACGCAGTTCCGGCATTCGGTGCTTTGATCCCGAAAACATGACTGTCAAACTGTCAAAACCCCATGTTTGAAAAAAAACCCTGACACGCTACCAAACACGCATCTACTAACATCAGATTTACATACACAAGTGTTAACAACAAGCTTGTGTAGCGTCATCCGTTTCCACTGATATTTACTATTTATTCATTTACTCTCTGCAGTTCTTCCCAGCGTCTTTCTGTATCTGACAAGTAGGGGTTAAATTGGGCCTAAAAAATCCAATTTATTTAAAAAAATAAAAATAAAAAAATAAAAGTTTGCGAGAGAGAAGTCCGGCCTGACCTAAACAAAAAAAATTGACATTTTGGGCCCGACCCAGCCCAAAATTCGGGTAGGATCGGGTTGGGTTCGGGCTTAAGATCTATCCTTTACAAAAAAAAAAAATAAAAAGTTTCTTTTGTATTATTTTATGTTATTTGGGTGGTTCAGAACACCTTTCATGTTAATGTGTTTTATTTGTAGGCTCGAGCCCGAACCCCCCCCCCCCCCGAAAATGTACGTTTCATTTGTAGGCCCGAGTCCGTTTTATTTGTGAGGACTCAGCAGGAGGAGCAAATGCGGGGATGCAATGCGTCGTTGCGTTTTGTGTGATCACAACTTGGACGATGCCTATGTGCATAATGATAAATTAAAACCTGTTTTTTGTAACAAATTCTCCCAGATAAACAGGACTGTAAGATGCATATTCAATAAACATTTATATCGTTTATATTTGTGTGTCTGTTCTATCAGTTGGATAGTTCATGCGTCAATTCGTCGGCAAACTGCAATAGACATTTATTTCAATTTCTTCGAGTTGGCAGAAAAAAACGCGTTTTCTTAATGTTTAAATAGTCTACTTATTTTTATTATAATTATAAATGCATTTACACAACGAAATGAAGCTGGAAAGGTTTGTTAAATATATTTCTGTGTGGGATATAGTGCTCACTATACGCGCCTCTCTGACAAGGAGAGGAACAGCAGCATATTCAAAAATAAACTAAAATACTGTTAAATCACATTCTTTATTTTAATGACTCGCATCAGAACACACAAAAGAACAACCTGCCTTAAGGAGCACTGAAACAAAATAATGAACTCCACGATGTCCTGCTTGGCACGAAGAGGTGCAGCCCTTGAAATAAATGATAATAACGATGTTTGACTAATATCTTTTAGGCCAGTACAGTTTTTAAAATGCCTGCTCAGCGTCAATGTGCCAGTCTTTCTGCTCTCGTACGAGAGCAAAGCGCCACATTTGTTACATTCGGCAAGGCCGACAGTTTTCTGTAACATCTTCCACTATCAATTTAAATCCTTTCCACACACCACTCGTGGATTCTTGCCTTTTCAATACCACCGTCTTTAGTTTGCTTTTCACCTCTTGCGGCTCTATATCAAAATTCAAAAAGGAAATACCAGGATGCAGCGTTGGAGACTCGCGGAGAGCGGCAAGAGCAGGGGGGAAGATTAAAAGGAGGGCGGGGCCACGGCGTTCATGTGCGCAAACAACGCACTGGCTCATGTTTGTGATTACAAAAGCGCCTTCTCTCTGTTTCATCCAATTTATTTATTTTATAACAAGTATTCCTTAGTTTAACATCCATACATTCTTTTAGTATAGCCTACAAATATACATTTATTTAAAAAAACGTTAGCGAGAGTGAAGTCCGGCCCGATCGGACCCGAACGTAAATTGACATTTTGGGCCTGACCCGGCCCGAAATTCGGTCGGGTTGGGTTCAGGTTCGGGCTCAAGATCTAGGCTCAACTGTTGAGGGAGCTACCTTACATTCAAATATCAATCAATTCCCTGGATTGTTATTGTGATAAAGATGCTGCTGCACTACAGTATTTTCTTTGTCGTTTTCTTTAATATTTACTTGAATATTTTTATTGATGGGTCGTTGTGACTAAAATACAGTGACTGTTATTACTGATTTTGCACAGGAGTTCAGATGTTGCACTGTGTGAAAGGCTGCTACTGTGTGTAAAAAAAAAGAGAAAGCACTAATTAAATGCTGTGAAGTTATATATATATATATATATATATATATATATATATATATATATATATATATATATCTGTAAGTATACTATTTTCATTTGACTTCAACCAGGAGTGACACAAGAGCCAATAAAAATTTGTTTAATGTCTGATCGCTTGTGTTGCCTCATGATTTACGAAAAATATGCTTTGCTTTAGAATTTTAATGCATCTCAGGCTTTAATGCATCGCGATGCATTGCCGAATCGAACCGAATCGAATCGTGACCCTCTGAATCGAATTGGATCGAATCGAATCGTGGCCCTCCGAATCGTAATCGAATCGAATCGTGAGGGCAGTGCCGATGCACACCTCTAGTTTATAGTATATTATCTTCAATTTTAAAGTATATCCTATGTTCTTGAATAGTTAAAATTGAGGTTTTGCTTTTAAATTTGAGGAAATATTAAATTTAGATTGCGTTTTAGATGGAATTTTGTAAATCAGTGAAAAAAATACTATTTTGAATGGAAATCAGTTTCTCATTTAGTCCTTGTTCCAGTGTAATGCAGCAGCCTAATGCATGAAATCTATTAATTCATTCATTCATTTTCTGAGCCGCTTAAACTCACGAAGGTCACGGGGGCGCTGGAGCCAAGGGAGTTCCAAGAAATTCTAGCCACTTTCACCCCTGTGTATAGCAGAAAACGGTAATATTTGAGGAGTGAAAAAAAGTTTGCAAGTGTCACGGAAAGCGTGTAACCATTATTCAAACAAATTAATTCCAACATTTCATGTGATTTGGTGCTTTTGAGGTAACAGAGTTGCGTAAATTTTAAGGGACACAAATATGCATTGAAAGCGCAATACAAGTATGAATATCTTGTCATGCATATGTCCTTTTGGCAGCAATCCTACGCCATAGTCACAGGGCACCGAGAGAGACATTCACGCTCACACTCACACCCACACCGTCACAGAGTGGGAAATGATCCTTCTCTGCCAGTGCAAAGTCAGGCGAATGCAGAACTACACCATTATTGAAACCCCGTATGAAGATAGATTCATATAAATATATAAAATACACACATAGATATGAGTATATAGAAATGTCACAAAAATATATGGATGATAAGTAGTCAGACAGGTGGCTCTCTTTGTAAAGGCCCACGTCCACAATGAATGGCTCACAACGGGTTCCATACTATATAAAGGCCTATCACTGTATCTGCTAATCTTTGAAAGTATGGTCATTCGCAAGATATTTGGAAGTGTTTGTGTAAGTAGAAAATGACAAAACCTAAGCTTTGTAGTGGTTGTGTGTTGTTGCTGACTGGTGTGAAGTCTGTGTTAATGACAGGAATTCCCACATCTGCTATTTCTTCCCCTCCATCAGCTCATTGGCAAAACTGAAAAAGTCCTACTTTCACTCAAGCCTTGTGCTTGTTAAACAGAGACATTGTGTGTTTTCCAGAGGGATATTAGCACTTGACACAATTACATACCAAATAATCACCCCGCCCACAATAACACCGGCCTGATTATTCATTTCATTGGGTCAAATGAGGTGCTCTTAGAATGTAAAAAAAAAAAATTGAATTATTTCAGCCTTATTAACATACATCCAAAGCATGTTTGTTGTGTTGGGGAATTAATTCAAGCAAAAATAAGAAAGTCAAATGTTTGTGTTTGCCTTGCTGCTGACTGGCCAAAAGACTGCAATGCGCAAACAGCTTCACACCTGTAGGTCATTTGTTTCTTTGCTGGAGTACCTTCTGGTCATCAGCAATTACTTCAGTGAGAATGCCGTAAAGGGTAAGGCCAAGGGATTCCGCCTCTCACCCTTTGCTGAAGTAAGACTACTGTTGGATGACTTGAACTGTGGCAAAGCTCTAATAAGGCGGCGCTCATTGACACACACAGTAGGGCTTCTCTTCATTTCCAATCTTGGTCTTCCTGCTGCGGCCACTTAAGTTCTTTCGGGTCCCTGCCGCTTACATTTTGACATGAGTGATTGCTTTGTACCTCAAACTCACGAACAGAATGGGCATTTGCGCTGAGTAGTCACACTATTGAATGGCGTAGAAAAGCACATCAAAGCACTTGTAATTGTTAGCATTTCATAGATTAATGTCATACAGTAGCATAGGTAACAATAGCATACTGTTGGTGATCAAGGAGTAGCAGAGAAGCATAACTGACCATAGCAGACTTCAACATATCAAACGCACATTGATAGCACAGGAATAGTATATAAAACATAAATTTATTAACAAAGATCACAGAATATCACAATAGCGTACAGGAATGGTATATAAAACATTAACAAGGATCACAGAATATCATCACAGCATAAATGAATTTAGCCTTTCACTGCCAGGTGTAGCATTGCCTAAAAAATTGTGAATGTAACAATTGACTATTTCAGTACTTGTCTTGCTGAGATATTGAAATCCACATGGGGTATTGAACAATAATGTGTTTCTCCTAAAAGTGTAAATTGCTTTGCGCTCTTGTAGCGGCTGGACATATAGGTGTAACTGTTCTGAATTTAATTTGAACCACTGTCGTGACCAAGTGTCCCCACCGGAGGCTTCAAGGGCTTGTGTGTTGGGCCCACTCCTAAAATGTTCTCGACCCGCTTTAATGAAGCCGAGGCCTTCCTTTCCCTTCTCAGGTGTGGTCCTATTAAGTTGACATAGTATGAGATAGACTCTTTTGAATGAATGTTTGACTATACTGCAAGAAAAAAAGCATTAAAGATTTCACAGTCTTGGCAACTTGTAAGATTTGCTTGGACCTTTATGACCTGAGGGGCATTGGACTTTGAAAAAAGAGAGCATCTTTTGTATTTGCTTTTTATAGTAGTATTCAGTCTCATTATAAAATAAGACAACATTGCTCCTTTTTCAATACAGTCCAACCAAAGCCACAATCAGTGATGAATTAATGGTGCATTTGCTAGTAAAGCATTGTTCAGATATTGCTATTATATTACGTAACATATTAGCATTTTACCTTGATGGACATTTTGGACAGATGACATGATGGACAGGAATTAAAATATAAATATAAGCGCATGCATGCAAGAAAGAAAAAGAGCGAGTGAAAAATAAATCACCTTGTAGGAGTTACTTGAATCTTTGAATAGTCTAAACTATCTGACCTCCTCACAAAGAAACTCTTAAAAATACACACACACATGTACACACATTCTACATTTTAACCTTCCCTGGAATAATGTGTTTTCTAACCACAGAGGTAAACTGTGAGGTAATTGCATTTCATAAGGTTCCAAAGACCATTGGGCCCAATGGTTTCCAGACTATCAGTTGCATATATGTGTTTCAGGGTTGGCACGTTAACGTGTTAATTATGATTAACTGATTACAAGAGATTAAACGAGTTTAAAAAATTGATGTGAGTTATGTTCTAATCATGGGACATTAAAGTGCCTGTGACAGCATAAAAAAATCTTAAATACCATTATTATGTGAATAAGAATCATATTTTGGGACGATTCAACTACTGTACATACAACAATTTGGCAAAGCGCAGATGACGATAAATTTGTCTTTCAATCTGCCATTTAGCCCCGCCTGTCATTATAGCGCTCTAGCATCCCCAACTGGAGGATGACGTCGGCAGGGTCAAGATTTCATCTGATTTAGAATTCAGCCCATTGAGGGGGAATTATTCAGATTGAAGAAAATGTGACGTAGAGAGTGGCAAAATGTCGTTGTTTCAATCTGTCTACTCCAATGTTTTTACAGGATATTCTTTTCATCTAAGTATTTTTTCCCCAATTACTAAATAAAAAGTATGGTCATGACAAATAACAGTCTTGTGCAAAATGGTATATGAAATATTAAAAATGCATTTATTCAGTACGACATGGCAATATTACTCCATAATGGTCAAAACTGTCGACTTCTTGCACCTCCCGAACGATATTTTTTGCCACCGGAGTTAGTCCGGCTTTTGTCATTTCCCTGCTCTGGCTTCAGAGAGTGTAAACAAACCAGGATGCGTGACAGCTAGCCTACATGCTAACCCAAACCGAGCGGCCTTTCCAAGTCTTATTCTCGCCTTTCAAAGCAAAAAATCACACAGAAATAGCCCGGATCATGTCACATGGTGGCGGGGTTGTCGATTGTCTCCACCGATCAGCAAAACCCCCCGGTGGCGAGCAACTTACAGCTCATCGTACCCTGCTGCAGGCAGGAGTGTTTGTTGCCTGGGAGGCTGCTGGAGAATGACCGCCTGACAAACCAGTCGATGTCGGAGAAGCGCTTAGCTGCCTGAGCCAAACCCGAGGATAGTGGTCTATTGCCGGGCACACGAAGAGGGCAGAGGGGGCTGGAAGTCTGGATGATGTGGAGAACTGCAGATTAGAGCGGGGGGCTGCACGAGCATAAGCAGAGTACAGTGCTCTACTGGCGGGCACCTCAAGAAGACCGAGGGTGGTGTGCGACAAGCCGCCGGTCGTCGGCCGAGTGATCTTCTCGGTGGACAAGGAGCACTGTCAGCCACAAAATGCAACGCACCTCCTTATTAAAGCTGGTGCCATTATCCCAGTATTTGACATGATACAAAACACGATGTTTACTCACTTCTTCGTAAGTCCAATATAGTCCCACAGTTGTCGGACTTGTTTTGGCCTATCTCTGCGGTGAACAGGAACTTTTTGAAACTTAAAAAGGCTCACACGCCTCTCCCTGGTGCAGCAACAAAGTCCTGCAGCAGATTTGGCTGGCGTGATACGAAAAATAAACTAATTAATCCGCAAAATCAGTTGAATCCGCAGTCCATCTGCATGCTATAAAGCAATGCTGTGTTGTGAGATGCTGACACTGATTCCTCCTCAATCCAGGAAGTCACTCATTTTCGTGGTGCGGAATTCAAAAAATTGAATATATAAATCGATTGCTTCCACTCACATCCAATTGGTCCATTTCATTCAGGAGCACATAATACCGCGTGAAATATGAAATAAACATGCTTTATGCTGTCATAAGCACTTTAAACAACCCAGACAATGAACAGTTTTCAGGTACACTGATTAAACCATCACACACATTAGATCCTCTGATGGCTGCAGAAATAGAGAAATCCTAACATATTAGCACATTTCATCTAATGAAAAATACCTCTATAAAAAAACAAAAAAAACAAACTGGGGTCTATGCACCTGCAAAACCATAGCCAGTTGGTTGAAAATGTTGCTACATCCAAAATGTCTTCACATGAAATTGGTTTGTGGTGAAAAAATGGTCCGGGACAAGTGAAAGTACAAAATAATTTTCTCTAAGGTTACTTGGAGTTGAAAGCCTCTTAAATAAACACTTATAAAAGAAAGATGCGCACTTTATGCCTTTTTTTTTTTTTTTTTTTTTTTACCATGTAGCTTTTGAGACAAATAAAACTATGCAATCAAAATGTGCTATAACAAGAAATATTAACTAAAACATGAGATTTTTAATCGAGTCCTGTCCCTATTGTAAATGTGTGTTTCATTAGTGAAGAGTGAACTGAAGAAAGCAATCCACTATGGAAAAACTTCCAAGAAGAGAGCTTTTGGGGCAGATCAGGCACACATCAGCAAAGAAAATGAAGATTTACAATTTGATTCTGATTATTAGGTGAATTTATATGCAGCAAGGTGGTAAACAGATAGATCCGTTAGTTGCACAAAATACAGGACAGAGATGCCAGGGTTCCAGTTCGCCCCTGGGTAGTACTAAAGTTGGTAAAGAGTCTTAAAGTCTTAAAATACCGTAAGTGTTCAGTGTTGTCACTAGTCAGGCTCTAGTTTCATAGCTATGCTGTCCTGTGATGTAAATTGTGTACTTAGTGAGAGAATTGATTGTCAGTGTGCTGGTACTGTAGGTGTAGTGCATTGACAAAGTATTCGAATTGTACATTTTTCACCTTTTTCCATGTTACACGCTAATTCTAAATTAGATTATTTCCTCCGCCCACCCGAACTCTAATTTCTAGCATGTAATTAGTCAAAGGAATAAAGGTATCTAAGTGTACACAACAGGTATACAAATACAGCAGTTATACTGTAACGTAAACTGTACTTGAATGGCAAACCAATAGGGACATGAGGAATACACATAAGGAATATAGCTCGATTCCATGAAGGTATGGTAGATGTTTAGGTAAGTAACTACTAAACAGTATAACAAAGAAGAAGGTTTGTCCCATGTGAGTCAGAAGTTAATAAGATGAGCTCATTCACCGTCATGGCTCAGCAATTTGAAAACTGAATACTAAGCAGATTGGACGTTGCTGAAAGAATAATTAGTGATTAGTACCGAGTGATAGGTTGAAAATACAAACAACTGCACTCCATAGTTCCCCAGCTTGCAGAGGAGAAATGCAAAACAGGTGTTTTGGCCTTGATAAAGTCTTGTGAGGAGACAAAGAAGCTCTAATGTTGCATTTTGGTAAACCTTGACTTAATATTTTAGAACCTCCTTTTTATTGATGACCTGTTGTTTTATTTTAGGATCAAGGTTTGTGTTCATTCAATCGTGAGCAGTAATCAGCTCACTATAAGTTGTAGCTTTCATTGGGGAGAAAAGGCAGTACAGTTTCATTTAAACTTTAGAGTTCAATTTGTTCTTTGGCCATGCTAGTAACTCAAAGCACATGTATTTAAAATTAATGCTTACATTGACAACTGAATGTTAGAAGAATTGTCCAGATTTTTGCCTTCCTTCAAAGTCAGAACATCCTGGAAAAGCCTGATATTAAACATTACCGTACTAGGCAAACACTAGAAACTGTTGTAGGCCTCAGATCAGTAGGCGGGGGGTGATTTTCCCCATGAACAATGTAAAATATTTTTATTCAGTAAAATATCTACCAGTTCAATTAAAGTTGGAAAACGCTGCCTCAGAATTGAAATTTAACTAGCATGGGCTCATCATTACTTGGCGAAGGTTAGGAAGGACATTTGTTTACTATCTAGAAATCTTTGTACAAGTGCTCAAGTTCACATTGTAATGTCTTTAGAGTTTGCATATGTGTGTGGTAGTGTGTATGTTGTTTTTAAGAATAAAGTTAATCCTTAACATTCAAATCCATTCCATCATTCAAATTGCTTCCGTCCATCTAAGAAAGCCCACACTTGCTCACCATAGGCTCTCAAAGTTGAGCTATGATGGAATGAGCATTGGGAGAGGAGATAATTGTTTGATAGAAATCCAAAATTAGGTTTCTCTGTTTTACCACTGCTTGAGTGACTTAGGAGAGACATAAACAATTGCAGCAAATTCTGCTTCTGATGTTTTGTCTCTTCCTGTTAAAATCCTCCTGAAACCAAGAATCAGAGTCATGGTCTTTCTTATTTTGTCGTACGCGTGTGCCGTTGCCATGAAAGTTTGCCTCTAGGGCAATAATTGTCTTGCACTGCATGATCTGGCAGACAGCACTGCTGTGGAAAAAAATAGGATTTTTCTTCAGGGTAATAAATAACACACCAGTTGTTTGCCATTCAAATTTGGAATTACTCTTATTGGTAACACTTTTTGATATCAACAGTTATTTTCATGACTTTTATCAATAATACAGCCCACTACAAAAAAAAAAAAAAAAAAACATTAACACCCCCCCTCCCCCCCCCCCCACCGAAGTCACTTTAATTATGAACTGACCAAGTAGTACCAAATCTTATCAATTATTTATTTATTAATTTTGGATTCAAAAGGGAAATATACTTAGACTGTATGCAACTATCCTATGTAAATCATCTGGAGTGATTTGAAGTCAATATCTGGATAACATTGTAAAAACAAACCATTTAATTAAGACATGTCATACTACCCAGAGATGCTAAATATTAAGTGTATGTGTGAGCAGATTGCTACCTACATGTTTTACTGGTCAAAGTCGGCTGCAATACGTGTGGATGCTGACTAACCAATCATTAAACTGACAATTGCTAATGTCAAAGTCCAGAAAATGAATCATTTAAAGCTTGTTTTCTGATTAAAGCTGAATTTTAAGGATTCTCATTTATGAAAAATTGGGGGGGGGGGGGGGGATCAGCCTTTGACACTAGTTTGACAGAAACAAACATAGCAGACGACCATTTTGGACATTTTTTTTCTACTCTAAAATTGCACAAAACAAACAACAGAAATACAGTATAATTCAAATAATTATTTGCACTTCAAAGGGAGTGGGAAGAAGAAAAAACATATCCCACCCCTGATCTCATCGTCCAGCATCCTTATTTTGTGAGATACTCACGTCCAAACAATGAAAGCGAGAAGAAAAAAAAGAAAAACAGACGAAAACAACTAAACCAATAGACAACCAACTAAAGTTGGCTCATCAACAATAATTTTCAATATATACACCAATGGCGTACCGCAAGCAACACGTCACTTTTGCTCATTAATATTCATGACATTAGCAATTGTTGCTAGGCGGGTCAACCTCCCGTTTGTCCCTAATAGTAGATGAATGGAAATAGTGTACGAACGAGATGTTTACTGAGCTAAACCTACCAATTCTGTCCGAAAATGATTTCCCTCATGCCAGATTCACTGGTAAAGATGTGGAGGAACATACAAATGTTCAGTTAAAGAGTGTCAGGGGCTGAAAAAGACGAGAAAAAGAGCCGACCTGATCCAGAGTTAGCTTTTTTATCGACACCTTTTTCTTGAGTGCATTGCCTTACGCCACTGACAATAACATTCTCCTGTTTCAACAATCCTTTACCACCATATGCCCTGTCTTTCTTATATATTATATCCTCTGGTTGTCTTACATCTCTGACTGTTCTTGCGGGCAATTTACATTGCTATTTTTGTGTAGCGATCACAAATGCTAATCAGTGAAAGCCAACGAACACTTTTGATTTTTTCATTAATACCAAATCTTAATTCTATAATTTAATTACACTTTCCCCTTGCTATAGTGTTTTTTTTTTTTTTTTAACAACAGAAAGGGTAATAGTGGCAGTCAGATATAATTTTAATTTTTTTTTAAGTCATTCACTGTCAGACAGGAGCAGCACGGCAAAACGCCACGCTTATTAAATGAGTAAAAATATCAAAATGACTTACCTCTTCGTCCTCTGTAGGGCCATGCCAACCCAACAAAATGTTTACTGCATATGAAATATGAATGGCTTCACCTTGCTGGTGTTAAACTGGTCTTTTGGATGTCCGCGCAAGTTGATCCATTCTTCACATTTTTTCCCTCTGTGTTTTTGGTTTCGGGAAATGTATGAAGAAAACATCCTTCATATTGCTACAAGTTCCATTGCAGTTGTGTTTGATAGGCATGTTATTTTTTGAAAGATTACCAGATAAAACAAACAGAAATAACATGGATTGTATGCGAGGGCTTGTCTATAACAACTTACTTCCGCATTACGATGGCGACATCATGGTCTAAAAATAGCATTCCTGCGGTACGCTATTGACAAGAACAGCAACATATATTGCCAGCAAATGTCATTATACTGTGACCAGACCATATTATTTTTCAACAATTTAAATTGTTGGATATTTTTACAATGCTTGAAGTGACCACAATTAAAAGGAATTAATGACTTGCTACTTTATCTGAACCATTGATTTTTTTTTTTTTAAATGACTATCAGTATTTCAAGGATTCTCCCTGATAAAGTGGGTGAGAGGGCCAATTCATTCCATCTTGCAGCTTTAATTTTAATTTCGATTTGTGGCAACCACATCAATGTCCCCATGGAAAATATTGAATAATCTAAAACCAGGTCAAGGTTCAGGTTAAATCATAACAAATCTGTACAATCGACCGTTCTAAATTTAGTTTTATCCATTATCACATTTTCATAATGATGTCAAACTAATTTCACAAATATTTTTGCAGATAGCTTGACTATTAAGTAGGGACAGTGACGTGATTGTTTTTTTTTTTTTTTCTTTTTGCGTGTTTTAACCTAGTGTTGTAATGTTGTGCAGTCCAGTGTAAAAAGCCACTGCACTACTATGAAAGACAATGGTGGATAAGTGCTGCAGACCAGCAGCAGTTCTGGAAAAAAAGACTCATATTACTTTAATAATATCAAGTCTTATCTTGTCACTAGGGCAAATTAATGTTTAATGATGACCTTGACTAGTCAAAATGTTCAATGTATAAAACATTACGGTCGCTTGTAAAATATTTGAGGTAATGAAAATGGGATGGGATTGCTGAGAGACCAATTGTGATGTGATGTACGCAGTTTTTGATAGAAATACAAGTATGCAGACATATTAACAAACAGTACATCTATTCTTGTGCTTGGCACAAATGTGAACTGACGCATTCCTGCGCCGTGCGTGTATTAGTGGGTTGCTGCTGGTACTTTGAAAGAAGGCGGTTTGCGCTGCTGTTTGTCTGAATATGCTGATTGATGACCACAGCCTTGCCACTGATTGACAGGTGTGACAACAGGGATTGAGTAAACATTAAATAAACTTAAATATGGTTACTGTATATCCGTGGATCTCATGTACAATCACACAGATGAAAAAAAACAGTGTCTGCTTGAACTAAAACCACAAAAACATTTATAGGTTTTCATATTTTAATGAGGATAGTAGGCAAACAATGACAGAAAGGGTAAAAATAAGTAAGTGAACCATCACATTTAATATTTTGTGCCCTCCGCCCCCCTTTTGCAGCAATAACTTCAACCAGACGATTCCTGTAGCTGCAGATCAGTCTGACACATCAATCAGGACTGATCTAGGCCCATTCTTCTCTACAAACTGCTGTAGGTCAGTCAGGTTCCTGGCATCTCTGGCATGAATCGCTGTCTTTAGGTCATGCCACAGCATCTCAATGGGGTTCAAGTCTGGACTTTGACTTGGGCACTCCAGAACGTGTATTTTGTTCTTTTGAAACCATTCTGAAGTTGATTTACTTCTGTGTTTTGGGTCATTGTCTTGTTGCAGTATCCATCCTCTTTTTAGCTTCAACTGTCTGACAGACAGCCTCAGGTTTTCCTGCAAAACATCCTGATAAACTGTTGCATAAATTCTTTCATTAATGATTGCAAGTTTTCCAGGCCCTGAGGCAGCAAAACAGCCCCAAATCATGATGCTCCCTCCACCATGCTTCATGGTGGGGATGAGGTGTTGATGTTGGTGAGCTGTTCTGTTTTTCCTCCACAAATGATGTTAGGTGTTACTCCCAAACAATTCAACTTTGGTTTCATCAGTCCACAAAATATTTTGTCAAAACTTCTGTGGAGTGTCCAAGTGCCTTTTTGATAAACATTAAATGAGCAACAATGTTTTTTTAGACAGCAGCGGCTTCCTTCGTTAAGTCCTCGCATCAACACCATTCTTGGTCATAGTTTTACAAATAGTTGATGTGTGCACAGAGATATTGGACTGTGCCTGTCATTTCTGTAAGTCTTTAGTCGACACTCTAGGGTTCTCCTCCCTGACTATTTTGTGCTGAACTCTTGGCGTCATCTTTGGTGGATGGCCACTCCTTGGGAGAGAAGGAACAGTGCCAAACTCTCTCCATTTGTAGACAACTTCTCTGACTGTCGATTGATGAACATTCAAACTTTTAAGGATGGTTTTGTGTCCTTTCCCATCTTTATACAAATCAACAATCCTTGATCATAGGTCTTCAGACAGCTCTTTAGACCGATCCATGATGCACATCAGACAATGCTTCACATCAAGACAATTCTTACCAGGTGTGTGTTTTGTAGGGGGCAGGGCAGCTTTAAACCACTCATCATTGATTGGGCACACATGTGACTTAAACTGTATGGTAAAAATAGCTCTCAATTGCTCTTTAAAGGGTATGTAGTGCCCTGGGAAAATGTTAATATTCCATCATTTATCCATAAACGCATGCCTTTTGTATTCATATCATGCCACTTCGTGTAATTACACACAAGAAAATGAGAGAAATTTGGCTCGATTGTCAAGTTAAAACGACCGGCGCCCGAGATCTGGCAGATTGTGTGCGTGACGTCACGACAAGTGAAGAGAGTGCCACCGGCCACTAGGGGGGCAGCGCCTGTCTGCATCAATAGAATTCCTTCTAGTGAGGGGAGAATTAGGGGTGTTTTGAGCTGTTTATGCTGATGCATTGTGTTCGTCCTGCACATATTCCAGGTTCCCTCATGAAGAAACACCACTCGTTGTCAATAAAAGAGAATTCAGAATTGACAGTGAGGGGTGTTTCTTCAACAAGAAAAAGGCTCAGTGCTTTAATACTGAATGGCGGCGATGATGGCAGACAATTTCGTTTCTAGTTTCAGCGACGAATCCGACGTAGAAGGACGTAACGAATGTTCATCTAATGGTGACGAGGAGAGTTACGAAGCTTTAATCGGTGTTTTAGGTTACCAATTTGAGCCCAAACGAATGCCAATGCAGCGTAATGAAACGGTCATTGAGGGGAGCAATGACACTGATGAAACATCGGCAGCAGATCGTGTGGGAAACACCAATGATTTGTTTTGCATTTCTTTTTGTGAAGCTGATACACCGTGACTGCAAAATAAAGGAATGCATAGAATAATTATCATTTATTGCGCTATCATAGCTTTTCGCTCTGCCAACAGACACAAATATGAATGGGATCAGAGGATTTGTTCTATATATTTTACGAACGATAATGTATACATGTGTCCAGTCCTGTATCCAATGCGTGACATTTTTTTATTATAAAAGAGTACTCACTCTGGCCATTTCGAGCTTGGCTGCTCCCCTCCTTTGCTTAGCCTTAGCCACCTTTGCTAGTCATCATCCTCTTTCTTGATATCTCGGGACATTTAGGTCGCTGCGCGTGTATGGTCGGCACCACATCTCCTTTGAGCAGCAATCTTTTAGCAAAATCCGATTTCACTTGTCCATAATTCGAGAAGCTTTCAGGTGGAAAATGCGCACCACAGAAAAGCGTGCCGGAGGCTGTGTCTAGAAAATTAGCCCTCTTTACATGGACGAACTTTACCCATCGTCTGCGTAGTCCAGCTTTTTTTTTCGCGTTCGGGAACTCATGGATACTACATTCCGATAAATAACTATTTGTACACCACATAGCACAGCAGTTTTGAACCATTTTTGAGATGTTTTCGACAAACAAACCCCAACGCTACTCTCTCGTCATTAAAAAACAATGGCACCTGGCTCCGCCTCGACTGTCAATCACTTGTCGTGACGTCGCCGCCCCATTCGGCTGTTTCCGGAACACTTTCGGGAATGTTCGTCATTTTCGATCTATTTTCGAGAATTGCTCATTAATGTGATTGATTTTTTTGTTAACTTTATCAATATTTGTTATCTTGGCACATAACGGTTCTATTGATGTCTCACACCCCCTTTGCCGCTACATACCCTTTAAATCTCCATAGGCAAATGGTTCACTAACTTATTTTAACCCCTTCTGTCATTGTTTGCATGCTATCCTCATTAAAATATGAAAACCTATAAATGTTTGGCTGGTTTTAGTTAAAGCGAACAGTTTTTTCATCTGTGTGATTTTGACAAAGATCAGGCCAAATTTGATGGTGATTTCATGCAGAAATGGAAGAAATTCCAAAAGGTTCAGATACTTTTTAATACCACTGTAATAGGACAAACGTTCCACCAGTAATACTGAACAACAAAAACGACACCCCACTCATCAGTTTTCAACACCGCTTATCCTTGTCAGGGTCACGGAGCGTATTCCAGAACACTTTCAGCAAGAGGCGGACAACACCCTAAACTGGTTGCCAGTCAGTCCTGGGGCACACATAGAGGCAGACAACCATTCGCACTTACGATCACACTGCCACTGAGTTGGAATCGAGCCTAGGATTCATGCACCGAATTCAGATGAATGTACCACTACACCATTAACAACATGTCTTTAACAAACAAGAACAGGAAATGGGCCCTTGCCAGGACACACTCACACAGTTGGCGCGAGCACAATTAATTTATAATTAGGGACTGCAGTTAAGCCTAATCAGGGCAGCAATACCTGGGTGGCACATGTTTGTTAACATTGGTCATTTGAATTAATGACTGCAATGAATTCTGCAGCATGCCACATTCTCCTCTAGTGTATTTTACCACTGACTTGGACATAGATGGCTTATTTAATATTCAACTGGACAGCTAGGGGTCACCAACACTGATTTCCCAAATTTTAAAAGGTTGATGTGGGTTAAGTAGAATAATCAACGTGTCGCATGCTTGTGCGAGTTTGCTTTGAGCTTCCAGGTTTTTACTATTTGAATTGTGAAATACTGATGTTGTGGAAAATGAGTACAGATTACTGGCTGTTTGAAGGGTTGATTTTGTTTACTGCACAGCACTGTGTATGTATGTTAAAAGTGTCATCTTAGATATTTTATCTCAGACAATAGTTCATTTTTCTAGAAACAGCATTTACCATTGAGCTGAACATGTCTTTTACCAGTCCTACCTCATGGGTTGCTCATGCCTTTGTCTAACTGTAAAGTGTTAGTTCTTTCTCCCATACTGAGGTACGTTTTCCTGTTTTTGTCCTAAGATATGACAATATTGACATGAATCCATTTTTCATCGCAACTTATCTTTATACACCTGAGGAGACTTGCCAGGCATTCACAGGGCACAAACTAACAACCATTCACAATCGCATTCACACCTCCATACACTTTATGGGTTTTAACCTATCATGCATGCACGTAACTGGAGAAAACATATGCAAACATTGGAAGAACATACAAACTTCACATGGAAAGGCCTGAGTTATGATTGAAACCTGGAAGTGTAATATATATCCAGAAAAATCTGAACAAAGAACATTTCTCCACTCATGTTTCTTCACAAACAGTTCTTGTTTGTGAAGAAACATGTCTTCAGCAAACTGTTTGCGGGCTTTCTGGGAGCCATGCACACCAATTTGATGGAGAGTGCGGCGCATGGTCTGAGCACTAATAGGCTGACCCCGCACCACAATTTCTGCAGGAATGCTGACAGCACTCCTGTAACAAGTCACATGACATTTTGGAGGGAAAATGACCAGCAGTACTCAATTTGGAGATGGGATGTACGTTTTTTCATAGGGGTGTACTCACTTTTGTTGCCACGGGTTTAGATTTTAATGGCTATATTTTGCGTTTTTTTGAGGGCAAAAATAAATTAACTCTATTTTACAGGGGGGCAAATAAGTATTTAGTCAACCACTAATTGTGCAAGTTCTCCCACTTGAGAATATTACAGAGGCCTGTATTTGTCAACATGGGTAAACCTCAACCATGAGAGACAGAATGTGGAAAAAAAAACAGAAAATCACATTGTTTGATTTTTAAAGAATTTATTTGCAAATCATGGTGGAAAAAAAGTATTTGGTCAATACCAAAATTGCATCTCAATACTTTGTTATGTACCCTTTGTTGGCAATAACGGAGGCCAAACGTTTTCTGTAACTCTTCACAGGCTTTTTACACACTGTTGCTGGTATTTTGGCCCATTCCTCCATGCAGATCTCCTCTAGGGCAGTGATTTTTTTGGGGCTGTTGTTGGGCAACACGGACTTTCAACTCCCTCCACAGATTTTTATATGGGGTTGAGATCTGGAGAGTGGCTAGGCCTCTCCAGGACCTTGAAATGCTTCCTTGCCTTGCCTTCGGAAGCCACTCCTTTGTTTCCCTGGTTGTGTGTTTGGGATCATTGTCATGCTGAAAGGCCCAGCCTCGTCTCATCTTCAATGCCCTTGCTGATGGAATGAGATTTTCACTCAAAATCTCTCGACACATGTCCCCATTCATTCTTTCCTTTACACAGATCAGTCGTCCTGGTCCCTTTGCAGAAAAACAGCCCCAAAGCATGATGTTTCCACCCCCGTGCTTCACAGTGGGTATGGTGTTCTTCGGATGCAATTCAGTATTCTTTTTCCTCCAAACACGAGAACCTGTGTTTCTACCAAAAAGTTATATTTTGGTTTTATCTGACCATAACTCATTCTCCCAGTCCTCTTCTGGATCATCCAAATGCTCTCTAGCGAACCACAGACGGGCCTTGACGTGTACTTTCTTCAGCAGGGGGACACGTCTGGCAGTGCAGGATTTGAGTCCCTTGCGGCGCATTGTGTTACTGATAGTTGCCTTTGTTACTGTGGTCCCAGCTCTCTGTAGGTCATTCACTAGGTCCCCCTGTGTGGTTCTGGAATTTTTGCTCACTATTCTTGTTATCATTTTGATGCCACGAGGTGAGATCTTACATGGAGCCCCAGATCGAGGGTGATTATCAGTGGTCTTGTATGTCTTCCATTTTCTAATAATTGCTCCCACATTTGATTTCTTTACACCAAGCGTATTACCTATTGCAGATTCAGTCTTCCCAGCCTGGTGCAAGTCTACAATTTTGTCTCTGGTGTCCTTCGACAGCTGTTTGGTCTTGGCCATAGTGGAGTTTGGAGTGTGACTGACTGAGATTGTGGACAGGTGTCTTTTATACCGATAATGAGTTAAAACAGGTGCCATTAATACAGGTAACGAGTGGAGCCTCGTTAGACCTCGTTAGAAGAAGTTAGACCTCTTTGACAGCCAGAAATCTTGCTTGTTTGTAGGTGACCAAATACTTACTTTCCACTCTAATTTGGAAATAAATTCTTTAAAAAAATCAAACAATGCGATTTTGTTTTTTTTCACATTGTCTCTCTCATGGTTGAGGTTTACCCATGCTGACAATTACAGGCCTCTCTAATCTTTTCAAGTAGGAGAACTTGCACAATTGGTGGTTGACTAAATACTTATTTGCCCCACTGTATACGCTGCTCACAGACTACGCTTCATTGTCTCAAAGTGTCATTTTGTCAGTGTTGTCCCATGAAAATATATACTTAAATATCTGCAGCAATGCGAGGGGTGTACTCACTTTTGTGATACACTGTAATCTGGGGAACACCGGATGCCCTGTCTAGTGTAGCTGCCGGCTACCCATGTAAAATCAGAGCCATCAGAAATGACGGCATGGGGTGCGCCATGGTGATATTTTTTTGTGGCATTACGGCATCATAAAAAATGGAGGCAAATTTTACAGACGCAGCTTTGCTGCTCTTATTTTACAACTGAAAGAGCTTGTAAATTTTACGCCTGAATATGTCTGGAGAAGGCAACGCCCACAAATTAAAAGCTTCCGGTTCAGAAGTGACCCTGCGTGGATGATGATGTCGCACATGAGGCTGCTTATTTTTTGCGCAGGCGTAGTCTTCGCAAATGCATGCATCCCTTCCAAGAGTGTGGCGTTTATAAACACACCTTAATCGTAGCGCGGACAGGTATAAAATATTGTCTGAATTACATGGCAAAAAATGTATCCTTCCTATTGTAGACGTGGCCTTTTTCAGAACCTACCAAGCAAGTTTTTGGGATGTAGCTTACCAGTCAGTCAAAACTATGTGAACCCTTTGGAATTTCTTACATTTCTGGCCAAATGAATCATAAAATGCTATTCTATCTTCATCTTATTCACAAGAATAAACAGTCTTCTCAAACAAACGCCACACAATGTTTCCATACTTTTATTAAAAAATAACAAACATTCATAGGACCAAAGGGGAAATGAAGGAATGCAAGTGAACCCTTGCATTTCATAACTTTGGCAACAATAACGTCAACTAAATGCATGCTGCGGTTGCAGATCAAAAGTACACAAACATCAGGATAAAATGTCCTTCTTTGAAACCTCTTCAAACCACTGTGTGACTGACTTGAGAGAGAAAGGTGCAGGAGAGTGGGAAGTTTTTACTTTTTTCATGTTGTTATTGGCGTCGGATGCAGAGGACAGTAGTCGTGTTGTGTTCCACAAGTTCCGAAATAAATTAAAAAACCTGACGAAGCTGGCGACTTCCTTGGCGATTTTACATTAATAATAATTGTCACCTAACTCATAAAGACTGGCGAACGGAGGTTGGAGGAGGACCGTTGCGGTAGTAGACATAATATAGACATCTTAGATGTGTAAGAGTGCAAGATGTTATAGAATTTATTATGTAATAATGTGTTGAAGATGAAAAGCAACGTCAGTTATTTTCCCAAGTATACAAAGAGGTAACTGAGTTACTATCTATATTACATTGTGGGAGAAGTAATGTGTAACTGTAACTAATTTTTTTTAAGTAAAATTAACACTACAATGACGAGTCAAATTTTATGTCCTGTGTCAAAAGGATCGTATTTCGAGGTGTTCATATGTCGAGGTACCAATGGAATTTTATTTTTCCATTAATGATGGCAAGCTGTCCAGACCCTCTGGTTGCAAAGCACAGCCATATCATGATGTGCTCTCCACCATGCTTAAGAGTTGGGGGAACGCTTTGATGTTGGTGAACTGTGCTATTTTCCCTCCACACCTGGTGTCATGTGCATCACAAACAAATTCAATTACCACTCCCCAGTCAAAATGAATTTGGCATCTTGGGCCAAAGCTCTCAAAAGCACGTTTGATTGGCTGATGACTTGCATTTATTTAAAATGTATTTATTTATTTTACACATTCTGTATTTAAGAATATTTTATTTGCAGCCTACGCAGGCATTCTTTTCAGCTATTCATAAATCAATCATAGTCGAGGTAAAAAGTTTTCATTTGCTGTTGAGTTTGGCTGTGCTTGTGGACGAAAACAGTAGTGTTTTACCTGAAGGAAGGCTCCATTTTTATTCATTTTTTCACTTATATTTGTTTATTTAGACGGACAATGTTGAGTTCTCTTAAGACAAATGTTTATTCTTTGCCTTCATGGCTAGTTGAGAGCTTGTTAACAAGTTTGTATTTATTGTGTGTTCATAATAATTTAGGTTAGGTTCAAATATTGCTATTTAAATTTACTAATAAAATCCAGACATTTATTTTCACGTTTTCACAATGTTTCTTTAGTAGTTTTGGAAAACAAAGGTTTGAATTGAACGATGTATCACCTGAACAAAGTATCAACCTTTTGGATATATATATATATATATATATATATATATATATATATATATATATATATATATATATATATATATATATATATATATATATATATTTATTTATTTTTGCACAGTACTGTATATTTTTATTATATTATGTATATACAGGATATACTGTATGTATATATTTTCCCCAAGTGGAAGCTTCCATGATCCTAATAAATTTAATAATTAAAAAAAAAATGTATACAGTACTGTGCAAAAGTTTTAGGCAGGTGTCCTGCCTAAAACGTTTGCACAGTACTGTATATATATGTATGTATGTATGTATGTATGTATATGTATAATATATGTATGTATATATATATATATATATATATATATATATATATATATATATATATATATATAATATATGTGTATAATATATATGTATATATTAGGGCTGTCAAAATTAACGCTTTAACGGGCGGTAACTAATTTTTAAAATCAATCACGTTAAAATATTTAACGCAATTAACGCATGCGCGGAACGAACCACTCAAGCATTGCCGCGAACAGACTACAATGGCGCCGTTTGAAGTATATTGAGAGCTAAGCAAGTGGAGTGGATGCAAGTGTTACCAGCACCCCAAAGGGGCCGCTGTTATTTTCAGTGTGACCGGCATTGTCAGATTGAGCAGTGAGGAAGAAAGTGGTCGAGCGAGTCAGAGAAAGGGAGCGAGAGAGTAGACAGTAGAGCTCGTGCGCAGTTAGCGCAGGCTTAAAATGCTGGGTCCCCCACATGCTTTTGTTTTGTTAATAAAAGTACCCACAAAAAGCCATCCAACGCTTTTCGATACTTATATGCACGCCGCCGCCTTCCTAAGGAGGAAGTCGGACGAACCGAGCCAACCGAAGATAAAGAGCCAACCTGGATCGCCGGTCTCACTATGGCGAGGAGTTGAAAGCACCGCCAATTACCCAAAGGGGCACATTGTATAATTTTTAAATAATACATTTGTATTTAACTGCATGAAATAAGTATTTGATACATTACCAACTAGTAAATATTTCGGCTCTTAGTTCTTTTTTAAGAACCCCTCCTACTCTCCACTCATTACTACAAGTACCTGCACCTGTTTAAACTTGTTACCTGTATAAGAGACACCTGTTCACATGCTCAAACAAACAAACGCCAACCTCTCCACAATGGCCAAGACCAAAGAGCTGTGTAAGGACATCAGGGATAAAATAATAGACCTGCACAAGGCTGGGATGGGCTACAGGAAAATAAGCAAGCAGCTTGGTGAGAAGGTAACAACTGTTGGAGCGATTATTAGAAAATGGAAGAACTTCAAGTTGACGGTCAGTCTGCCTCGTTCTGGGCTCCATGCAAGATCTCACCTCGTGGGGCATCACTGATCATGAGGGAGGTGAGGGATCAGCCCAGAACTACACTGCAGGACCTGGTCAATGACCTGAAGAGAGCATGAACTACAGTCTCGAAGAAAACCATCAGAAACACATTACGCCGTCATGGATTATAATCCTACAGCGCACGCAAGGTCCCGCTGCTGAAGCCAGCGCATGAAGTTTGCCACTGACCATCTGGATGATCCAAAAGAGCAATGGGAGAAGGTCATGTGGTCTAAACTCGGCTTGTCGTGTTTGGAGGAAAAAGAAGGATGAATACAACCCAAAGAACACCATCTCAACCGTGAAACATTGAGGAGGAAACATCATTTTGGGGGGCTGCTTCACTGCCAAGGGTACAGGACGACTGCACCGTATTGAGGGGAAGATGGATGGGGCTATGTATCGCCAGATCTTGGCTGACAACCTCCTTCCTTCAGTGAGAGCCCTGAAGATGGGTCATGGCTGAGTCTTCCAGCATGACCACGACCCAAAGCACACAGCCAAGGCAACTAAAGAGTGGCTCCGTAAGAAGTATCTTAAGGTCCTGGAGTGGCCTAGCCAATCACCAGATCTGAACCCGATAGAAAATCTATGGAGGGAGCTGAAGGTCCGTGTTGCCCGGAAGCAGCCCTGAAACCTGAAGGCTCTGGAGAAGATCTGCATGGAGGAGTGGGCCAAAATCCCTGCTGCAGTGTGTGCAAACCTTGTCAAGGACTACAGGAAACGTTTGGTATGTGTAATAGCAAACAAAGGTTTCTGTACAAAATATTAAGTTCGATTTTTGTGATGTATCAAATACTTATTTCATGCAGTTAAATGCAAATTTATTATTTAAAAATCATACAACGTGATTTTCTGTTTTTTTTGTATTAGATTCCGTCCCTCACAGTTGAAGAGAACTTATGATACAAATTACAGACCTCTCCATGCTGTGCAAGTGGGAAAACCAGCTAAATCGGCAGTGTATCAAATACTTGTTCTCCCCACGATATATATATATATATACATATATGTATATATATATTAGGGCTGTCAAACGATTAAAATTTTTAATCGAGTTAATTACAGCTTAAAAATTAATTAATCGTAATTAGTTGCAATTAATCCCAATTCAAACCATCTATAAAATATGCCATATTTTTCTGTAAATTATATATATATATTCTGTAAAATAAATTGTTGGAATGGAAAGATAAGACACAAGATGGATATATACATTCAACATACGGTACATAAGGACTGTAGTGGGCATTTCACTCTACTGTCATTTAAATCTGCCTATGCTGTCATCACTCCGAAGCGTCTACTTTTTCCAACGCTAGACAGCTAGTGAACGACGCCTTAATAATCAGACTTCTTCCTTTTTCATCTGATTTATTAATAAAATGGCCTCAAACCATTGTCCTCTTTAGACCGTCGTAAAACTACAAACAAAAAAGTACACAAGCATTGCATTAGCAACAACGTTAGCTTAGCACGCTATACAGGTTCACTAAACATAAACAAAAATTGTCTCATACAAAATATATAACATTTCGCTTACTAACATAATATGTACATTCTTTACAACAACCATACTTACGGACAAATCTTGTCCAAGGATCATATAAGCACAACATTACAATGTAGGTGTCAGCCCGAGACGTCGTGCAGCCATATTGAACTGGCAAGAAAACAATAAACCATGTCGCAAAGCGACCACAAGAGTTCGCTGTTAGACAGCACAAAAACCCTTGCTGTAAAACTTACCAAAAGGCAGAATACTGTCTGAGCGGGACATGTGCGTTAGTTGCGTCAAATATTTTAACGTGATTAATTTAAAAAATTAATTACCGCCCGTTAATGCGATAATTTTGACAGCCCTAATATATATATATATGCATATATATATATATATATATATATATATATATACAGTACTGTGCAAACGTCTTAGGCAGGACACCTGCCCAAAACTTTTGCACAGTACTGTATATTTTTAATATATTATGTATATACAGGATATACTGTATGTATATACTTTCCCCAAGTGGAAGCTTGCATGATCCTAATAAATTTAATAATTAAAAAAATATATATACAGTACTGTGCAAAAGTTTTAGGCAGGACACCTGCCTAAAACTTTTGCACAGTACTGTATATATGTGTATATGTGTGTATATATGTGTATATACATGCGTGTATATATGTGTATATACATGCGTGTATATATGTGTATATACATGCGTGTATACATGTGTATATACATGTGTATATACGTGTGTATGTGTGTATATATATGTATATATATGTTTTTGGGTGTTATTATGAATACTGAATATTATTATTATTATTATCGATGTAATCATTATGATTAGCTCAGTTGTTGTAGGGAAGTGACTGCATTCCTTTGGAATTTTTGGAGTGAAATGGGGATGGGACACAAAACAGCTCGGCTTCTTCCCACTCCTTTTTGAGCTACACATGTATGTAAGGTTATTATTTGTTACAATCATCATTACTGTTTTATTTTATTTTTATTTTTCCATACTTGGTGTTTTTTGTTGTTATTGCTCGAAATAAAAATCAATCAATCAATCAATCAAAATTGGTTTCAATTGCTTTTTAACTCTCCTTAGGCAGAGGGTTCACTTACTTATTTTTCCCCCTTCTGTTATTGTTTCCATGCTATCCTCATTAAAATATGAAAACCTATAAATGTTTGGGTGGTTCTAGGTAAAGCAGACACCGTTTTTACATCTGTTTGATTTTGACAAAGATTTGAAAGATCTGTTTGGTCTTATTAATGTCTCGTCCCCAGCAAAAAGTGTACATGCAAGATATGCGGTTATTTCGTCCCTATATGTTGAGACCAAACCTATGCCTTTGCACTGTAGTGAACACTGTCCCTGAAAGTGTTATTTGAAGGCAAGAAATTACTTCAAATATAATCACACTCTGTGCGCTTAAATTGTACATTAGGTGGTGCGTGTGTGTTTAAATGCAACGCACACATAGATTTGGCGTATGGTGCCGACAAATGAAAGTTAAAAGTCGGGTGCGCGTGCGCGCATGCAGAGAGAGTGGCTGCCTTGATTTGGGCGCGGAATCACGCAGCATCACCGAACAAATATCTCCAGTTCTGTGTTTGTGCGTAGAGCGGGCGCGAGCTGGCAATGCTGGAGCTGGCTGCTGATTTGATTCTTTAAATTGGAACTGCTTTAATTGACGTCCGCGCATCGATTTAACAAATTCTTTTAAATGACACGCTCAGACGTTTCGCGCGCTGGGAATTTGGACTTGAAGGCGATGGCGCGCGTGATGGAGTCTCTCGTGGACCCGACGCAGGTGGGGACCCGCTAGTGGACAGCTCGCGGGGGAACTCGCGGAAATGCGGGTACTGGGCTGGAGCGTGTTGTGGGTTCTGGCCGCGGTGCTAAGAGCTCAGAATGACACGGAGCCTATCGTGCTGGAGGGCAAGTGTCTGGTGGTGTGCGACTCCAACCCGGACGCCGACTGGCGGGCGTCAAACTCGCCACTGGGGATCTCGGTGCGTGCCACCAACTCCAAGGTGGCTTTCTCGGCGCTGCGGAGCAACAACCACGAACCCTCCGAGATGAGCAACAAAACCAGGATCATCTACTTCGATCAGGTACTCAACATCTTTTTGTTATGTGTCAAAACGTAATTCTCTCGCGTTTTTGACAGTGTCCGTGCGTGTGAAGCTGCGTGTGCTTTGCCATGCCTATGTCATCATTGTCATGTATTGTGTGGGGGAAGGGCTCATCTTGCAAATTACCTGCCAATCAACCACATTCACCCTGCTATAATACATACAGTAATGTTTTTTAAGATTAACTTTTGATAACAAGTAACAGTGCATATTCTGACTTGCTTTAATTGTGAGCCTGCTTAGGAGTCTCTCCAACTTAATTATTCAAGTTCAATTTTCTCGTGTAAACATGACCAAAAGCCAAAGATGGAGCAAAACACACTCTGAGTTAATGCTTTGATGTTCACTGAACTGAGGTCTCGTGTGACGTCATGTGCTTTTTTGCACTTTGAACATCAAAAATATTTAAAATGAGGCTGCACGTGTTTAACAAGATGAGCAAGGTCTGTTGATGACTGCGGATTTCGGGATGGGCACTGAAATAAGCTTCCGAGGGAAATTCACAATCCTAAAAACCCTTGAACAAGCAAACAAAAAGGTAAAGTTATAGATGCAAAACCATCACTAGCCCATGGCAACCTCACTCCATTCACTTTGTTATTTAGCTACTGGATGTATATAAGTGGACTTTTTACTGCAAAAAAATGTTTTTGTTCTTTGTTCTGAGAGGTGAGCTACACCCTGGAACTGTGAATCACAGTGGGGTACATGTAGGAACAATTCACTTTCACACATCAACGGACAATTTACAGACTTCATTGTACCTAACATACATGTTTTTGAGATGTGGGAGAATGTCGGGTACCTGGAGAAAACCCACGCAAGCATGGGGAGAATACGCAGTCTACACATAATTGGCTGTGCAGTGATACAGACCCTAAATTTTTAAGATGTGATTCATCATATATCAAGATTATATGATTTTTCACCTCTTCAAGGTGCTGCTCCTTGTTGATACAAACTACAATCAATTAAATTCTATTTAACAAAATCTAAATGAATTTATAATGGTAGCCACTGAAAGCATGTGGGATCTTTCAAAATTCAGCAGATAATATATTGTTCCTGTGTTTTTTTTTTTTTTTTTTTTAGAAAACTAAGGAAAAACTGATTGATTATTTGATTGTTTGAACTTTTGTTGTGTCTTTTCTTGCAGGTTCTCGTTAACATCGGAAATTTCTTCACGTTTGAGTCTGTGTTTTTGTCCCCAAGAAAAGGAGTCTACAGTTTTAACTTCCATGTCATTAAAGTGTACCAGAGCCAGACTATACAGGTACGTCTTCTTTTTTTTTCAGAACACAGTTAAGATTGAGCTACACTGCATGCTTCATGAGTATTCAGATATGTGTCATTCGCTGCCTGCAGAAAAAGGATGCATGGAATAGAGATGTGAGCTTTTTAGATTGCAGCGTGTCAATTTGAGTGCAACATAAATTGGCAGACCAATGTAATATATAAAATATAGATTTGGAATACAAGCGAGATGTACATTACCGAACAAGAAAAATCAATAACCTCAAATGGATATTTTACCTCATTTAATTCAATAGAGAGAAAAGCCAGAACAGGCAATCTTAATAGGGACCTATGGAAAATTCACTTTTAACGAGAAATACTATGGAGCAACCAAGTAAGTCTTTAGTTATCTGCATATGTCTGAATCAGTGTCTGTGAATGGGCCACCACCACCAAATTACTCAGCCAGTAACATGACAACTAGGTTTGATGAAGTCCCAATGCACTATTATGTCAAAATCAAATGGTATAATTGATAATATTCAGAGCATCAGTTCTTGATAATAATGTTAAAATGCTTTAAGGATAAAATATTAATGTGAAGTCATGACCGAAACGATAAGATCCCAGATACAAGCGGCAGAAATGTGTTCCCTCCGTAGGGTGTCCGGGCTTTGCCTTAGAGATGGGGTGAGAAGCTTGGTCATCCGGGAGGGACTCAGGTTCGAGCAGCTTCTCCTCCACATTGAGAGGAGCCAGCTAAGGTGGCTCGGGCATCTGGTTTGGATGCCTCCTGGACGCCTCCCTGGATAGGTGTTTTGAGCATGTCCCATTGGTGGGACACCCCGGTGATGACCCAGGACGCGCTGGAGAGACTATAGCCCTTTTCACACACAAATCCAGGGAAATTTCCGTGTAAGGTGACGCGGGATTTACTTGCGTCACTGCTTTCACGCATGTAGAGATGTCCCAAGAATGACTCGGGTTGGACACTTTCACAGACTTGTCCCGTGTTGCCCACTGGCGCTCTCTGCTGGGGAGGGTTGCTGGCGCGATTTTTAACCCGGACATTACGTAATTTTTGGTCGGCATCAGCTGTCACAATGTCGGTCAAATCGTGTTTTTTTCTGGAGGGAGCGTTCACGAAGTCGTAACTGCAGTCAATTCAAGCTCATCAAGACTGCATTGGAGCCCAGGCGATCCAAGAGAAGGGTGTTGTGATATTAACTTGCTCGGCACCATTCGACACCTCTGAAATCCCCTACGTTGTGCTCGTATTTCATACGTGGCTTCTAACCGCAGGATAGCCAGCCCGAAAGCCGCCAGGGGAAGGAAGAATCCCGCTGGCTTCTAACCGCTGGAGAGCAAGCCCGAAAGCCGCTGGGGGAAGGAAGAATCCCGCTGGCTTTTTTTGTTGTTGTCTTATCGGCTTTCTGCCTACCGCTTAGGTTAGAATTATTGATCCCTGTAGACCACAGGTGTCAAACCGATTCCAGAAAGGGCCAAGTGGGTGCAGGTTTGCTTTCCAACCAATGAAGAGGACACCTTTTCACCAATCAGATCTTTTACATGTGTAAGGAGTTAAACTTTGTCAGGTGCTGCTTGTTTCAGAAGGAAGTTCATTGGTTAAACTCTCTGCACGGTATCGGTTGGAACAAAATCCAGCACCCACTTGGCCCTTTCTGGAATCGGTTTGACACCTGTGCTGTAGACCTACTGTCACGGACTCATTGTGTTATTCCCCCTTTTCCGCGATCGTGCGTATTTATATTTGTATTGAATAAACCCTTGAACGCTTTCCTCGGTTGTTTTTTTGCTTTGAAGTACAACCTTGTTTCCGCAGTAGCGGACCCTAACATCGGCAACAAAATAAATCATACATTTTCTATTCCATTCCCTTCCTCAGCTCTACGATCCCGTAGCAATTTAATTTTGTTATGTTTTCAGTTTAATTTAGCTATTTCCAGCTTGCTATGTTGATAATTGCGATGTTTATTTACTTATTTTCGTCTTACTGCGAAGAGAGAGAAAGTGATGATCAGTCCGCCATGATATTTATGTCACCAGCCATCGTGCTGTGACGGGAATTTAACGCCTGCTTTCACGCACAACGATTCCCGGGGAAGTCCCGGACGTTTTACTAAGACGCGACTTGTGAAATGCCCGCGTATTCTCCGTGTCAGTCGACCCGGGAAATTGGTTTCACACATAAGGGCTACCCGGTTAAAACCCGTGATTTTCCTGGTATTTTGGCGTGTGTGAAAGGGGCTTATGCCTCTCAGCTGGCCTGGGAAAGCCTTTGAATCCCCCCATATGAGTTGGTTGAAGTAGCTAAGGAGAGGGAAGTCTGGGCTTCCCTGCAATAGGTGCTGCACCTGCGACCAGACCCCGGATTAAGCGGTACATAACGTAGGGATGGATGGATATTACCGTATTGGCCCAAATAGAAGACGGTGTTTTTTGCATTGAAATAAGACTGAAAAAGTTGAGGTCGTCTTATATTCGGTAAAAACCCATTCACGATGCTAGATGGCGCCAGATATCATTGAGGCAATGTTCTGTCATGACAGATCTCAGCTACTCTCAAGTTTTTCCTTATTCGGATTTGTTTCAAGACTACAGTTACAGTTAGACTTCACATTGATGGTTAATGCAGTTATTGCAGTTTTGTTGTTTTATCACAATAGATTGGTTTATTTACATTTAAAAAACCAGAAGCCATTTATGAATGTGATTGCACTTTAGTTTACATATTTAAATGTTCAGATATTAAGATTTGAATGAAGAAAAATAACATGCTTTTTCTCTCAAATATGTTGTTATAATCATTTGTTTCAGATGTACTGTCATTATTTTCTGTATAAAAATTAATTTGGTGTTCAAAAAGTCTTTTTTCAAACTTGAGTCTTAAAAAAGAGGGGGTTGTCTTATAATCAGGGCCGTCTTATATTCGAGCCAATACGGTAATGTGAAGGTGTGGTACTCGTTGCGTTTGCTGATATCATGTGCCACACCACTACAAAAATATGTGACTAATTTGTTGGCTAGATGAAGAAATGCTCCATTCAGAGTGTTATTGCAATGGAATCTCGATAGACGCTTGCATTAGGTTTGTTTGTGTGTGTGTTTGTGGGGGGTTGCTTTCTTTGTAACTTTGTAAAGTGGAGAGTTGATTGTTTGCTTTTGGTGATGTGTACCTGCACCACAAAATACTCTTATTGCCATTGGCACATTCTTCATTTCAACTCTTTAGGATCTGCTCTAGCTATTTGAAGCAATTGCACCAGCAATATATCGGGTGGGACAAGGGTTTGTCACTGTATGAGACACTTTTGCCTCTAAAACGGCATAATTTTTACCATCGCAAGAAATACAGTATCCTGTGTACTTAATCCTTGGTGGATTTTGACAAAGAGGACGACACTGACATTTTATTAAGAAAAGAAAATGATATACACTAGCTCCCTTAATATTTATGTTCTTGATTTATTAGTGTTTACTTTCATGATGTCACTAGCTAGTACTGACACTTGTGGGGTTACAAGCATAACCAAAATTTCGAAGTGCTGACAGAAGCATTTCAGGGGGTTGACAGTGAGGCTTTTCGACAACGAGTCCACGTTGTGTCGGGAGATGTACTGTATTTGTCGTTGTTGCACTAGAAAGCCATGGCTTTGCTCATTTTAAGCAGTAAGGGAAGATTACAGCAGGGCTCTACAAGTTTTGGTAGGAATGTGGAGTTTGTAATTTTTGGGTTATAGCTCCACCCAAGCTGCTTGAAGATACCGCTTAGGCTGAGCAGGGAAAATTTAGAAAGTCTTCTCTTGAGTGTCTGAATGCTCAGGAAAGCACATTTATTGAGGCTTCCTCTATTGACCCTATGCAGTTTCTTGTGATTATGTCGGTCAAAATAGCACAATATCCCCCCTTTCTCCTATGTTAGGCACTTTTTGACATCACGTCGGCGCCACTTTCAAATTGATCAGCTATGATCAATGAGTTTTTCAGTATTGTATGCTGAGTGTGAAGAGTATGGGGCTAGATCAGTCTCATAATGAACACATACACATACACATGCACGATGCACAGACACATCTAACACAAAACACATGTATTGTCGGATTTATAAACACATATGACACGAAACACACACAACAACAAAAAAACACGCTTTGTGTGATTTGTAAACACATATGACACGAAACACACACATTCAACAAATGTGTGTGTGATTTGTCATACACGCATGCAGACTATTCTTCCACACGATGTTATTGTCATGATTTTCTGTTATAAATCTGACGGAATCCACATTCGTTGTCTGTTTCTGTGCGATAAAACCTTAAAGGGGAAATGCAACTGAAAAGAAAGTGCGGTTGGCCTGACCATGTATTCATAAAACGCTGCTCACTTCACCGCTGTTGCTAACCAGACGCCATTTCTCGTGCTGAACACATACACATACACATGCACGATGCACAGACACATCTAACACAAAACACATGTATTGTCGGATTTATAAACACATATGACACGAAACACACACAACAACAAAAAAACACGCTTTGTGTGATTTGTAAACACATATGACACGAAACACACACATTCAACAAATGTGTGTGTGATTTGTCATACACGCATGCAGACTATTCTTCCACACGATGTTATTGTCATGATTTTCTGTTATAAATCTGACGGAATCCACATTCGTTGTCTGTTTCTGTGCGATAAAACCTTAAAGGGGAAATGCAACTGAAAAGAAAGTGCGGTTGGCCTGACCATGTATTCATAAAACGCTGCTCACTTCACCGCTGTTGCTAACCAGACGCCATTTCTCGTGCTGAACTTGACGGCGCACAGCAGTGACGTAACAAAACAGCCCAGCCCGAGTGATTGGCTTTTTAAGAGGGAGACGTCTGATTGGCTGCAGACGGCCTCCGTTTAGATAAAATGCAAGTGTGTTTCTCAGCTGCGCGAAATGAGTCTCAAATAGATCAACACACTCAGGAGTGGGAATTTCAAATTAAAAGCACGTGAACGGGGCACGATCCTCCCACTAAGCCAATCATCATCGCGTTTGCAACGGCATCACCACAGCTTCCCTCCTTCCCCCCTCCCGCTCTGCTCTCTCCAGGCAGCTGATATGTGACAAAATCAGTCAACTTGCGCTTCACTCAAATTGTTGTAAGACACCCATCACATCCTAGGTAATGGTAATGGCGTTGCAAAGATGGGAAAATTTATTACCGTGTTTTTTGGACTATAAGGCGCAGTTTTTTTCATAGTTTGGCTGGGGGTGCGACTTATACTCAGGAGCGACTTATGTGTAAAATTATTAACACAATATTATATAATTTCACATGTTATTATGGTGTTTTGGAGTGACACTGATGGTTTGGTAAACTTGTTAGCATGTACTTTATGCTATAGTTATTTGAATAACTCCTAATAGTTATGGCCACGTTCGCGTTCTGCCTTTGGCAATGTATGTTCAATTGTATTATTGCCTTTTTATATTGAAATGCATGCTTTTAGTTTGTGGCGCTTTCACGCCCACGTGAGGGCGCCCTCGCACTTCTTTACGTGAGGAAGACCGCTGACACGCCAGAAGAAGACAGCTACGCAGCTTGAGTGAGTGGGTGAGTTAGCGAGAGAGAAACACGGCTGCGAACCTACGTTCATTGTTTATGCTTGTAAAATATCTCTACAGAGGCAACGCCTGTGTGTATCATCTTTTCTGTTGTTGTTGTGTGTTTTCGACCCGCGATCAGACACTTAAAGCCAGTTGTGTGGTTGTTTGAACGACGTGCTAATGCTAGCGAACGCATGCTAACCGTTTGTGTCATTGCTGGAACAGAACCTAATCATCATTTATTTACGTTGATGCGAACCTGTTTGGTATCGAGGACGAAATTGATTCCGCAAATTATACGGACGTCAAGCATCGTCATTTGGGAGTTTAGCTCGTTGTATAGCCAGGACCAAGCCGTAGCGTCCAGGTGAGGACAGTATATTCGCATTTCGTTATTCATGCACTGTACACTTATTCAGCATGTTGTTCTCTATTGTATTTTTTATATTAAATTGCATTTCAAGATGACAGATCTGTTCTATGTGTTGGATTTTATCACATAAATGTCCCCCAAAATGCGACTTATACTCCGGTGCGACTTATATATGTTTTTTTTCTCTTCGTTGGGCATTTTATGGCTGGTGCGACTTATACTCATGTGTGACTTGTAGTCTGAAAAATACGGTAATTACATTTCTCACCAATGAAAAAAAATTACACTGTTTGAAACGCCGTTATACTCTAACGTTGCTATTGATGATTGATGATTATAAATAAGCCCATGATCTAAATTTTCCATTTGTATTTCAGGATTGTCCTCAGTCAACCAGGAAGTAGTTAAATACAGTGCTACCCATTTCTTTGTCTTGTATCGAACCCCCCCCCCCCCCCCCCCCAAAAAAAAAAACAAAAAAAAACGCAATGTTACTGGTCACGCATGTGCGAGTAGATGAAAAAAATGCTTGCACTGGCTCTAATTTTAGTTGCAAAATGCGACCATTTAGTCTTGGGCCATGAATGAAACATAATGGTCATACCATTCAGCTTCTGATTTGATAAGTGTGTTATATACTGCAATTTAAAAATACAATGAAGTATATAGAAATGCCAATCACCTTTCAGGAACAATCTGGGTCAAGTCATATTATTTGGTCAAGCGCATTTACGTCACAGACGCTCTCTCGCCACTGTAACAAATAGGCTTTCATTAAAAGTACAATTCAAACTGTATTTAAGCACCAAACACTTGGAATAGTGTAGCACCAATCACTTATAATAATGTTTATCGCAGGCTTAGCATAGTTACGCAGTCTCATACAATCATTTTTACAATGACTACCTGCTCTTTTTTTTTGATAATGACATTTGTCAGAATAGTTTATTCAATTCAAAGCCATTAATTGGTGACTTTTAGAAGTGTTTAGCCACGAAAAGAACTAGAATGTTTAGCCAAACGGCACCTTAGAGCTGTCCAGCACCACATTATTCAAACTGGCGGCTAAGCTAGTTTTGTGATGAGCAGACATCATCACGATTAATTGGCAGAGTTCAACCTTATGTAAACCAATCACAGCCACTTTACTTACAGGCTGCAGCGTTGCATAACCATTCGCTTCTTCACCCACTTACTTGCCTGTTCGCCGGCGCCTTTTTATATATCATCTGTATATAAATTATTTAATTTTCAAAGGTATTATAAGTATGTTACAGAAGTGGGATCAATTAAACCTTTTTAACCTGCTGGGCAAGCTGTCCTACTTAGCATACAGTAAGTAAACACATTTATAAAGGCATTAGACTGAAATATGTGCACACAACTATAAAAACACTCGAGCTGAAGGTTGGATTAAATGACAGAATCTGGTTGAGTAGAATCGAGTCTGGGGAAAATATGTCAAGTGCCTATCAAAGAGGCCATCTAGTCATGACAAAATGTAGTCTCATTTTTGAGATTGTATCACAATTTTGAACAAAGCTTTTTTAAACCAAATTCATCTTTTCACGCTCACATTTGAGATTAATTTTGCCTGTCCACAACAATGTGATGATTTTTTTGACAATTTTTTAATTGTCTCGCTTGATAGGTGAACCTAATGTTAAATGGGAGGCCTGTCATCTCAGCTTTTGCGGGGGACAAGGACGTAACCCGTGAGGCTGCCACGAATGGCGTTCTGCTGTATCTGGAAAAGGAGGACAAAGTCTACCTCAAATTGGAGAAGGGCAACTTGGTCGGTGGATGGCAGTACTCGACATTTTCTGGCTTTCTCGTCTTTCCGCTGTGAAGAATAGGAAAACAACAACAGTTTGTAAACTGCCTAACTTCTCTTTCATATTGTGTCATTTCCATATGCATCAAAAACTGACTGCCAAAGCAACATCCAAAACAAGTTTTGGATGATGCTTTCTTTACCTAGAGAAATTCTGTCATTCAGACTGACCCCAAAGAGAAGTATCTCATATCCCCAAGCACTTTTTTGAGTGTATCTGCCTTTTTGCTGATGAAGGTTATTGTGCTGTCGCCAAAATTCGAGAACAATTTTTATTTCAATGTAGCTATTTTTGCTAACAAATCCCTACTGTTTGATTGTTAAAATGCATATGTTTATGTCAACGATGGCAAATTTTCTTTGTTTATATGTACCTTATGTAGTGTATAAATACTCTATGTATATTTATGTTCATAGCGTCTTTTATCTGACAGCGCATGTCTAAACTGATGAAAAATATGCAGAAAATGTTAATCAAATCAGAAACAGTTTATCATTGAACTGTAATAAAAGGGGAAGAAACGGCTTTAAGGTCACAAAATTTCCAAGGAGCTCCTGTAAACAGGATGTTCTAGGAAGTTAGCTGTCTTACATTTAGTTGTCAGTATACTCCATGCCTATCGTTATCAACTTTAAGACAGCATTGTTTTTATGTTTGAACTATTTTTAACTTTGTTTTGCACTGGTATGACAATTAAGAATGTTAAACAAATAAGGCATGTGAGGTGGGTCTGTAAAGCACTTGAGGTTTTGTTCAACATGTGTCTTGATTTTTTTTTCCTGCAATTTGAACAGTAACAATACGATGTTTCTATCTATCTATCTATCTATCTATCTATCTATCTATCTATCTATCTATCTATCTATCTATCTATCTATCTATCTATCTATCTATCTATCTATCTATCTATCTATCTATCTATCTATCTATCTATCTATCTATCTATCTATCTATCTATCTATCTATCTATCTATCTATCTATCTATCTATCTATCTATCTATCTATCTATCTATCTATCTATCTATCTATCTATCTATCTATCTATCTATCTATCTATCTACATATATGGGGCAAAACCCTAACTGGAGGTGAGAGCACGTGAGAGCAGAATTAAAGACGCCATGATTTTAACGAGATATTATTGCGCACGTACGTTTTATGGGTGAAACATGGTAATATAACAAGGGTCGCGATGCAGAAATCGCAGACATCAAGGAGTGGTCGAGATTTTCATTTTCATATATGTACGCTTTTAAACGTTTTTTTCAATTTTTCTTTGTTTGGATCGATTATTTATCATTTAAATATTGGGGGAAATGCGACAGTAAGGACAAAAACACAAGTAGGCAATAGTTATGAGGTAGATATCCGTGAGTTTTTTAGACGCTAATTTTTTCATCGTGACGTAATTTGTTTAAAAGTTTAAAATATGAGAGTGAAGAATTCTTTTAAAGTCATTTTTTTAAACTAAATATTAGACATCAATGATTCTAAGCTACAAATGAGACATTTCGAATAATAAATACGATTACTTACCGTCTTTTTATGGCTAGGTTGAAACAAAAGCGGTTGCACAACGTCTGCAAACGGGGGTTTCCAGGGTAAAACGGACAACTTAAAAATAATTCGGCAACTTAATGCGCAATGAATCTGCTATGGCAGCATATAGACATATTGTTCTAACAAACACAACAGTTCTTTTGGCCAAAAATAAAGAAATTTATTTTAAAGAGGGGCGCAAGAGCAGAAACTGCTTTTTCAGCCTTGTCTGTGCTTTCCGCTCTATATATACGTAAATCAGTCACATGACGTGTTATGTGGACATAAATTAGATATGTATCCTATGTTCTGGTCATCTGACTTATATGTCACCAAAGACAACAAACGCCACATTTCTTCAACAAGAAAGGGAGGCATGAGAAGCATTGGTGAACATACTGTCGGAAGCCGAACACAGTCAGGGGTAAAAATACGCTATAGAATTGAGAAATGTATGCGTGGAGCGGTCGTGGAAAGGCTTGAGTAACCTCCCAAAATAATCTCACTTCAAGGAAAAAATCCTTGAAATTGCCACAGATTTGTCCATATTACAAACCCACTGTCTCATCACATTTTGTGTGCATCTTATTAAATTTGGGCAAATATGTTGGTAGAAATTAGATGTGTTTATGTAATTTGAATGATAAAAAAAAAAAAAAAAAAAAAATCTCAATTGAGTATCATGCTATGGAGTGTGAACGGAACCTAAGCATAAATGTTATAAATTTGATTTTCAGTCTTGTCATTAATAGTGGGACCCTTTTTTTTTTTTTTTTTTTTTTTTTTTTTTTTTTTTTTTTCATTTTTTTACTTGCATGTCAGTTGAGAATGTTAAAATGTTATTTTAACCATTACCTGTACAGTCAAAAGAGATTTTATGATTGTGACAGTTTATCCATGCAACAGATTATTTCTTAAAAAAAAAAAAAAAAAAAAGTTACAGTTTGTCAACAACTGGCAATCAAATGCAAACGTTCTATTGTAAATTACATAGCCTTATTCATTTTGTTTGTCTGAATGTTTTGGATTAACCATTGAAAATGAACATAACGTGTCGGACCAATCATATACAATGAAGACAACAATATCCTGATTTGAGGCCAATGGAAGAACATATGTTCACATATAAAGCCTAAATGATTCTTTTAATTATTCTAATATTAATAATATCAATGTTAATGTTTGATGAAATTGTGATTTATTTGAACATGTTCGTACTTTGCTACCCAAAAAAGAACAAACAATTGGTGATATCAGGGCATAGCTAAGATTTGAGAAAAAAAAAAAAAAAAATTGAAAATATGCGCTCATTTTCATGGCGAGATAAGAGACATTCTGTTGAAGTCCACTTAATGTCTATCAAAATTAGAAGTGCTGTAATTTTTGGACTATAAGGAACACCTGACTATAAGCCACACCCATAAAATTTGACAAGAAAACTATTTGTTCATTTCTAAGCCGCATTGGCCTATAAACCACAGGTGTTCACATTGTATACAAAACTACATGGAGGTCATTGGCCTGTAAAAATTCGTGTATGAGGACTGGACTATAAAGTAGAGGCTGCCTATAGACCGAAAATTACAGTATATGTGTAACATAAAGTGATGAGAATAAAGATTTAAATTTGTGGTTATAGTGTTGTGTTCTTACTAAATAATTTTACTTGACAAAAATGTATATCATGGGACAGTGACCAAATGCTACTCATTTGCTTGATTAGATTCAATAAGCAGCATTGTCCCAAAGGTGAGAGGAGACAGACTGGCCCAAAAAAACAACAACAAAGAGTAAAAGAAATAGAAAACGCTAGACCGTTAACCTTGTCTCATAGCATAATTGATAATGAAATATCTTCTGTCTACTAATTAAGCTTTTGCAAAGTTTAAATTATTGGCCACATTTTTGTAAACCACCGGTGTGCTCGGGGTAAAGTGTATTTTCATGTCTGTGCAGCCTAGGCCACATGTTTTGGAATTTGTTAAACGGGTCTGCGTTACAAAGGGCACGGACAGCGGACATGGCCAGTTCGTGGATGAAAGGCACACTTTTAAATGCCACCAATGAGGGGTCTAAAACTTTGCGGGAATGCAGCTGATCTCCAGTGAGCTTTCATATTAGCTCAGGCAGAAAGATATGCTGGTTTTTGAACTGAAGCGCTGGAAATCAATGTTTAATTCAGAAATATGTGAACTCCGTGCATCAAACTCAATGCCAATCAATCAATTAAGTCAACACATATTGTTTTATCATTCCATGTGTTGGTGTTGGAGTGGCGGGGTGGGAAAGACGGATATCAACCATCATTGATCAGTGACCATTTTACAGTGCAGATCTCCTTCGCCAACTTCAACTTCTAGTCTGAGGTTTGCCTGCCAAAATCAACAATAGTATCAATAGTATCACCCGCGGTTATTAGAACTGCTTTGCCTACGGAGGTATTGCCAACATCCAATCAGGGCAAAGCTTGACATGCTGCATATTCTATTCAATCTGTCTCAAAAGCAAGGTGAAGACCAACAACTACAGTAACTTGAAAAATGGAAACCAGAGTGTCTCGACAAAATTCATGCAGGCATGCAAACCCCACACAGGAAGGCTAGACCCCCGGATTGAACCAGAGATCTCAGAACTCTTGAAGTGATGTGTTAACCAGTCATCCACTGTGCCGCCCCTATTCATGCACAAATCCACTCAAGACAAGAATGCCATTAAGTTTTTCACATTGAAATAAATGTTATAAAAATTTATCGCGTGCTTATTTTACATAGCTGTATAGTGGCGCATGCTGGCCTCACAGTTCAGAGGATTCGGTTTCCAATCAGGGGTTTGTTATACTGTAACTACAAGGAGCATGTAATGGTACATTTTGGTGATAACAAGACATCTTGTGAGATCAATAACCATTTGTTAATCTTCAAATTATTAACTTAGATTAATTTTCTTTTGTTGCAATTCTATATTTTTTATTTAACTAAACAAGTAAATTCGCCACACATATCACATTTCACAAAGGGTTTGTAGCAGTCGAATATCTGATAAATTAACATACCCAATGGCAAGATCTGGAAGAAAAAAAATGTCATTGAAAGCTTATTCTCACATATTTTGGATTTAACTGTGACTGATAAGAAAGACTCATTAGGGGTTGGATTTTATCATTTGAACTTGCTTCTTTAGTAAGGTTTCATCAAATCAGAGCCCTTATGCTGAGTTCAGGATCATACTTTTCCAAAGCAGTTATCTTTCTCCCCGATGGAGCGATTGCTTGAGAAGTTTGTCAGAAAAGTCCAATTTACACTGTAGGATAGTTCCATACAAAACGCTTATTGATTCACTTGGCAATTGTAATAATTTTGCTAAACTACCGGTAGTTATCATAACTTAAGGTCTAAAATGGGGTACTCGAGTACAATTTTTTAATGTGGAGGAATTAACAAAGACCCTGTGTGGATATTCACGGTTGGTAATAGAAACCTGCAACCAACATCCTGGAACTGCAGCTGTAACACTCAATCGCCAAAGTTCAGACAATCAAACTCAACAATGAGCAATGTTGTCTAATGTCTACAACATGTACAATAACATGTATGTTATGTTTCAGGGCTATGCAGCCACTTCCCATTTTGCTACATTGCCAGGTGCCTTATTTGGCTCCATACCTATAGGGCAGTGGTCTGCAAGTCCGGTCCTCGAGAGCAGCATTCAGCTTGTTTTCCATGTCTCCCTCCTTTAACACACCCAAATCAAATAATCAGGATTGTTATGAGGCTCCTGCAGTGCTTGCTGATGAGCTGATCATTTGATTCATGTGTGTGAAAGAAGGGAGACATGGAAAACAAGCTGGATAGCGGCTCTCGAAGACCGGACTTGGAGACCCCTGATATAGTGGTTTATTTGCTTTTCAAGAAGGGGGTTTCCTTCAAGAGACTCTGGTTTGAAAGCGGTATAAATGTAAATCAATGTAAAACTAGAAACAGAAGCTTGTATGCAGGATGGTCACCGGCCAACAAAACAACATTCTATTGCATCTCTAAATAAATGTAAATAATTTCATAATAGAATTTAAAGATTACCATATTTTTGTACTGTATGTATTATACAGTATCTACGTTATATATGGTCTTGTATTGTATGTATTGTGCTACATTATTACATCACAATATACTTGATAATTTTTCATGTGAATTGCATAAAATATAAATTCCAAGATTTTTTCCAAGAAGGTTTTCTCAATGACTGGTTGAAAACCATGGGCGAAAAAAAAAAAAAAAGTTAGTTTACACATAGAAGTGACAGTTTAATAGCTAATTTTAGCAGTAATCAGTGATCTTAAGAAATTTAAATGATCTGATTAAGACATTCCGGTAATTTTGCAAGGCTGTCTGCTATATTTAGTATAGTTTTTATCTTTTCTTTTATATCTTGCCATTCCCATGTACTTGTATGTTAACGGTAGTAATGAAAGGCTGCCATATATATGTGCTGGATGGGAAAAAAAAAAAAAAAAAAAAAAGGCCAATTTCATTCTTTTGTATTCTAAAAAATTAAGGGATGACAGAAAGAAAAAACGTGCTCTGATCTTGTGTTTTATAAGTATGTCTGAGTGGCATGAACACTTCTTTTTAAATTCTATGAACCAGTGTTGGGCATGTTCATTTTCTACATGAACTAGTGCAAACTGCAGTTCACAAATTCTAAAATGAACTGTTCAGTTCATAGTTTAAAATTCAAATTTCATGGTCCAAAAAAAAAAACCACAGACAGCAATTATTAGTATCCACTTAAACACTATAACTGTATCAGATTCATCGTCATATTCCAATTTCAAATTCGCATCGGTGCCCCGATAGCAGGTGACCGGATCCAGCTTCAGCTCGCCAGATTCATATATCAATCAGGCCCGCTGAACGTCATTGCGCCAGATGTGGCTGGGATCATCAATCTGACACTCCAAATGATAGGTTATGCACTGTTCCGGGGCGCACCGTGCAGACTGGCCACTCTCAAAATCAGAAATTAAACGGTCAATGTGTGACGTCACAGCAGCGTTACCCTGAAGGCAGGCAGCAGCGCTGCGACACTAAACAGGAGAACATGCAGGAGTAAGGACACAACATCACGGCGAACGGCAAATTTTTATGGTAAGTACTTTATTCACGTTTTGAAGTCACTGCTTGACTGTTAAACAAGTTATTCAGTCTAGTGTTAACGTTACCCAGATAGCCAAATATAACTGAGCGGACATTGGCCAGATGTACTGCAAATTTCGGCCCAATTTCGTAAAAGTGATCCTCCCCAGTCTTTTCACCTGTTTTATCACCAAACTGCCCACCGGATTTTTCGGACACTGTCTGCCACTACCTCTAACCATCAATAAACTCTTGTTACCACTGCCAGATTGCCTCCCGTCTCTGTGCTCGGGTCCCCAGTTACCCCAGAACCTTAAAAAAATACAATATGTTTACAGTCTAAAAATGGGTCATCTTTTAATGTGGAATTTGCTTGTTGCAAATAAAATAATCTTTTTCACCAGCAATTCTGGCTGTTCTGAGTTTGGGCCAGGTCAATTTATGAAATTGGGCCCAAATTTGCATTACATCTGGCCCATGTCCACTCCAGTTATGTTTTGCTATCTGGGAATCTGGACAACATCTGGCCCATTACTGGGCCATATTAGGTAATGTGTGCCATATCCAGGCCATACATTAATGTTTTTGTAAACTTTTTGCTGATCTGACAAGTTAATCCATAATGAGTTCGACCCATTGTTCAAAAAGAAACTGGAGCAGATCTGTTGTACAAAATTGGGCCGAAATTTGCAGTACATCTGGCCCATGTTTGCTCCATTTATATTTTGCAATTTGGGTACTTACTTGTTCGTAAACCTCGTTTAAAATGTTGATACTTGGCTGATGTTCTATCAGATTTTGCACCCCATCAGAAATTGCAACTTTGCGGTTCTGTGCATGCGCTTAACGTTACAAACGGCGGCAAATGCAGCCATTCCAAAGTAAACACCTAAAACTTTCAATAAAGAGACGAACATTTACTTACGTTTGGTCTTCAACTCACACGAAGGAAAGTTCTCCTCACATGCATCGTACTATATGGGACTGCACTCTCACTGTTAACGTCTTCCCCGTGCCATTGAGCATTTATTTACACCATATTCATGTTTCACATGTATGTTTATGATGTAACTTTTTTATTCAACATCTTTGGATAATGTTAAGAGTCCAACTAAATGTAAAAGAATGCTTTTTCACCACCATAAAAGCTTTGCAGTTTTGTCGGAAAGGCTGTTATTCTGAACTCATGAATGAGGTCATGAACGCCACTCACAATTGCTAGAATGAACTAATTCACAGTAATGTTCATTTGACAGAGATATGATGCGTTCAATTCACGTTCGCCCAAAATATAAATGTGTTAATGAATGAATGTTCATTGAACGCGTTCATGCACAACAATGCTATGAACTACTGACAACATAACTCCCAGATAAAAAATATTTTCATGTACTATCGATATAGTACTGTATTTATTATTGGTTATCGCGGACATACGATAAGTTGTCAAAATTCCCCACAATCATTATTTTGTTGTTATTGTTATTTAATCTCTAAAATTTGTTCTAAAGGTGTATACAGTATTTTCAAGATTTGCGAAACTAAGCTCCCTGTGATTGCATTCACAGGGACACATGGACCCTCAGACCTTACTGTAACAATGGATTAGTCAGAACAGCACGTAGCCATCCAGTTTAAAGAGTAAAACCTCAGTGGCTCATGATCGAGATGCCTTCACGTGCTTCTCATCACACTGTGCAGAGTTCATGAAGGAAGATAACCTTTATTACAGTCCGTTTACTCCCATGGTTGCTAAAGGGAACAAAACAAATATCTGCACAAAGGCCATAAAAGATGCCCCTGACCCACCTAGCAGCTCTTCCTTGCCAACTAATCATTTTAGGCCAAATGAGGCCTGTCAGGGAGCTTTAAGGTTTAAGAATAGATAAATAAATGAATAAAATACTCTCCAGAAAATGAGTTTACTTCACAATGACATGACATGAACTAAGTATTGTGGATAAATGATATACATTTTGGAGATCGCTCTCCACAATGTATATACTGTAATATATTCACGTAATTTAATTCACCTTCAATGCAAAATGTGTTGGACAGGTATTGTTTACATTCCACACTCAAAGGTGGATTGTCAAATGCATATATTAAAACTGTCTGTATGAACAGACAGTAAAATAATATTAAGATGATCTGTCAAAAACAACAACAACAAAAAATAAAATAAACGAAAACCTTGCTTTCAGCCAATCAGAGACAGCCAGCGTGACAGATTGATTGCCAGTCATTTCTCGTTAACAGCAATTTATAACTTCTTGGAAAAACAGTTAGACTAGTAGTTTCTTATCTGGATCTTTGAAATACGTCTAAGGACAAATGTTTTGCAACTGAACATCTTTCAAGTCAATTCAAGGGCTAACACCTGCAACTGATGTCCTCCATGGACAGAAGGCTTCTTGCTGTTTTTGTAAATATGAAAGGCACCTTATTAAAAAAAAAATTAATGCTAAAGTTTTGTTAAATAATTACAATTACACACTCATATTTAGTGTACATAAAAAGCCCACACCCCTTCCCGTTTGCATACACATTTAATGTGATTGAATATCGGACCCCTCCTCCTCCTAAACAACAATCGGATTTTTTTTTCTTTCTGTCCCATTATTTTGGCCTAAAACTTGTACAACTTAAGAAAAAAAAAAAAAAAAAAAGAGAAAGTATGAGTTAACAACTCTGTGTTTGTGGAAGCGCACATGTGAAATGGCTGTGTCGATGAAAACTGATGGCAATGTACCCTTGTACTCTTGTGCCCAATGAACCCACAAGGTAGAATTTTGATTTGGGATGAAAAAATTCCATGGATATGAAGGAAACATGCAAATTCCTTACACATGACATTTCAATGGAAAGTATGGATCTACTAATTGTGAAAAAGATGTGCCGGCATAGTAAAATACAAAACAATAAAACATAAAATACAAAGAGCCAAGATGAAGCCTTTATTCATCTAAAATTCCTAGAGAATATTCAAATTCATACAGGCACATACATTTCATTCCAAGGGCAATGTAACTGTAACAACTAGAGTTTTGTTTTTTAGTTGTCTTGAATTATGTTTCATCTAGAATCTGAACAGTCTTCATCACTTCATCCAACAAGGCGTAATTAGGACAGGACAACACCGAATATCAGACTAGCACTGTCCTAACTACCCTTGCTCCATGAACTGATAAAGCCTGCTTGGATAGAGGTTGATATGATTGTCTATTTTGAAGACATTTCGCCTCTGCATACGAATTTAATTTGTTCCAGGACCTGGTTTGTAAGTCGAAATGCTCGTATGTCGAGCGGGATTTTACCATTATTAGACATAATATTTTGATTAATTCTTTCCACAGCCCAAAATCCTACGCTAAATCCTTAATAAATACTGCTGGTGCAATTAAAAATATCAATTACACATAGCAAAACAAATAAATTATAAACATGAATCGTAATATTAACAATATATTAGTACTAATAATCATCTAGCGAATCAGGTTTAAATGTGGCTGTGTTTTGCATGCTGTTCCTGAACGCACTGTGTGACTAATGAGAGAGTGAAAGAGGTGTGGAAGACTGGGAAGTTTTGACTTTCCCTTTTCATGTTGTTGTTGGTGTTGGGTACGGCGGACAGTATTCGTGTTGTGTTTCACAAGTTCTGAAATAAAAGATTCAAAACCTGAAAAAAATGACGACTTCCTTGCAGATATTACAACAACAATAATACATTGGAAATAAACAAGCGTTTTTATTGTCACCTTAACTCATAGAGACTGGCGAACGGAGGTCGGATGAGACCGGCCATATTGTGAAGCCAGTTCAATCACACGCACACCACGTTCATATTTTCCATCATTTCCTTCTTAATTTTTATGGTAAGCCTTCTTGAAACCCATGTTGATTTCTCTCACAAGAAAATTCGCTGTGCATCCGACTTGAGGGAAAACAATTGCAAAAATTGCAACGCTGTCATGAATCGTTGTATTTCGAACATTTCGTCAAATGTCGAGACAAATAACGAGTCAAATTTTATGTCGGATGTTAGAAGGATCGTATGTCGAGGTACCACTGTAATACAGAATTGACCTAGGGAAATATCTTCATCTACAGTATTATGTTTGTTCATGAAAAATACCATTCTGGTTTTATAAGAGAAGAGCTTTAAAGAGGTCCAGTCATTTCCTGCCTTAGTCATCCTAGTTGTCGTCATGACGCTAACAACAAATGACATGCCCGCTTTCAGAATAATTCTTTTAAAACCACCCCCTCCAAATTTTACCTTTGCGTGGCTCTGTGAGTGAGTTACATTATGTCAAGTTGATGCTAGCATGGACATCATGGAGACATTGAACAACCGCTGTATCATCTGTGTTGAAAGATAGGAGTGGTCTGCTTCTTGTCAATGCAGCTACTATAAAAATAAAGTGCATAAGTGACTTTGATTGACAATGATGGCTCGAGGTCGAAGCAAATGTAAGAGGAATTGCCTAGCTGAAAAAGGAGAGGTGGAGGCTCAAGATGGCCAAAGTGTCAACATAAATAACACACACACAAAAAATTGACCAGCGTCATCAGAAAGTTCAAGTCCCTGCTTTTTAGTTTTTGGTTAGTTTTTAACTAAAGCTGCATCAACACTGTGATGAATATTTTTCTGTAGGGGAGTTTCAGGGAGTTTAGGGGTTTAAGGAGTGGTAATGACACCTGATGCTGCAAAGTAAACCTACATTTGCACAGACTACGAAAAAGAAACAAACCTCAAATGTTACATTATCATTTACCTCTGATCCGGAGGCTCATTCGTCAGGAGGAATTTCCAAAAGAATGCTGGAGCACATTTCTTACTGCGACTTAGAGAAGAAACAACGTAAACAACTGCTTTGGAAAAGAAGTGAGATTTTGTTGTGTTGATAAATGAAGAGGTGTTGTTGTTACTGAAAGAAACCAAGGACTACGGATGTTCACAAGCGCTTCCACATGTAAAATAAGGAGCAGCAAAGTCACGTCTGTACCACACTGCCACACTAAAGATAACGGCAGTGGTGCGCTCCATGACATCACCTCCTTTGTTTACAGTTCTTAAATGAAGACCCATTCTATACGAGGCGGTGGATCCAGAGATTTTTAAATAAAACAGCTATATACACAATAAAAACAACAATCTCTGGAGAAGAGGTAGTTTATTGTGGCATGGGGTATTCATTCATTCATTTCCCATCTCGCTTATAAACCTATTCTGGCTAACTATGGTCAGCATGTGGGATACACCCTGAATTGGTTGGCAGCCAATCGCAGGGCACAAGGCGACAAAAACACATTTATGCACACTCTCATACCTAAGGACAATTTGGAGTGTTTGAACAGCCTACCATGTATGTTTTGTGGATGTGGGGGACCCTGGGGAAAACCCACGTAGGGACGGGAAGAACATGCAAACTCCAAATAGGAAGGCAGGGATTGAACCCTTGATCTCAGAACTGTCAGGCAGATGTGCTAACCACTTATTCACTGTGCCGTCGGCATGGGGCATTGGCTAAATAATCATCTGTTTAACACTTATCTGTCCTAATGTAGACTTAGCCTAATTCTATAAGAATACTTGTTATGTATTATTTAACCTATCTAGCATTCTATTTAGATTTTATGGTTGTTGCAATAATCTTCATCCCTTTGCAAAAAGTATGGAATCCCCACTCCTGTATGATAATCATACAAACATTGTATTACTGGGGGGGGCAATTTTCATGCTACTGTCTTAGCATTAAGAAATACTTGACAGGGAAAGAGTAGGTAAAAAAACTTGTCGTCAGTGAATTTTATTTGAGCAAGAGGAAGAAAACAAATAATAGGATCACCTTGTTGAACTCAAAGTGTCAAGAAAGAAAAGGCAATATTTCTTGAAAATACCAACACAATATACAGTATGAGGAACAAACTGGCAGCTACTGGAGTCAAGGCCTATGACTAAACTGTACGAAACCACTTAAAGAAAATGAGATTTGCATACAGAAAAGGTTCACATAAAGTAAAAATAACAATAAAACAAGGGGGAAAGAATAGAAATCATGGACTGCGGATGACAGGATTAAATTAATGCTCAGTAATGAATTATGAATCCAAATTGGATAAAGTGATGATGCTGGAGCTTTTGTTTGGTGCAATTTCAATGAGATTTATGACAATGAAGAAAGATGCACATTTCCCACATTCATTGATGATATGGGGCTGCATGCCAGATAAAGACGCAGTGGTAATGGCAGTCATTACATCTTCAATAAATGCAGTTTGCATATATATTTTGGGCAATCTAACGATTCTTTAGAATAAACGGATGTTTAGCGAGTACTGTGCGTATCATCATGGAAGATGCTAAAACCTTGTAAAAAATCTTGAAAACCCTTTGATGACTAGCACAACTGCAGATGGGGTGTTGTAGGACTGCGAGAGGAGATGTTTGAGACCAGGCGTTGGTAATTTAGTGGACATGCAGACTTTTGAAAGATGATGTTTTGTGCTGCTTTGGATGTAAAACCTTCAAACTCAATGGCCGCAGCTGCCTTTCCCGAAAAGGTGGCACACTGTTATCTCTAATCTCCATGCAGGAAAGTACACAGCATAATGCGCCACACTATAATGGTAGCCCCTCTTGTTAGCACGAAACCATAATAAGGTAATCAAGCCGTTTCTTTACAGATGCCTTTTGCTGGTTTCATGGGGTGAAATGCAGAATGACTTGTTTCAAACTTTATAAGCTTTTCACTGAAGCACACAGTTTTGCTTCCTTTAGGTAGAAAATGTGGCAAATAATTACAGTATAAGTAAGTAATTGATTGATCGGTCGGTCGGTCACTTCAATCAGTCAGTCAGTCAGTCAGTCAGTCAGTCAGTCAGTCAGTCAGTCAGTCAGTCAGTCAGTCAGTCAATCTAAAGGGCTGTATGTTCTCACATGAAATTTAGGATAGTACAATGTGATTTTCAACAACTACTGTCTGTATATACCAGTATATAAATAAATAAATAAATACATTGTACCTTTAATCATTTTTAAATTCCATTTTCGAAAGAACATGAAGTGGCCGAAATGAGTGGTGTTGAAATGGGTGTTTTGGCACTCCCTTAAAGATGGGATGAGAACCTCTTTGTCTGGGAGGGGCTCGGAATGCCAAAATGCCAGATGAGGGGGCTCGAGCATCTGATTAGGAGGGAGTCCTTGGGTTCGACCCAGGACACACCAAGGAGACTATGTCTCCCGGTTAGCCTGGGAATGCCTCAGGATCCCCCAGCAAGAGCTGGACAAAGTGGCTGGGGAGAGGGAAATTTAGACTACCTTGCTGTAGCTGCTGCCCCAGTGGCCTGACCTCGGATAAACGGGAGAAGATGGATGAATTTTAACTTCTTTGCAGGATTTATCTAGTTAAACACAAATTTCTAAAGGAACCTGTTGGGTAGTATTAGTAATTCAATACAGTTACATACCGTTCACAGGGTTAGGGTTTAACCCTAACCCTCTGTACTGTATTGTAATTTTTTCTGATTGCAGCTCCATTCGGCAATAACAAAATCTAACCAAATCTGTCCCCACTGCAATGAATCCCACTCATTGGAAAACCCACACTTTCCCCTGCCACCACTTCCCATACATATACTTTTTCCACCGCTTCCCAGTAAATCCTTGTCTGAGGTAAATTTCTGACATCCAAATTTTCTGGAATGCAACATTAATATAAGTTCAAATCAGCATTTTCAAAAGTTAAGTTGTTTGACCTGCGGTGTTAGGATTTAGGTTCTGGCTTTCTTTATTGTTTCTCCCTGGCCCTTTTATTCATTTCTCTGGCTGAGAAGTCGGTCAGCGTACAGGTTGAGCTGATCCACAACCAGTTGCTATTGAGGGCCCTCAATTAGCGGACTGCGGTCCACAACCAGACCACGGCACACCCCTCTGCGGACCCGGAACAAATGGCACATTTCAAAATAATAATAATATTAATAATTTTTAATCTATATATTATTTATATGATTAGCTGATGTAACGCTATGCGCTACTATTTTATCGCTAAATTCTGTTTCATTTTTAGTCAAATATCTTCCATGTTCCCACTTCTGTTGTCATCTCTATGACAACAATGTGCTAATTGGCTGAGAGAGTGTGCATAGATGCACTGATTGGCTGAGAGTACCTGCATGCTGCTAGCTAGAGTGAACAGACCGCAGCAGTGTGAAAGACGAGCCACACCCGGCACTTTGCAATCTGTTTGTTTACATGCCGCCAGTAGAAGACTGAATCTAACAAAATGGTATGCTCAAAGTTGACCAAGAGAAGAAAAGTGGACAACGAAAATCGCCGTTCGAATGAGGAAAGGACTGACAAATATGCATCCATTGTACCAACTGCAAGTATCAAACCTATGTGCTTAATATGTTTAAATGCAATTGTTCTGAGAAAAAGTAAAAATGTGAAACTCCATTATTTTAAAGAGCACAGATCTTTTTTAAGATTAGTTTCCTCCTAAATCAGAACTGAGAAGGCAATAAATGAACAGGTTGAAGCAGTCATATCAAGAGTCAAGCAAGGTTTTTGTTAAATCTATGACACAACAATAAATTGCAACGGAATGCTCACTCAGTGTCGTGGGTGTTGGCCAAACATAAGAAGCCATTCTCTGATGGAGAAATAATAAAAGAGTGTATGACTGAAGTGATGGCAGCAGTGTTCGAAGGAATAGAAAAGGAGGAAATGACAACAAAAATCAAACAAATGTCACTCTCAGATTCATCAACCACAAGACGCCCTGAAGTACTGGCTGATGATGTGAGTAAACAGCTTTGTGACATCCAAATGCCATTTCTCTCACTGAGCAGTGTTTTAAAGTTACTGTCAATAATTATATTGTTTGCACCTTAATGGGAGAGCTTGTCATTTATCTTCTGTACATGAATACGGACTTTACTACTTGCACGTTTTCTTTTTTTGTCAAGCAGTGTTTTACAGTTACAAAATGTACTGTCAATGTACTGTCAATAGTTATTGTTTGCACCTTAATGAAATATCTTGTCAATTATTTAGTGTAGATGTGTACATGTTTTTTTTTTTTTTTTTTTTTTTTTGTTTTATTTTAAAGTCAAGAAAATGTTTTGTTAATTTATTTTTGTTTCATCAGAATGTGCATTGTATTTTTGTTTGGTCAAAAGAAAACCACCTTTACCATCTTCGAACTGCCTTGTACTTGACCGATATTAATAAATGGACCCATACTTGTATGAAAATAAAAATAATTGTGGACCTTCAAGATTTGTATTTGAGGACCCCTGCTATAGAGGAACAACACGCCCACATGGGAGCAGTGCAGCGCCAACACCTGAGCAGCACTCTGTGGGTTATGGAATTGGACTGTTCACATTGCATTGAAAAACAGATATGTGTCACATAAGGGCAAATAAATTTGAATTGACCTGCTGTGTGAAGGTAGCCATAGTTCCCATTTCCTTTCCTTCTTTGTTAAGGTATTACCACTGTCATCATGTTAGATTATTTGTCTGTACATACCGCATTTCATGCCCTGTTAATCGTGACAAGTGTTGTTAATCCTTACAGTATAACGGTGTATCTAACAGCGTTATTTTTTTCAGTGGTGATTAATCTAATTAATTACTTTTCCCACCTTTGCAACGCTGTTACCGTTACTGAGGATCTGAAGGGGCGCGTTACTGCACTTTAGTTGAATGAAGCGTGAGTTGTCTGATTTTGTCACACATCAGCTGCCTGCCAGCCCTGGAGAGAGCAGAGCGGGATGGGTAGGAGGGAAGAGGGTAGTTATGCCATGGCAAAGGTGATGATGATTGGCTAGGGAGTTGGGTCAAGTCCTGCTTCACTACAAGCTCTGGCAAACACAACAAGAGAGCGATAATGGCGACGGACCAGGGAATTTCGAAGGTAGTGCTCTCAAACTTTAATTGTTTTCAATATTTAATATTGTTAGTTCACAGAATATTTAAGGATAGTGTTCTGCTTATTGTGCAGTAGGCCTAACATACAATTTCAGAGATTTGCACTGGGTAATGGTCAGTTTACATTTGTGTTTTCTTAACAGAATAATATACTTTAGACTATATTTGATCCAAATAAAAGCCAAATGTTCTAAAATATCGTATATAGTCCTTTTATTCTTCAATCAGTTAATATACACATCTTGGATTTGTAAGATGTTATAGAATGTATAACGTAATGGCACATAGAACATGAAAAGTAACGTCAGTCCCTAATTACTCTTACAATGAGGTAATTAAGTTTCTAACGCAATTACTTTTTGGGAGAAGTAATTTGTAACTGAAACTAAGTACTTTTTTAAAAGTAAGATTAACAAATCGTGACAGAATAACCCGACCAACAAGGAAATACGGACATCCTGTAAAAGTTACAGGGGGCCTTTGGCAATTTCTCGCCTTGCTTTTGGGTGCATCCTGCCTTGGTTCTCATCTGCCTGTCAGCGTCACAAGCCATAACTTAAAGGAATTTTGTCTCTGGTAAAGAATAGTTGTGATAAAAGAGGAAGGTCGTCCATTCCAAACCTGCATTAGAGGCTTTAAGGGACAGTACCATGTCTCACTCTGACAGAAAATGTGAGTCCCCCCCCCCCCCCCCCCCCTGTTGTGCCAAGTTATTAAAGTGGATATTGTTCTGAAATGACAGTGGAAAATTATTTCTCAAATACTTTTGTGCCTAAATTTCCGATTGTGGACCTTTTACTTACAGAAAGAAGTTGAACCCGTACTTCTACCAGTCTTTCTCCAAAATTATCTATGCTTCTACTTTAGTGCCAATTGTGTGTGTTCTTGCCACCCTCACACAGTCGACTAAAATGGAGCAGACTCCCACTAAGGCAGACTTGTCGATTAAAATGCAGCAAATCGGGGTAGTCCTATAAGACTATTTGTTTGTCTGTTGGTATTTTAGACACTGGACTGCATGTATAATGTAACTTTATCAAAAGTAAAAACAAATTATTGATATACTGTATGCTTCTCCATAAAGAGACCTTCAACTGTAACCATTATCGGTAATTGAATCAGGAAGAGTTTGACACATATCCTAAATCAGGCAGCCCTTTAGAAAGTTAAACAACCTTACTTGGCAAAATATTTACATGTAGACAGTGTCAAAGTAAACGTGTTGCCTTTCACCAAGCAGCTCTTGCACGTGATTGGCTTGTTGAACACCCATTGAACTTTTGCTCGTTAGATGGCGGCCCAAGGTCACAAGTGGCGCATGACTCATGATTAGCACACAGCGAAGTGTTTAAAACCTTGTGACAGACACACTTAGATTTTAAGGTCATAGAAAATAATACCACAGATTATTTAGATTTGTGAGGATTTAAAAATTTTCTTTCATCAACATAAATTAGCCAAGGTGAGTTAGACACATCCAAATAAACTTTGTGCTCTTTGGTACCTCAAACGATATCTAATGGTGTATTTCAGTAAGAAAGAAAACAATGCTAGATTTGAACTCCAGAATTTAATAGTGATGGTGTCAGCTAAAGCCAATGGAAAATAATCATTAAGATCTGTGGGCCTGTGTAGTCTTTTAAAGGCATCTGGTGTGCTTCAGTGCTGTATAAATAAATGTGAGTTGATTTAATCTCACACTATTTTTTTCATGTTATGTGGTGTCATTCACATTTTAGAAATCGCCTAAGATGTTCAAAATCAAAGTGTGAAGCCGGCCTTGTTAAAGGGGAACTGAAGAGCTTTTCAGATTTCGCTCTTAAGTGTTTTACTCAGTTGAATTGTATTAAATGCGTCATTCGCTCTCTCAAAAAGTCACATAAAAAAAAATAATAATAATAATTGACCGCGTAGTTTTTGAGTTATGGCCATAGCAACACCATAGCAACGAGGGACGCGCCGTCCTGCCGACCCCTACCTCGTGACGTAACTTCCAGGAAGCCTCGCCACCACTCTGAACACGGAAATATAGCACCACGCTATCCTCGCCATATATTGCAAACATTTTCTGGGTTATACTCGCGGGATTCGTCATGCCATCTCGATGTGTAGCAATTAGAGTGTAAGGTTGTGTCTTCATCATGGAGTGTCGTCATCAATCACAATACCGTATAATCGGGGGTGAAAGTGGTTAGAATTTCTTGCCGGAACTCCCCAACGTGAAGGTCGCCACTAGGCCCGAGATCCTTTTTCTTTTTTTTTTTTTTTTTTTTTTTGGGGGGGGGGGGGGGGGTGGGGGGGGGGGTCAAAACCACTGCAAATGCAAATGCAAAGGAAACTGTTTTGGTCAGTTATTTCTATAACACATACAAACACTGATTTTCATTCTAAATTGTATTTTTTCAATGATTTCCAAAATAAAAGTTAACAAAAACAGCTAGAACCCCAACCTCCATCTCCTAATTTTTATTTCCCCTCATTTCCTCACATACTACATGCCAAATCTCAATTTTACCTACTTAAGAACATAGGATGTATATTAAAATTGAAGATAATGTAAACATATACTTTTTGTTGTGTTTTTAATAATAAAGATATAAGTAACATACATTCAGAAAAAATAAGTACAAATGACTTATATTATGCAGAGTGAAATGGAATATATTTTGAAGATCACGCAAACATTTACTTTTTTAAATCATAAGGAAATGAATAGGTAGCCTAACACAAATGAACAAATATAAGCCCAAAGTGCACATTGACAGCTAAGATGTTCTGAACCCCCCCATCAGAACAAATAAAAAGGAACATAATAAATCAGCCACCTTAGCTCTTTCCTTGCTCTTAAAGATTTGATCCATTTTCTGTTGCATTGCCTTATAAAATTGCACATCTGAACCAATCAGAGCTAACTATCTCTGGTGATCACATGTCAGTATGTCAGCCAATTGACTGGATAAATGAGTCCAGGCGTTTTGCTTTGCCTCGTAGATTCGTCAGACTCAGATAACTGCAGCAGCTGGGGAAACCTCCATGCCATCCATGGAATAAAATAAATAATAAATATCGGTGGGAACGGATTAACCTACACAGCACTTTATTATGCTTGTTGTTAACCCTTGTGTATGTAAATCTGATGTTGGTAGATTGTTTTCTTCTTGGAGATGAAATGCATGTGTGGCAGCTTTGTATTTTTCTTTTTTTACATAGCGTTTTGACAGTTGTCGTCATATTTTCGGAATCAAAGCACCGTATTCCGGAACAGCGTTCCTGCCCTGAATCTTATACCGGAACTGCGTTCCAGCCCTGAATCTTATACCGAAACTGCGTTCCTGACCGTTCCCGCCCACTTTCACCCCTGCGTATAATACATGAAAACAAACTCTTCCTTGGTTATTAATACGGTTGAGCAGGAAATCTAAATCAAAGTGTAGTCTCGGCATGCAAAAAACATATTGGCATTAAATTGGAAGTTCAGAATTTTTGACCTGAGGCTTAATCTTCAAGTTAGCGGGGTTTTAATTAGTCGGTTGAGTTGATTTCAACAAATTCTATGCAGTTAGTTAGTAATTTATTAGTTTCAGGGCTCCGGAACGGCTAAGCTAGCGCGAGTCAATGGGCCCGTCCTAGCATGCAGATAAAAAAACAACATATGGACGCATGAAAATCAATATGCAATTAATAGTGTTGGCTATGTTTTCAGGATGAAGTTATTTAAACTTACCATTGCATGTCAATAACTGTAGTATAAACAGCAACATCTGTAATCCAGCAGCTCTGTAGGTAACAGGCTACAGAGCGGAGTGATACTTTTTCCACTGGTGTGTCTATGTTGTAGCCAGCAGCAAGTATCCAGAGTTTGTATTGTTCCTCGTTCTTCATAGGGAATTTGTGGAAACTCTCATTTTACCTTTCTTCTGTCTGTTTCCACAGCCTCTAAATGCACATTTCACTCTGTTGCTGTTCATCAGTAAAAACTCTGTAGACTGATGCTGCATTCGAGGAGTTTTCCAACCTCCGACCAGGAAAAATATCATTGGAACGCCCCTCGAACTGGGACGCACTAGTTGTGACGTCAGAAAAAAAGGGTAGCCCGACTTTACGAGTTGTTTCAATAAAACGTCACTGGTCCAAAAGCAGACTGTCAATAATAAAACTAAAGAAGCCAGTTTACAGTGTAGTCTATTTATCTTCGCCCTCTTTTTTCCTCCATTATTTGATCACTTACGAGAAGGCAGGTTTGCTGGAGGTCAACATGTCTTTTGATGGCCCAAATAAAAAACACTTGGAACGCTTTGAGGTCACAACTGGAACGGTCCGAGTGAGATAAGTTTGACCTCCCACCTTCCTCGAATGCAGCATGAGCAAGAGTGGCCGAGGCACTTTACTATCTATTGTGGTCGCGTTATGCATCTAAAAAATATAAATTATGGCAGTTTGGTGTGACATTGTTTTTAGGCTGCAATGGCATTTTGAACAACATTTTGAATTTATTTGACCATATTAGATCTGTTAATATCGTTTATTATTGGCATGCTACGATGGGACCATTGACTCATGCTAGCTTAGCCACTCCGGAGCCCTGAAATTAATAAATGACTGACCAACTGCACGGAAATTATTAAAATCAACTCCACCGACTAATTAAACCCCCGCAAACGTGAAGATTTAGTCTAATGTAAAAAATTCTGAATTTCCGCTTCAACAAAGAATTGGCTGTTCAGTCAGAAGTGATAAATTGCCAAGGAGCTTTAAAATTCCACTCGTGTATGCCCCCTGTCCATCTGATTAAAAAAATACATTTTTTCTCATCAGTAGGAAATAACTCTAAGCCAGAGGAGTACTCCTTTACACAAATGTTACGTTTTCAAACTTTCTGATTTGTTTTTTTTAGTTCCCGCACGTAATGCATCTCGCCTCACTCTGGGGTGAAAACATTGTCTGATCATAACAATGATGTTTACATTAGAAAATCAGATCACAGCCTACACCAGTGGTCTCAGAAATAATGTTTGGCCTACAGATTGCATATGAAAAAAATATATATATATATAGTCTAACTTTGCAATCTGTTGAGGCATCTATAATATACAGGTGTCACATTTGATGCATTAAACTAATGAGGTTCTTTAATGTATCTATCCTTGTGTTTGAACTGAGTATTGATTTATTTTGTTAAAAGGTTACAAACTACAGCAGATGTGTCATCATTATTATAAGGAAAATTGAGAAAATCTGTCATATTATATCAATGTTTACCGGATGGGAACTAAAACAATGACTAAAACATCGTTTGTCAATCCATGTTCAATCAATGTTAATCCTTAAACATTTCAATATATAAATAGCATAGCAAAGATAAACCACATTGATGTCAATCATAATGACTATGGTAAAATAAATTATGTGTATCTATTAATGAGTACAATATGGATCTGATTTGCTGAGTATATACAATATTTTTTGGGCCATCCTGGAGGTCTTCACTCTTCTCATTCCACTCCTGGCTTAAAATTTAAAGCAATTTTATTTAGGAATGCGAGCTATAAATCCAAACAGCAGCACATCTAAAGAGGTCGTATGATTGAAGGTGTTTTTGGCATTGTCAGCATGAAAGTGAGGATGAGGTGAGAGGAGTTGCTGAGGCATGTTGACAAGCAGGCAACATTAGAAAGATTCTTTGGGCCAACTCGGCAGGAATTACAAAAAAGGCCAACCATGATGCCTACAGAGAGGATTGAGCTTTTTGTTGCATCTTCTGGTCCTGCGTGCAGTCTTTTGATCATCTGGTTCCTCATTACACCTATTGTTGTGTGGTCTGTGTCACTGTTGTATTCTGTAGGGTTTAAAAAAATGCTGGGACTTCACTGGGGACCTACATTGTCACACACATTGTCATTACAGAAGTGGAGGACAAATTATGTTACCTCCATGAAATTTCAAATAACCCATGCACAAAATACAGAGCAAATCATAGCTGTCCTAAGATAATGGATATCAATCAAAATCCAGTTTTAGTTAATAGTGAAATAATACAACATATGTACAGTATATACCCTATATTTGAAATGTACCGCAGGTTGAAAAGATCATCATCCAAAAGCTAAAAAAAGAGTTCTGTTCATACTGTCGACAATAATTCTTCCAAGGTCAGTAAATCGCCGTGAATAGAGAACAGTCTGTTTCTTTACCAGCACGCTGCATGGACTCTCACTGGGCCCATCACTGTCTCCAGCCATTATTAGTATGACAAAAAATGCATTAAAAAATCATGGATAAATCTTGGATGATTAAAAACCCAACTTTTCATTCCTGCACTAATAAGAGCATGCTAACAATGGTGAAATGTTGATCTTTATCAGCATTTGGTTTTTAAGCATGCCCTGTTTGTCCCTCTTGAATGGACTTTTATTTTACATACAAATGCACTAAACTATTTGCAAAACCTCCACACAGATCCAAGTCCAATCCTGTACATTCAGCATCCAAAAACATGCACTCAAAAGCAGTGTTGTTAATCTTACTTTAAAAAAGTAATTAATTACAGTTACAAAATACTTCCCAAAAATTGAGTTAGTAATTATGTTACCTGAATGTAAGAGTATTTAGTTACTTGGCAAAGTAACTGGTGTTACGTTTCATGACCCCCCCCCCCCCCCCCCCCCAAAAAAAAAAAAAAAAAAAAAAAAAAAAAACAGAACAAAACAAACTAAACATAGTAACCTTTGCTACGTTTGGAAGTAATCTAATGTTGTGGATCAACCATTAAAGTTGTTAAAATTGCTCCCGGTATTGCATTAGTTCCCTTCTGTCTACTTTCGACATGTGAAAGTTTTAAACCTGTTTCATCATTCAAAGATAGATTCAAGTCAGGATTTTGCCCATTTAGGAGTATTTTAGATAAAAGGTTACTTCGGTTAGCTAGGAAGGTTCTCTACAACAGAGCCTTCCTCACAAGTCTACTGCTTTAAGATGGAGGCTGTTTACCAATGCAGGCGAGTCCATCATTTCATATCTAGCTCTCTATACATGTGCTAACGCCGCCGTGTCTGTCATTTCGCATCTAGTTCTATATACATGTGATATCTACTAGAGGTGTGCGAAATTTCCGATTCTTAGATTATTCAGAATTCGGCCGTGGAAGATTCCAGAACAATTCACAAACATCCAAATTCTGATTATTGAAATATGTAAATTAAAGCGGACTAAAACACAGTCAGCGCGGCCTTCAGGATGCAATGAGGAACGGACCAAGAGTAAACATCATGCTTGTCATTACCCGGGAAATGACAATGCTGAACTCACAGCTCTGGCTCAACTCATGCCGCTAGATAAAAAAACAATAATACCTGACTGCTGCCGACAGCTGCTAAAAACTACATCCACATAGTGCTACAGTAGATAATAGATATCATATGTATAGAGAACTAGATGCGAGATGACAGACTCAGCGGCGTTAGCAGCACATGTATAGAAAACTATATGCGAAATGACAGACTCACCGGCGTTAGTAAACAGCCGCCATCTTAAAGCAGTAGACTTCACTAGAAGGCTGTTGTAGCGAACCTTCCAAGCGAACCAAATTACTGTAACTTTTTATCTAAAATGCTCCTAAATCAGCAAAATCTTGACTTAAATATGTCTTTAAAACAGTTTTAAAACTTTCACGTCGAATGTAGACAGAAGGGAAATTATGGAATAAAGGGAGCAATGTTAACAACTCTAACAGTTGATTCACAACATTAAATTAATTGAATGTAGTTTAAAGCAGCTGATACAGAATTGGGACTTGAGTATTTTATTTACTGTTTGAAATGTTAACTTGATACTGAAATAGTTGTTTATTTAAACCTGAGAGGCTTTTGTACAGTTTTTGTAACTAATGTACAAAACATCAAAAGCAGCTAATAGCTCATTGCGTCTGAATCCTAATCGTAATTGAATCGTTGGGTGCCCAAATATTCCCACCTCTAATATCTATCTTATGATCATGTGGGCGTAGTTTTTAGACTATCGGCTACAGTCGGGTATTATTGGAGCTACCAAGCACCGCGTTTGCAATGGCGTCACAACTCCCTTCCCTCCTCCACGCTCCCGTTCTGCTCTCTCGTCTCCTTGAGTCCGTGTCTCTGACTTTTTTCACGTCATTCAACCAAAGTAGTAACACATAGAAACACACGCCTTTACATCCTCAGTAGCGGTAACGGCGTTGCTAAGATGAGAAACTTAATTGGATTAGTCACAACTGAAAAAAGTAACGCCGTTATACACTAACGCCTTTATTAACCACACTGCTCAAAAGTATGTAGCATAAATATTTATTCAGAAGCACAGTCATTGTAATGAATAAAAGACAAACAAGAGGTGAAAACAAACAAAACCAGCTTGGGTTGTCAAAGCGCAACGACGTCCCACTGTGGAGCACAGCATCATGACTTCAATGCTTCACATGAAGTCAGGGCATTCTTCTTCACTACTTGTTATTATGTTTGTTATTGTTACTGGTGACTGTGTCCAAATTGAGGCAAATGATGGGGCCAATTAATCTTTAGTATTCCATACAGAGAACCCTGACTCCTATACTTGTCAATAGTGCAACTTTTATTAGTTTTAAATTTGAATTTTAACAGATTTGTTGACTGCCCAATAGATTTTCAGCATCCGACAGAGAATACTGGACCTTGTGCATCATCGTGTTCGTAACTTATTGCCTACCATTGACAATGACAGACATCCAATTCCAATTGAGAACTGGCTGTGAATGCTCATGTTTCAGTGCTTGATACCCAATTCATTTTGACTGGAAGGGCTAGCATAGATTATTTGTTCGCTGTTAGCCTCTCCCAGTCAAAATGGACTTAACATCTCGCACTGCCAATGGCAGCCAATGAGTTCAATGTTTTCGAAGTAGAGGAAGTTTTACCTAGGTCCTCTCATGGTATTCAAATGCAATTGAATAACTGTATGTGTACCATTAGAGAATATGCAATTTGAAAAAGGTGCCTAATTTCAAGAAAACTCCCTCCCACCTTAAATAATAGAGAGAACATGAGAAAAACTTTTAATTTTAAAAATAAACTTGTAATCTTGTTACAAGATGACAAGGATCAAGCAACAAATTTGATAGTAACAATATTTTGACAAATGACTGAAAAAAAACCCTAACTTCATTCTTGTAATATTGTGCCTTTTATTTTGGAAAAGACACATAGGGTGCATTTACATGGGTGCAAAATTCTATATATGATCCGACAGAAAGACCAATATGATTAAAAATGTATCATATAAACACCTCAGCAAATCGGATTCACCCGGATCGTGCACCTCTTCTCTTATGCTGCCTTGAAGTAGGCTTGCCACCCGCCCCTTGAAATATGGAATTGTTCTGTAATTGGGAATTAAAAGTTGCGTTCCGTATCGAACCAATATGGAACGCAGTTTATTCCGTATTTCACAATTGTCCCATGGGGCAACCCCGCGCGACCCACGGCTCCGGCGTTGGGCGGCGGTGCGCCCAGCCTATGCACGTCTGTCACACACAAAAACATACCTGCGCTCATGAGTGAACACTGACCAAACAATAATGAACAAAAACGGCAGGAGATATTAAAGACAGCAAGATAGTTATCTGCCTGCCCGCTGCTGTCTGCCCTGCACTGCGCTCCACTTCCGGGTTCGTTGCCTAGTTATCTCGCTCGCTCTGCTCAATGCACCGCCCCGCGCGTTTTCAAAACATAGATGTCTCCAAAAGCAGACGCTCAGGAGTCAGGACACCCCACCTCATCCTCAAAAGAGGAAACGTCCCCAAAAAATGGAGTGGCTCGACAGAGTCACTGATGATGATTATAAAGCGAACTGCAAGGCAGGCAGGAAAGTTTTTGCAGTGTCTCACGGAGGTGTAAAACAGCATGCTGCAGGGGACCTCCACAAACGGAGTATAAGATCCTAGAAGAGCCTTCGTCACAATTCGTTGTACCTGAAACATCCCCTGAGCTTGATTTGGTATGTTATTATGCTCTTGTATATGGATAACATATATAAATAAATATATTTATATTTACCTTCATATATTTTGCATTGATAGTGTTAGGGCCTCGGCCTCTCCCTCCTGAACCCTGGCCCACCTTGGGCAGGTGTGAGTGTTTTATTGATTTGCAGGTTGGACGCCAGACGGGTGGAGCGGCCACAGCTGCTGGCAATGACAATCAGCCATCTTCATAAGCCAGTGGACGCCACCACCTCGTCGCCCGATCAACTAGTCTGTTTACCACGTCAGTTGCGTCTCGCGTACTTAATTATTTATCTGATCCCCGGCTCACGACTTTTCTCTTCTCGCCCCAGGTCCTGACTTTGCGCGCCCCTATCGGATCCCACGCCTGCCTTTCTTCCGAGCTTCCACACCCCGCGTCGGCTCAGCTACCCCCAGCAGAACAACTTACGCCCGCCACGTTATTGTTTGTGCTCGCCAATAAAATATTATTCGCCACAACCCCTGCTTGTCTGCATTTGGATCCCCTCTCGTCGCACACCCTAACAGATAGGAGCATAGCTAAGCTATTTCAGTTGCTACTATGGTTGATTATTTTCAGGAATGTTGATTTTTTTTTTTTTTTAAACATGCATTTATTATCAATCAATATGGAATGGATTTATGTACCCATAAAGAACATCTTATTTTGTTATGCTAACTAATGCTCGTCATTTGGAATTATTCCTAATAGATTAACAGCAAATTAGCACTGAATAAATAGTCCTACTGCGAATATATACTATCTTTTGATTGATTAATTGTGATACCAAAATTAAAGCAATAATTTGACATCATCGCACGCCTACCTTCTAAATTACTGCAGCTGAAGTGACACAGGTATACCACACAGTAAAATGTGGCCAGAGCTACAATAGCGTTGTATGTGGACACAGGCTCAATCAGAAGATTTTTATGTGATTCGAAAATGGTGAAGAAAATGACTTTGGGGAGAACAAAGCAAGAGACAAGTCCTGGGTTCAAAGGCAGTGGGTGATGTGCTCAAGAACTTAACGTCACCCATTCTCCATACAGACCTGTGCCTCGAATAAATTGAGCAGGAAGATGTTTCCCCTTGCTGTCCAGTACTTCAGTCCAAAGTCTCGGGTCACCAACAAAATGCTGGACTTCATAGAGAATGCAGACGAGTCAGCTGCTGGAATTGTAGCTCTCCTGAAACATTCCCTTCAGAAATTTTGCTTGTCAATGGATCACGAGACCGGATTCAGTGCCAATAACACAAATGTTAATTACGATATCCATAACTTCGTTTTCACTAACCTGCAGAAAAAAACAAAACAGTCTGCTGCAAGGAAACTGCCATGCCCACATAGTGCACAATACAGTTTTTGCATCTAAAAATACATACATTTCTATGCATTTTAGGAGTTTTGGGGATGCCCCTTTTTTTCGTCCGTAAGGCTTTGGGCGTGACGGAGGCGTCCCTTATTTCTATTTCTGAAAGGTGGCAACTCTACCTTGAAGTGATGTCGTAATTATGGTAAATACCACTTGTCGAGTGGAAAATTGTATGTGAACGCTCCCTCTAGTCGTATTTTCTCCTGGAATACTAGAATTTTATCATGATACCCGAGTTTCCGATACGGAACGACCATTTATTTCTCAACATGGCGGAACGTGAACAAGAAATTGTGAATGGAAAGGAACTACAAGTTTTTAACACGATCTACTATCAATTTGCATGTTTTTTTTCACCTCGGCATCAAAACACAGTGCACACATCTATAAAAATTTTTTTTTACCAAGTGGTTGCTAAAATGTTCAGTTACGAATAATAACTTACTGTTTGCATTTTGATCCAATCTCTTATTGTGGTTGATGACCAAAATGAAATCTGTGTCTGATGTTTTTTTTTTTTTTTTTTTTTTTTTGCTACGACAACAAAACACGAGGTAATCATAACTACTAATTAGCAAGTGGTAAGGATAATTTTTCCAAGAGCATGTGAAGGTAGCATTACACATTACAGTTAGTAGCAGAGAGATACGGAATGGGCATGTCAAAAAGAACAATACAATCGAATTCAGCTGGAGCCATGCAAACACGGATTGAATATGAATCTCGTTACTTAAAGGGCAGCTGAAGAGCTTTTTGGATGAGCGTTTTACTCGGGTAAATGTAACAGACAGCAGGGAATGAGGGTGTGGCAGGCAGGAGCGTGAACCCTTCTCCCCAGGTGTTCCTAATTGTGGCTAATGGACACCTGGGCAGATTGATTGGCTGAAGGGAAGTATTGTCGGCTACAAATAAAAAAAGCGGCATGAGAAGAGCACCCTGGCAGGGTGGACTGCCCGCTCTGCAGACGGACGCCGCACGGAGAAGGAGAACTGACAGCACTCTGAGCGAGACGAGGAGTACAAGGGTGGAATAGAGCAGAATGGAACGTGCACCCGATTGCTTGCTACCTCACCAATCAACCTACGTAGAAAAGGGAAGCGATTAGCCCCATTTTACTATTTTATAGATCTATTTTTTCATTGACATTTTTAAAACGGTTTTTAATGGAGATTTTAGAGTCAAGTTCTGGCACCATATACATTTGTTTAGTGGGCTCAACTCCAGGGGGTCACATCGGCCTACCCATATTCACCCAAGTTTTGTTTGCAGTGTTTTTTTTTTGTTTTTGTTTTTGCAATGTATTTTTTGGTTGCGGTGCCCAACGTTTGTATGATGTGTCGAGAGCAGTGCCGTCCTCCTGGGGGAACCCATGCCTTCCGAAGGCCGGTCCAGAGGTGACTCATTTCTTCAGCTTTTTTTTTCAATAAACCAAGTGTGAACTGAAGAGCCTCATCCAGCCTCCTCTTGCTGTGTCTCAGGGGCAGAACTAACCTGCGGGTCATTACAAAATTGGCCTGAATGAATCATTTGCTGTCTCAAAAATCACATTACCCAAAATTTTTTGAATTGACCGTGTAGTTTTTGAGTTACTGCCATAGCAACACCCTAGCAACGAGGGACGGCCTCGCTGCCGGCCGCTACCCGATGATGTCAATTCTAGAGACCCCTGCCGGTGCTCTAATACAAAAGTATAGCACCACGCTATCCTCGCCATATATTGCAAACTTTTTCTGGGTTTTATTCGCGAGATTCGTCATGCCATCTCGATGTGTAGCGGTGAATTGCTCACACGAAGGCTCGAGACTCTATGGGTGGCCCAAAAAAAAACATCTTTTGTGAAAGTGAAGTGGAAGAACTTCTACCCGAAGTTTTAACTTATCAGGGCGAAATGGGCCGGTGGTGCGCCTGGTTCGTCAGGAATTTGCGTCACACTTCTGGGTTTGGGAAGGGACTATTAATGGAGCGCAAAAAAACTTAAAAAAAAAAAAAAAAAAAAAAACTCAAATTATCCTTGCAGTTATATGTTCAAAATGACATGGTTGTTTTTGACGAACTTGTCCATAGTTTATATTCGTGAAATTACAGAGAGATTCGAAAAGCTCTTCAGCTGCCCTTTAAACTTCATTAATCCAGTTCAAATCAAAACTACCTATGTAAACGTACCCAATCACGCATTAACTCAGCTGGCATATGTAACGAACGCGGAATGTTCGTTCCACCCCTGAGACAGCGGCAAGGAGGAGGCTCGACGAGGCTTTTGAGTTCACACCAGAGTTTATTTAAAACACAATAAAACAAGCTAAAAACGGGTTAAAAGAGGGTTGCCTAGGTCCCAGCTAGGGCAGGGTGGCGTGGCGTTCATCTCACCCCTGGGAGGACACTGCTCCATGGTTCGGCATGCACCGCAAACGTACCAAACAAAACGAAGTAAAGTCACTGCAAACCACCCAAAAGAAAATACCCCTGAGCAGGCCTCCAAGGGGTTGAGCCTCCTCAAAGTGTCTCTAAAAGGTTAAAAACAGTAATAAAAATGGATTTAAAAAAAAGAATAAAAATGCCTCCACCTCTAGTACTCCTCCAGTGGTGCGGCGTTCGTCCGCGAAGCGGGACCTCCCCGTGTGTCCTCCCAAGGCCGTATTTATAGCGGCGAAGTGTTAATTAAGGTGATTGGGAGCACCTGGGGGGGAGAGTTCAGACGCTTGTCCGCAGCGCCCCCTTCGGTACGCTACACTTACATTATGACTGTGAGACCCAAATGTCAAGCAGATACTAGGTATACTGTACATAGGACTCATTTGATTCTAAGACTCTATGAGAGCATCAGTGTCTCCAGGAGATGTAGTGTGGACATGCAACTGTGATTTGATAAAAACTGAATATGATGCTACTCATTGCTGCTCCTCCTCCAGAATATTTGATGGGCTGCGGTCGTTCTGACGACCTGACTTTTGCGATTGGTTTCTTGTGGAATCCAACATTAAATTCCAACTATTCAGTGTGGGTGTCTAATAAGAAGTTTTAAGATATGAAAAGTATCATGACATATGCTCCTAACAGCACCTCCTGAATTACTTCAATTTATTTTACACTGTATCAAAACAGAAGATAAAATCTTGTGTTAGGTAACAAAAATAGGTTTTTAACTTTCAAAGTAAATTCTCAGTACAAATACCGGCAAAAAGTAAATAAAGATTGAATGCATGACATCTGCAATCATCTCTGCTCTTATCTTCCTACCGTGTCATCCTTAGTTTTATTCAACTATGTCTTTCCATGAATGGAAATTAAAATTTAATGTTTCTATTGTTGTTTCGCCTTTTACAGTATGTAACCCTAACTTACCTCAATATAGGGACCTTAATTTCATTTGAAATGTATTTGCTTCACTATTGGAGTACAGAACAATGTCAATAACTCATTTTAATACACCTACTCCCATATACGCAACTTTCAAGCACATGCTAAAAAGACAAACTGTAACAAAATAATTCACAACCCACACACATTCACATGAATGGAAACTCTCCTGTTACTCTTTTGTTTGTCATTATTTCTAAATCTCACTCTTTTATAGTATACGCTGACCTAAATGCAGTCTTTTACCCAATCCTTTATCCTCTTTGTATGCCACGCTCACACAAGTGTGCGCACACACACGGTGTTCTTTCAGCTCCAAGGAATTTTAAACCTCACAATGTCCTGACACTATTGCATTTTTCATTGGTATTTTAACCAAAGAGTTGTGAGGTCTTAAAAGACGGCTGGCATTAATTCCTCTGAGGTAGACGGATTCAGCTTCTCCCTGGAAAGAGGCTTAACGTGAAGTTCTACCCACCTCCAAATGACTGAACTACTCTTTTCTCACATATTTCAGTGGCCCAGAGAACAATAGACTGACACTGACACTATTCAACAGTCTATGATTTACAAAAAGCGAGCATTGTTGTGCATGGATATGAACATTTTTTTTTTTTTTTGGTCTTCCAGACGTTACAGAAGACATGTCCACATCTTAATTGACCTGTGAGTTCCTACCAGAGTTCATTGATGTTGCACGACAATATCAACATACGTATGACAAAGGGTTAGGGCTTGTCAACATCCATGTTGTTTTTTCTTCTTTCCCTTGTTTCTTTAACCTAGCATGCCAAATTGATTGTTCCATATATGTTCCATATATCCGCGACGATATCTGCGACAAAAACATTAAACATATCATCTGTGATCGATCCAATTGATACCTGTTTCATGGCAGGAACCTTCCAAAAAAATATACGGCTTCTGATTGGGTGATAGCTCTTCTCGTCATACTTGCGAAAACATCATTTCCCATCAAAGAGCTTTTAGTGATGTTCAGTACTCCTCTTTTAATGATAAAATTAAGTGTATTTCAGACAAAACTTCTGACATTGACTTATCTACAAGAACCGCTTTGCACTTTGTATTCAAAAAACGTAGTTGCTGCCTGGTAATGTCTGCAGCTCCCGCCTCTTTCTCAGATAGTTTCTCCCTGGTCAACCCAGGATAGTGGCAACCATGTCATTTTTAACGCGTAACTGCGAGGATAATTTGCGGGGTTTTTTTTTTTTGCCATCCGTTAATAGTCCCTTTCCAAACCCGGAAGTGTGACGTAACTCCCAGAAGGGAACAGAAGGATATCAACAGCGAGTATAGTAGCAGTAACGATATCAGTGATATTTCCACCGAAAGTATTCAGGATTAAGCCTGTCACAATATGCAATAATTCAATTTGCAATATGCAATAATTCAATTTATCGCACGATAAATAAAAATGAAGGCGGTAATTTTTCCGTTGTGATTTATCGCCTCGCGTGCACATGCGTGCGGCAGACGTGCTGTTAAAAGCTCGGATTCCTTGTTACCAACTGCGCAAAATGCATTTTCGTTCCAGGTCCGGCAAAATATAGCGCCGGAGCCAATCGTTCCCTTTATTTCCTATTGTTCAACGTATACCGGCCGCGTCAGTGTTCCGGATTGACTGCGGACCATCTCCGGCGTGCCGGTGTTGTTGACGTGTGGGCTCTCCCGTCAGGGGTGGCATTTCACGCGGGGCGGCAATTTTTCGGCACAACACTGGATATTTACAACGAAGTCCGCCAAAACATTAAGAATTAAGAGTGCTGTGATTCAAACTCTTCCTGTTTATGAAAGTCGATTGATTGTCACATATGCTGGTGTTGTGCAGTAATGAGCAGACGTGACTTCTGTGGTTTTTGCTAACTTTTTTAATGCGCGCACACACTAGATATCTTGAAATAGCAAACTAGATGTGCTACGTCCCATGCCATTGGCTACGTGAGCCCAGAGTGATTATGGGACACGTAGTCCATATACTACATCGATGAATTATATAAACTGCCATGACTGACTGGAAGTTAAGAAGGCCAAATCAATCCATACCAGTGACTATAGATAATGTTGCCAATAATGTTAATTCAGTATGTGACACAGATGGATTCAGATGGATTCAGACCACAAATAGGATGTCTTACTCATGTAGTAAACCTAGCTGCTAAGAGAGCTGTAGCAATCAACAGTGTGCCCCGCTTCACTTTACAAACAGTAAAGATATTTCTAAGTATTTTTATACAAAATTTCTTCAGATCAGTAAGAAGTAAGCACATAAATATTATGCACTAAAATGCATGTTTATATGATGGCAATTTAATTTTTGCTCGTTAGCAAAAAAAAAAAAAAAAAAAACCGAAACAAAAAATACAATTGTTTTTTTTTTTTTCAGAGCATTAAATGTATTGAATCGGATCGTAAATCGTGTCCCCCGTATGGAAAATCATACCGAACCGTGACTTAACTGTATCGTTGCATCCCTATGGAACAGCATTGCAGAAGCTACGAGGGGGAAAGGTTTCATTTTCCTAAATGCTTAAGTTATTAAGTGCAATTTTATTTGTATTTCTTGAAAAACACATTTTTTTAAATTCTGTGTTTCTGTGCGGTATTAATATTGTTGTCTTTTACTTAAGAGGCATGGTCTATTGTTTTTAGTTGTGATTTCTTAAAAAGTATTTTTGAATTCAAGAGTAAATATTTATCGCACTTAAATGGGTGTACTTGATCTATTAAAATATACTGTATTCTCACTGTAAATTGGTTTTAAAAAAATTGGGGGGGGGCGCAATAATATCGCATATCGCAACAATTTATGAGATAAATTGTCGCACACTAAAATTTGTTATGGCGACAGGCCTATTCAGGATTACTCTTTCTTGAAGCTAACGATGGCAAGGGCTCCCAGGAAAAAATATTTTCAATTAAACCCTATATGTTTGAACCTGAGGAGTCAGATGACAACAATTTACTCGGTACAGCAGACGCTGGTGAAGACGCCGGTTTCAGCTCGACATTTCACGACAGGAAGAGTGGTAGGCCTATGTCTAGCATCGTGATTTCTATCAGAACCTTTCTTTCCCCAGTCATTCTGTGATATAATTATCAATAATTGCAAAAACAGGCGAGTAGTTATATAGCTCTAGTAATAAATGCATCAAATTGACATCAATCAACAACCTGTCGTACAACCTGTCAGCTGTCTTACGACAGGCAAGCAACAACAAAAAAACAGGTCGCGATCAAGTAATAAACATATCAAATTGAATACAACAGATGAGTACCGGTAGTTATATACAGTAGATCTAGTAATAAATGTATCAAATTGACATGAATAGACAACCTGTCAGCTATCTTATGGCAGGGAAGCAACAACAATAAAAAAAACATAGAACAGGCATGACGAACAGGCAGTGGGTTACCCCTCTTATATCAACATAATTGCATCAAATTTTAGAATTAGAAAAGCCAGTAAGGGTCTACTTACATCTTTGAAAAGCCAAAGTTGTATCCTCCTAGACTTTCGAAGCTGTCGTCGCTGAAATGTTGACAACGTAGATGCGATCGAGGAGCCGGGGAGATGTTTTTCTGCTTGACTCTCACAAAAGATGTCCAAATCATTGCAGAAGAAAGTTTTTTTGGCCACTCATAAGAGTCTCGAGCCTTTGTGTGAGCAATTCACAGCTACGCGTCAAGCTGGCACGATGAATCTCGTGAGTAAAACCCAGAAAATGTTTGCAATATATGGCGAGGATAGCGCGGTGCTATACTTTTGTATTGGAGTGCTGGCGAGGTCGTGGGAAAATGATGTCATCAGGTAGCCTGAGGCAGCGAGGCCCATCCCTCGTTGCGAAGGTGTTGCTATAGCACCAGCTCAAAAACTACACGGTCAATTCAAAAAAACTTTTTGTCAATGTGAGTTTTGTGAAAGCAAATGATGCAGTCAATACAATTAAGCGAGTAAAACACTCATGAATTGAACTCTTCACTTGGCCTTTAATGACATTTACCGTTAGATTTACCTCGGTATCTAAGCAGCTAAAAAAGGACAGGTTGACAAAAAAAAAAAAAAAAAAGTTCAAACAGTCTGGTTTGCAATGTTTGGCTATCTGTGCAAAAGGAAAAAAAAATCTCCCATTTTACAGGTTCTTTAATTCTAATGAACAGGAGATGACACACAATTTAGGACCGAAAATAAAGCATTAATCTTATGATATACATTTATTGAGGAAAGAGTAATTTAAAGCTGGTCGACCAGGACACATTTCCGCCAGAGTATAACGAGATGCTCCCCAGAAAAAAAAGCCTCTTGGCCTTCAACTTCAAACAATTTATACACGCCGTCCGCACAAACAGTGAAAAAAAAAAAGCAAATAACAAGGGCTAGGAGGAGTATCTAGCTCCCCATATCTGTAACAGATACCCGGACCTCACAAAATAGACAAAACTCAGTACTATGGGATAATAAATGGTTATGAGTGACATTGTGAAATGAACAGATTTATATTTGTGTGAATAAATGGAAATGTACATCTATAGTGCCCATGCATGATTTGTTCCTAACTGAATTCTGAATTGGATTGTTGTTCATGGGACACATTACCACAGCTATGCCTGTTTTTTTTTTTTGTACAGAATTTTGTGTTGCTTTGCTTTTGAAAAATGTTACCGCCAATGTGCAACAATGCATTTTACTATAACTGTTGTAAAGTTGTGTCAAAATAGCCTAATAATCTGAAGTAGTTTCACTACAGTTTCCACTGTCAAATCAAGAATGTTCATGGAAAGGTTAACAGTGTTGCCATCCAAGATTGTGGGTACTGCTGCAGTGCATACAGACAAGTGAAACTACTGTGAAGATTAGAAATTAAATGATTTAAACGTGGCATAATCACCACACAGAGTACCTTGTGATTATTATGTTTTAAACATTCATTAAGGAAGATTTTTTTCTTTTTTTAATGCATCAATTATATTATAATGTTATGTACCATGACATAATCATTTCTACAATGAAGTCATTCATTAAAAAATAAAGTTTACTTACAGTATACTGTATTGTAAATTTATCCATCTATGGTCTGCATCGCTCAATTTTGGTGTCGCAGAGTGGAACTACTATTTCACATTGTGATACAACCATGAATTGAAGTGTTGATCACCATTCTTTCTCATCAGTTTTTCCTGGCACTAGTACTTATGTTTGTCCCATATGGAATAAATGAATGCGTCTTCTTACGTCTTTCTTTTCCCTCTACAGCAAGGCATTCTCTCTTGGAGTCTGGGGACATGAGATAGAGCTTTTGTTTTGTTTTTCATTTTCCAAATTTGAAAACCTATTCCCCTTTACACTCCACCATCAACTGCAGCAGTACACATCATGTCTTCTTTGAAGACGGCGGACACAGCTAAGATGCAGCATGTCCTTGAAGATATGTCTCAATTTGATGACTTACTGTCAGTCTGAAATAATGCCTCTTCAGGTCCAGTCTCACTTCTGTCAAATGTTCAATGATGTTCTTACGTGATTTTGTTGAATTTGTTGTCCATTGTGCACGCAGAAAGATGCGTGAGCTCCATAGACGTGTGGTTTATTTTACTGAAAAATATGTGAACAGAGTGCATCAAACCATCTGTGTTACTGCAGAAATCAATTCATTAAACACATTCTTAACATCATCCTTCTAATATTTTTAAAATCATTCTATGTAGGAAAGGAGGGATTTTACAACACAGGTCTGTGAGCACTCTAGCCAACTTAACATTGCATGACTGTGGAGGTCTGCTTGCAGTTTCCTATTGCTTTGCGTGATTCAACCTCCCATATCTGAGCAAATCAGGTTCTTCTTCCATCATGTCAGGTTCAATCACTGTGCCCCTACCATGCTGCATTTTAAGGGGATGAGAAGTTGACCGAAGAGAGGCAGCAATGGAAAGAGCTGTTGTCACACTCATGCCATCTTTTAAATACGCACATCTGAAAAACCACCAATAGCCGCCTACGAACAAACACAGAGTGTGTTTGTGCATGACATATACTGTGGCACATGGTGGTGTCAAAATATCATGTATAGAATGAGTTACCCCATTGTTTCAATTATTGACCGTACAAAAAGAGGCGTCAACTTAAGAGCAGGTATTTATTTCGTGTAGTGGGACGGTAATTAATTTTGGCATGGTATCTCTTTGAGTCATGAACATTGCTTAAGCAAATACACACTAAATTTATTTTATATCATATTTACGTGAAATAATGTGCTGTACAGTCCAGGTTCGAAGAGGTCTTGAAGTCTTTTAGAGGAATTTTTCCATACGCATCACACCGATTCTGGCCAGTTTGGAGATCCAGCGATTGGCATGCGTGTTAGTGTGCAACGACGTCTGAATAAAGCCGCTCTTTTGTAGGAGGGACATTGCCCCCGTCTGTGGTGAGCTGACATCTAGTATGAGGCGAGCGAAGCCCCGCTCTTTGCAGAAATCCAATGCCCTTTGGGTCAGTTGGGAGCCTAGCTTCCTGCGACGCCAAGGGAATGCCACAACCAAGTGGGACATCTCACCGCTTTCTCCGCTCCCGTCAGCTGATGATCCTGTCCCCATACCGCCGTTTAAGTTGCCATGATGCTCGTCTTCTTCCACTCTCCTTTGTCCCCTCACCATCACCATTCCGACCACCTTGGACAGGTCACCGTCTCCTGCCTCCGCCACCCAGAAGCCATTATTCGGGTTGTCCAGGTAGTTAGCTTGGATGTCAGCCATGTCTGTGCTGAGCCTCCTCAACATGTAGCCCTCGTAGATTTCGTGGCAGCAAAAGTAGATGAGCCCTGCCCATGCCGCGCCGAAAAGTAGCGCCTGAAAGTAGGAGCTGCCCCCTAGCACATAGCCAGCCATGGAGATGCTCAGCGCTACACCCACGTGGTCCGAGTGGCTCATGGACTTGAAGAAGGCCGGGTATATATTCTCGCGAATGCTGTCGCAAAAAAGATCTGTGACCATACGTTGATCGGAGGGCCGGTATTCCCTGATGGCGAGCTGGACTGAAGGAAGAAGGAGAAAAAGCTTGTCTGTAAATCTGTGCAGCTAAAAAAACTTTCCTGATGGGTTTTCCGACATGTAACCTCCCAAAGAAATTATTGTTCAATTAAAGCAATTTCTAATCTAGGTTTAGAAGACATATACAGAAGAAATAGCTAATATCAAATCAGGATCAGATTGTTTAATATAAGATCTTGAGATGAGAATAACACGACCACATATGCCTCACAAAAATAGTATTATGTCAGGTCTAATTAACAAAGTCAAGAAGATTTTTCAAAACTTACTGTTGTTTTTCTGGGCCATGACGTCTGTTTTTCCTCTACGTTTTCCGTGGACTATGAACTTTTTGATGCTGTGCTTGGCCCCCAGACTTAAGCTATTGCTAATCAGCGAATCACAGAGGGGATGTAAATTACTCAGAACAAATCCCTCTTACACCTCCCTCCAAATACAAACACACATTGAGATCATCAAATGAAACAGCCGCCTGAGTGGACACGCTTCAAATCAAATGAATCCCAGTGTTGTTTAAATGATGGGAAGTCTTTCCAAACTTAATTATCTCAGCTGACGAACTCTGCAGTCAAGGAGGATGAACACAAATCCTGATTAAATTAAAGCCTGATTTGAATTCGGTTTGTTTGTGCATCACCTCAAGAATTAACGTTTGTTGCGGTTGCATCTTCCCCCATCCTGCTTTTAAACACATCTTAAAGAAAGTAAGGTTCATATGTGAACGCACACATGGTGGCAGTGTCCATGTCTTCAATTGTGCTTCTTCCTCATGTCATCTAATTTGCTCTGCAGTAAAACGGCCTTTAGACCCGCTTAAAGCAGCAGAGTCCTTCATGAATGCAGAATTGCTGTAGGGTCAAGCCTGTCTCAAAGTCTCTCTAGCAATCTCATAATGACAATCGGTGCACGCAATCACGTCTCAAAGCCCCTATCAATCAAACAGTTGGCCCAAGGTCTCATCGGCACACCTATTCAACAACTTTATGGGATGTTTACAGAATTTTTTGGTGCAATGACAAATTATCTTTGTTCGTATGAATTTAGTGAGTCAATTTGAATTGTTAAAAATACGTAGCTAAGTCTTGTTACCCTATCGCATCCAATATTTCTGTGGTCCATCACTGCTGTTTTGGTTATGAAGTACAACTTAACATTTATGCGAATGTTCACTATTTACAAACAATTTAAGTACACCAAAAAGTGAGTCTCTGATTCACAAACTTCTTTTTCAAATGTTTGTGGCTTCATTAGTGATGTAAAGTTAGGGCCTTCAAAGTCTTTGTTGTATGCGTAAATGTGGTCACCAGACCGTATCCACCTTATTAAGTTGGTTAGCATGTGCGCTTTTGTAAATGACTGAGCTAAATATACACAAAAGTGGAAAATTCTTAAACATGATGAAAATCTCAGTTTCAATAGACTTTTTTTTTTTTTTTAATGATACTCGTGAGGCTAAGTCAGTCAATCCGAGGAAGGATTTATTTGGTATTTTCCAGAGAAGAATGGATGAGAGCTAAAACTGGCATACAGGCAGAAAAAAAGAAATGGTGTTTCAGTCATCAATAAATAATCTGCATTTTTGGAGAGAATATTGTATTATATTTAAAAATTTTATGTTTGTATGTGTTCCTAGATAAATATGGATTGTGAATATCTCCAAATGGCTGTGGTGTAGGAAAGTTAGTCTCCAAGTGTGGTTTGGTAGTGTTTATACAACAAAACAGTGCATTTTTAAGTTCATTCTGAATTTTCACTTGAAGACTGAATATCCCTCCATTTTTGTGAATAGTGTTTGCGGGTGGCATTTTGATTTTTGGAAGCTTATTTCTTTCTTATAGCCAACTATTTATACAAATTCTTTTTTGGCCACTGCTCTGTTGTGAAAAGTATTTTAACATGACAAAAGAGAGAGCACATAACATATTGCATACTATAAGTACTGTGTTATGAAAAAGTATCTGAACCCAAGGGCGTAGGTTTGCATAGGGACGGTAGGGACAAAACACTAGCAACTTTTCAGGATGCTCAAATTGTCCCCACCAACTTTTAAGCAACTTTATTTGCATTATACAGTATAATTTGTTTAGTTATATAAGTCATTTAGATCGTCTTCCCATATGTTGTAAGGATAGAATTGACCCTACCAATTTTAAGCGAATTATTTTCATTATTTTCAGACTTACATTTACCCCTTTTTCACTTGCTGAATGAGCCAGTCCATGTTTTTCTCCTAAACACACATTTGATTGGCTGCTGACCTGACCCCCTCCAACCCCCATGCACACTCTTACAATGAAGAATTACGTTACATGTCGACATGCCGCCTCCTCCGCCCTCTTCGAAGAGAAGGGATATTAGAAGGTTTTTTTTCGGCCAGCGCCACTGTAAGTAATGTGAAAGCCTTAGTAGGAAACGGCTTCAACAAAAGTGTCCCCCTGTATATGTGTTCTACTATGTTAACGTGAATTAAATTGAGAAATATAGTGAACTCTGCTCAGCTGTAAGAAATGTAGTCAACCAAGGTTTACTCCCTTCTTCCCAATTTTCATTTTGCTCATGTGGTCTTAAAGCAGCCCAAAGGAGATTTCCTTTTTTGTTGAGTTTGGCTGTGCTTGTGGACAAAAGCAGTTGTGTTTTTTCTGAAAGAAGGCTCCATTTTTATCTATTTTTGGTAGACAAATTTGAGTGGTATTAAGGCAAATGTTTATTTATGTATTTTTTTTGCATTCCTGGATAGTTAAGAGATGATTAACAATTTTGTATTTCTTTGTATGTTAATACACAAATCTGTGTTTAAATACGGTAACTTAAATTTGCTAATAAAAGTTAAAATAATAATTTTTAAAAAATGTTTCTTTAGTAGTTTTTGAAAAAAGGTTTGAATCGAACGGTGTATCACATGAACCTATACATATGCACTGCAAAAACCCATCTCCCTAAAACTGGAGAGAAAAAAAAATCCCTTGTTTTCAGTATAAATCTACTAGAAATAAGTGAAATTATCTGCCAGTGTTTCAAGTAAATTTTACTCAGATTTCTTGAAACTAGAAAAATACCTAGCTGAAAATAAGCTTAACAGACCTATTTTAAGCAAAAAGCTTCTATACTTAATCTTAAAAAAACTTGTGTGTCAAGACTAGATATTGTTAAAAACATTATTCGAAAGCTTTTTTTTTTATTTTTTTTTTTTAATTCAGGTGAAAAATGACCGATTTTTAGATTTTTTTGGGCTTAATAAGAACAAATGGTATTATTTACTAAAAGAAAGTGGAATAATCTGACACATTAATCAGTTAACAAGCCTTTAAAACTCAAAACAAGATGAAGAAAATATTTTGACTAGATTTAAGAAAAAATATGTTACACTGTAAATTTGTAGTGTGAAAGTTAATATCCTGTATGTCAATACATATTTATTTTTGCATTAATCATTTAGCCTATCAATTAAGTAGGTTCTTATTGGTGAAAAATGTAGCCTTGACTGCCGTTCAGCCAGTTTGTTTGGTCATATTAATGTCTCGTCCCCAGCAAAAAGTCTACATGCAGGTTGTGCTGTTACATTGTCCCTACCAACATTGAGACCAAACCTACGCCCATGTCTGAACCAAATGTGATCTGATCTTTGTCAAAATAACACAGATGAAAAAACAGTGTCTGCTTTAACTAAAACCACCCAGACATTTTTGGTTTTCATGTTTTAATGAGGATAGTATGAAAACAATGACAGAAGGGGGAAAAATAAGTAAGTGAACCATCGCATTTAATATTTTGGCAGCAATAACTTCACCCGGATGCTTACTGTAGCTGCTGGAAGCTTATCAGTCTGGCACATCAATGAGGACTAATCTTGGCCCACTCTTCTCTACAAAACTGCTTGTATTTCAGTCAGATTCCTGGGATATCTGGCATGAATCGCTGTCTTTGGGTCATGCCACAGCACCTCAGTGGGGTTCAAGTTTGGACTTTGACTTGGCCACTCCAGAACGTGTATTTTGTTCTTCTGAAACCATTCTGATGTTTACTTCCGTGCTTTTGATCATTGTCTTGTTGCAGTATCCATCCTCTTTTTAGCTTCAACCGTCTGATAGTCGGCCTTAGGTATCCTTGCAAAACATCCTGATAAACTTTTGATTTCATTCTTCCATTAATGAATGCAAGTTGTCCAGGCCCTGAAGTAGCAAAACAGCCCCAAATCGTGATGCTCCCTCCACCATGCTTCACAGTGGGGATGAGGTGTTCATGTTGGTGAGCTGTTCCATTTTTCCTCCACACATGACGTTGTGTGTTACTCCCAAACAATTCAACTTTTGTTTCATCAGTCCCCAAAATATTTTGAAAAAACTTCTGTGGAATGTCCAAGTGCCTTTTTGCGAACATTAAACAGGCAACAATGTTTTTTGTAAACAGCAGTGGCTTCCTCCATGGAGTCCTCCCATGAACAGCATTCTTGGTCATAGTTTTACGTATACTAGTTGATGTGTGCACAGAGATATTGGACTGTGCCAGCGATTTCTGTAAGTCTTTAGCAGACACTCTAGGTTTTTTTTTGTTTTGTTTTTTAATACCTCTCTCAGTATTCTGCACTGAACTCTTGGCGTCATCTTTGGTGGATGGCCACTCTTTGGGAGAGAAGCAACAGTGCCAAACTCTCTCCATTTGTAGACAACTTCTCTAACTATCGATTGATGAACATCCAGACTTTTAGAGATGGTTTTGTATCCAGCTTTATATATATAAATCAACAATCCTTGATCGCAAGTCTTCAGACAGCTCTTTTGTCCTGAGCCATGATGCACCTCAGACAATGCTTCTCATCAAGACATTTCTTACCAGGTGTGTGTTTTATGTTGGGCAGGGCAGCTTTAAACCACTCATCAGTGATTGGGCACACACCTGACTTAAAATGTTTGGTAAAAATTGGTTTCAGTTGCTCTTTAAGTCTCCTCAGGCAGGTTTCACTTACTTATTTTTCCCCCTTTAGTCATTGTTTGCATGCTATCCTCATTAAAATATAAACCCATAAATGTTTGGGCGGTTTTAGTTAAAGCAAACACTGTATTTTCATTTGTGTGATTTTGACGAAGATCAGATCACATTTGATGGTGATTTATGCAGAAAAAGAAATTCCAAAAGGTTCGGATACTTTTTCACACCACTGTAGAGTAAGTCATACTGTAAATTATTACTTAATGTAGGTATTTCTTTGCAAAAGCATCCGTAAAATAATATGCACTTGGGAAAAAGCTCAGCAGATATACTCATGTGATGAACATTAAATGCACATAATAATGATTTGACGCTAGATAACCACTACTACGTGTATATTAACAGAATCATTTATAAGATAAATTGCCTTATCGATATATGGCTGTTATCCTTTGAAATAATGACAGGTACATTTAACATCATGAGACCTTAAAATATTTCTCACTGTAATACATGTTGTGGCATAATATTATGATGTTTAGATACTTGTGAAAGCACGTTATGAGGCAAGCAGGAAATCTTTGCAAAGCTTTCACAGTCGCATTCCAAAATGTCGTCTTCATAGATGGTGTAGGTAGACGGCTCCATCTCAAGGGTGCAGCTTCAGAGATGTACTTGTGATTTGACAGGAACACCCACACAATTGCACATGCACTCAGGAGCGATGCATCCAATATGCTCCCTCCTCTATTGCTGTGTGATTTTCTTAAAGGAATTGGAATGTAATCATCCATCTAAACCATTTTTAATTCTGTCATCCTTTAGGACCTAAATGTGCTGGAGCCTACCCCAATTGACTTCATTCGACTACTCCCTGAACTGCTTGCTAGTCAGTTGCAGGACACATATAGAAACGGAGAGCCATTCATTATAACATTCACACTATCACATAATGTATGGTAGTCATGACCCTCACATACTGTAGAATATGAAATGGCCAGAGAGAGTTTCTTTTTAAACAATATTCTTAAAAAAAACTTTCTCAGAGAGAACCCTATTAATATTTTTTTGAAAAATAACCCTATTAATATTATAATTTTTTTTTTTTAATATTTGTCTTGTAATTCTTTTATTTCTCTAATCTAATTGGCAAAGAACTTTAGGAAGGCGGCACAATGAATGACTTGTACAACGCTTCACAGTTCTAAGATCACGGGTTCAATACTAGGCTCCAGCCTTCGTATGTGGAGTGTGCATGTTCTCTCTGTGCCTGCGTGGGTTTCCTCCAGGTACTCTGTTCCTCCCACGTCACAAAAAGATGCATGCTAGGCTGATTAAACGGTTCAAATTGTCCCTATGTGTGAATGTGAGCAGGAATGTTTTTATGTCTCGTTGGGCTGGCAACCAGTTGAGGATGTACCGCATTTTTTGGACTATATGTCGCACCTGAATAAAAGTTGCTCCAGCCAAAAAATGCACAATGAAAAGGAAAAAAGCATATATAAGTCGCACCGGGGTATAAGTCGCATTTTTGGGGGGTTTTATTTGATAGAATCCAGCACCTAGAACAGGCATGTCATCTTGAAAGGCAATTTAAAATACAATAGAGAACAACAGACAGAATAGATGTACGGTGTGCTAACAATACATGACGCTAGAAGTTAGATCCGGCCTGAAAAATCCAGCCCAGTATTAAAGCCCGACCCGGCCCGAGCCAGATTAATTAACTTGATTTGCAGGCCCGTGCCCGAAAAAACCCAAAATTTTATGTTTTATTTGTAGGCACGAGCCCGAAAAAAAACAAAACAAACCAATGTTTTATTTGTGAATAATTTAGGGGAAGGAGGAAATGCAGGGATGCGATGCGTGGTTGCGTTTTGTGTGATCATGTTTGTGACAATGCCGGTGCATATATGCATAATAATAACAAATTGAAGCCTGTCTTTTGTAACGAATTCTCCCAGTTAAACAAGACTGTAATATGGATATTCAATAAAACATTTATATCTTTTATATTTGTGTGTCTGTTCTAACAGGCGGAGAGTGGATTTGACATTTATTTTAATCTCCTCGAGTTGGCAGAAAAAAACCACAAGTATTCTCAATGTTTAAATAGTCTACATATTTTTATGATCATTATAAATGCATTTACACATCGAAATACGCCGGAAATGTTTGTTAAATATATTTCTCGTATGAAACCAAAGCGCCACATTCGTTTGCATTCAGCGAAGCTGACATAGGTTTCTGTATAGCATCTTCAACAATCAGCTTGAATCCTTTCCATACTCCACTCCTACCGCAGTTGTTAGCTTTTCAATTCCCCTGTTTTTAATTTTGTTTGTTTTTTTTACTCCTAGCTGCTCCATATCAAAAAGGAAATACCAGGATGCTCTCGGAGGGCGCCAGGAGGGGAAGATTGAAAAGAGACCGGGGCCACAGCGTTCACGTGCGCAGGCATGCACAGCGCCTTCTCTGTTTTATCCAAATTATTTTATTTAACATCCATACATCGTTTTAGTATAATTATATGAATATTAATTTACTTAAAAAAAAAAGGTAGCCAGAGAGAAGTCAACCTGACCCGACCGTAAATAATCACACATAAGTCGCTCCAGAGTATAAGACGCACCCTCTGCCAAACTATGAAAAAAATTGCCACTTTTAATCCGAAAAATACGGTACACTGCCTCCTCCCCATATTCACCTGGGATAGGCTCCAGCCCCTCTGTCATTCTTGTGAACATTAGCAATACAGGAGATGAATGAATGACTACTGGCAGTGATTTCTGTTGGTGAATAGTTCTTTTAGTTGTTCTTGAACAACATTTCCACACAAACTGACAATGAGGTACCATTTAGCTTAGCAAGGAGAGGTATGAGAGTCATTTTTTCCAGAGTCACAGAGCTTGCAAAAATAAAAGGAAAAAAAAAAAAAAAAAAGCGCATTTATCAAGAATTCTTTAGTTGTGATTTGTGCCATCCGTCTGCCAAAACAGTCTGATAGCACACACATAAGTAGGCCTACCCCTTTGCTATTGGATGCGTTGTTGACGTATAACAACAATTTTCCATTTTGGACCCCGCCCCTCAGTGAAAATCCATTCAATACTTTCCTCTCTGTCCAAATCGGCCGCTGCCTCTCACTTTCGCCTAGAAGTCCCCTCCCACATGCACAATGAGTGTGTTGCCGCTGAGCCTTTCACACTATGCTGCCGCTAGTGTGAAACGACCTTTATAGCAGAGAAAAACATATTTCCTGGAAATGGCCATCAGAAGTGGTGGCAGAGATTCTTAAATTTCAGCAGTGTTTTAGCCAAACAAATGCAAGTATTTTAGATTTCCCAGCCTTCATTGTCAATCATTCCCATTGTCCGATGCAGTTATGCAACAGACAGCGGTGAATGAGGTTGTGGCAAAGGGGGTTCAAGCGTGAACTCCTCTCACCTGACCCTAATTGATGCTAATTGACACCTGGGCAGATTGATTGGCTGAAGGGAAGTATGGTCGGCTACAAATGCGGCGTGAGAAGAGTAGCCCGGGAGGGTGGACCACCCGCTCTGCGGACGGACACCGCAGGACGGCAGGACTGGCAGTTTCCCGTACGCATGGAGCATTGGAGAAATTTGACAACACACTGAGCGAGGCTAAGACTAACACAGGTTAGCCCAAACGCTGCGACGCCAAACTCATCGAGTGCACTGTGTCCACAACTGTTAGGATTGGAAGAACACACCCAGTGCCGCAACTCGGACGGATGTCAAGATTCCCCCTTCAGTTCTCCTGTCATTTCCGACATCGAGCTGCACCGACGTCACAGCATGTCCACCTCTGCCTTTAGGGCAAAACTGTACTGTCTGGCTGCAAAGAGGGGAGGAGAGCCAGTGGACATCAAAGGCACATTTTAGCAGGGATGGGTGGGTAAAGTTTTACCATTTTATATATTTTTGTCTGTTTTTAACCGCATTTAAGAACAATTTTGGAGTGGAGTCCTTGGCGTCTCCAATTGTAGTGGGCTCAACCCCAGGGTCCCATAGGCCTGCCCGTATGGACCTAAGTTTTGTTTGCAGTGTATTTTTGATTGCAGTGACCACCATTTGTGTGTTGTGCCAAGAGCAGCGCTGTCCCCCCGGGGGAACCCGAACCCCACACAATCCAGTCCACTTCAGAAGTGACTCACCACTTTTTAGTCAGTTTTTTTTTTTGGTAGATATACTATTTATGTGAACTGAAAAGCCTCGTCCAGTCTCCTCTTGCTGTGCCTCAGGGGTATGCAATACCTGCGGGTTGTTACAGATACACAAAATTTACACTGATTACACTTGAGTGATTACTTTAATAGTTATTTCCCACAATGAATTCAGTTTTAGTACGCTACAATGTTCTACTTTCGGCTAAGTGAAAAGGAAATTTTGGATGAAGGCTCATTGAGGAAATTGTTGCCTGATGTATGCAGACCCAAGGGGTGAAACGGCCTTCATTTCTGATTCAGATGGAGAAACAAAGTCCGCGACAGAATGAACACGTGCAATAACTATAAAGCATTTTTTGTGTTTAAATATTATTTTCCCCATAATCAGAGTTCTTAAAAATGCACACTTTAACTCCTAAAATGACCACCTTGGGACTTAATTTGGCTCTGCTAATTTTGCTGTATAAGAATTACATTTCTGCTCTGATTACATTGCTTAGAAAGTATTAATCTAGTTTATTTCATTCATTCATCTTCTGAAACTTGACAAAATGAACACACTCTTGAACCATCCTTTCAGTTTATTCACACATCAAATCATGTTACACACAAGAACATGGTCATATATACAAGCAGTTCATCTGATAAAATGCATGAAAGGGACACTCCGAATAAGCTATTTAAAGATTTTAGTAGGGGCCCAGTCAAACAGCACACCCATACACATACAATTATCTATGGAAAATTTTAACATTCTGATTACATCAGATTTGACATGTGAAACCTTAGTAATGTTATTCAAAGACTCAGCAGATTATGCATACATTGCAAGGAGGTGAGTTTTCAGTTTTTTCTTAAAATGTCACACTCAATCTCCATTTTTAAGTGTTTCGTCCAGTTCATTTCAGATCTGTGGTTCTCTGCACACAATGCCAAAGCTTGTAGATTTTAGCCTCCTGTTTTTCCCAGCGATGTGATTTTTCTTCTGGTAGTATGTGTGTGCTGAGGAGTACAGATTGGGATGATATCACCTAATTTATGGTTTAGTTTATACTTGAGGTTACATATACAGTATACTTAATTTCTTTTAGTACAAATGAGTCAAAGGCACTCAGGTGATTGGCCATTGTCCAAAGCAGTACAGGTCAGTTGCTGTGGAAACAAGCCACTGTATGCATCCGGTCTGCTTGGTATGCTTGTCACATTGCGGATGCATTAAGAGTCTAAACCATCAAATTCCTCCTTATATGCAGGCATCATTTAAACACACTCCACACAACTTGCCCAAAACTTTGGAATTGGACCTGACTTGCTTCCAAAGTGCATATACTACGTATGTCGTGCAAAAATGCTGCACAAATATCCACTTAGTCTAAATGCATTTCATTATTTTATGAATGCATTTGTCCATGTTTAATGAAATGGTGCAGCTCTGATGGAACGCTTTTATCTGTGAGTGCTCGTCAAACCTAATTGGGGTATGGGTGGGGGTCACCCCCGATTTTCTTTCTTTTGCCTACGCTATATTTTGAATATGCTGAATGTGATGAATGGCCTCACCTTAAAGTGAGAAGCTCAACTACAAACTCAATTTTCAATTACATTGGGGTGTTGTGTAAAATATACTGTAAATGAAAACAGAATAAACAATGAGTTGCAACTTTTTAAACAGAATCCCAAGGTCCCAGTCCCAAGGTTTCGTCACTGGGTGGGAATTGATAACATGCTACTTGCCTGTGCTAGCTTAGTGTAGTCTTATATGTTAAAAACACTCATAGGTACTAGTAATGTAGATAATTCAATATCTTTACATTTGAGAAAAAAACATATACATCTGTTTATGGCGTTATACTTGTGCCACAATTCTGAACGAGCAATGATAGTTTTGAGCACAGAAAAATAGATTTCGAGCACAAAAAAAATATAGTAGCGGCTTAAGTGTTCCGCCCAAATGCATAATAGGCAGTTGGGCAACCATGACTGTCAGTGGTGGCTGCAAATGTTATAACATGTGTGTGGTGTTCAATAAAGTGCGCTGTATCTTGGAGTCATACGGTGTATGGGACACAAGTGCAGCAAGTTGAAATAAAAAGCTCATCTCCTGTCATTCTTCCCCACGTTGCTCGCCACATTGGTGTCAGATGTGGGATTTTGTGATGGAGAGCGAAATCCAAGATTTGGAACGCGTTGTGGAGCTGACACGGAGAGACTTTACCACCCTGCTGCAGCGACAAGGAGAGACCTTTTGCATACGTTCCAGAAGGCTTAAGTGCTGCGCGACCACGGTGACCCCTGGTGGAAAAAAGCAGCAACGCAGGGGAACGGCGTCAAACTGCTGCAATGGACTATTCACCGGAGACTATGGGAGGCGCTGCTGCACCCCGAACTCCAGCCAAGCTTCCAAAATACAATGGGGCGACACAGCTAGAGCCATGTGTCTCAAGTTCAACTGGCTGTTTGGCACAATGGTTGGTGTGATGGAGACGCCGCTACTCACCTGGCCCTGGCTTTGGAAGGTGATGCTCTACAAGTCTTCCTCGATTTGGCACCAGCAGAGCAGCGGAACAGGAAGGCTCTGATGGGGGCGCTAGAGAGACGATTTGGCAAACATCACTTCGCTGATGAGAGCAGAGAAAAATCGGCTGACCGGAGCCACCTGGAGGGTGAGAGCTCGGGCACTTTCGCTGTGGATGTACAGCTGTATGCACGACAGGGATATCCACATTTCCCTGCAACTGCATGTAAGGAGCTGGAACTTCACCCTTTTCTGAAAGGACTCTCCCCAGAGCGACTGCATCAGCACATTCGTCTCATCGCGCCGCAAACGCTCAGCACGGCCGAACGTGTGGAGGCTGTATTTTCCTTGTGGCTTCCCCAGCTACAAGCTTCCTCACATCAGCAGCACGTCAGGATGGTGGATTAAGAAAGCCATGGCACCGACAACCGGGAGGCGTGCTGGGCCATCATCATCCATACAATGACAGCGGCGACCTAGGTCGTCCAAACGGCGCCAGCCTCAGCCAAATGACTGCTGTGCCCGATGTGGACAGCCTGGGCATTTGGCACACCACTGCCTAGCACCTGCGCCGATCTCAAAAAGTGACCAACCGTCAGGGAACAAGAGCAGGGCGGTCTAGAGAGGGGACCACCGCTCTCTTTCCCATCACCCCTGCCGGGACGTTGGGCGTGTTGAAGATGTCCAGGGACTCTACCTAGCCTGTCAGCTTAGTGGATTTGGGATCTACCATTTCCCTTGTGCGACCTGGCATCCTTCCTGGTACCACTGGAACACTGGCAGCGACATGGACACCCACCAGCACTCAACTGACAACAGTCACGGGGGAGAGAGCTGGTATAAAAGGGAAGAAGCTGCTGTGTGTAGGGACTGGGGGGCAAGAAACGATGCACGAGTTCTGGCTTGCTGATATATGGGACGAGTGCATCATCAGATTGGATTTGCTGATGTAGTGGCAAGCCAGCATGGACATAACAGGGGCGGGTATCAAGATCGGCACAGAGACTTTCATGTTGCAGTCTGAAAACCGGCAAACTGACTCCGAAGCTCCGGTCAGTCAGCAGGTTCCGGGTCCCTGTAGTTCCATGGAGGGTGGTGACCAGTCATCGCAGCCGCCTCAACCAGTGCCGCCTGCGGATTCATCCCCCTCGTCCTCTGCTGAGACTGTGGAAGCAATACGGGAGTTGTGGCAACTGAGTTCTGACGGCCTCAACTTACAGCAGCCTCCGCAGTTAAAAGGCTTCCTTGACGCATTCGGGGACATTTTTGCTGCCAAGGACCAAGACTGTAAGAAAACGAGGCTTGTGCAGCACACATTGATACCGGCTCAGCCCCGCTTGTTTGTCTGCGGCCCCACCACCGGCCCTTGGCTCTCGCTAATCGGCAAGCGGCGGAAGAGAAAATCCAAGAGATGCTTGCAGCTGGCATCATCGAGCCCTCCAGCAGTCCATGGGCAGCTCCGGTGTTGCTAGTGAGGAAAAAAGGCGGTGGCTGGGAGTTTTGTGTGGATTATCGTCGCCTCAAAGCAGTCACCCCTAAGGATTCCTACCCAATGCCACCAGTGCCACGAATTGACGACACCCTTGATTGGATTACTGCTTCCAGTTTGTTCAGCTCCCTTGATCTACACAGCGGTTACGGCAGGTGGAGCTGACCCCTGAAGCCAGACCAAAGACGGCGTTCACCATTAGGCAAGGACTGTGGCAATTCTGCGTCATGCGGTATGGACTGTGCAATGCGCCGGCTACTTTTGAGAGGCTAATGGAGACTGAGCTAGCGGATGTGCCTCGTAGTCGGTGCATTGTGTACCTAGACGATCTGTCGGTGCATGCGAGTGATTTTGGCGTGGCCCTGAGTAACCTGCGAGAGGTCTTCACTGCGATCTGCCGTGCTGGACTGCAGCTGAAATCCTGCCAAGTGCCACCCGCTCACCAGACAGACAGAATTCCTGAATCACATGATCAGTGCGGAAGGCGTTGCCACCAACCCTGCTAAGGTGACTGCGGTATGGGACTGGCCAACTCCTGCTAACGTTGGTGAGCTGCGGAGCTTCCTGGGCCTTGCGTCGTTCTACCACTGCTTTATACAGAATCTCACCACTATTGCTAGTCCACTCCACTGCTTGACGGACAAGGAACAACACTATGACTGGGATGACACCTGTGCAGCAGCCTTCAGCCAACTCAAGGCCACACTCACGGGGGCACCAGTGCTGGCATACCTAGATGTACAACTACCATTCATTGTTGACACTGATGCCAGTAACTTGGGGGTCGGAGCTGTCCCCTGTGAGAAAGCTGTGTGTGGTAGCTTACTTCAGCCGAGCCTTGAGTCGGGCGGAGAAGAACTACAGCATGACCCGACGTGAACTCTTGGCAGTGGTCCTTGCGTTCGGCACTTCTGCCCCTACCATCACGGCAGCCACTTTGTGAACCGACCATGTTTCCCTAACCTGGTTCCTGAGCTTCAAGCAACCAGAGGGACAGGTGACTCGATGGTTGGAGACCCAACAGAGTTACGACTTCGGGATCCAGCATCGACCAGGGCAACAGCACGGCAATGCTGACGCTCTTTCTCGCCGACCCTGTATGGCCATGGAGTGTTGTCACTGTGAGTGGCAGGAGGAGCAAGCCAGGTTCTACCAACAGTCGTGGCAGACCAGGCTGACAGCAACCAGGATCCGTCGCCAGACTTTTCCACTCCACAACTTAAACAGCTGCAGGATGCAGATGAGACTCTGGCACTGGTGAGAGACTGGCTGGACAATGGACAGTGACCAGAGTGGGCAGAGGTGTCCCTCCGCCAACTATTACCAGTGAGGTAATTTCCAGCCCCATGATGGAATGCTGTACCGGCAGGCATCTGATGGAGCTGTCCACCTACAGCTGCTGGTACCTGCTGGTCTCCGCTCCAAGGTCCTCCAGCTGGTCCATGGCTCAGTGGGGGCAGGACACTCCAAGATTCTCCGCCGCCTCAGAGGGAGATTCTACTGGCCTGGCTGCTGACAGGACGTGGAGCTGTACGTGGACTGCTGCGACTCTTCTATGGCGCAGAAAGGACCGACCCAGCGTTCTCGAGCTCCACTGCAGCAGTATCTGGTGGGGGCTGCCATGGAGGGCGTGGGAGTGGATTTCCTGGGGCCTTTTCCTGTCACCGACTCTGGTAACTGCTACGTTCTCGTGGCCATGGATTACTTTAATAAGTGGCCAGAAGCGTATGTGGTGCCGGACCAGAGCGCAACCACGACGGTCAAAAAGCTGGTGGCGTTCACCCGGTTTGGAGTTCCTGCCGAGCTCCACAGCGACCAAGGGAGGAATTTCGAATCCGGCGTCTTCCGAGAGGATTGTGTGAGGCTGTGGGTGATGAAGACCAGAACGACGACGCTCCACCCTCAAAGTGATGGCCTGGTGGAGCGATTCAATCGCACCTTGGCCACCCAACTGGCTATCCTCACCATACAACGCAGGCGGGACTGGGACCTTCACCTGCAATTGGTCCTGTGGTCTTACCGCACTGCTGTGCAGGAGTCTAGCCAGTGCACACCCACTGCGCTGATGTTTGGTCGGGAAATCCGAACACCTGCTGATTTAGTTTTTGGTGCACCACCGGAGCCTGAACTTTTTGGGGGTCCTGAGCAGAGGTTGCACTAGACATTTTCGTTGTCTGTCATTTTGACTGACAGGGTCATAAAAATCCGGTCATAATCTATTTTTACCCGTCACTTAAATTTTTAAAATGATAATGATGACATATTTAATAGCATTTAGTTTTCATTCATTTTTAATTAATATTGTAACGCTTGCTTGGCGGCGAAAAATTAGACACGGAAGTCGTGGTATTTTTCTCCCTCTTTTTACTCTGCTTACCGCCAACACCAACAAAACAACAACTCCGCCCCCAAAGAAAAAGAGGCAACTATATAGACCGCAATCACCAACGTCACACAATGATCTTAATTGTGGTTGTCAGCCCAAAATCTTCTAAATATATATTAAATGCATCTTACCAGATATAAAATGACTACTACATAGTCTGTGGTGATCGTTTGGTGCCCAGATTTCTTGGCGAATTACAGCAGTCCATCTCGCTCTCCTCTCAGAATACGGTAGAACTTCAAGTCTCTCCGTCTATCTTCTCTGTTACTGCAACCAACCGCCACACACGCCTTCACCATTTTGATTATTAATGTTAACGAGCAGAAAAACACGCCGTAATAGGAGGCATGTACGTAGCGGTAATGTGTAAACACAGCCGACACACAATATGGCGGCTCCAGTCAGGGGGGCAGAGTTGTGACGTCATGTGATTGGGGTCTATGCACAGGCGGCAATCTAGTCCACCAATTGGATGACGCGCTGGCACACCGGGTGCACCAATAAGAACCTCGCGTTGATGTGTCAATCACGGTGCCGCCGCCAGACCCCGGTGACGCTACAATATTCTGACAGAATAGCCAACGACGTCATGCATTAAGAGAGACAATAGCTAACTAATATGCTCACTCGCCACCCTGTGGTCTGGGGTGTGAATTGCAACCTGTCAAAATGACGGACGGACTTCAGTTTTTCCGGCACCGTTTTAAAAAACCGGTCAACGACAGAAAATATTCGGTTAACGCGACCCCTGGTCCTGAGATGGATTACTATCGCAGACTGAGGGAACGCCTGAGAGTGGTCCATGACTACACCCGCCACACAGCTCAACTCCGGAGTATGGCAGAAGAGGGCTTTAGACACCCGATGCCGAGGGAAGGCCTTCTTGCCAGGAGATAAGGTGTGGGTGTACTGCCCAGTCCGCAAGAACGGGTTTCCTCTTAGCTGAGCAGCCACTGGCAAGGGCCCGGAGAAGTGGTGAGCCAGCTATCAACGGTGGTGTACCGGATGTGCATGCCTGTACCGGACGTTTGATGGTTCTCCACCAAGATAGACTTTCAACCCACGCCGATGGGTGACGCAGAGGCAGATGGTGATGCCTCAGTTACCGTTCAACCTGTTCCACCTCCGGTTGCGTCTCCTGGGAGGCCTGTTTGCCAATGTCGGCGGCCGGAACATTTAAGAGACTTTATTTTTGGTGATGGGGTTGTCGGGGACGACTGACCCCTCAGGTGGGGCTTTTGTAGAGGTTTAACTGTTCTGCCCAAATGCATGATGGGACGTTGGGCAACCATGACTGTCAGTGGTGGCTGCAAATGTTATTACATGTGTGTGGTGTTCAATAAAATGCGCTGTATCTTGGAGTCATGCGGCGTATGGGGCACACGTGCAGCAAGTTGAAATAAAAAGCTCATCTCCTGTCATTCTTCCCCACGTTGCTCGCCACAATATATTGAGCAAGCAATTAAAGATTTTGAGCAAGCAATAATGCATTTTGAGCATAGAAAATAATACTGAGCAAAAAAAAAAAAAAATCTAATCTGTGCTCCATAATTGTGTTTGCACGTTAGTATTACCTGCTCGATTACCCCCTTCCTGCTTTTGTGTGGCGTGATATTTGTGCCACTATTCTGAGCGAGCAATGATAGATTTTGAGCACAGATAAATAAATTAAGCATGCAATTAAAGATTGTGAGCGAGAAATAATAGATTATGAGCACAGAAAATAATATTGAGCTTCTTTGTAAACAAAGCAATAGAACAGGTTTTATAACATGAGACAATAATCATAATAAATACTGTTGTACGTTGTGTACAAAGAAATCATCCTTTTCCCATGCAATTCCGTCTCCTTTGCTTTTTCCGGGCGAATGTAACAAGTGATCTAATTGGAGGGCAAACGACTAATCGGTGTACTTCTCCCTGCTCTGTTATTGGTTAGCTTTGTGGCACATTTGTAACACGTGTGCCAAACGCGCACAGAGAAAACAAACCGGCAAGCGCAGGGATCGACAGATTGAGCAAGAGTGGGAGTGGGGAACTGAGCGGGTAAAACTAACATGCAAACACAATTAAGGAGAACAGAGTAGATTTTTTTTGCTCAAAATGAATGATTCCTTGCTCAATATCTTTAATTGCTCGCTCAATGTATTTTTAGGTGCTCGAAATCTATTTCTGTGCTCAAAATCTATCATTGCTCACTCAGAACTGTGGCACAAATAGACAATAAAAATGCATATGCACTATTTTAACTTTTAAATATGTGTTTTTCATTGTATATACACATTAGCTTTGTGTTTTTACAATTTACTGAATCCATTGTTGTATTTATCATTTAAGAGTCAATTAAAACACTTATGAGAAAGCATTGCTTAATATATATGTATGTAACTTGATTGCACAAATTTGTATGACTTTTGTCCCTCTGAGTTTGCCGTACACAGAAAAATCTGTGGAGATGATTTTTCTGGTGTAAATTATTTTTGAGTTAATAGGTGATGATTTGGGTGTTGTTTAACACTAGCAGTGTTAAGATCACTCATGAATGCGGTGTTAATTACCGTATTGGCCCGAATGTGCGGCCCTGATTATAAGACGACCCCCTCTTTTTCAAGACTCAAATTTGAAAAAAGACTTTTTGAACACCAAATTAATTTTTTATACAGAAAATAATTACAGTACATCTGAAACAAATGATTATAACCACGAGAGAAAAAGCGTGTTATTTTGTTTGTTATTTTATTCAAATTTTAATATCTGAATATTTAAATATGTAAATGAATGGCTTCTGGTTTTTGAAATGTAAATAAACCAATTTATTGTGATATAACATCAAAATTGCAATTACTGCATCAACCATCAAAGTTTCAACTAGCAATAAGAAGTCTAACTGTAACTGTAGTCTTGAAACAAATCTGAATAAGCAAAAACACTGCAATACAATAATGCAAACTGGTTAAACCTGAGAGTAGCTGAGATCTGTCAAGACCAGAGGTTGCGCTAGACTTTGTCGTTGTCTGTCATTTTGACTGACAGTGTCATAAAAATCCGGTCATAATGTATTTTTACCCGTCACTTACATTTTTAAAATGATAATAATGACATATTCAATAGTATTTAGTTTTCATTCATTTTTAATTAATATTCTGTCTGAACAAGCTTAACAAGAGGCAAACAGACAGCGGAGTGCACCAATCAGCAATGGGCAGACGTGCCGTTAGCAAAGCGACGAGGGCAGGACGAGGGACTTGCGCGCGGAAGTAAACATACGAGGAGAACGGAGTTTATTCAACATGGCTTGCGCGAGACAGACTGTTGTCAATGACTCGTGTCGATGTGTTTTAGCTCATTTAAAACTGAATTTACTGCGGATTGGAACATATTCTCGGCTCTCCCGTTCGCCATCCGTGTTGTTGTAGAGACGATTTTCAGCGCGCAGGAGTGACGTTGCTCGTGAAGAACATGTCACGCAAATAAACAAATCTGATTTGTCGATTGATTTTGTACCTACTTGAGAGGCTGTGTCCCAGACTTTTCTCTCAGTGTTTGAAAAATAAAGGGAGAACAGTCTGGCCGTGCCAGGCAAACACTCAGTTGCCTTGACATTTTTCCGAATAAGGCCAACGACGTCATGCATCAAGAGAGACAATAGCTAATTAATATGCTCACTCGCCACCCCGTGGTCTGGGGTGTGAATTGCAACCTGTCAAAATGACAGATGGACTTCAGTTTTTTTCGTCACCGTTTTAAAAAAACGGTCAACGACGGAAAATATTCGGTTAACGCGACCCCTGGTCAAGACAGAACATCGCTTCAATGATATCTGGCGCCATCTAGCGTCGTGAATGGGTATAATTTCTAGACCACGAATATAAGACGACCCCCACTTTTTCAGTCTTTTTTCAATGCAAAAAACACCGTCCTATATACGGGCCAATACGGTAAGTGTGTTGAACACGACCACCCCTGGCAGAGTCAAATTTACTAGCAGATAAACGGCCACACCCAGTTTAAGTGCACATGTCAGAAAACAAAGCAGGCACAAAGACTTGTGGGTGAAGTGACACCACGACTGTAAGTAGCGTTGTCTGTAAATAGTTGGAGTGTGTTCAGTTGAAAAAAATAATAACAATAATAATAATTGTGAGCCTGACTTCTATGCTGACTTAAGGGATGCAAAGTCCCTCTGTTACCTCTTGCGAGCACAACAGTATAGTACAATTGCCGTTTAGGCCCCATGTTCTACATTACGGTCCCCCATTCACCCAGAAAATTAAAAACATTACAATGAGCATTTAGAATTAACACTCCTACTGTAAGAAAAAAAAAAGGTGCTTACACATTTTGAGTGTAAAAGGTTTGAATAGGAACTGCTTAACTTGTTCAAGTAATTTATTATGTCTTACTTAACTCATTTAGGCATTTTTCATTTAACTACAAAATTTAATAGTCACTTAAAGCAGTTGTGTGGAACTACTTGTGATAACGCCATGTCTGTGACGCTTATGTTTGTATGTCACTTTTATGTTACAGATCTACCTAATGCATTTCGCATATGTGGCAGGTCTGTGTAATGTCAATTCAAAAATAAAGTGACAGGGATGTCATAATTGCATATAATTTGACATCAATTAATTAAAAATGTATAATATCATCGCATATCATTATCATCATATACAATGGCCCATATCCAAAGGGAAGATTTTTTTCCATATCACCCAGAACTATTGAAAATTGATGAATAGGTCAAAATATATTTATTCACACAACCATTCAACCTTCAATCTGCATTCTCACTAACATTCCTCCCTCCTCATTGAAGGCGACCCAGAGTCAGGCTTTTATGCAGATCTGAGTGCATTATAGATGTTACATCAGATATAATGATTTGATGCATAGAAAAACTTGGCACTAGATATCTGTAAATAGTTGGGCAAATTTTAGCAAATTAAAATGCTCTCAGTCAAATGATGGTGGATGTTTAAAATGAATATTGAACACCAACACATAATGGAAGTCTTTAAAAAACACACACTAATAAATTCCCCTACAGCCTTTCTGCCTCTCAGATGCATTTAGGATTGTTCATGGAAAATTGTACTTCATTATAAACAAAAAAATAAAATTGAATTGTACATGGCATTCCATTTACGTGGTCTCCTAAAAGTGGTTGACATTCCACTAACACATAGGGAAGCTCTTCATTATTTCTATACTTCTCAAATTCATACTCAGAAGTGTTTTGCAGTACGTACTCAAATGTGCAATCCCCCCCCCCCCCCCCCGAATTTACCACGTTTTCGGATTTTTATGATTGGTCAACTTTAAATGACGGGCTGTTCTTTTGAAGTTTTCCGACATTTTCATTCGACAAAACTCCTTGTCAATCGTATGAGAATGCAGTCATGTAACCATGATATACTTTCCTTCATCATTATTCTAAATTTTGGCAGGTTTTCACACAATTTGAATGAGGCCCATGTGATAAATGTTGTACTTCGTCTTCAAGGTGTGCTGCTATAAACTTGAAATAGAGTAGAATGCGTTTGAAATGAACAAACTTGGATACCTTTACTTAGCACCATTGTTACTGCAAAATGGGTCACAAAGTAGGATCCTGGCATCTATGTGCATTTAGTGCATCAATGTACTGCATTTGTTATTTGTTCTTCATCTTTTAGCGTTGTTATAATAGTTTAAACTATTTAATTATTATTTCTGATCTTACTAATTGGTCTGATGAGTGATTAATATGTTTCTTTAGCAGTTTACTTGAGAGGCATAATTATGCACCAGCAAAAATGGTTTGAGGTCAATAAGTACAACCTGAATTAATATATGAGGCTTACTGTCTATTTTGGGAGAAATAAAAGATTTAATTTCTTTTTATAGAAAGGAAAATACAGTGACTGAATTTTTTGCGGCTAAATTTTGAAAAAAAAAAAAAAAAAAAAAATTAGAAATTCTTATTCAAACTCCATTGGCACAGATTTACAACCCCTAGCAAAAAGTATGGAATCACCAGTCTCCAACGAGCACTCACTCAGACATTTTATCATGTAGAACAAACTCAGATAAAAAGCTTGAAAAAAATGAATTAGTTCAAAAGTGCAACTCTTTACCATTCAGAAACACTAAAAGAAATGAATAAAAACTTTGTGCTGGTCAGTAAATGTTACTTTTATAAAGCAAGTGCAGGGAAATATATATATGGAATCACTCCATTCTGAGGAAAAAAATATGGAATCATGAGAAACAAACAAAGAAATAACAATCAAAACACATCTCTAGTATTTAGTAGCACCACCTCTGGCTTTTATAACAGCTTGCATTCTCTGAGGCATGGACTTGATGAGTATTGGTCCACAGCAAGGCTCCGACCTGCAAGGATGATCTGGCAACTACAATCAAAGAGAGTTGGCATCAAATTGATGAAAAATACTCATCAAGTCCATGCCTCAGAGACTGTAAGCTGTCATGAAAGCCACAGGTGGTGCTACTAAATACTAGAGATTTGTTTTATTGTTATTTCTTTGTTTGTTTCTCATGATTCCATATTTTTTTTCATCAGAATGGAGTGATTCCAAATATATTTCCCTGCATTTGCCCTATAAAAGTAACATTCACTGACCACCACAATGTTTTTATTCATTTCTTTTAGTGTTTCTGAATGCCAAAGAGTTGCACTTTTGAACGAATTCATTATTTTTTCAAGCATTTTATCTGAGCTTGTTCTACATGATAAAATGCCTGAGTGAGTGCTCGTTCGAGACTGGTGATTCCATACTTTTTGATAGGGGTTGTACTTCCATGCCTGCAGTTTCTTGGCCTATTGTGTTTTTCCTTTTCAGTCTGTTTTTTCCCTAAAGTAAGTTCTGATTCTCAATGTATTATTTTGATACTTTGTTTGGTCTACTTTCCGGTCCACACTGCATTGCTCCTCATTCTCTATTTTGCATTTGGGACATCTTTTCAAGCTAAACTGACAAACATCAAGTTTAGCATTCTTCATCTCAAATACGCTTTAGAGGAGGAAAAATGTAATCATTCGCATTGACATTCTTCACCTTCAAAGTGGTTTTGTCATTACTATTGTTTGCAATCACCTTTGAATCTGACGTTAACCTCATTTTCAATTTGATTTCACATTTGTTTGTCTCAACTTTCCATCAATAACTGTAACCTTACATACTCGTTAGTAACCGCCCGTATTCAAAATGCCTTGCTTTATCACACTGAGTGGAGCTACTCTAGCAATCACTTGAAAATGAGCCTTTGTGCTGTGTTCCCTGTTTGAAAGACCATTCGAACAATTGAACAGCAATGTCCTAGGGCTGCTGAATATAAAAATTTGCCCAAAATACGTGTAACTCTAATGCAATCATATTCCCTGTGTTATGGCATTATAATTATATTTCGCTTTCACATTCTGTTGTACACTTAAATCAACACAACTGCCCCCCAAAAGAATGTTTAAAGGGACTGTGCAGTCATTTTGATGAGTTGGTCGTAATTACATGAAATATGTTTGAAGGGCTGAAAACATGCAGTCTGAGAATAATGTAATGATGAACCCATTAAATGCAAATAATATAATGATCCAATGATGATATATGGGCAGGCCTAAACAGTGTATCTGCTGACGTTAGCAAAAAAATGGCTTTATGGCCCCATCAACTATATAACACAAAGCGCCGTCAGTGGCTATTTGGTGCTGCTGTAACTTCATTTACTTCACCATCAAGCAATGCCAATAGGTTACAGTCAATTCCTCAAATATATCATCTATCCACGAGCAGTGTCGCATGTAACAGGTGGTGCATTTAGCAGTGCAGACAATAGATCTGCTACGGTCAGATAGAATTTCGTCACGGGCCCGCTGAATTTCAGGTGGAAGTATCTGCGAGGTGTGCAGAAAATGTGGCCCTATGAGAAAATGTTGATGTCAAAGTGGGAACCCTTGTTTTCAGATCTTACCTGCCATTTTATGTTTTAATGTTTGTTTTAGGATTGTGTATTTTTTCTATGGTTTTATGTGTTTTTGTTATGTTAATGTTTTTACAAATATTTAAAATTGCATGGTTTTAGTGATGTGATGATTGCTGGCAGCTGAGAGGGATTTGGACTGATGGAGGGACCACACCTCCTCTGAGACGATAATTGGCTGTGACTGTTTTAAAGAGAGGACAGACAGACAGACAGACAGACTGCTAAGAAAAAGGATAGGCGAGAGCAGGGAGGAGAAAGGTGAGTCGGAGGCAGGCGACGTGCTTGTGCATGGCAAAGAGCAGTCCGGAGGAAACCGCCCCCACGGCGAGGAGTGGAATGGACGCTGGGACGGACGCCACAGCGAGGAGCGGACGCTACCAAAGGTCCAAACACTTCTCGAAGGCCAGTGGGGTACCAAGGCCAGATGAGATAGACCTCTGAACGATTTGGACTACTACTACTTTTTTTATGTCTTTTAGAATGTTGTTCTTAAATTGTTTTTAGACTCTTGGAAATAAATGTGTTTTAAAGTCAATAGTTTTGAAGTCCCTTTTCTGGCAGTGGAACTAGGTTGGTGTCAGAAGAACCTCCGTAGCCCTCGCTCCCGGTGTGACATTGACATCTTTCCTTGATCCTTCTCGAGCATTTGCTCGCGTGGAGCTGGGAGAGTGGGAGGGAGGTGCTCCAAAACCTGGCCAATAGAGAGTGCTCCTACTGGGTGTGTATTTGCAAAGCCCCACTGGCATTTTTCACGCCTGTGTAAGTGGGAGTGCGGCGTGCTTCTCCGCGTGTAAGCGCTCACAGAGCACAGCTGGCATGGTAGATAAGTTATGTTGAAACTTGAGCTGGGCATGGTTTGGGCACAGTCAACAGATGCCTAAAGAATACCAGACTTGATGGGCCAGCCTTAATTTCCCCATTTTGAAGCCTTATTACATATACTTAGCATTGTTTTTATTAATTCAAATTTGTCATGCTTATTATACAGCAGTCTAACTTTAGCCCAGTCAAACAATGTACTTATGTTGACTTAATTGCACAGACTCTTCTTCAATCACTAATAGAGCTAAATTATTTTTTCAGGACATACAATACCATGGAAAGATATTTTTACCCCCTCCTCAATTTCATATTTATTTTTCAGTTTCCCCACTTTGTTTAAGATCATCAAAGAAATGTAAACATCCAATAGTGATGACCCAATTAATCCTGACCCTAAAATTTCTGTTATAAAAATGATCCAGTCACATTTTCTTGAAATATTTTGGTAATGACAAAGTATTGTTTCATATTCCAGGAATTCCTCAAAAAAGGTTTTTGATATATAGTAGTTCTATTTCCATTTTTACCGTAATTCTATACGTTTTAAGAATCGTACAAATTGTATTACTATTCTAAACTTCCATCAGGTGGTCAAAAGTCTTAAATTCATTCCCATTACATTTCGAGAAACAATGTTTCGAAAACGGACTAATAATATATACTGTATATATAAAGGGGAGAAAAAAAAGAAAAGCAAAACGAGAACGAGGAGCTGTGAACGATCTGCTGTGGGTCAGAAAAGAGCAGTAGCATGAAAATAGCCCCTGACTCCAACTCTACTTGCCGCCACCATCCTGAGTTATGAATGCTGCTGGTGAAGTGGCTGGCTGCTCAAGCTCAGACCCCGCGGCCTGAGGGTCTCTAGGGCAGGGGTGGGCAAACTATCCCACAAAGGGCCGCATTGGGTGCTGGATTTCATTCTAACCAAACGAGATGAATACCTTTTCACCAATCTGGTGTTTTTAAAAGAACAATCAATTGATTGCAGTGAGGTACTTCTTGTTTCTGCTGAAACCTTATTGGTTAAACTGTCTGTGCTGGATCAGTTGGAACAAAGACCAGGACCCGCCGCAACCCTCGAGGACCAGTTTTCCCACCCCTGCTCTAGGGAGGGACTTCCCTTAAACATATTCACACAAATACATTCACGCATGCGATTTCAAGATCCACAAACATATCCAAGATTTTCACTTGTATTTTTAAGACCCACCTAATGAGCGGTGAAAGTGGCTAGAATTTCTTGCCGGAACTCCCCGACGTGAAGGTTGCCACAGAGCCAGAAATTTTATTTTTTTATTTTTTTATTTTTTTTTGAAATGCAAAGAAAACAGTTTTGGGCACAGTTATTTCTATAACACATACAAAAACTGATTTTCATTCAAAATTGTATTTTTTTCAATGATTTGCAAAATAAAAGTAAACAAAAACAGAAATAACCCCAACCTCCATCTCCTAATTTTTATTTTCCCTCATTTCCTCACATACTAAATGCCAAATCTCAATTTTAACTACTTAAGAACATAGGATGTATATTAAAATTGAAGATAATGTAAACATATACTTTTTGTTGTGTTTTTAATAATAAAGATATAAGTAACATACATTCAGAAAAAATAAGTACAAATGAATTATATTATGCAGAGTGAAATGGAATATATTTTGAAGATCACGCAAACATTTACTTTTTTAAATCATAAGGAAATGAATAGGTAGCCTAACACAAATGAACAAATATAAGCCCAAAGTGCACATTGACAGCTAAGATGTTCTGAACCTCCCCATCAGAACAAATAAAAAGGAACATAATAAATAAGCCACCTTAGCTCTTTCCTTGCTCTTAAAGATTTAAATGTAAACATTTATTTATTTATTTGTTTTCTTTTAATAAAGATATAAGTAACATGCATTCAGAAAAATAAGTACAAATGACTTATATCATGCAGAGTGAAATGGAATATATTTTGAAGATCGCGCAAACTGTAGCCACGTTTACATGCTGACTTTTATTCATACCGATTCAAATAATTCCGAATGGAAATTTCAGATCAGCTGTTTACATGTCACTTCATCTATTCCGATCCAGCGTTTACATGTGTCTGCCTTTATTCCGAAAGGACGTTTGACAACTGCCGTCTGACATGCGCAGATTAATCAAAACAAAGCGTCACGTTGCAAAATATGGAGATCGATCGTCAGATCAGCTGCTGTTTTAACTTTTCGAGTGGAAACAAAACTTCAGAATGACACGCCGTTCATTTAGAAAGTTGTGTGGGCTGGTGGAGGGATTCATGGATATAAACTTTCCACCGGACTCCAATTGGGTGCGCTGTGCGTGTGCTTGGAAGCCATGTTGCAAGTGACGTTACTTACGTCACCAAGTGACGTCACCACGTCAGTACGGACCATGTGCAGAAAGAACGCAACCAGACACCATTCCGCTTCCCTGTTTACATGATATAATTTTACTTCTAATCGGTTTGGGAAAAGAAATATTCCACCCCTGCGAAACGGAATGAAATTTCATTCGGTTTGGGCCTGTTCATTCCGAATGAGGTGTTTATATGGAACACATTTATTTGGTTTGAACATCTAAACCGATTGCAATTGGAATATTTGGCTCCATGTAAACGTGGCTATTGACTTTTTTAAATCATTAGGAAATCAATAAGTAAGTAGCCTAACATAAATTAACAAAGTCCAAAGTGCACATTTGCCACATTTACGTGGAGCCAAATATTCCAATTACAATCGGAATATTTGTTCAAACCGAATAAATGTGTTCCATATAAACACCTCATTCGGAATGAACAGGCCCAAACCGAATGGAATTTCATTCCGATTCACAGGGGTGGAATATTCCTTTTCCCAAACCGATTAGAAGTAAAATTATATCATGTAAACAGGGAAGCGGAATGGTGTCTGGTTGCGTTCTTTCTGCACATGCTCCGTACTGACGTGGTGACGTCACTTGGTGACGTAAGTAACGTCACTTGCAACATGGCTTCCAAGCACAGCGCACCTAATTGGAGTCCGGCGGAAAGATTGTATTTAATTCAAACTTTAAAAGAATTGAATATAATTGCTCGCTTAGACGGGCGTAAAACAAGGAACAGTGAACTATTTAAAAAAGTTCACGAGAGGTTACACGAAGCCGGAATAGACCGGAGCGTTGACCAGATTAGAAACCGGTGGAAAACCGGCTACTACAAGGCAAAAGAGCAAAACAGCAGAAGCGGATACGACCCCACAAACACAACAAGTGGGTTAAAGTTAAAACAGCAGCACTCCGACGATCGATCTCCATGTTTTGCAACGTGACGCTTTGTTTTGATCAATCTGCGCATGTCAGACGGCAGTTGTCAAACGTCCTTTCGGAATAAAGGCAGTCACATGTAAACGCTGGATCGGAATAGATGAAGTGACATGTAAACAGCTGATCTGAAATTTCCATTCGGATTGATTTGAATCGGTATGAATAAAAGTCAGCATGTAAACGTGGCTATTGACAGCTAAGATGTTCTGAACCTCCCCATCAGAGCAAATAAAACTAAATATGATAAACGGGGAAACCTCCATGCCGTCCATGTAATAACATTAATAATAAATATTGGTGGAAACGGATTACGCTACACAAGAACTTTATTCCGCATGTTGTTAACACTTGTGTATGTAAATCTGATGTTGTTAGATTGTTTTCTTCTTAGAGATTAAATGTATATATGGCATCTTAGCATTTTTTTTTTTTTTTTTTTTACATAGTGTTTTGACAGTTGACGTCATATCTTCGGGATCAAAGCAGCGTGTACCGGAACAGCATTCCGGCTCTGAATCTTATACCGGAACTGCGTTCCTGACCGTTCTGGCCCACTTTCACCCCTGGTCCTAATTGATTTGTGTGACACAATGGGGAAACACACACAAGCAGAAAAAAAGCTCTCAATTCAAACTGCATGCTATCATGTCGGCAGCATGGAGGCTCCTTATTTTGCAGGTCGAACCCAGCGAGTCAGCGAGGGCAAACATTAGATTGCACACCTACAGTGTAAAGGTTTTGCCATTGTTGTTTTCCAACCCAGTAATGACGTACTGATGTATTCCAATGACGCGGCTCATGATTGGCTCATTTGCTGATCGAAAGCCAAGTGGTATTTGGGAAGCTCTCGAAAAGAATCAACAAAGCACCAGCCCACTCGTTGTTTGGCTATGCATAATGTCCAGGCGAACTGTCACCCGATCCCGAACAAGCAGTGCAGTATATCAAGTAAACTACCTTAGACATCTAGAGGCCGTTCAGTCATAAGCTATTGCTGAGAGAAGTATCAGTCCTTAAGTTTAGTACAAAGTGGTACCTCTACTTACAAACGTCTCTACAAACAATGTTCAGGTTGTAACACACCTCAACGGGGAAATATTGCCTCTTGTTAAGAAATTTCAGGATGCAAAAGGCAAAAATACAGTATGGGCTGTTATCCGTAGCTCCCAGAGCTAGCTTTTTACTGAATGTAACATATTCATAGCTGCTCTGCCATTGGCTATTGCCTAGCATCTTCCAGGCATGCAATTTGCTTAGAGAGTTCTGACAGCTGTACATGAGTGTATTAACTTTTATTATTTCTTCTTATTTTTTTTTTACATTATGCACAACTCTCATTTTATGTTTATTGTGCATTAATCTAATTACGATAATGACGATGGATGGGAATTGTGACAATATTAATTTTATAATCATTTTGGCAATATATAGCAGAATACGGTCGGCACTAGAGCACCGCTGAGCTGGAACGTCGGGAACCCCTAGCAGTTCATGATGCAATTGCAGGGCACATGCAGAAAATAGTGACTGTGGAGCACGGTCAGCAGTTCAACAGCCTCGCTGCATGTGTAAGAATGCTGCTTAGCAGTGTGCCTGATGGACTAAAGCCTATTTAAATTTCCTCAGGTTGGGTGCATGCCCTTTATTCCAAGGAACTTGCCATTCCCTCCATTGTAGTGCCACTAATGTTGGGAAGTGTGTTCAGGTTGTGACTTCCAGAAGTTATCGCTCTTTTTTTGGGATCAATTTTCTATTCCAGGTTCTATTTGTTATACGACTACAGTGATTTCTCACTGTCACTTATGAGTCCCACTCCTGTGATGGCATTTGCAAACTCATGATCCTATTTTCCCTGAATCTGGCATTGCAATAGTCTTTGTTAACCGTGTGGAAAGCAGGGGGCTTAGCAAAGAGCCTAGTAGGAGCAGTAATCAGGGTGATTGAGTCTGAGGTGATTCCGGCCAACATGGATTGGTTATGGCTACTGCATCAAAAAAAATCCAGCAGCACAGGTTGGATGATGTTGCTAAAAGCTTAGCTGAAGTCAACATTCTGTCATGAATGATTTTCTTCATGTAATGAGTAGAATTTGTAGTGTAGTTTGATATGGAGCTGCAAGATCTGATTGGCGAATTGGAGAGGGTCTAATTATGAGGGGAATCTGTCAGTGATGAGATTAAACATTATATCCAAAGCACTTCATCACTACAGAGTTCCGGAAAATGGGGCGTCAGTCATTCAGGCAGCTAACCGACTGAAGTGTAGAAAATATCTTGGCAAATTTAACTCAGCAAGACGTTCCTGCATACAACTTGGGATGTTATCTGCGTCAGCCGCCTTGTTTAAATTGAGCTTGAGCATGGTCCTTTGTGTGTCCATTGGGCCTACAATCATGACTGACTGGTCAAAGGGTAATGAGGAGCTAACTCTCCTGCTGGTTGTTGTGTTGCATGCATCAAAACGTGCCAAGAATTGTATTTGTTCTGGAAGTGACTCATGCCTGCATACGGTTCAATATTGAGGTTCTTATAGTTGTGCTGGCGACCTGAAAACAGCCAAGTAGGTGTGCAGGAAGCAATCCTGCATAGGAATGGGAATTGATAAGATCTTTACGATTACGATTCCATTATCGATATTGCTTAATGATTCGATTCTTTATCGAATCTAATTTGGACTAAAGGACTGTATGAGGTTCTGGGTTCAATATGTTTTATGGTTCATTCGCCTCGGGGTGTCGTTTAGAACACAAGTAGCGGAGAGTGGAGTTGGTCGACGCGGCGAGGACGCACGGGAGCAACCAGCCGACGTAACAGTAAAAACATAAAACGGTCACGCTGATAAAGGCTCTAACTTATCATAAGAACTTTATGACATGAAAAAGAAATACTTACATGCGTTCATGGATGCACACAGATTAACAGGTGGCCACACTCTGCTCGAAAAGCGCACCTTACGCCTATTCTCTGTCCCAGAATATGCAGCGTTTGTGACCTAGGACAATAACAGGAAGTAACCGACTGGTTGCTAAGGGAACGAACGCATACCCAAGGAACATTTCTAACAGGAGTGTTAAAATTGCTAGTAAAAAAGTTTAGGATTATTTTAGATGCCTATGTGTTATATTTTTCTTATAGCGTATTCGACGAGGAATACGATAGACCCATTAATAGAAATTTTGGGGGGGAAAAAAATCACCATTTCTTTAAGTAGTCTCATGAATAATGACTTGGCCTGTGAAAATGAATTCATAATCAGTTGGCGATGACTCCTCAGATAATACTTGGTGAGTGGTCCCTCTTTGAGTAATCATGTAGCCTCACTTGTTGAAATGAAGTTGTGTAACATGTGTTAAGGTTTAGTTATGTGATGTAAATTGTACTGTTTGGAACCTATAAGAGAATCGTTAGACAAACTGCCGAACGATTCCATGGAATTGAAACACACGGAACCGGTTCTCTGTAGGGACCAGTTCTCCATTCCCATCCCTAATCCTGCAGTCCCGAGTCTTTTACCACTGGCCACAACATGGTATATATTATCGCCGCTTTCACTTGTTTTTTTCAGTGGTGGCTAGGCTGCACAGACAGTTTAACCAAAGAAGTTTGTGCTAAAACAAGCAGCACCTGACTGCAATCAACTGATTACACTTGTCAGACACCAGATTGGTGAAAAGATGGCGTCTTGTTTGGTAGGAATGAAATCCAGCACCCACTGCGGTCCTATGTGGAATAGTTTGGACACCACTGCTATAGAGTGTTGGATCAGCCTACCATGCATGTTTTTGGGATGTGGGGGGGAATCAGAGTACCCGGAGAAAACCCATGCAGGCACAGGGAGAACATGCAAACTCCACACAGGAAGGCCAGAGCCCAGGATTGAACCCTTGATCCCAGAACTGTGAGGGGAATGTGCTAACCACTGTGTGTGTGTGTGAAACCTAATGTGTTTTATTGTGTGTTATATTTATAACTGTGCCAAAATTTTGCATCTCAGTGGTTTTAGGAGGTTTAAGATTTGAGTTATTTTTTTTTAAACACAACTTCCCCACATTCCAAAAGGAAAACGCTGTACATGCCACCTCCGTCTCAGGCACTCCTTGCTTGCTCTGGTTGATGGTCCCAGCAACTGCCATCAGAACCTGGTTATGTCACCAGTGGTCGCGGCCATCTCCAAGTATATACAGTTTCTGTACCTTCCGGACAGCTACCAAGAATGTGCTCTGGAGTTTCTCTTCAGTACAGTACAGTATTATACATACATATAATACAAACAAGATATATGTTATACACTTTAATTTGTGCTCTCCATTAAATATACTTTGCATAGCAGAGAAAAATTGCCATACTGATTCACCACCTTGCAAATTGTAAACATATGTTAAAGTCACAGTTTTATGTTACAATGCAGAGGGGAGAATTTGATTTTAAAAAACAAACAACCCATAATTCCTCCTTGTTATCCCTCTGTTGTAGCATAAGATTATGCTGTAGAAGTATGTTCTCATGAGGACGACGACGGTACGTGTTGCTGCAACATCAATTGAGGCTAATTAGCTGACAGCGGAGCTGAGTCGGTGCACGCTAATATGACTGATCTGCTCTTTTAAATGTTTTCTAGAACATAATCCTGCTGGGTTGAATGTAAAGTATTCATCCTTCTTCAGTAAATGCCATCGGAGGAATACTCTGTAACAACATGCAGACTTTTAAATTGGCTCGCTGAAGCCACCCAGAGGTCGTCAGCTTGGCCAGTGTGGCCTGACTGAACGTCCGGGCATAATTGACATCAATGTCATTTAGCAAACTTTGAGAGTTAACTTCTTTTTCAAAATTCAAAAGATTTGGTTTATACTCCTCTGGGAAAAGTTTGATTGGCCTAATAAAACACATTTCAGTAATTTTCTGCCACTATTTTTTTTTCCACCGTGAGGAATCGACTGCTTACTGGGTAGTTTCGCCCAGGACCCGCAAATTAATACACTTTTCCAAAACAACCAAAACATGACAGTCTCAAACCCAACGAGTTTCCTCCATTAGTTAATGAATCTTGTACATTTTATGGCTTGTGGACAGAGCTTTTGTGACAAGCATAGGGGAAGTTTATGCAGGTGCTTCCTTTGTCAGGTATTTACACACTTTAAACTCCGTCCTCAGAGCTTGTATATTCTATGCAAAGATTAAACAATGAAACATAGCGATAATAATATTCATAATGATAGCAGTTCTTTCATATGGTGACTAACCTGCTCAGTTGTTCTGTGACGCAAATGGAAATGCAAGTATGACTTTATGCTGCACAAGGGGTATGAGATTGTTGGGAAGGGTTATTGTGGGAATTAAAAACTCAGGCTTTCCTTGATTTCCCCTTCAAGTCATTCATAAATGAAGATAAAGAAATCTTTAAATAAACCACAGGCTTTTAGCTCAGGGACAGCAGCGTGTTCCCAGGGTACTTGCCATTCTTTATTACAAACACACACACACAATGACTTGTCTTCATGGTTGTGATGCTTCTTGCCGCAGTGTTATGTTTGTCTGTAGTCTTGGCTGATCAACGTGACAGACGGTAATGAAATGAACAACATCCCAGCAAACCACAGTGGATGTCCAAGAAAGCAGAGGGACCGAACTCATTATAGACAAACTAATAAAAGTTTCAAACATAATATCTCTTGTTACAACTGTGTGTGTCATTTGCATTTGTCTTAAATGATCGCACACAGCAGGTTTGACGTGTTTGTGTGCTGCCGTTTCAAGTCACGAAGAACCTCACACAACTTAATCTTCTCATGCATCATACCTGAGACCTTCAGTCTCAGTTTTATCACTCAGAAGTCAGAACGGCAACGTGTTTTGAGATCCTGTCTATGCAGGTAGACTGCAATAAGGGCATACTCACATCAGATGTTTGATAACACAACAAATTCCCCATTCTGTACCCACCCGGCCTACAATCTCAATTGCAATTGGTTTTCAACTCACTTGAGATGAATTGAAAATTTGGTGACAAACTTTTTGGCCAAAATGTGACAGAGAATGTGACTTCGATTTCAGTCCAAAACAGTTTAATAAGGGTGAGAGCTACAAGAAGATCAGTTTGCAGTCAAAACACTGTAGCAAAAGGGGTGCATAAATTTAAAAGAGATATAAATAAATTATGCCAGGAATGCAGGTCATCCAAGGAAGTCAACACCTCGACAGGAGTGTCACCTGATGAGAAAGGTATTTAAAAAATGCCATACCAGTTCTTTGCAGTTGGCTCAACAATTACACAGCAAAACTAGGGTGCCTGTTTCCCATCACACAATACGGCGGACACTGCAGAGAAATTGTATGCATAGATGCCTCTACGTAGGAAGCCTCTCCTAATGCCAATGTTCAAATATAGCCAGCCTGAAATTCGGTCAGAAACATGCTGAACCAATGCCTCGAAGACTTTAAAGGTCATGGAGGTCTTATAAAATAATAGGAATCGCAGCTTTTGTTACAGGTGTATTTTCTTTTGCGCCGATTTTTAATAAAATTGTTAATTTTGATTTCTAGGTTCCATCAACTTAAGTTTCGTGATAGGCTGCAAGTAATACAAGCACTGCATAAATCTCAGTTATGTTGAAATTGTAAATACTATTTGTATTGTATTACAAACGAAGAAGAATGTAATTGTGTACACGAAAAAGAGCGCCCGCCCAAACACAGAGTGAGTGAGTGAGTGAGTGAGTGAGTGAGTGAGTGAGTGAGTGAGTGAGTGAGTGAGTGAGTGAGTGAGTGAGTGAGTGAGTGAGTGAGTGAGTGAGTGAGTGAGTGAGTGAGTGAGTGAGAGAGAGATTATTATTGATGATGTTTGGATGCTAACTGATACATACTAATTGTGTAGATTGCAATTGCTCTATTAGCGGCTAGTTATAGACTCATATTTGAATTGCTGTTATTGAGGATGAAACGGATTTAATTTAGTTTTTATTTTAGTTTCATTCTGCAAGTGTTGGTGTCATGAGCAGCTGGATGAAGTCAGCAAACCACACGGATATCTGACATAGTCATTTCGGAGATTAGCACGCTGTCTAGCTAGAATTTAGGTACACCGTCTTGGCGAGGACAGTACAATGACTTATAATCAGTGTTGTCACAGATTACTTGAAAAAGTAATTTAATTACTGATTATGCCTCAAAAAAAGTAATCTAGTAACTTTACCGATTATTATCAAAATAACTACTGTAACTAAGTTACTTTTAAGGTAATTTATCAGTTACTTTTTACCAATTTTTCTCCCTTTGCTATCTTAACATAAGAATGACAACAGAAAAATGTCAGCGCATGGAATTGAATTGTTCGGATAAGGCTTTATCTTCAAGTTAGAGGGGGTTTAATTAGTCGATGGAGTTGATTTCAACCACCATTGACTCTCGCTAGCTTGGCCACTCCGGAGCCCTCCAACTAACAAATAACTGAAAAACTGCACGGAATTTGTTCAAATCAACTCCAACAATTAATTAAACCACTGCTAACTTGAAGATTAAGCCTACTGTCAGAAATTATGAACTTCCCCTCTAAAATATATACGTTAAAATGTTGTCAGTAAAAGTTGTAAAGCAATAAAACAAACAACAAAAATGAACGAAATGAACAAGAATCCTTCAAAGTATTTCATATTTGGTCCAAATTATTTTTCGAACAGATCATGTGAGAAGCACCTGAGAGACGGTCCTTTGCTTTGCTAAGACAAAACTACAGCTGAGGAGGCAAGATGGATATTTAGAATTTCTTTAAACCTAAGCTTTCTAAAGCTTCAACAACTGAGCTTGAACATGAACAGTGTTGAGATATACTGTATATACTGTATATACAGTACAGGCCAAAAGTTTGGACACACCTCATTCAATGCAATACAAATGATGGTCCCAACCCCTTTGAAAAGGCAACAAATTCCACTTATTAACCCTGATAGGGCATACCTGTGAAGTAAAAACCTTTTCAGGTATCTGCATCTTGAAGCTCATTACTAGACTAACAAAAGTGTGCAAAAAAGTAATACAAGCATCGGGTGGATACTTTGAAGACAGTAGAATTTAAAACCTGTTTTCAGTTATTTCACTCTTTTTGCCAAGTACATAACTCTACATGTTCATTCATACTGTTGATATCTTTGTTGAGAATTTACAACGTAAATAATAGAGAAAGCACACAAATGATGAGGTATTTCCATCAACATGTTTTAACCCCCCCCCCAACCAAAAGTCAAACTGCGCTTAGTAATCAGATTACAGTAAATGACATCACTGCTTATAATACATGTTTTTTGGATAGTTATTTTGAGATTTTGGGGGGTTTAAGAGTTGCCTAGCACGGCGAGACTGTTCTGTTTTTTTTTTTCAAACACCAGGAGAACAGTCTGGGACCCAGCTCCTCATTGCCCTCTCGAGCCAGAACTAAATAATCCGTGCAATCAGATTCGTTTATTTGCGTGACGTGTTCTTAATGAGCAACGTCACTCTTGCGCGTTGGAAGTCGTCCCCACAACACAGATGACGAACGAGAGAGCCGAGAATATGTTCCAATCCGCAGTAAATTCAGTTTTAAATGATCAAAAACACATCGAGTTGCCAAAACCCCAGCAACCGTCTCGCGCTAGCCACGTTGAATAAACTTCTCCGTTCTCCTTGTATCTTTACACCCTCTTGCTAGAGTTTCTCGTCGCTTTACCAATGTCACGCTCGCCCATCACTGATTGGTCCCCTCCGCTTTGTGTTTGCTGTGGCTTGCTCTGCCCTGGGAATTGGATCCGGGGAACAGTCGCCAGACTCTATCGCTGGAACAGCGGTGAGTCTAGAATTCCAGGCAAGTTTAAGAGTACTTAAAGTGTTAATTCTGATATACGCGGAAATTCAGAATAGGTCGCCAGCATAGGAACGGAACTCGTTCATAACCTGGGGACTACCTGCATATACTAAATGAATGATAACAATGCAAAACAAGGCTAAACCATGAAAACTAGTAAAGTCTTGGGCATCTAGACCTTTGCATTAATGTTACATAACATTGATTTTGATTTTAGAAGTCAAGGTGTTAAAGTGTTAATTCTTATTTACACGGAAACTCAGGTTACGCTGCCAGCATAGGAACGGAACTCGTTCATAACCTGGGGACTACCTGCATATACTAAATGAATGATAACAATGCAAAACAAGGCTAAACCACGAAAACTAGTAAACTCTTGGGCATCCAGACCTTTGCATTAATGTTACATAACATTGATTTTGATTTTAGAAGTAGAGTCAAGGCTAATGTCTTTTTACGAATAAAATGCACAGCACAGGATCAGCAAATAGCAACTTTCTCAGTGGATTTGTTTGACTGTCCTGACATTTGAATGAGCGTGTGAAAGGAAAGGGCAGACACAATAATTTTCCTTCACTGTAGCACCACAACAGAGATCACGTAGCCGACACTGACAAACAGAAGTAGACGAAGACCACATACACGCCGACCTCCACGTTTCCATCGTTTTTGTCACAGTGCGTTTTCTTTATTTTTCTCTGATCACGTTTTAGTGTTGATAGTAAAAAAAACAAATCTCTATTCTGAAATTCTGGCTATGGAATGACAGGACTTTTTTTTTCTTCCTTTTTAAAATTTGTTAACGGTCTTGGACCGTTTCATTATACAGTACAGTATTTATCTACTCTTGTTTTATCCCTCTTGTATTATGAAGTCCTCCCTCCATCACCGGCATTTTTACAGTTTCATGGGTCAGAATAAAAATTTTACAGGGGTGCTGAATTCAGTAACACTTCTAGAACAGCCTGGCAGAGGGCATCAAGAACATAGGCACGGACTGTTGATATCTTTACAAGGAGACTTTAAGACTTTTTAGTTTAGCTTCTAAACCTTTCTTATAATCACTTTTTAGTTCGGCTTTTTAATAATAATATTTTTTTTTAAATGGGGTTTGAGAGATTTGAGAGTCATCAGTCAGCATTTCCACTTCCACATCTGGACATTGCTAGGGACGATATGACAGCATAACTTGCATGTATACTTTAGGCTGGGGACGGGACATTAATAAGATCAAACAGATTGGGTGAATGGAAATCGGGGCTACATTTCTCACAAATATTAACCAAAATAATTGATAAATGATCAATGCAAAATAAATCTGTATTAAACCACTTTCAGGTGTATTGGTTCAGGTGATACACCGTTCGATTCAAAACTTTGTTTTCAAAAACTGCTAAAGAAACATTTAGAAAACTTGTATATTAATAAATGTCTGGATTTTATTAGCAGATTCAAATTAGGCTCGAGCGTATGACGAGGCACTCGCGAGGTTTCCGCCGCTATCGCCATTTTGGAAGCGAGAAACATAAATAGTGAGGCATTTCAACACAGGTCGCCCTTTAAAAATGGTTGGAAATTATTGTGCGGTAAAGAATTGCAACAACGGATCGAATCGAAAAGAGAATGTACAGCTCGACGGAACACCATTGAGTTTCTTCCGGATCCCTACATGGAGAAAAGGCGAGGGAAAGGTCATATCTGAATTTACCAAACGTCGAAGAATGGCATGGGTGGCCTCGATCAGAAGGAAGGGCATAACGTTTGATTCGAGAGGAGTCTGGCTGCAGCCCGCCTCTCTCAGTACCCTGCGCCGCTCTTCTCAGTACCCATCCCGCAGACAGGAAATGACGCAACACCGCAGCTCTCAGTCCCCTCAGACCGGAAATGTCGTCAACCCTTGCGACGAAAACAAGTTACGTTATTTCACCTCTCGCGAAAAAAACACGGTAAGTGGCCGCACTGAAAAAAAGTTTTTAAAAGCGTATGCATGTTTAAAAATGTTAAATAGTTAAACAACACTTGCGGTGAAAATATGAAGTGTTTATTCTGAGTTGAAAAGACCGTACTTATATCTAGTATTCTTAATGCAATTTAAATAATGTCTTCCTTTACTAACTGCATGCGACTTTGCTCTATTTATATTGTTTAATACGTACTGATGAATTCAGCAGCGAATTAGCTAATGCTGCTAATGCTTTTTACATTTTTTTTTCACAATGAACAGTCTTCTTTGTGTAGTTTTCATTATATTGCACTCTTATTTTTCATTATGTACATGCCTGCAATTCGCAGCTCGCTGTTTTTGTTGTTGTATGGTATTGTTGTTTTGCCTTCATTTGTTTTGTCTGGTCCTTTGTAGTTTGAATGTTGTCACATGATCCAAATAGGACAAGGTTGTAATTTTTTCTTGATATTGTTACTCTGCTTAGCTATATATTTTTTCATTATTTTGTTTTTTTTTTACTAGCTGCAAGATCACCACCCCATTGGGAAGAAACTAAATCACGACCCCCAAATGGTAGTCTTCCCATGCAGATACAGGGATGTCACACAGATCCAAATGGAAGTAAGTAGCATAAATAGTAATGTACTTTAGATTTTGGACTGTGCTGAACACTTTTTTCGATAGACATCGAACACTGTAAAACCCACTGTGCAGACAGGACCAATGGTGACAATATAAGACCATGCCGAGTTTCATGGACGGTTCAAACTCATCCTGCCCAGGAACGGCTGGTATGTTTTTATGTCTGAGACAAATGTTGTGCTCAGTGGAAATCTGGATAGGCTTATTATTCCTTATATTAGTTAACAATTGGACATAATTGATTATTTACTCTTTGTTTATTTAACCAATCAACATTCTCATTAGCTTATGCAAATCTTGAATATAAAGAGGCCAGAAATGGTGTTGATTGTCTAAAAAAAGAAAGTTTGATTGACACGTGCTGACTTTTGGAACGTTGGCCTGAACAATGAAATGGAATCAACTGTGAATTTTGAGGATTTAGTTTCTCTAAAGAACATAATGTCACTTGTACAATTAAGTAAAATGTAACTTTTTGTGTTTGTTTTTTTGCAGATATGAAATGCATATTTATAACTTGTCTAACAAGTAGCTCATTCAAAGGTATAAAAAAGTTTTTTGGCGTGTGTAGGGTATTATTTTAACTATGTAGCCTACAGAATGCTTGTATGGGCTCATGTAGGTGTCTGCGTACGTTTGTATTTATATAACATATGTCCGTGTGTATAGATTATGTATTTTTCAGGGAAGGACCATATTTGTGGCTGACCCCTATGTTGTTGCAACATAGTGAAAGCCTACAGGATGTGACCCACACATGCATTTGCCTGTAAGGCTGATTAGTAACAACTACAACTTGGAGCATTGGTTCATTTTCAAAGAACAGTCAAATCATAACAAATTAAATGATCCAAATTCCAATTATTTGTGGGAAGAAAAACAGATCCAATCTTGAGATCACAGAACTATTGTTATCTCTAATGAAATTCAGTAACCATTCATATTGGCATGGCGTTTCCATGATGATCCAGAATAGCCTTGTTTGGTTTTGAAGGTATGTTCCAGTCGATCCTTTTATGTTGCCCCTTCAATTAAAGCAGAATTGCACTCCAGATGATTCATCCAATCATTTGAAGCAAAATTCTAAAATGCCACTCTAAAATTGCGAATGTTTTGTTTCAAGGGCGTTGGCCCGGTCTCAACATTGGTAGGGACGAATATAATGCAAATAAGGTTGCTCAAAAGTTGGTGGGGACAACTTTAGCATCCTGAAAAGTTGGTCGTGTTATGTCACTACCGTCCCTATGCAAACCTACGCCCTTGTTTTGTTTGCATGAATCATTTAAACCTGACTGGTTGGTGTTCTTATGCATGGAAACACGTTTGTAATTGTTTAACTACTGTATTTAATATAAACCTATATTTTCAATTGCAGAAAACGTTGACAGTCAATCAACAGGGGGACATGGAAAGAGAGGATTGGAAGTGAAATAGAGGTATTTGTAAAAGTGTGTATATTCATTGATTCAAAACTTGAAGGAAGTGACTCGGTTAAATTCTTACGTTAGGGTTTTTCGGGACAGCCATAGGGGAAGGACTGTGGCATCTTCATGTTGATGGTAGGTGAGTTTAACTGTCCAATTTTGTCCTCTGTTATATTTGTATTCATTTATCCATTTGTAGTATGCTCTTTGCACTGTTCTGGATGCTCTCTTTGAGTTTAACCATTGTAAAATGAAGTTCACTGAATCATTCAAATTGGGGTACAAAATATCCTTGTCGTTATTCTTTATTTACACTTGTTTTTAATTTTTGTTAGACTGATATGCCAACTCTGAGGAAGTGGTGGTGTATATTGCTAGCGGACAATTTCAAACTTGGGTGCATGGTAAGTCTTTGAAACTGTTGATATGGCATTCATAGGAAAGTAGGTGCACAGTACCTTAATTCTTTGTTGGAAAATGTGGAATACTTATTTTTGTATTTTTTAACTTAGGTGAGCCACAGGAAAGAGTTTGCCCATTGGACAGATAAGGCAAAAGCATTACTGCAGGGTGAAGTGCCACCAGTCTATCAGCTACAGAAGTGAAATTTGAATATAATTGCTGAGGTCAGCTTTTAAAGACTTTTTAGTGTCCATTACTCTGACGCACTTTTGAACATGTCCCCCTTTATTCACTGATTTATTTTTAGGAAGAGGTGCAACCACAGCTCCTTCAAGTTAGTGGTGGCCCACTCCAAAAAGATATGACGGGAAAAAAATGGTAAGATTGTTTATATACCTAGTTTAATGCAATGCCTGAAAAGAAAAATCAAGTATAAAATTAACAAAGCATCATTTTTATTTTACTTATGTAATATTCAAATAGCTCTTTTCTTTCTCTTTTCCAATGAACAGTTTTGGTAAAAGGACTGTGCAAGACTGCACAAAAGCCTCAGACAGGGCTGGGGGGGGAATTAATGCAGTAGGAGTTCCCAAGCATCCTGCAGATGGAAGAGGATGAGCACGAACTACAATGTCTTGGAGCCATTCAAGTTCTGTTTCAACCATCTGGAAGATGGATTTACCTTTTTTGAGGAGATTGTTGACCAAAGAAAATATCTGGTATTCTCTCAATAATAATAAAAAAAATAATAAAACTAAAAAAATAAAGTTTACCACATTAGAACTGGTTGTATTGAGTTCATTTTTCTACACTTATAAATTAGTTGTTTTTTTTTTCTTTTATCCCAGATGTTAGTTGTAGGTAGTTTTAATTACCTGTGATGAAGGCGGGAGTGCTTGCCGAAAAATGTCAGGTAATTAAAACAACCTACAACTATTGTCTGGGATAAAAGAAAAAAACAACTAACACATGACAACTATTTTGTCATTTCTGTTTGAAATAAAGGTGCCTTTCCTGGAGCAGAAAGTTTAATATAGTTTCTGAATTAGTTAATTAGGATCTTCACTCACATGAATGAATTTAAGTAGCAAAATGAAAGACAAAATTGGTTTGGTTGCAACATGGAGAGAATATTACGTTTTTGATACATTAAATTGTAATGAAGCTATATTAATGTGTCCGTTCATAAAAATGTAAGGATGACAGCAATTTCTAATAATTCTCAATTGGCGTATATTTTACAATTGACAAACTAAAGTACACACTGTGATAGGTCACATGCGATCTTTCAGTCACCAATTAAACCTTTATTACAGTAGTGTGTATTTTAATTTTGATGTACTGTAACCATGTTTTTCATTTTGGTAAAATCACCAGGCTTTAACAAACTGACCGCGCTTAAAGAGTTAATCTCCCGATTTCACCAAATCAATTTAAGGAGCATGGAAATAAATTATTATTTAAATAATAATGAGTGATGCTGAAACCGAAAATAAAAGACGTGCGAAAAGAAAAGTAAACTAGTATTTACGTTCGAATGGACGCTAACTATTACGATAAAACCGGAAGCTCGGAGCTCGAGCGCTGTTTCATGTTGTCATTTCCGGTCTGAGAGCTGCGATATTGCGTCACTTCCTGTCTGCGGGATGGGTACTGAGACGAGCGGCGCAGGGTACTGAGAGAGGCGGGCTGCAGCCAGACTCTCTTGATTCTCCAGTTACACACAGAGTTTGCTCTATGCCAGGGGTTCCCAACCTATTCCACTAAGGCACACTGTGGGTGCAGGATTTCATTCTTACCAAACAAGATGACAACACTTTTTCCCCAATCTGGTGTTTTACAAGTGCAATCAGTTGATTGCAGTCAGGTGTGGCTTGTTTTAGCAGAAGCCTCATTGGTTCAACTGTCTCTGCTGGATCGGCTGGAACAAAAACCAGGACCCACAGTGTGCCTTGAGGACTGGGTTGAAAACCCCTGCTCTATGCACTTCCGCTCCGGTAAGTTAATTTCATTTGTTTACGCAAATTTCGGTAACTTTATGCCCTAAGTCGGCCTGTTGTTAGCTATAGCTACAGCTAAACAACTAGCATGCATACATGTACATTGTCTTCATAGGACATAATTCCTGTCGTTGCTAAATGAAAAAGCTGTAATATTTTGACGTGAGAGAGTGGCAAAGAATTTGTACACAGGCTACATTTTCTGCAACAAAAATTTTGTACATCCGTGGTCACAGACTAATGTAAACACACATTGCCTACCTTTGCTAGAAAGATGGTGTTGCCGTTTGCTATGGTCATAATGTGCAGATCCTGCACCCATCCGCAGCAAAACTGTTCGTAGCTTTGTAGCGAGTTGTAGTTTCGGAATTGCTGATGAGTGTAGTAACTTACACCAAACACTAAATACAGCATGATGTCCATTTCGCGTAGTATTGGGAAGCTTGTCGACATCTTTATTCCATTTGTGTTCGGCTTGCTTGTAAGGGTCAACTTTGTTCACATCCTTAAAATTGCTCACATATCTGTCCTTCACCGTGGTAACAAGTTTGTCTCTGTATCGAACTGGCAAGTTTTCCTTACTTTTTTCCATCTTTGGCACTCGTAGTTAAATTGTATTTGCCGTTAAGTTTAAATGTCCCGTGATGCAGACGTGCTTCCGAAATGGCTGCGTTGTCGCAAATCTCGCATGATCCCGTGCTGCTGTGACGTAAACGCTCGAGCCTAATAGCAATATTCGAACATAAATTATATTAAGAAACACAATAAATACCAATTTTATTTTATTTCTTACAAACCAGGAATGCAAAAAAATAAATATTTGTATTAAGACCACTCAACACCATCTTAATAAATAAAACTGAAAAAACGTCTTAGTCATGGTATTAGGCTCGAGCGTTTATGTCACAGCAGCACGGGATCATGCGAGATTTGCGACAACGCAGCCATTTTGGAAGCACGTCTGCATCACGGGACATTTAAACTTAACGGCAAATACAATTCAACTACGAGTGCCAAAGATGGAAAAAAGTAAGGAAAACTTGCCAGTTCGATACAGAGACAAACTTGTTACCACGGCGAAGGACAGATATGTGAGCAATTTTAAGGATGTGAACAATGTTGACACTTACGAGCAAGCCGAACACAAATGGAATAAAGATGTCGACAAGCTTCCACCACTACGCGAAATGGGCATCATGCTTTCTTTAGTGTTTGGAGTAAGTTACTACACTCATCAGCAATTCCGAAACTACAAATCCCTACAAAGCTACGAACAGTTTTGCTGCGGATGGGTGCAGGATCTGCACATTATGACCATAGCAAACGGCAACACCATCTTTCTAGCAAAGGTAGGCAATGTGTGTTTACATTAGTCTGTGACCACGGATGTACAAATTTTTTGTTGCAGAAAATGTAGCCTGTGTACAAATTCTTTGCCACTCTCTCACGTCACAATATTACAGCTTTTTCATTTAGCAACGACAGGAATTATGTCTTATGAAGACAATGCACATGTATGCATGCTAGTTGTTTAGCTGTAGCTATAGCTAACAACAGGCCGACTTAGGGCATAAAGTTACCGAAATTTGCGTAAACAAACGAAATTAACTTACCGGAGTGGAAGTGCATAGAGCAAACTCTGTGTGTTACTGGAGAATCAAACGTTATGCCCTTCCTTCTGATCGAGGCCACCCATGCCATTCTTCGACGTTTGGTGAGTTCAGATATGACCTTTCCCTCGCTTTTTCTCCATGTAGGGATCCGGAAGAAAGTCAATGGTGTTCCGTCGAGCTGTACATTCTCCTTTCTATTCGATCGGTTGTTGCAATTCTTTACCGCACAATAATTTCCAACCATTTTTAAAGAGCGACCTGTGTTGAAATGCCTCACTGTTTATGTTTCCCGCTTCCAAAATGGCGATAGCGGCGGAAACCTCGCGAGTGCCACGTCATACGCTCGAGCCTAATAACAAAAATAAATAAAAATGGAGCCTTCCTTGGGGTAAAACACTACCGTTTCTGTCCACAAGAACAGCTAAACTCAACAAAAAATGAACTTTTTTTTTTTTGTAATTGTATGTATGTAAATGTAATTAATAATAAAAATAATAATATTAATCTCTAAGGAAACCTACGCCCTTGGAAACTAAATGTACTACTAGTTTCATTTGATTTGATTTTCACCAGTCACTTGTTTGGATTTGCCGTTGGAGGGAGAGCGACGCCATGTGGTTTCATTTTGCACGCACCATCACTTGAATGAATGGCAAAAGCATATTGGCCGTCAAATTCGTTGTAGTTCAGGGGGGGCCTGCACTTTAACATTTATAGCACAATCAATAAAAACTACAATTTGTATTCCCCTCTGGATGAAAAGCGAAAAAAAAAAAATCCAACAACAACAACAACAAAAACTGGGTCATAAATTTACAAATATTTTCAGATTTCTTCATAAAAATCTTTGATCTGTCAATCATCTCCATGTGTGCATTGTGATTACAAGTATATACAATTTATATTGCATTCTACCAAAAGCGACTCTTTGATATGAAGCTGTTGACTAACAATTATTTGTACATTTGTAAAAAGAATGAAGTATGCAACGCTTGCTCTGCAGGTTTAACTGAATTTCACTCAAGTCACAGCTACAGCTAAAACCACGCACATACGAACAGATTTAAATTTTAGATCACATACCACTTTTAAATTTGTCAAACGGATCGAACCTTAGTTCTCAATCCCTATGATTTGAGCACAAATCCAATTGACAATAGGTATTAAGGACGTTAAGAGCCATGGCGGGCAACCTGTGTTACTCACATTTGATTGGTTATAAATTTACCGGTATTGATTGTTGTCTGCCTCCACCTGAGATAGCAACCTTCTGAAAATACTAGATTGTGACATTTTTTTCCCCACTATTACAAATCAGAAATTTTTATTAAAGTATATTTCTGCTAGGATGCACATGATAAAGGTGTTTTCCCCTTTATGTACTTCTTCCCTAGAAATGTAATTGTTGGGTAGGATACATCTCCAACTGCCTCTTTTTTATTTGGACTCACCACTGCGACACTATTAAATATGGTGTCAAATTTTATCACACAAAATGTGATTTTTTTTTTTTTTTTACAGGGGTTATAACTCATGAGCAGAAATTCACTACTCAAGCACCACAAATAGCCATTCACATTAATACTTATGAGCCAATTGGAATCTTAAATATTTCTCAAATGTGGGAGGATGCAAGACTTTTCTGAGTAAGTAGAATCATAATTCATGAGTATATGAAGTCTTGAGCCAAGATTCTAACCCCAACACCTGGAATTGCTAAACACAAGGCCACTATTCATTCCAATTCTATTGTACTACAAAACTGATCAAACAAGATTAAAAAAATTAAAAAGAGACTGAACGAAATACACCTGAAAGGCATTTATTCTTTCCTGTTTTTTTTATTCTTCCATTGTTGTCCTTATTTATCTTTGTGTTAACATTGCAGATCAGCTCCAACTGGACCTCCTATTGTTGTCAAATGTTCTGTTAAAGTCCTGAGTGAGTATTCATCAAAAATCCCATCTCAGCTTTCGTCCGCTTCCAGGTTGATGTCGTTGCCAAACTTTGCGTAGAGCTGCACCTTCAGGTCTGACAGGAGCTTCTGGATGGCCGACACGCGTTCTTCAAGTTCTTTGACCTCTTGCTCCAATTCCTCCTACTCACAGAATCGCAGGATTTAGAATAACTCTGAACAGGATTCAATCGCCATATTCCAAGTATTACAGTACATACAGTGCCTTGCAAAAGTATTCGGCCCCCTTGAACCTTGCAACCTTTCGCCACATTTCAGGCTTCAAACATAAAGATATAAAATTTTAATTTTTTGTCAAGAATCAACAACAAGTGGACACAATCGTGAAGTGGAACAAAATTTATTGGATAATTTAAACTTTTTTAACAAATAAAAAACTGAAAAGTGGGGCGTGCAATATTATTCGGCCCCCTTGCGTTAATACTTTGTAGCGCCACCTTTTGCTCCAATTACAGCTGCAAGTCGCTTGGGGTATGTTTCTATCAGTTTTGCACATCGAGAGACTGACATTCTTGCCCATTCTTCCTTGCAAAACAGCTCGAGCTCAGTGAGGTTGGATGGAGAGTGTTTGTGAACAGCAGTCTTCAGCTCTTTCCACAGATTCTCGATTGGATTCAGGTCTGGACTTTGACTTGGCCATTCTAACACCTGGATACGTTTATTTTTGAACCATTCCATTGTAGATTTGGCTTTATGTTTTGGATCATTGTCCTGTTGGAAGATAAATCTCCGTCCCAGTCTCAGGTGTTGTGCAGATACCAACAGGTTTTCTTCCAGAATGTTCCTGTATTTGGCTGCATCCATCTTCCCGTCAATTTTAACCATCTTCCCTGTCCCTGCTGAAGAAAAGCAGGCCCAAACCATGATGTTGCCACCACCATGTTTGACAGTGGGGATGGTGTGTTCAGGGTGATGAGCTGTGTTGCTTTTACGCCAAACATATCGTTTTGCATTGTGGCCAAAAAGTTCAATTTTGGTTTCATCTGACCAGAGCACCTTCTTCCACACGTTTGGTGTGTCTCCCAGGTGGCTTGTGGCAAACTTTAAACGAGACTTTTTATGGATATCTTTGAGAAATGGCTTTCTTCTTGCCACTCTTCCATAAAGGCCAGATTTGTGCAGTGTACGACTGATTGTTGTCCTATGGACAGACTCTCCCACCTCAGCTGTAGATCTCTGCAGTTCATCCAGAGTGATCATGGGCCTCTTGGCTGCATCTCTGATCGGTTTTCTCCTTGTTTGAGAAGAAAGTTTGGAAGGACGGCCGGGTCTTGGTAGATTTGCAGTGGTCTGATACTCCTTCCATTTCAATATGATGGCTTGCACAGTGCTCCTTGAGATGTTTAAAGCTTGGGAAATCTTTCTGTATCCAAATCCGGCTTTAAACTTCTCCACAACAATATCTCGGACCTGCCTGGTGTGTTCCTTGGTTTTCATAATGCTCTCTGCACTTTAAACAGAACCCTGAGACTATCACAGAGCAGGTGCATTTATACGGAGACTTGATTACACACTGGTGGATTCTATTTATCATCATCGGTCATTTAGGACAACATTGGATCATTCAGAGATCCTCACTGAACTTCTGGAGTGAGTTTGCTGCACTGAAAGTAAAAGGGCCGAATAATATTGCACGCCCCACTTTTCAGTTTTTTATTTGTTAAAAAAGTTTAAATTATCCAATAAATGTTGTTCCACTTCACGATTGTGTCCCACTTGTTGTTGATTCTTGACAAAAAAATTTAATTTCATATCTTTATGTTTGAAGCCTGAAATGTGGCGAAAGGTTGCAAGATTCAAGGGGGCCGAATACTTTTGCAAGGCACTGTATATAATGTTATTTCTCAATTTTTAAACCTAATATAAACACATATATTCCTGGGCATGTGATTTCTCCCCAACTGATCAATGCAGAGTGCCTATGATTCATTTTACTAAATGTGGTTTCTTAAGACACTTTGTCAAAAGTATTTGCTGACAAATGAATTTAAGTGACTTCCCATTCCAAATCAATAAGATTCAATATTATGTCAGTCCACCCTTTGCAGCTTCACAACCTGTCCTCAAAGTTTAGGTGTGTGCTCATGAGAATTTTTTAAAACTTTTTTTTCCAGAAGCACATTTATGAGGTCAAACAACAATGTTGGACAAAGAGTCTGCCAGTCAATCTCAGTCTCAGCTTTGCTCCAATCCACTAAACTTTACAATTATCGTTTTTCAGGCATCTTTCAAAGCGAGACTCGCCGAAGCGCGATTTGTCATTCAATTTGAGCCTGTTTACACTGCTCTAGTCTAACGTCGGCGTACTTCACTACATTTGACATTTTCCGCTGGACTTCCAGAAGTACAGCTTAGATGCAGCCGCTCCGCCATGGAAACTAATTCTATGAAGCTCTCTTTGCACAGTTCTTTGGCTAATCTGAAGTCCACTAAGTTTGGAGGTCTGTAGCAACTTGACTCCGCAGAAAGTGGGCGACCTCTTTGCACTACGCGCTTCAACGTCCATTTTGGCAGTTTATGTTGTCTACCACTTTGTGGCTGACTTGCTTTCATTCCCGAACACTTCATTTTGTAACGCAGTTGACAGTTGTCAAGGGGTGTAAATCACCAATTTCATGACAATACAATACAATATTGATTGTTTGAAAACGATGCAATAGTTGCCGATATTACAAATTCTAACTTGCCTTCCACCTTTAACAATGTTATATTTTACCTAAAGTATAAGAAATACAATTTTGATGTTTTAGACAATGTTTGTTGCTGAAACATTTCAGACATTTGAATGCAATCCCTTTTTTTAGGGGGAACACAACTGCATATCTAAAAGATTATAGATTGTTTTTTTTGCGTTTTTATCTATTTCGATTTGATTGTGCTTAACCAATCGATATATTGATACAGATAAATTGCTACACTCCTACAGTTGACCGTGAAAATTTCAAGAGCACAGAGTATCCCGATGCTGATTTTTTCCCCTCACTTCTGATCTAATTTTTTTCAAGATATGTTTTACCGTTAATGATCTGATGCCGATCCGATACCTACCAATATATTTTTAGAAGCGTAAAAAGTAATGCAAAAAAATTTTTTTTTGTATTAAATGGAGCTCTGCTGGCTCAAAAACATATGCAAGGACACTCTGTTCTTATCATTACTTTCACTAGAGCAGTAGTCTCATTCTGTCAAGTGGTTTGATTTACAGCAGCCGAAAAACACGATGGTAACTGGAAACACGTGACTGCTGGATCAGATCCGATCTTGTCACCCAATTCGATACTCCAAAAACAGCCGTATCGGGTGCTGGTACCGATAATGAGTATCAAATCAGGACATCTCTATTCAGGAGCAAGGAAATTTGACAGGATTTGTTTCACAGGAGGCATTTTATCAGTTTCATGCTGGAATTCACTGAACACTGAGAGAGACCCATTCTTTAATAAATGTTTGTTAAAAACAGTCTGTATGCCAAGGTGCTTGATTTTGATGAGTGATTGGAAGATGTAATTTTAATTATTTGGATGACTCGGTAAATATTTTTGAAAAAAAAAAAAAAATGTGTACATAAAACAATACAAAACAAAAACAACTTTATCGCATTCATTACATTTTTTAGCTTGTGTGTTAATGTTGTGTACAGTTGCTCAGTAGTGAACCAACCTTAGCAGCCTCAAGCATCTCTTGCGTTTCTTCTTGCGTGTGACTGATAAATACATCGCCAATTTGATATGGAATCAACAGCGAGTCGTCATCAAACATCATTAGGTCATCGCCAGCATCCTGCAAGTTCTGCAATGATTTCTGCAAGGCAGAAGAGTACATCGGTGGTGTGAATTGGAGAGTAGCTCGCATTATTATTACAATTACCATGCATAACAATGGCATAAAAAATATGATGATGCCCAGTCATTTGGAAGACAAATATTTCTGATCCACCATGTTTATGTAACCCACGACCTAGAGAAGGCAATGACAAATGACGTCTTTAGTTAAAAGGTGAAGCAAACAATTTCTTTTCTCAAATATAACGAATCCTATAAATATACCCCTTTTTAATTTTTGTTTTCAATCTGTCCCGTTCAGCAGCTTAGATACGGAGAATGTGAGTCTGAGGCTCGGTTCATACAGTAGGTCTTAATGCACAAATCCAATTTTTCTTCATATCTGTTTATTTGGCGTGCCCGTTCAGACTGCCTTTTTCCATTGAGACCGTAAATGTAGTACGCATGCCCACCAACTCGCAGTTTGAAGTGAGAAAACTGTCCTGCGTGTGCAGAGGCACCAAAACAAATGACTACACACGCTGCCTCTCTGTCATTCTAGGGCAATCATGCTTTGATTTTCAAAAAGAGGACACAAATAAAAGACATAAACAATCCCTGTTTCGTCTAATATTCAAAGTTTGTATGAATTGATACAACTCATGCACGTACTGTGCGTGCATGACACACACATCCAGTCAGTTTGCCCCGACTCGGCCATGTAAGCAACATTGAAATACAGTAGTGCCCATTTGGCGTACAGAAAAAAAACTGAGCATTCTCAGGCTTGAATTCCTTATTTATGTTTTTTTTTTTCAAACGACTGTTGTATCGCAAATGCTTCAACCCGCAATACGCAGCTCTAGCGGCAAGGGAGGAAAAATACTCTCAAAACACCTTATACGATAGGACAATTTTTTTTTTTAATTCAAAAATCTTTCAGGGAAATATGAGCATAGGGCCTTTTCCCGATTTTGACCGCAAGGGATGGGAAATGCCAGATTGCTGAGCATGCCAGTGGACAAAACTTGAAAGCTGTATTCAATAACGCCATGCGCTCTCTCTAATTCAGTGCTCACCTTTTTTAACTCAATTTCTTTTTTGAGCTCTGTCATTTGATTCGTGCTCCTGGCAAACTTGTTGATCTTCTGCTGGTCCTCGAAAGTGACATTGACATCTTCAACTCCCTGCAGGCAAGAGGTGAGTTTTGTGAAGTCTGATCAAAATACATGGTCAGCAGTAGAGGTGTGCAAAATTTCCGATTCTTAGATTATTCGTGATTCGGACGTGGAAGATTTGAGAACGATCACAAACATCCAAATTCCGATAATTGAAATATGTCAAGCAAAGCGAAACTAAAACACAGTCAGCAAGGTCTTCGGGACGCAATGAGAAACGGACTGAGAGTAAACATCATGCTTGTCATTACCCGGGTAATGACAATGCTCAACTCACGGCTCTGGCTCAACTCATGCCGCTAGATAAAGAAAACAATAATACCTGAGTGCTGCCAATAGCCGCAACGAACTAGTATCACATAATGCTATGGTAGATAAGACATGTATAAATAACTAGATGCCAAATGACAGACTCGGCGGCGTTAGCAGCACATGTATAGAAAACTACATGAGAAATGACAGACTTGCCAGCGATAGTAAACAGCCACAATCTTAAAGCCGTAGACTTCTCTGGAAGGCTGTTGTAGCGAACCTTTCAAGCGAACCTAATTAACTTTTTATCGAAAATACTCCTAAATTGGCAAAATCTTGTCTTGACTCTATCTTTAAACAGGTTTAAAACTTTCACATGTCGAAAGTAGACAGAAGGGAAATTATGGAATAACTGGAGCATTTTTAACAACTTTAACTTTATACTGAAATAGATTTTTTTTTTTTTTTTTTAAGCCTGAGAGGCTTTTTGTACAATTTTTGTAACTAATGTACGAAACATTTAAAAAAGCCAATAGCTGCTCTGCTGCTCACGTCAATTTGGCAAAAAACAAAATTGTCAGTATTTGTAAATTCTGTGTCCTGAAAGTATCTCAGCTCCAACCCTTGAAGTATATGTCAGGCTAGTTTGTTATTATAAAGGCATACAGTCTGGCCACTGACGGAATTGGTGGTGCAGCCCTATTTATGTACAGCACTATTATAGCACATCTTTACGCACGAGTAGGTAGAATTAAATAACAACGAACACTGCAATCAATATCAAAAAGGTAACTAACGACGAAATGCATTTTGTGTAACGGTGCGTCTTTCTCTTAATTAGTCCATCTATCAAAGAATGAATGTCTGAGCAAATTCATCGCCAGAGGAATGAATCCTAATTCAGCTCTAAATTTCTAAATAATACTGTATAGATAGATATTATGTACAGCGAGGTAGCGAGTTGACGATTAGCACAAATTATTGCGATTAACATGAGGGTGTGACTGCGATTTATAAACATTAGAAGCTCGGTCTCGTCTATATTGTCAAGCTCTTGTTCATAGCATCCATTCCGGAGACATTCTAAATGTGTAAAAGAGAAACAACAGTCAGTTTAAATCAATTTACCACAGGACCCTTCATCGTTGCAGCCATCGTCTCTACCTCGTTCACACCGCGTGTCACAACAACAATGTGAAAGTCATGCAAACAGCGCCCCTAGCGCAACGAAGGACCACGGCTTCCCACCCCCATGTGACCAATCGTAAAACTGGCTGCCTTCAGCGTGAACAAAATCTGAGCAAAGAAGTTATTTAGTCTGTCAATTGAGCATTTCCCTTAGGGTTAATTTAAAATAAATAAATAAATACATAAATTTAAATAAATAAATTAATTTTAAAAAAAGAAAGACTTCGATGTTTTCTGTTTTTGTATTTTTGTATGTGTGTGTGTGTGTGTGTGTGTGAAATTCCTCTGTACAATTTTGGGTTGCTGATTTATAGTCTGGTCATTTTTTTATGTATGGTTTAGTTTTCATGCAACTAGCATTTGTGATATTCCTATGTTATAGTATTTTATACAGATTGTTTTACTCAATTCCAGTTAAACTTTTCAGCACTTTGCAAATATGTAAAATATATGTATATGCAATATGCATTGAATGAGTAAATGAATGAATGAAAAAAGAAAAAAAAAAAAAACAGAAAAAAAACGATACAGTAGTTTAAAAAAAAAAAAAAAAGCTAGATTTGGATTCAGCATCAATGCAAAATTTTTTGTTGTTGTTGACTAGTGTTGTAGACCAGGTGTGTCAAACTCATTCCAGTTCGCTGGATTATATTCATGGGCTGATTTTTGACCAAATAAGTTAAATCACCAGCTGTCATTGACAGCGCTAGATCTCCAATTAATTTTGGCTGAGAGGGGCGGATGAAGCAATGTTCATTCGCTCATCCCAGTCAAAATGGATTGGACGTTGAGCGCTGTCAGTGGCATTGGGAGATGAGCATTCGCAGCCAGTCCTTCTGGTATAATTGAATTGGACATCTATTTTTGTTAAAGGCAGGCAATGAGTTAATTTTGCATCCCTTTTATGTAATTTCAAGATAAGTATGTGTCACTTCCTGCAAAGTTTGGATAATTTCCTGTTGATTTTTCGTGCTTTTCCGGGTCATTTCATGTTGATTTTAGGGCATTCCCAGCTTGCTTCCTGTTAGTTTAGGGCATTTTCAGTCACTTACTTGTTAAATCATTGACTGCCATTGACAGTGCTAGATGTTTTGACTGGAAGGGGCTGAACGAGCAAATGTAACTGCTAAGTCTACAAATCCACAATTTTATGGTGTCAATGTCAAAATAAAAGCATGTGATTTTGTATATACTGCATGAAAGAGCTACATCATGTCTGTCAGGCAGAACAACCCCTAGGGCCGGATTGGAACCCCTGGCAGGCCGCTTTTGGCCTGCAGCCCATACATTTGACACAAGGGCGTAGGTTTGGTCTCAACATTGGTAGAGACGATATAACAGCATAACCTGCATGTACACTTTTTTGCTGGGGATGGGACATTAATAAGAACAAACAGATTGGGTGAATGGGGGTCAGGGCTACATTTCTCACCAATATGAACCTAATTAATTGATAAGCTATATGATCAATGCAAAATAAATCTGTAATGACTTATACTAACTTTCATATGCATTGGTTCAGGTGATACACCGTTCGATTCAAAACTTTTTTTCAAAAACTACTAAAGGAACATTTTTAAAAAATACAAAGTTATAGTTGTTGCTAATGATCTCTTAACTATCCAGAAATGCAAAAAATAAACATTTGGCACTCAACATTCTCTGTCAAAATAAAGGAATTAAATATACCGTAATTGAAAAAACGTCTTCGTCAGGGAATCACAAAAATAAATACAAATGGAGCCTATGGAGGTAAAACAGCACTGCTTTACAACAGCCAAACTCAACAAAAAAAAGAAAGCTCCTTTGTGCTGCTTTAAGACCACATAAATAAAATAAAAATGAAATTTGGGGCGAAGTGGGCAAACCTCGGTCTACTACATTTCTCGCTGTTTAATTTACGTTAACAGTAGAAAACACATACAACAGGACACTTCTCTCTAAGCAGCTTCCTACTCGAGTTTTGCAGGTTCCCAAATTCACACAGCATAACGTTATGCTAACTCTGACCAGAGACTTCATAATATATTGACAGGTCACTATCCGTAGACACTGCGCCACGCCTTTGCGTAGGACGCCTGCCCACACCCAGCATCAAGAGCAGTTATTCTCAAACAAACGCAGCGATCTAACGCCGGATTTAGGTTGAAAAAGTACGAAAGCTGCACAGCGTACAAACAGGAAGGATTGTCTCAGGTGTGATTTGTTCGAGGATTCAAGGTAATTATTATATTTTTCATACCATGCATGTATTTTGAAACGTTGTGAAAAAAAATCCAAGTGAGAAATTAGCCGCTACGGCATTGGCGTCATACTTCGAAATATTTACATAAAATACATTATATTTGCCCGTTTTCTTTTTTTTTTGTTTTTTTTTTTGCTTTTAACCAAGAATCTATTCTAGACTGTTTTACATTAATATCTATAGAAATGCCACAATTTAAGCATTTATTCACAAGAATTTTCAACAGAGAAAGCTCTTTGTTTTTCAACTGTATAATGACAATAAAGTGATATTCTATTCTATTCTATTCTATTCTATTCTATTCTATTCTATTCTATTCTATTCTATTCTATTCTATTCTATTCTATTCTATTCTGTTCTACAGGGTGACCCAAAAAAAAGTTTACACTCAGTTGACTGCTTGTTTAAAAGCCATTGAAACATATCTAAATAGGTTGTCATTAGAGCTGGGAATCTTTGGGCACCTAACGATTCGATTATGATTACGATTCAGAGGCTCCGATTCGATTATAAAACGAATATTGATGCACCCCACTCCCTTTTTTTTTTTTTTTTTTAATTTGTTTTGTACATTAGTTCCAAAATTGTTCAAAAATCCTCTCAGGCTAAACCAAACTACTATTTCAGTATCAAGTTAACATATAGCAGTAAACAAATATACAAAAATAACAGTAAATAAAAAACTCCAGTCCCCATTCTATATCAGCAGCTTTAAACTACTTTCAATTAATTTAATGTTGTGAATCAACCGTTAAAGTTGTTAAAATTGCTCCTGTTATTCCATAATTTCTCTTTTGTCTACTTTCAACATGTAAAAGTTTTAAAACTATTTTAAAGATAGATTCAAGTCAATATTTTACCGATTTAGGAGTATTTTAGATAAAAAGTTAATTAGGTTCGCTTGGAAGGTTCGCAACAACAGCCTTGCAGGGAAGTGTACTGCTTTAAGATGGCGGCCGTTACTAACGCCCGCATCTAGTTTTTTGTAGATGTGCTGGTAACGATACCGAAACTATAATGCATCTAGTCCTATATAAATGATATCTACCGTAATATAATGTGGCTTGTAGCAGCTTTTCGGCAGCAGTCAGGTATGTTGTTGTTTTTTTTTATCTCGTGGCATGAGTTGAGCTAGAGCCGTGAGTTGAGCATTGGCGTTACCCGAGGGGCCGGGTAATGAGAAGCATGATGTTTAGCTACTCTCGCTCCGTCCCTAATTGCGTACCGAAGACCGCGCGGCGCGCTGAGTGTGTCGCACTTCTGCTTTACTTGGCATATTTCAATAATCGGAATTTGGATGTTTGTGAATCGTTCTCGAATCTTCCACGGCCTAATCGCGAATAATCTAAGAATCGGAAATTTTGCACATCTCTTGTTGTCATGCTTAAGTGATTCATTAAGGTCATTCAATGCAGCTGATAATCTCTCGTCTCTATAATTCCTGTGCTTCTGCTGAAAGTGAAGAAAGCTTTAGCTGTACCTGAATTGCTGCGTGCCGGTCTGACACCTACTGAGATTGCAGCAAATCTGAGAATATCCAGATGTGCAGTCTACAAAGAAACGAAAACCTGGGTCTGGAAAACCCGATCTGTGTGGACCAAAAAGTTGATTGACAAGGTGATATGTGGCCACCCCAGAGTCCAGATCTCAATCCCCTGGATTATAGCATATGGGCAACTGTGGTGGACAGTGCCTGTAAGAAGCCACAAACTTCTGTGGCAGCCTTGGAGAGGTCCATTGTTAGATCTTGGGAAAAGATGACAGCATCTTACATAAAAAAAGACCTGTCAAGCGTTCCGCAGGCGCCTGGAGGCTGTTGTGACACTTAAGGGAGAACACATTGAAAAATAGAGTGTACTGTACATGTTCTTTACAATAATGTATAATTTGTGATTAAATTCTAATTCTAAGATGAATAAACATGGCATTTAAGTTGTATTATGGCAGTGTAAACTGTTTTTGGGTCACCCTGTATAATAAATTTTGATTGTGTACAGAATTTATTAATAATCTATATATTATTTATAATTATTATTATTATTATATTATTATTTATATATTATTTATAATTGATTCTGCATGTTTTCCACGAGTCTTAAGTTTTTGATGTGAAAATTGAATGATATATAAAATTTTGTAAATAAAAAAAAAAATTAAGGTGATATTTTGGGCAAAAACTTATATGATATGTTGTTTATTTCTATTGATCCTGAAAATATAGGAGGCTATCTCTGAATTTGGTGATTTTTGTACATCTAGTGTAAAATCTGAGAATTTTATAGCCATTTTAAGTTTTGCTATACGTATATAAAAATAATTTTATTTTGGATTTTATTTGGAAATGACGAGTTTTTTGATGCTGCTGCTCATGGAGACTCATATATACATAAGGTATATGCCTGTTTTGGTTTTAGGTCGGTAGCAGCTTTGGTTTTGAATATTTTTGAATTTTAAGTTTAAAAAAAAAAAATAGGCTCCCTATGAATCCGCTCCACGCCCTGTGTCCCGTCAATAAATTATGAAGTCTATGCTCTGACGCAGGTCACACTTTCAGTAGCAAAATCAGTGGTGCGTTCCCCACCTCCATCTTTTTACATTACCTACAGTGGCTGCTCCTGGCCAAAAAAAAAACAAAAAAACTTCTAATATCACTCTTCTTTGAAGGTGGCGGAGGAGAAGGCATGTTGTCGACATGTTTTATTTCTGCCGGGGTTGTGAGTGTGTGTGTGTGTGTGTGTGTGGGGGGGGGGGGTCAAGTCAAACGTAAAGGGATAAATGTACGTCCGAACATAATGCAAAATAATTGACTTACCAATGGTAGGGTCAATTCTATCCTTACAATAAACGGGAAGACAATCTAAATTACATTCATAACTGAACTCATTATATAATGCGAATAAGGTCGCTTAAAGTTGGTGGGGACAATTTGAGTATCCTGAAAAGTTGGTAGTGTTATGTCCCTACCAACCTATGCCTTTGATTTCATAACTGTGTTTTAGAGAACCGTGACTGAAAAAAGTCCACTTTTTTTGTGTATTAAGATGCTCTTGATGGTTTATGCACCATAATTATGTTAAATTTGGGTCATTTGACCTTTTGACCACAGATAAGTGTAAGTCTATTCTATACTGCCTGATAAACTCACATCTGTATTTATCAGAATTAAGCCTTACACATAATTTTATCAATTTATTGCTGTTTCTGTCAGCACAAATTTAATAATGCCACTCAATGAAATACAATAGAATTACATTAGTGCTTTATCAAGCAGGGGTGTATTCTTATTCATCAGTCAGGCATTTTTCCATCTTTGTTTATTTATTTTGGTGGGGGACAGCATGCACTAAATGTTCTCTACCCAAATGCGGAACTGAGCCGATCGCGCTGACTTGAATTGGGAGTGAAATTTTTCTATTCTGCACAGTACCCACCTTGCATCCATTTTACTTGCTGTAGCAAGCCATTGCCTTAGGAGCTTGACCACAGTGTGACACTTCCCACTCTGCCCCACATACAGTACAGTACTGCTTGGCCAATGGTTAATGGACTTCGGTCAGAATGACAATCAATGTAAGGATGCTGCTCATTATTCTGAACCAGAGCCAAGAATTTCGAAAGCAACTGCCCTTGATAATGAAAAAATAATTTGTGCAGCATGAATATGGTACCAGCCACTTTGCGCTTCATATAAAGACAAAATGCTCCTCCTTACTTGGAAAGGTCAACAAAACCTCTCTCCACATTACGTGTCAGACTCCATCCATCACTACACTTCCTCAAAGAACATGCATTCGATTGATTTAAGTCTCTACAACTGTCCCTAGAACAAGACGAGCCTTTGTTTTTTAATTTTTGTGACATATAGATAGTATACAGTATCATATGTGAAACACTTCAAGTATGCTGCTGACAAAATTTCATAGGTGTTACAAAATGAGTGCACTGTCAATATTTCTCCAGCAAACAGTACTGCACCCAAGCTCAAATATTTGCTGAACACATCTGTAACGCTACAGCACCATTAATTGTAATATCTGCCAGAAAAGTGGTGGAATTATCCAAAATGCTAAAGCAAAAACTTTTTTTTAAAAAAATGTCTTCATTGTTGTAATTGGCATGCAGTGTTGCCATTAGAACCTATATAAAGTGTGCAAAATCCAAAAGGCGTGGAATCCAACTCCCACCTTCATGTGCATGCCACATGCCACAATGAAAGCATTGTGTTCAAGCATTCCAAAAATGTCCATCAATGCAGCACATTTAGTGTTCATTTAAATAAAATAAAAAAATTCTAGTGTGACTGACGTGGATGTTTGCTTCTAAGAAGAGCAAAAACAAACATTAAGGAGCTTTTGTCCCTCTGATCATGACACATTTCCATTGCAAAAACAAAGACTGATAAAAGGAAGAAAACAGTTGATGAGTTGACGTCTTTGATAGCTGAAAGGTTTGCAGTATTGATGTGCTGATGCCCCACTGTGTACCCTCAGAGAAGTATTGTGCAACGGGATGCAGTGGCAGATGATCTCATCACAGGGCTCTCTGTCTTTTCTGATGAGCTATGATCAAAAAGAGCCATTACTTGCTCTTGACAATCCACAAATGTATTAGCTTTGAAAATGAATATTGTCATATTAGATATTTTAAGCCACTTGTCAATTTTGATTACATGGAACTGGAGTTAAACTTTAAAAAAACAGTAACAACAACAAAAACAGTTGGAATGTCACTCAGCTGAGTGCAGAACCAACAAGGCTAAGATGTTCATACAGTAAAATTTAAAATAGTATTGTACCAGTTTTGACATTGAGGCAGAATTAAAGACTGTTTCTCCAAGAAAAGTGAGCCCCCCATCATCTCCACCAAAAAAATAAATAAATAAAAAATCACTTTGCAAAGCATTTGTATGTGTTTGCGCTTCAGTTACATAGCTATCATACTATTTTCTGGTTCATGGACAATATTTTTTTAGGCTATAGTATGATGATGGAAATTTTCTCTGCCAAGGAAAAATAATAACCAAAATATATGACGTGAATACATCTTACGGTATAAGAAAATAAAATGGGGAATAGAAGCATATAAAACAGGTGATATATATCAATGCTAGAAAGCCTAGATGACAGAAGATGGCACAAACACTCAAACAATTCGAACTAAGTCATAGGCACTTTGACTCAAGTCGCAAATTTGGTGACATGCAACTCGACTCCGACTACAAGGGGGAAAAAATGCGCCTTTGGATTTGACTCAACTTGAGACAAAGTAATTGGAAAGCGTGCAGCCCATGGTAATTTCTTAAGTAGTTCCAGAGTTATCCATTTTACCTTTAATAACTTGCATTTCAATGGAAAACTGAAAGATTCAAATGTACAATATGTGGCACCACAATTGGCGACAAAGAAGGTACTAGTTCACTTGTCTAGTGTCTGCCACTTGAAGACAAATGAGGCCCAAAAAGTGGAACCTCCATGTTAGTTAATAGCGTTACCTTGTTGGCTAACCATGGGATGTATGATCTGTTTTCGCACAATGTTACAACAGAACTAAAGCAATATAGCCTGCAAGACCTTTTTTTAAAAATTAAAATTAATCATATGTTTCTCCCAAACCACAACTAAAACAGTGATATAATCCTCATACAGCCAATCAGCTTTAACATTATGATGTATTTTTATTTTTTTAATCTTTAATTTTTTCGTCACTCATGCTGAAACACGAAAACATGCTTTGTGTATGGCTTGCCATGTAAACATCCGCAATATACATCCTGTTGCTTCACATTACTGTGCTGTTGATGAAGGAGGCTCAAAGAAGGATCAGTTTGAACTAATCATGTGCTGTTGCCCGTCTTTTGGGTTTTTCATGAGAAGGAAATCCAATTGATTACTTACTTTTACAGTCCCACCCATCTGCAAGCACACATACAATGGCCTGTCAACAATAGTGGCAAACATAGTTGGGCAGTAGCAGTGAATCCACCCCTTTGTCAGGGTGACACTTCACCTGTGGTTTTCTTCCAGAGTAGGATCTCTTATACTTAGACTTGAGGAGCAGCTGGGGTAAGTAAACTGATAGATAACATATGATCAAATGCTAGGGTTCAAATTATAGATATGTTTATGCTGTATTCCCTTGGCTCTAGTAAACCTGCACATTTAAGTTTCAAGTATGGGGAATGAGAATTCCAAGATCAAAGATTCAAGCAAGGTAATGTGGTGAAATGAACTTGTTGACCACTTAGTATTACTCATGATGATGATCATAATAATTAACTTTTCTGCACCTTTCTTGAGCAACCATTAATGTTATATTACAGCAATTACTTGCTGTATTTAAATGTTACCAAAATGTAGTGTTGTCATGTACGTTTTTACAGTAGCTTTTATTTATTCTGTGCCATTTATTCATAGATCACTCAAGATGGTAAAAATGGAGAGCTAAATGGCCAGGCAGTAGACATAGCATCCAATGGATTAGATATTGATGGTGAGTTTTTATAATTACGTAAAACTGCAGTTGAACCTCAAAGTTCCATACCATTACAGTATTTTGTTGGGATTTGGAAATAGCTTTCCAATCCACTATATGAGCTACATCACGTGACTTAACTTGTAGAAGAAGCTTGGCTGACTTCCCGTGCATATGCCAATAACTATCCTAGCTATCCTAGCAAGAGTTGATGACCTCATGATTTGAATGCAAACTTGGTAAACTTGGTCTTCTTTTGGTGTCTTTGGAAAAAATTATGAGTTGAAGGGCATATAAAAATATGATATATGTAAATACAAAAATGCCTGAGTATCAGATATTGTAAATTTTTGTAACTCTTGACAATTTCATGCGTACAACAACAACAAAAGTCTTTAAGTGTTATGGGTGCTTTGTCCTGGTCTTCTGCCAGGGGGCTCCACCATTTATTAGTTTTCACTTTCACTTGTTTTCCCAAATTTGAAAGTTGGAGATGCATATAGTGCAAATAATGGAAATAGTTGTCTACTACTATTCGTGCCTGTGTTAAGGTTTGTCAGCATTTTTCTAATAAATGTAGTCCCCGTACCCGACTTACGTGATTTGGACTTCCCGACGCCACAGTCTCTTCCGCCATTTTGTTTCCAGTCTTTTTTCTTTTTTTTTTTTTTAAGTTGCGTGAACAGTAATTTACTGTACATCACAGTATCTTATTTATATCTTTATTTTATTAATATGCTTGTTCTGCCCTTCGGCGAAATGTGTATTTGATTATAATGGTGGCTTTTTTTTTGTAATGCATGCTTTTATTTTGGCGCAGGAAGGTAGTTCTTCCGCATGCACGTCAGCGCGTACGTACACACGAGGAAGAACGTTTTTGCGCACACATAAAAAAAAGACCACATGTGCACACACGAGGGAGAGCACATTTGCTCCCACGAAGAAGTCGCTCAGCCAAGTAAAAGAGAGAGCTTAAAGTTTACAGCTTAGCTCGCTGTTTAGCTAGGACTTAGCCTCAACGTCTTAGCGAGGACAGTACAATGACGTATAGTACATGTTGTGGGATAGTTATTTTAAGATTTAGGGGGTATTTAGGGGTACTTAAAACATCCCACAGACAACCATAGAAGGGGTAAACATACAGTGCTTTAAATAGTACTGTACTTGATCACCATACAAGGGTAAAAACATACAGTGCTTTAAATAGTACCATACTATAATATTTTACTTGGTAAACAACTGTCCAACATTTTTTTAAAACCATACAGAATCAATCATTAATTCTGTCAATTTTTACAGCTATATACGGTATGTCAGAGGTATCATAAAAACATTTTTAACTGTAATTGAAGAAGATGTGTTCTTCCCTAATGGCAAAAAAAAAAGAAAAAACTTCATATTCTCATTCACAGCCCTTGATGGTGCTGTATTTTCTGTTTGAAAATTTTTGGAAAATGCATTAAAGTGTCAAGAAAAAAATTAAAATGACATTTTATGACATTACTTTAGAAACATGGTTTTCTTCCAAACCTTTGTTTTAATTTGAATTGTCAACGTTGTTTTAACATTCTTGCTTCCTCTGCATTTATAATTGTAAACTGAATTGAAAACTCCAAAGTTACACATTATCAATTTATCTTTTTTCCTTACTTTTCTAAAACCTAAAACCTTCTAAAACCTAACCCTAACCCTTTATCTATCGTTCAGTGAACAATCAGCCTTCCATTTTCAATGCGAATCCTTCAGATTTTTTAATGCTGTGTATACAGCACGTTTCCTCTGCCCTCTTATTTTGAACTATGGGTGTTGTCTCTAAAATAAAATATTTAATCTGTCATGGTGCAGTTATTGCCCCCACAGTGACTATAATCCAGTGAGCAGATGTTGACACACTGGCTATCGAGCTAATCTCTTTGGGCAGACCAACCCATGTTTACTTCAGGGAGCACTATCCACTCGTATCCTTTCGGATAAAAATTGCATTATTATTTATGTTAGAACAGCGGTAACAATTTAAGAAACTTTATTAAAGAAGTTTTTTTTCAATTATGCTTTTGCTGTTTGAGGTACAGTGCAATATAAGTAAATCAGACTAAAGGTCTTCATGGATGGATTGATGTATCGCAACTGTAGATCAGTCATATGTTTGATGCTTTTATTTGATATTTTTTATCCTCTTTTTAGTGAGCAGTCAGTTGCCAAACCAACTAAACGGCAAGGCCACAGTGTTAAACTCTGACTTGGTCATGCAATCGAACAGTCAGCATCTTGAAACAGAAGATGTTCCCGAGAAGCTGGCTGTCAATCCCCAGAAAGAAGATGTAAAACATGACGAAAAGATGCAACTTTTTGAAAAAATATTCAAAAGGAAAGCAGATCTAGAGGCCCCTGCTGATACAGAGAGTGTTGCTGAGAACCATAAGAACATAACAAATGAGTCAAGTCTCCTTGCTGACGAAACACAGTTGGTGAGTCCTTCACTTTTAGGGTTTAGGGAAGGGGTACTGAGATTTGAGTTGGACTGTAATGTAATGTCTAATGTGTGTGTGTGTGTGTGTGTGTGTGTGTGTGTGTGTGTGTGTGTGTGTGCGTATGTCAGGATTAAGGGCAGGTTTTAGCTTCATTTTGGACGAAGGATGAGAAAACAGTTGGACGAAGAATGAGAAACCAGTTTTTGAGTATTCTGAGTCAGAATTCATTTTTTCTGATGTTTGATGGTGGATAAAAATGTCAACAAAGGCCAGTAGTTCCACAGTAGGCAAAATTGCCACGAGCAGTCATTTTTAAATGCCAGAAGCGTTTCGGCCAATCAAATGCAAGTATTTCAGATAGTCCGCCATTGCTCATGACGTCAGATACACCCAAAATGGTCTATGCTTTTGCGATGGCAATATTTATTTGCAAGTCGTCACTTCTATAGTCGCACATAGAGTGATTTTACACGAACAAAAAAGGTATGAAAAGGAGAATGTTGTGCATTTTGTCTGCTGTCGGTTAGTTTATCTTGCCACACTTGGATTTGGAGTCGCTATTTGTTGCTGCCACTCTGCCCGATTACTATTACTTTAATGTACAGGTACATATAACGAGGAAAACAGCCAACATTTTACCTGATATTAGTTAATCAACAACATGCTCACAGTATACCTTCTTTTCAGTCAGTACTACAAAATGTAAAGAAATAGCTGCTATAGTTTCCACTTCTAGCTTTGCAAATGCTAATGCTTATTTTTTAAAGATCAATTCAGATGACACATGGTTACAGGTTGTATAAGAAAGGTTTGTGGTAAAACAATTCTGATGATTCAGTTATCTTTGTAACTGATTCATCTTAAAATTTTAAAAAGGAAAACCAAACACTGTGAATTATTGGTTTTCCAATTGTAGTATATAGTAGTATTATAGTAGTGATGTCTGCAGTACTGGTATCGGCGCCCGATAAGGCTATTTTTGACGTATTGGACAGTATCGAATTTGGTCACAGGAACGTATAAGATCGCGTTTTCAGTACCATTGTGCTTTTCGGCTGCTGTAATTCAAACCACTAGGAAAACATGTCCACTGAGAGAGACTACCGTATTTTTTGGACTATAAGTCGCACCTGAGTATAAGTCGCCCCAGCCATAAAATGCCCAACGAAGAGGAAAAAAAATATAAAAATATAAGTCACACCGGAGTATAAGTCACATTTTGGGGGGAAATTTACTTGATAAAATCCAACACATAGAACAGATATGTCATCTTGAAAGGCAATTTAAAATAAAAATACAATAGAGAACAACATGCTGAATAAGTCTACAGTATGATAGTGTTACATGATGCATGAACAACGAAATGCGATTGTACTGTCCTCACCAGGACGCTATGGCTCGGTCCTGGCTATACAGCGAGCTAAACTCCCAAATGACGATGCTGGACGTCAGTATAATTTGCTGACTTTATTTTGGCCGACGTTATGACACCATCATTTGATGAGTGAAACTAAAAATAATAATGCAAATCAATTTCGTCCTCGATACCAAACAGGTTCGTATAAATGTAAATAAATAATAATTAGCTGCTATTATAGCAATGACACAAACGGTTAGCATGAATTCGCTAGTATTAGCACATCGTTCAAACAACCACACAACTGGCTCTAAGTGTCCGATCGCGGGTGGACAACACACAACAACAACAGAAAAGATGATACACACTGGCGTTGCCTTTTTAGAGATATTTTACAAGCATAAACAATGAACCTAGGTTCGCAGCCATGTTTTTCTGTCTCTCGCTAACTCGCCCACTCGCTCAGAGCTGCGTAGCTGTCCGTCTTCTTCTGACGTCTGAGTGCTGTCCTTCACGTAAACAAGTGCGAGTACGGCCCCACTTTGGCATGAAAGCGCCACAAACTAAACGCATGCATTTCAATATAAAAAAGTCAATAATAAAATTGAACACAGATTGCCAAAGGCAGAACGCAAATGTAGACAGTATGTTAACGTCAGATAGCTATTAAGAGTGATTCAGATAACTATAGCATGAAGAACATTCTACCAAGTTTACCAAACCATGAGTGTCACTCCAAAACACCAAAATAACATGTGAAATGATATAATAATGTGTTAATTTCACACATAAGTTGCTCATGAGTATCCAGTCAAACTATGAAAAAAAACTGCGACTTATAGTCCGAAAAATACGGTACTGTTCTTTGCAAACTAATGATAGTAACAGAACATTGTGTAATATTTCAGAGTAGAGCATCTTGACGAGGTACCAGCATGGCTAGGTTTAATACAAAAAATATGATTTGTCATTTACTGGGTTCATTATTTTTTGGATTATTTTTACTGGTCTAAAAGTTTAGGTATCGTAGCGGTATCAGAAGAATCTTGAAAAAAAATCGGATCGAAAAAAAAATCTAAAAAATACATATTTATTCAGCATCGGGACAACCCAAGTTTACGGTCTGACTCTCAGCTCTGACCTTCCTTTGTAGAGTTTGCATATTTTCCTAACATTTTGTGTTAGTTTACTCCGACTACATCCAACATTCCAAAAACATTAGTTGTAAAAAATAGATTGGCCTTAAGTGTGTGTGTGGTTGTTTTTTTCTTTATCAAGGGTGTCCAAACCGGTCCACAAGGGCCGCTGTGGCTCCTGGTTTTTGTTCCTAACAATCGAGCACAGACATTAACCATTGATGTTTCTGCTAAAACAAGGAGCACCTGACTGCAATCAACTGATTACACTTGTAATACACCAGATTGGTGAAAAGGTGTCGTGTTGTTTTGTTGGAATTAAATCCAGCACCCACTGGGGCTCTATGTGGAAAGGTTTCGAAACCCCTGGTCTACATGCTGTACTAGACGCCGTATGATTTACTCCATTTCTCAAAAAAAGTCAGCTGCTGTAGCTTTCAGTTTACCATCAACCTAATGAGGGCAGATGCTATAGAAAAATGATAGACAGTTGGGGAAAAGATATACTAGTATTAGAGCTAAAGCATAGCCGTTGTATCTAATATGTCCTATGTAATCGGCACCCAAGATTGTATGCATTATGTAGTCTGTGACCACTTCTCCCATTAGATTGCTTTCTTCTGGGTCGTGGTTGGGGTGTCGGCAATATACATATCCTGCTCATACACGTGATTACTGTCTTTCCCAGAATTAAACACCAAAGTCTCATTCTAAATGTGAATCTTCATTTTCATGATAAAGGAATCACGTTCGAGCAAAGGAGATGCAGTTGCTACATCTGACCCCAAAGAGAAGCCAAATTCTATGCATTGCCAAGCTGTATCGTCCACTCAGACAAACAGAAAATTTGAAGCAGATATTTCAATGCAAACAGGAGACAACGCAGAGGAAGCATTGACCACCAAGAGAGTGGTGGAGAACATTGTTGGACCAGAAGGAGTAAAAAAACTGAATGAATCTGATATCATCACTGCAAAGGATAAAGTTGAAGACATCATAAAAGAGGAATTATCTGAGAACCAGACTGCAGGAATAATCATTAAAGGACATGCAATTAATGAAGATATTGTGTTCAAAGCTCAAAGAGTGGAAGTGATTGAGGAATGTTTAATCCCAAATCCGGGAAAAAGTAGACATAATGACTGTGATGAAAATGATCCAGAAATCCCAGTAAAATGTAACCAAGAGGAATCAGTCACAGAAATAGCTGAAGAGGTCAAAGTATTTTGGTTTCAGGATGGAAAAGGCAGATCATCAGATGAAACTCTTGTTGGTGAGACTGAGGTCATCATTCCCAATACAAGGGACAGAAATGACATACCATCCATCTGTGTTGACCCACTGATCACGGTGATGGAACCAATCTCAGAGGAAGAAGAACATTTAATTTTGGGCAAAATGGAGCCATTCTATGAAAAAGGTATCAATAATTCTCAAGATGATTTTTTGCTTGAAGACTGTTTTGAAAAGTATGCTACATGGCACAAAGAGCTGTCAACCATTGACGAAGTTCCTGAAGATCAATTTGATGAATGTTCACCCAGCGTAGAAGTTAGAGCAAACGAACACATTGATTTGGCCTCTGAGATAAATACACATTCTGCCATTTTGGCAGATGAGAACAGAACTACAAATAAGATGAAAGAGGAAACAGTTGTAGTCCCCCCTCAGAACCCTGAAATCAGCATTACCACACCTCTGGAACCCAGAGGTGAAATTCACCTGAAAGACCAAGCCATCACTTCAGTCACGTTTGTTTCCCTCTCAACAGAACAGGAAAATGCACCTGCTGATTCCGACCTACCATTCGTAGAGACCAATATCCCCACTAATAATGAGATGAACACTGGAGAACTGACACAGGAGGAAACAGTCGAAGTCCGAGGAAGTATTGATGAGGATGCACCTATCCAAGACTCATATCCCCAATGTGAAGTCACTCAAGCATTTGCGGAAGCTGCAGCATACCTCTCAGAATAGCTCATCCAAATCCTGACAGTCCCAAAATAAGCTGTGGTGGAGACCATCATCCCTACTGAAGATGACATGTACTTTGAGGAATAAAAAGCAAATGGAAGTAGTGCTAGAAGGTGTTGATGAAGACACAGTTTTTAAGAAATGTCTTCTGAAATTAAAAAGTCACCGAAGCACGTGTGAAAACTGTTCTGTTCCCAAATCATCCATGAAATCTCAAGCACAACTAAGGAAGAGCCTTTTTGCCTGTTCAGGATAACGCTGAGAAACTTACACAGATAAAAACTGAGGTTGCACCAGAAAGTACATATCTGTGTTTCTAACCATTTTTTTTTTAACTACGGTAATCAATTTGATGCCGTACCTGTTAAAGATTACAAACCCTTTCAGAAAACATCTACTAAAGTTAAAATCTCTAAGTCATCTAAATATGCTTAAGCACAACCCAATAGTTATGTGGAAAATCCAACTGTCTCCAATGTGCCCACAGAGGAAAATGAAAGTTCACATGAAGAAGAAACTGTTATGGTTATAGAGCTTTTTGTTGAATGGGTGTCCAAGAACCTTAAAGTTTGTAAAATCAGATCCACGGAATGGTGTGATTTGACAGCAGAATTATAATAAAATAGGAGCTGGTTTCAAGAAGCTCAATCTAAGATGAACCATTTGAAGAGAACATTATCCAAACAAAAAGAAAACCAGGATCAAGATATTGAAGAGTATTTATCTAGAATTAATATTGATATCTTAGACGTACCTCTTTTTTAGGTGATCCGTAAGGATAGATTGAAAACACCTAAAAACAAAAGGAGCCACACAAGAATCAATTAATGAATTTGATGCTTTTTAGCAGCTTCTTTGTGTACAAGATTGGCATTGAAGCTGTTGTCACAAAAATCATTTTAGAAGATGAAACCTTGCCTTTTGATCTCAATGAATGATGCATCAGAGATTACCGCAGAGGCCAAATCAAGCTTAGCCACAATAGAAAAGAAGTCGAAGGAATGTTGGTCAGACCAAATGTCAGAACACTAGCAGAAGATGACAGCTTTACTGATGACTGGAGACTGTGTACATCTATTGTTCAAGAAACACCTTACACACTTGACATTTTGACCATATCTCATCAGGTTAACAGATCACCTTTGTCATATAAGTAGATCCATTAGAGAAGTAATAGTTCAATACAAAGCATATTTTCTCTTGTTATAATTTTATTTGACTCATTGTTATATTGCTTTTTTTTATATATTTCTTTTATTATTATACTGCGTACACTTGCAGTACATGAAACTGAATGCGACTGTTTTGACCATATTACGGCACATTTTTTCATAACAGTGACTTACGATTCCTTTTTGTTTTAATTTACAATAATGTTTCCAAGTCTCCAGTCCAGATCTGGGTTGGCGTCACTTGATTGACTCTCTGGTCAGGTTTTTCTGTGTTGATTTCTTCCCATCTTTGGAAGTGTTTTGTAAAGTTTACATCCTCACATATTTAGAACTTGACTGAAAAAATTAAACTGATGTTCAATTAATTAAGAGATAGTTTAGACAAAGACGCTGGATTCATTGAAGAATGTTAGTTTTCTTCAGCAATGACAAAAACGTAGAGTATATATTACAATTGTGATTAATTTTTCATTTGTCAAATAAAATACTAACACATCAAAATTATAAAGATTTTTTAACGACACAAACATATGCTGCACAAAAATCCGACAATAAACAACAGAGAGAGTTGCTAGGGGTAAAGTGCAGGAGTCGGTGTCCAGGTCAACCACCGTCCACCATGATAGAATCCAGACAAGTCAAGTCACCTACAAGAGCTTCAGTAGACGCAACAGGGTTGACAAAGGAAGTCAAAAAGGAGCGAACAACTGGAACGGATCAGTGACAACGGCAGATGAATGGGAGAAGGCCGAGCAGGACCCACAGCGATGAATGGGAGAAGGCCGAGCAGGACCCACAGCATTGTGGCACACAACAGCATGCTAACTGAGCTGAGCTATTGTTTTTCTCCCTGCCTTTTTAGTTTACAATGTTTGTAAATGTCACAATATGAAATAAAGGGCTCTTTTTCACTGTGCCGTAATTTTATTGCACTAATGTATTTCATGCAAAGTAAAACAATGTCTAGCATAAATGACTGTATCAATGATCAAACGACCCTCAGTAAGTACCTTAGGGCTGAATCAGACCTCACATTAGCTGACTGATATCCCATATGTGTGAAACTTAAAAATTCTGAATTAAAATATAACCTTTGAAAATGTGCATAGGCCTACTGTTGTTACATTATGTAACATGTACACGTTGTACGTACATGTACAGTAATTGAACAAATGAGTGAAATCAGCTCCTCTGAGTCATTACAGCCACGAGGCCTACTCTCTCTGTCTTTTCCTTGGCAAATATTCAGTCCTTTCGCCCTGATTCATACTTGGTGATAGCAAACGGTGAAATGAGGCTTTGTTCTTCCCACCTATGTTGTAGCATCCAAACACTACGCAGTGATTCACCACACAAATTTATCATTTCAAATGTTCAATGATAACCAGAACAAAACAATGCATAGACCTCCACAACGGCTGCCAAGGACGTATCAAGGTGTGCATGATATCACAAAACACTGCTCTACCTGTACATGTGTTTCATTTGATCTCCAGTGATGAATAAATGAATGCTTCCCTCATCATTATATTCTAGTGTTATGCTGAAGACGACATTGTCTGAGACCAAGGGCTCTTTTAAACTGAGACATTCCAGCCAAATTAACAATTAAATAACAGAAAACTCACCATTACAGATTTGCATGCAAATGACCAGATCCAATCCAATCCGATCTGATCAGGAAGCGGTTAACTTCAAGCTCTGCACTTGAAGATGAAGATTACTGCAGTCGTTTAGGGAAAGTGGGATCTTAGTGACGTTTACTGATGTCTTTATTGCTTTACAAATTGCCTTTCTTTTAATCATCATCTAAATGAAGTTTATGAATAGCAAATAAATGCTCGTTGCAGGCGGTCTTGACCTAGAATGCCAAATTTGGATTAGAGAATGAAACAGTGATTTTGGATTACACTATTAGATTAACTAAAATCAAGGTTAGCCACTTCACAGGGTCTCACCATTAAGACAGCAAGGTTTTTTGATCTTCTGACAATTCTTGAGACACGACCCTCCGACATAGTTGAATATAAATGAGTGAGGGTGAGGGGGGTCATGCACGTTCATAATGGGGTTATTGTTTACAATGTGCAGAGTAGGCAGAGGCATGGTTGGAATTGTGCTCCCATCTCAATGCTGTTATTAAGACGCTGCTGCACTGCTCTACCACTCCATAACCCTCTAAAGGCTAACTCTGTGTGATGGTGCTTAGGACACAGCTAACCAAAAGCAAGAGGCACTGACAGAAGTAAAGAGTGGATCGCCAGACCAAACTGACAACGCTAACAGCACATCTGCTCAAGAGGAGACTAACTCAGAAGAGAGTCCAGTTATGAATTTCTTCAAAAATTTAGTAAGTGATGCATTTTAAAAGTAAATAAGAAAACCTGATCATATGCGTGCTTGTGGTATTTTGGTTGGTTTGTTTTCTATAACCAGATTAAATGTAAAATTTCTATTCAATTTAAACTTTAACTCTCAGCTCAACAAAAGTTATTTGTTTAATGTCTTCCAGCTGCTGATATTGTATGTAAAATAACACAATAAGAATTATCGTTAGCAGCTTACTCAATTTATTGTATCTACAATACGTATAACAAACTCTCCTCTGATGTACAATAGGCAGCTATTGTGTTTCCTCTTCATCATGCCGTCGTTTGGAACGTGTAGCGTTTTAAAGAGTTACAGTGCCCTCGTGCCATGCTAATCAAGGTTTAGAACATACGGGAATGTGGTGGCCTATTGTTGGAGCCATGGTGTGAGCTCACAAGGGAGGCCTATGTGGATGGAAGTTTAGATTGGTGAAGATAGAGCGAGGGCAGGCCTACGCCATCTCCAGAGTACAATGGTTGCCACTTTGTCAGTGTACACAGTGTGCAAACATGTCCACAGACAGAGGTGGACACGTATTTTATTCTAAAGACTTATTCTTGCTATTATGGACTGACATTCAATATGTGCCTTATGTGCAGCTTCAGCATTTCAAATTACTCAGATTTTTTTTTTTACACTTGGGCACAATATTATTTTATTTGATGTTTTTCTTTTATGACAGAATTTAACGCTGACTGTCCCTTCCGTTGTTCGGCAGATGACTCCCACTAAAACATCCAAAAAGGAAACTCCTGAAGTCTCAAAGGATCAGGTGACCAATTAAACTGAACTGCATGATCAGAGATGATAACAATCGAGAAAACAGGACATCAGGGGTCTCCAAACCGGTCCTCTAGGCCCACTGTGGGTCCTGGTTTTTGCTCCGACCGATCCAGCACATACAGCTGAACCAATGAGGTTTGTGCTAAAACCTGACTGCAATCAACTGATTGCACTTGTAAAACACCAGAATGGTGAAAAGGTGTCTTCTTATTTGGTTGGAATGAATTCCTCCACTCCTTACGGGCCTTTGTGGAATAGGTTGGAGACCCCTGCTTTACATCATCACTGTCAAGCAGAAACCTCTTATGTTCAAATTCGAGTTTTTACAAATGGTCAGTTCCAACATGGGTCATTTCCTTTTTTTCTTTTTTGGAATTTTATTTCATATTAAATGACAGTACATGTATTTTACGTTAATGACCAATCAATAGCGTTGAAAATGAATTGCTCTCTTGGACAATGCAATGCTAATGACCATCTCTGAAAAAGATATGGCCATTGGCTGTCAAGGAGTCTGCTCGACACCTATTTATTTATTTACTTTTTTTTATTTTTATTATACTGATATCCAATGGCTACTTCAAACGTGTCGTTCCTCATAATATTCACTTTCACGCGTTACACATGGGATTGGTGATAAAGTGATTACGGTAATACGCAAAATGTGTCTTGCTGGCATGCACTCCTCATGAAATCATTGTTTAGTAAACAGAAAGGAACCAGTTTTAAAAAGCAGAGTCAGTGTTGCTGAATTTTTATTCCAATTCTTTATGCTACCTATATTATGACGCAAAAAAAAAAAACTTTCCACCTAATTTCTGCTGATTGACATTCAGTGGCGCCACCAGGGGGTGGCCAGGGGTATAAATTGGTTGGCCACCCCACTGGCCACCTTACTTGCCAGTATATCGTTAGATTGTTGGAGCATCAGTTATGCATTTCATCCCAAATGAATGCATTTATTTTGAATTGTTAAGTGTAGGGCTGTCAAATCTATCACATTAACGGGCGGTAATTAATTTTTTTAAATTAATCACTTGAAAATATTTATCGCAATTAACACATTCGCGATACGACTTATTCACGCATTGCCGCAAACAGCCTACAATGGTGCCACTTTACTTATATACAGAGATAAGAGGCAGTGTCACGTGAGTGGAGTAGTTACAAGCATTCATTGGGGCCGTGCTTTTAATTGGCAAAAGCTTTGTCATCTCTCCCGCAGCAACTATAAATATTGTGGGAAGCGACGTGTGGAAGAATGACAGGAGTTGAACTTTTTCTTAATGCCCTGTAGTGTACCCAACGCAGAGAACCACACACAGTCATGGTTGCACCACTTCCCATCATGCATTTGAGCAAAACAGTTAAGTCGCTACAGTATCATTTACTGAAAGCTCAACAAATACACTAGATGGCAACATCTAGTCACAATATACAAACTCACATTTGTCCTTTAAGAATTACAAGTCTTTCGATCCGTGGATCCCTTTCACAGAAAGAATGTTAGTAATGTTAATGCCATCTTGTGTATTTATTGTTATAATAAACAAATACAGTACTTATGTACAGTATGTTGAATGTATATATCCGTCTTGTCATATCTTTCCATTCCAACAATAATTTACAGAAAAATATGGCACATTTTAGAGATTTTCCCCTGACCTTTTTACTGCAATAATATAATGAAAACCTGATATTATGGCTTTTAGTTTTGGCCACCCCAAGATTTTAAGTGGCCCCATCTGGCCACCCCTATGAAAAATTTCTGGAGGCGCCACTGTTCACATTGTGATCATTTTCCGTTTGCCATATCATCCAGCCCTGAAATTAAACAATGAAAGTACTTTTAAAACATTTTCAAGTATTAATTTATTTAAAAATCGATCTCCAGTAGGCAAAGGTGTCCTTTCAATAAAATATTCACACCTCACCATCTTCATTATAAGATTTTACACCATACTGGACGTAAAAGATTCTCAAGGTTGTCACATTGTTTTATCAAACTGTGCTGACAACCTTGAATAATGACCATGAAGTTTTGAGCAGATGATGTATAATGCTGTAACGATACTTTATTTCCTTCGACACAGCCTGACTTCTGCAAACGGTCAAAATCAGAAGGCCAAACTAGCCGTTCATTGATAAGTTCAACTATTTTCAATGTTGATTGTTAAGTATCAATGTAATGCTTAGATGCCAACATGGTTTTTTAAATGACAGGAACCTGGAATGCTTGTAAGCATCCATTGACCACGAGAAAGGTATTTTCTTCACAAATATGTGAGCCATTCAGCCAAAACTAAATCTTTGTCGCACAGTGCAAAAATTGCATATGACTATTGTACAGAGTTAGAATTTCATTACAAAAAATGCTTTCTGAATAAAAGCTCACCTCAGAACCATGCACATCAACCTTAGCATCTTAAAGTTGTGTTGGTGCTTTTGTGAAAAGATCCGTCCAAGCATTAGGAAAATATTAAAATAAATGAAGGAAGAAAGAAAGAATTGAAGAGTTTTTTTTAGTCTTTCACAATGTTTTCAGATGTCATTTTTAAATGCAATTCCCCAAGGAACATTGACAAACTCAGGGAAGTGTGCCAACCATTCCATAAATGATCAATCTGTTGATCAGTATTTAATGTCTTGGCTTAGGACTGGGTGCCATTTTGTTTGAGCTGTTGAATTTGTTGTAACTAAATGAATAAATAAATAAAAACACTTAAAATTGAAAATAAATTAATAGATTTAAAAAAAAAAAAAAAAAAAAAGCATGAATCATATGGATATTTGAAAGCCAATTGTGTCATATTTTTAGATTACACGGTCTTGAATTCTCCACAAATTTAAAGGAGGAAAATGAGATTACTGATTGTCAAGTATTTTTTGTAGTTTTGGCAAGCTCATCAAAAGCACAACAAGGATCTCATAAAATCTCAAGGATCTCATAAATCTCTTTAGCAACGTTATAATCGTCACTATTAGTGTTTTACTTGTTATTCAGTACATGTAGTTTTCAGCCTTTTTTGAGACTTTTTGTAGTACAGATGTTTTTTAACGAATTATTTGAAAAATTATAGTAAAGTGAATCAAAACTGATGGCAAGGTCTTGTTTTCTTTCTTTTTGCTGTCAGTCACCAAACATGTAATGTGATTGAAATAAAATTTAATTATAAATAAACAACAAGTAAGACATTTAATTGGTTTTAGACTAAAAAAAAAAAACTAGTAAAATATGACACGATAGTGTTCTTCATAGGACAGCAACATTAAAATGAATAAACAAGTTGTAGTGAATGATATTTTGCTAATACAGTGATTCGTTTAGACTTTGGTTTAGTCAGACAAGCCTTCTTTTTAGTGCGGCTGAATGGGATGTTTTTATGGCTTCTGGTCATTTTTGCTGATCTACTCTAAACTGCTGCCTCTTTTGTTGCTAAACAGAGGCAGAGGGAGAGCCAGTCAGCGACAACCACCACTGTGAGCACATTGTCTATTTCCTCCTAAAGCCATTGGGCTACTTCTGTGTTTGTGTTGGGTTCACCTTCTGTTAAAGCTCCTTGTTTTTTTTTTTTTTTTTTTTTTTTTTTTACTATTGTACAGTGAAAGTTTGAATACCTTGCAATGGTTGCTTTATTGCACTGCTTTATTGAGCACAGTAGGATGATGGTTATTGGGTGGGTATCCAAATTCAAATCACAGTTTGATCATATCTGTAGAGTTTGTGTGTCTTCGCACATTTGTGTGGGTTTTCTCTGGGTATTCTGGCTTTTTGATCACATCTTGAAAAAAAAGGTTTACCTAAAATAGTTTACCTGAAGCTTCCAAATTGCGCTTAGGTGTGAATGAATATACTGTAGTTGTTTATCTTTAGGTACCCAGTGATTGACTGACCAGAGCGTACCTCGCCCAGTCAGTTTGTCTGAAATGATGACAAGAGCTATAGAAAAAAGAGTGTATTTTACCTTGATGACAAGAATTCTAAGTCTGTTTCTCTCCCAAGGTTGCACAAGTTTCTGATCCTCCTGCAGCTTCTAAGGGAATGTTAATCCCACCACCTCCACCACCAGAGCTTCCAAAAGTGGAAGTCAAAGCAGAGCAAAGTAGCAAATCAGCAAAGCCCACCACCTCCAAAGAAACAACAAAAACTGTGGCAAAAAGCACGGAATCATCCAAAGGGAAATCAACCAAAGATGTTCTCAGCAAATTCTTCCGTCCAAAGGTAATTTATATGATTAATATTTCATTATATGTGATAAACTGTATCTGAAGATGAATATGTTCCAAAATTGTATGACTTTAAGGTCAAATCGACACCCCAGAAAAATATGCCATTATATTGTTTACATCTGTCTGCCTTGTGGAACCAAGCTTATATGAAGGGATCCACTTTAGTATTATCATTCAGGCACAGCATTCGAAACAGGTTAAAATAAAGATGATCAAATTAGAATGCCAGCATTATTTGAATTGTTTTCATCATGGTTTTTGGGAGGTGAGCGGTATTTCATGCGCATTGAGAAGATAATTCATCACTAGCCTGCTCTAAATAGTGAAACAGTGCAACGGACTGAAATACTTACACCTCCCCTTCTAAATTTCACTCACCCCCCGCTGTTTTACATATAACATACATCTAGGCAAACGGGCGGATTTGAAATTTTTGTAATATTTATTATTATTATTAGGTTTTGTTTTATTTTGTTCTCAATTGCCTATGATTATAAATCACATTATTTTGAAACTTTTGAAGTTATATTGCTCTTGGCATTTACATGGTGATATGTAGATTCAGATTCAGATTCAGAGTTTGTTTGTCAATATCAGGATAACAGCGAAATTCAGATTGGAGTTCCAACAATACTATGGGTTCATTTCCATTAAAGTGCTTGGTGCAGAGCAATAAAAAAAAAAATGGTGACTTTTTTTTGCTATATGTCTGGCAGAATAAAGATCCATTTGAATTAAGTTTGACATTTATCTTTCATGATACTATTTGATTTAGTTATTCAATTATAAGCGACTAAAGTTCAATTAAATGTTATTTTTATTATAATATTTTGTCATTGATGTCTAGTTTTCTTAGAATAAATTAATGTTTTGCAAAACATGTATTGCATGAAACTATTGATTGTTGGACAAGTTAGGTGAGGTTTGCTATTAACAGCGTTGATGCTTTATAGTCACTTATCTTTTGATAAGAATTGTTTCAATGTGCTACAGACTAACAAGGAGACACAACTGCAAGAAGTAGAGGCTGAAGTAATTCCCATTGTAGAAAAACAGGTAAACTCATCCAGCAGTACTCTGGAAGTGTGTAAATTTATTTGTAGCTATTTTTAAGCGTCAACTAAATATTTTAATTATTAATTTAAAAAATACAATAATTTCGCCTGCAGGAAACTCCTGATGATGTGCAACAAGCAGTAATAGAGGTTGAGGTAATTCACTGAAAGTAAATATTTGATAAGCGACCCTAACGCGTTTTAAAAAATGTTTTTGTTTGAATTTGCAAATGAGGCTGAAGAACCTCAACAGACACCAGAAGAGGCAACACTGATGGTTGTAGAGGAGAAGGTAAATAAGCAGAAATGTGGTAATAAAAGTTATCTATATTTTGCAACTGCTCACATGACGTGTAATATAGGAGTACATACCTTTGGTATTCGGTCCAAATTTTCGAGAAAATGCGCCTCTCAAGTGACACAAAACTTCAAATGGCAAGGTCAAAGTGCCAGCATTTATCAATTACTTCTAGAGGTGTAGAATATTAAGCTTAGTGAAAAACATATTATTTATGATACAATTAAAGGGGAGTAACCATGTTCCACATATATGAAGAGTTAGCCACAAATAATTCTTTTTTCTGCAAGAGAATTAATTTTACAGATTTCTATTAAGTCTATGTATCTAACTGGCGACTGTAAATACCTTTGCCTTGGACGTAACAGCTATTGACTGGGTAAAGCTGCCATTTTTGGATGACGGGTAGAAAATATTAACATTATCATGGAAAAGCTGAGAAAAACAAAAAAAGGCAGCTCCTCATGTGCACAGGCTAGCACTCGCTAACAGTAGGTCTGCAATCAGCTACTGAATAGCAGAGCATACTCAATCATTCTGCCCATCTTCTGCATGTGCCAAATTCGTGGATCCGCCAACAAAAGTAAAAAATGTAATTCAGGGGCATAGCAAAGTGCTGCCTTTCAGGGAAAATTCACTGGTAGAATCAGTCAGCGGCAGAAACAAACTGTGTTCGCGGTTTCCAACAGCCACTAAAAAATACTATATTTTTTTTGTTAGAAGCGACTATATCCTATTCACTCAATATTGTGACAAAGCTGCTCGGTTGAGAAGATCAACAGACAGGCAGACAGATAGAAATGTTATTAAAACACTTAATAACTGTTCTAAATAATGGAGGGAAATCATGAAGTGTCTCCTTTAATACAGTGCTGTACTGTTTTGTGCTGTACTGATACTGTTACAGCTTGTATAATTACCAAATAAATAAATAAAAACAAAAAATTACAATTGCTACAGTATGACCCATGAACTCATTGTTTCCAATTCCATTTTTTCTCTTGGGGAAATGTGTACCCAAATAAGAAACATTCCACCAGCATTCTAGGAATTGATTTGATCCAATCATAGTGCTATTTAATTGGAATAAATCTAAAATAGCAAAAAATAACAACTGTATTAAATGTTGTAAGTCTGTTGTAGAGAATCTTTGATGGGAAAGCAACAAACTTTTCCTTTCTACAGATGACGGTAGAGGCACCGCAGCCAGAGGTAGAAAATGAGGTAACAATCTAGATTGGTTAGATTTTGTAGGTTTTCTACATAATATATTGCATGTATTATGAATCAGGATACTGTTTTATATTGATGAGGTAACTCTCCATGCTTTTAATTTATTGCGAGAAGTTCTTTTCCCCACCTTGCATCAGTTAATGATCCTGCACTTTTACCTCTTTATATTCCTTACATCCTCTTTGACTTGCAGGTTGTCTACTCTGGTCTTTAATTTAACAGCCTATCCGATTATTGGCTAAAATTCATTCTTCCAATTGACATAAAACTTCAGTAAGATCACATTCCAGTGCTGTGCAGATCCATATGAAGATCGAGGAATTTATTGCACTTTGTTAAAATTGCTATGTGACATTTTCTTTCACTTCTTCCAATGATTAACTGACCATTCTACTTCCACCAGTATTATAAACACTATCTTCAGTTCAGAGTGATCAAGGTGTGCTGCTTTTCTTTTCCTATTTGGTTTGGTTCCGGTCTCAATCTTTTCCCTATTTATTCTCACCTTTCAGTTATAGGTGTCCACTTTAATGATGTCCTTATTATCCTTCTTCTAAAATAGCTTGCTTTTTTAATTGTTATTTCATTTTCATGAGAAAAGGTGAATCCTGCTAAAGCTGGGACTCTGGAGGCCACTGCAAGGCCAGAACCACCCCCACCTGTTCACGAGGAGAAGAAAACGCCATCGAAGTCCTCATTCCTCTCTTTCCTCAAACCTAAAGTAAGAACTTATTGATAGTGCATTTTCTATTTCACTTAGAAACAAGCTGGCACGTTTTTTGTTGCGTTCAAGTGTAACATTCATGGTATTCACCACCTGTCAGTCATAGGACAGGCCCTACCAACTCATTCATTCACAACTACAAACAGTTTGGAATCATAAATTTTCGGAAGCCAATTGTCAGGGCAAAAATGTAGGATTTTCTTTTCAGTGTTTTCTGCATGAGCATGATAATTCTCAAAATGATATATTTCCCAAATACAGTATTTTTTTACACTTTTAAATTCAGGCTGCAAGCCGTGTGTTTGATGAGAGATCATCAGGTGTACTTGCAGGAAATTTACTGGTAACAGATGCCTGTGCCAATAATATAGCAGAAAAGATAAATGGTAAGACAATTTGACAATTTTGAGTTGCAACGTGTATTTGTACTGTGGAGGAAACAAAAATAAGCACGGGGAAATCTTCCTGACAAAATGGCCTGCATTGTTTATGATGCACCTTTTATGGTTTGCTCCACTCTTTTCAGGCTAGTGACCCCAAGAAGGCAAGCCCTGCCCCTGCCAAACCTGCAGACGCAACTTCTGCGGTAAAGGCCAAAGAGGAACCCAAAGCAACGGTCAAATCAGTCGAGGTGGTCATAGATGACAAAGTGGCCTCAGTGGCCACCAAAGCTGGTGACAGTGCCCGGAAGCCAGAGAAGAGGAACTCCATCCAGCTCTTCTTGAAACATCTGGTAAATTAAAACACAACATTCACAGCAAAAACTACCAAGTTACCAACAATATTTAGTTGTAAACTCAAGACTTCCAAGGAATCCCATTTTCAGTGATAATATCCTATAGCATTGTCACCACTAGAGGGCAGGAGTAGCTCGCCAGGTGACTAAAGCCAACTTCTGACACCTCCTAACCTTTGCCCAAGACCAGAACTCACCAAGACCAATACAAAAACCCAAAACAAATTGGGGGGTCGACACCGAGAGAGGATAAAGACGAAGATAAGCAGTGACTGAGACCATAAAAATCTATCAAAAGAAAAAAGAAAAAAAAAAAAACAGTGAAGGTTGCACTTATTTTAGTTACACAAAAATTAAATGTATTTTCTAACAATTGTTTTTCCTTAAAGTCATACCAATGGAGTTGAAGTGTCTGACCGGCAAGTGCAATACCCAGAAAAGTCCAAAACTTTGGAGTTAATCCTAAAACAAGACCAAGACCCTCAAAATGTGGTCTCAAGACTCGTATTGACAGATCTCGAGCATTACAACACTACTATTAACCATTTTTGAGCAGTTATTTTGTTTTTGTTTTTGTTTTTTTGTTTTTTTTTTGGGGGGGGGGGGGGGGGGGCTGTTGCATGCAGGTAGCTCAAATCTCACCGCCCACGTGCTCACATCTCTTCTCACCCGTTAGCTAAGCACATGAAAGCTCCAGCAGCGTTTGGAAAAACAAAACAAAACAGAAACATCATGTAGCTAGTCAGAGCCGCATGATGCTGAACAGTCAAAAAGCAAATTAATGAAAAAAGTCTCGCTACTAGTTGGAATTTAATTTTGAGAAATAACCAAACACCCGTAGATCATTTTTTACCTTCACTAGTCTCTATGATTTTATTATTTTTTGTGCTGTTAATATCTGATTTTTCAGACATTGAGAAAGTGAAATCTCAGGCGTATCACAGTTGACTTTAGCTGTACTGCTCTGAAGGTTTGAGATGATTAAATCAGATTTTATTTGTATTTTTTTTTTGTGTGTGTGTGTGTGTGGAGGAGCTGGAGGCTTACAGTAAAATTTTTAGCCTGGGGAAAAGATGTTAGCTTGTTACAACTCATCTTTGCTAACGACAACAAAGCAGCTGCAGCAGCTGCAGCAGCACACTTACCTGTGAGTAAGGCTTGGTCACCTGCTTTTTTTCTTTTTTCATTTCCTGAATCTTGGTGCTTTTTTGGTGGCCTAATGACAATATCTTGTGAAATAGCTGGCCATGCACTTTCCCTTTCCCATAGCCGAACTTCAAACTTCTTGTGTATAGCAGGCCCTTGCCCGAACTTAGCCATACTACGAGGATGACCTGTGAATTGAGAGTGCAAGAGCAGCCAGGAGGTTCTTTGAGCATGGAGTTGTTGAACTATCGTCACACTACATGCATACGCTCTTCAATTTTACTTTCAGAAGGACCTGCATTTTATTGTATGCTGTAAATTTCTATACATATTGTTATATTACAATATTCCATAAAAGATTAGTTGAATTTAACCATGTATGATGTCAATGTAAAAACCTACAGAACATCTAATAATTGGAGAATATAATTTCTCAGTTTTTTTTTAATGAGGAGATTCTATCTTGCACTTTATTCTATATTTGAAGTGATTAAAATTTCAAGAACTTATGACATATTTTATTGGTTGCACCGAAGCAAAATTAGTTGTATTGGATATTTTCCAGAATCACAGTTTCAAAGTGCATTGGGCGTCATGACTCCATGCACCCATTGCTGCCAACCCTTGTTTATGGGATGTTTAAAGGGGAACCAAATCTCAAAATATTTGTTTTCAAATCAAAGTATATGATGTGTTGCTTTTTTGTTGCTGAATATCTAATAACTGTATGGTTTTCTCAGTCCAATAAGTTGCCAAGCAATGGCTGACACACATCATATTCTCGCAACCCGTGAAAACACATAATCACGGTGGCTTTTTTAAGCTAGTTGACTATGTTTTATAAAATTGGGGTCTTTTATTTATTTTAATACTTTCTTTCGTTTTTAAGAAGAAAAACTGTTTTTTGCATTTAAGCAAACAACATGAGGCTATGCAGATCTGAAATATAACACATTTGGGTTTAGATTTGCCATTTACCTATTTGTATGTAGTTGAGAGATTTCAGATTGTAGTCATGCTTTATTTTCATTCATATATAAACATTTACAGTTGATATGTGTGTAAATAGACCAACACGGAAAATGTGGTTTGTCTCACAAACTAAATATTAGCTGGATACCCAAGGATTAGGGAGTTGAAAATACAGTATACAGTATATAAAGTAATAACTTCACTCTGGGTTCTGGTAACCCACAGTACGCCAATGTTTACAGGTGAGAATTGTCAAAATATTTATCTGAACCTCCCAAAAAGTGAAAATACAGTACTCCCATATGATTGCCAGGCTTTTGAGACCAGAAATTCTTCATGACACATTATAAAGAAACACTGTAAATGCCAAGAAAAGTCTGATCAATGTTCTAATGATCGGCAGGGTCAGAAACGTCATTCGACAGATGCTGGGGTCCAGACCGAGCCAGTGAATGTGGCTACAGCAGCCAAATGAGACCAGAATCAACACTCAAGTTCTTCTGTATAGACTCCTCTATCCTTATTTTTCTCTCTGGCTCATGTCTCCATTTTGTGGAACCATTTTAACAATAATTACTCTTTTTTTTTTTTTTTAATCCGTTTGACTGCTTAGAGGTACAGTATATACAATTGGGGGAGGGGGGTAAAAGTGAATTAGTAGAGTGGATAAACTGATTAGTGACAATGCGGGAAGATGTCCATTTTTGGTTTAATTAAGGACCTGACACATGTAATGGGACTCGCCTTGCTCGCCTAACAAACACTTTTTACAGGATCCACTAGCACACTTTGCTTCTACTGTAGGTGCTTAGTACCACACAGAAACCTTTCTTTGTTGTTATTGAGTCAACATTTATATGTGCTTGACATCATAGACTGCACTCAAAGATGAATTATGTAAGCTGTTCATCAATATTGACACCATCTCTTAGACCCTTGCTATGAATCACAATCGTTACTTTGTCTGGAAATGATTGCAATCTTAAAAAATAACATTCAAGTTGGAATGAATGCAAAATCATAGTCATTGTCATGCGTGCATGTTGTATGAATTGCAACTGATGCTATAGTCAACATAATGTTGCTATGTTGTGAACTGTCATTTAATGGCTGTCCTGTGGTATTGTCTTGTGCAATTAATGTTATGCTTTTGTCTGCTTCATGTCTTTACATCTTTTAAGTACAATAAAAAGTTTGTTGTTTCTTGCTTAGCGCGAAATGTTAGAACTTCACTCAGAGTGGCCACTTCATAAAACACTGCTATGAGTCACTGAGTTTTGAAGATGCTAAGAGCACTTGGACGTGTGTGATTAACTTAAAAAAAAAAAAAAGTGTTTGACTAATCAATCACTTGCTGTAAATTCCGTCATTACTGGAATCATTTAGCTCAGTCACTGACAACAGCCAGGAAAAAAATATGAACTCAGCATTATGTATTTTATGAAGTAGCTCACCTATCTCGGGCTCAATGTTTACAGCCAGATGGCTGTGAATTAGTTAACATGACTAGTACTGCAGACTAGTAAGCTCTGGCACAATTTGCACTGGAAAGATCACTTATCCCCTGCAAAATGACCACTGTATGTTTACTCTGTTGATTTTCCTTGCCAGGACATTGTATTTGTACTTAATTTGGTTTATTTTTTGGCCATTTCTTTCTATACCAATCGCTTAATCAAAATTCAAAATCAAAAAGTCTGACCGTGGGTTTTTTTTTTTTTTTTTTTGGGGGGGGGGGGGGGGGGGGTCCTGCGGCTAACCAATGTGGATTTGTTTGGTTTATGTAATATTTTTACCAATTTTTATTGGTATTTTTCAACCAATCACTAACAAAAATATATTGGAGGTTGCCAATTCCTGCCAGTTCCTGGCAAAAGTCCGCCCCCTCACCTGGTCCGCAATATACAGCAAAATGGCACAGTAGGGTCAGTCGGCAGCCTGCAAGGTGGTGCCGTAACGTGATCTTAGGGGCGTAATGTACTCTTTAAAAACATATCATGCTCCTTGGGTGCGTAACATGACTGAGCAAGGTCCCTAACAAGAGGTGGGTAGAGTAGCTAAAAATTTCCCTCAAGTAAGAGTAGCGTTACTACAAAATAATATTACTCAAGTAAAAGAGGTCATCCAAAAAATATACTCAAGTACAAGAAAAAAGTATCCAGTGAAAGTAAAGCTCAAGTAATAAGTAACATTGTGAGTAACTGCTTATTTTTGGTTTATTTCTTTTAATTAATGGATTTTTTTTCTCTCAGCACAAACATCTTAAACTGTTGTTGTGATACTGTACAATAACCCATTACATAATCACATTAAGCCAAAGATATGAAAAAAAAAAGTCATTGAACTCCGGTGAGAGAAAAAAAGACAAATTAAGCATTATTCGTCCAAAGACCATGAGGCTCTCTAGTGTAGAAAATAGTTCCTAGTTTGAATAGTGAATACAGTAGTTCCTTCATAGTTACTATTATGAAATTAAAAAGATCATATTTCCAGTTTTCCGTGGTCATTTGGTGCCAAATACAAACTGGGAGAGAGGTTTAAATCCGCACTTTCGAGTCATATTGAGGGCAGCGATCTATGTCAAATACTTCATTTTTTTTACTTTAAAGATGCCACGTAATTGAAAAGGCTGGCGTGGTCATAGAACGGCAAATTTGCATCAAATTGGTGTAATGGAGTCATGTGATTATTGTTGCGACGTCTCATTGGTGAAATTGGTAGAGCTACTCTTTGCATCCCTGGCAAAAAAATAAAATATAAAAATATTATATAAAATAAATCTAACATGTAGGATGAAGAGGAAAAATGTAACGACTGTTGTGTTGCCCAAAGTAGCGGAGGAAGAGTAGCGTTTTTTCTTCACAAATCTACTCTAGTAAAAGAAAAACATATGGCTTAGTAAAACTACTCTCAGAAGTACATTTTTCTCAAAAAGTTACTCAAGTAAATGTAACAGAGTACATGTAACACATTACTACCAACCTCTGTCCCTAACCAAACCCCAACCACGTCCCTAAAGCACGTTACGCCCTCGTCTCACGGTCTGCAGACAGAAACACTATAAATTGCATGATCCTCATCAAATCTAGACAATAACCAGGTCAGAACAGCAATGCCTAACATCATATGGAAGATTCCAGGGTTGGCAAGTTATTCAGCTGTCCTGTCTACATCATATGGAAGATTCCAGGGTCGGCAAGTTATTCAGCTGTCCTGTCCTGTTTTATCCACCTTTACTTTGTTCATCATCCCAACCATCGAGAAAAAAAAATAATAATAAATTTTAAAAAAAACATCCCAGATAATACAAATTTAGAGGGAAATACAAAGTAAACTGGAAAAATATGGATGAGATTCCTCATATTCATGTTTATCTTGAGATTAACCTTGCCTATATGTCAGAGAAGAGAAACAAAAGATGTTCCTAGGGCAATTAGTTGCAAAGGCTCTCACTGCTCAAAGCATTTGGTTTATGGTTTAAAAAACAAAACAAAAGAAAAACTAATGTTCATAGTCATTGTCGTTTTGTGTCACAAATATAACTGATAAAGAGTAAATTGGGTTGAATTAAAAAATATGTTTTTTCATCATACAAAAAACATTTAGATTTAACATTCAATTAAACTGCTTTTTTTTGGGGGGGGGGCTTTGAAAAGTGGGTCATTTTTTAGCAGTAGGACAAGTGAAGTAAGCAGGATATTAAGATCGCACAGGGGCTAAGAGGTTTTATATACTTATATACTAAACTAAAAGAAGCCTCAGCCTTTATGATGTCATTCCTGTGATTAGCAGCCTTGTGTAAGCCTTTGGAAGAATACATTTTGGATGGCATCCTCCGAGTGCAACTCATTCATCCTCTGTCAAGTGATGAGTCACGGTTCTTGCAGCCATAACTGTCACCTACCTCTTCTTTGTTATCAAGAAGAACCCTCTTGCGTTACCCTCCATAATAGGTGGATCATTTTCAGTTGTGCATCAGTGTAGTTGCAGAGGCAATGACGGAAAGAAAGTGACGACATCGCCTGAACAGTTTAACACACTCCCAGGTTTATGATGGAAAAAGCGGGAGGGAGGAAGTTTTTAGTTGAACAAGTTAGCAAGACGCCTCAAAATGTAATAAAATGCAACTGAACAGTTTCTCACCCCATGTGCATGTGTACGCTTTCAGTTCCCAAAAAATCATCCTGCGAGATTTTAATCTCCATTTAGCTCATCAAGATGTTGAACCTTGTGTTTTACTGTTCATGAGCAACAACATATTAAGTTGTAGAACAGATTTTCCCTTTATCAATTCAATAAGATCGACGCTTCTCCAAAATGCAGCTATCATTTTTTATTTGGTCACCTCTACATGGCCCTAAAAGTCTTTCCAAAGTTTGCAAGCTGTGACACTTCAGTGCAGCATTGCAGGCCCTCGTGGGAACGGTGGTGTGTATGGAATTAATCATGCAAAGGATTAGATCAGCTGCATGGACCACCATCCAGAGAGGTTCATCACAGGACATGAAGCTCAATGGATGGGCAGGCCTTGGTGGAGGCCTCCTGTCGCCTTTAATGTGCGTCATGTCACTGCACCAAGCGAAAAAGGCTGCTTGCTGGTGTAGAGATCAAACTACGGAAAAAAAGAGAAAACAGTTTCAAATAGTAACTCAAAACCTCTGCTGGCCTCGTCCAAAACATCAGCGCCTGCAGTGTGAATTTTGGGAGGCATTGTCATGGAGACGCTCTTTAAATGTGTCAACAAAAGGCATCTGAAACTGATACTAGCAGAATACGTGTAAAAACCGAAAATTATCCTTAAAATTATATTGAATGAACCCAATTTAACCCTTTCAGGCTTACTCTAAAAATTTGCCTGACAATGATGAAGCATTAGAATATTAGAATACAGCAGGTCCTAATTCAAAACAAAAGTCCAAATCAGTGTTTTACGGACTGTAGCCATTCAGGATGACAAATCAAACACAGCATTTCATATTTTATATGTATTTGTCTCATTATAAGTACCTCCAAAAAAATAAATATTGCACCACACTTTTGGCAAAGTAATCTTGGATAAATTCAGGTTAACCTGCAAGTCTAATAAGGACAAGCGCCATTGAAAATGAATGAATAGATTGATCGAATGATATGCAGTCGTTTTAATTGATCAAATTCACTTACCTTCCTTTAAAGGCAGTTGTAATGAAGGCTGAATGCAGAATATAAATAATGTGAAACACATCAATAAAATCACATAATTAATTACGATATTGATATAAACACATTGATAACATTCAAATAAATGCAACATACTCAACTTGTAATCAACTTAGCTGCTATAAGGAAATATGGGTGGCATTACATTCACTCAATATTTTTATATTATTACCTCGGCAAAAGCGGTTATCTAGAGTTTATTTACTATTTAATTTACAATTAAATATTGATTATTGGTTCTCTTTCTTCCATTTGCTATATGTATGCAGGATCACATACATGTCTGTGCCAAGTTTAAACCACATCTGATTGTATTTTTACACATATTCAGTATATACTGTATACTCCAGTTAGGTTGTAATTTGTTGTAGACTAGAAAGCTAAGATAAAATCATGATAGCGTATCCGTATATATTTCTGAATTCAAAAGAAAACAAAGTTGTTCGTTATTGTAGATTTTCAAGGTGACAACATTAGAAATCTTTTTGGAAGTCATCGCTCATCAACAAAAACTATATGTCAAGTGTTTACTCCAAAGTCAGAAAAGTAAGATTTGAGAATTTTTCCATTGATGGGAAATTAAAAAACTGCCTTAATCCACAATGAAAGCTACAAGAGTGTGGAAGGAGACCTTATATTATCACTCTCATCACACACTTCTTCAGGAGCCATCATGAAAGAAGGGGGGTTGGGGGCCATGAAACTAGAGGAGAACAAAGAAGTCAGCTGCTCCTGACGAGTAAAGACATAAAACATGTGGCCTTATGCATTCATTAATTCTTTATGAACATGTTTAACTTAATTATTTTCTTGGTGGAAACAATTTTATTTTTTGTTGGTTTGAACAGCATCAAAGGGAACATCAATCCAGTCTGATAAAAGTAAACAACAGTAAATTTGTTTTCATTTTGCACTACAGAATGCTAACCAGTAGAGGTAATTAAAACAACAATTCTTTTGTGTAAAACAACAAACATGCAAAGTGTGTAAGAAAGGATAAAGACTACTATACAGTGTTGTTTTGTGTGTAGAAATTTATGTGGATCTTGTTCATTTATAAACCTTGAGAATCTGCAATTGCGAACAGCTTTGTTTTTAGAGTGGACGTGTTCTTTTGAATTTGTTTTTAGAGTGGACGTGTTCTTTTGAATTCAGAAATATTTCTGGATAGGCTGTGATGATTTCACTTGAGCATTCCAGACTACAACAAATGACAACCTGATTATCCAGTATGTACTGTAAATGTCTAAAAATTCAATAAGATGGGGTTTAAACTTGGTTTAGATATATATGAAGTAAAACAAATTGATATTAATTAACTGAAGCAAATAAATGCGAACTTTGGACTTATTTTTTTTTTACCTTTTAGCGCATTAAGATATTTATGTTGTCCCCTCTTCCCATCCATGAAGGCCGGTTGATTGGGGCGCGGGTGGCCTGGGGGACCACCCTGGATCCCTAGGGGTGGCGATGGCCCCCTTGCTGGGCTGCGGGAGGAGGGATGGGCTGCGCTGGCTCGCCCCCCCGGATTGACTGGGAAAGGGTTGGGGCCCGAGGGTGGCACCGACGCGGCATCTCCATTCGCCTGCGGGACCATCACATGTTAGATGGGACTCACGCATAACTAGGTGAAATTAGACACACTCAAGTAGGAAACCTCGGTGTCAGGATTAGTGAAGAGACAGCATTGAATAGGATGCCAACATACTCACACTTGCAAGAGATTCACACAAATACTGGGTTCTAGACCACATGGCTGATTTAGGTATACTTCTCCCCTTCCAATCACTTATCTCTCAGACACCCCCCCCCCCCCCCCACCACCACCACCACCTCTTTCCTTGGTTATCAGGCCCCTCACAATGCGTCAACCGGAAATACAACTAACAAACGATAACTCCAACATATTCTTAGTTAGTTAGAGTACGTGTTTAATGTATTTCTGGTTGTTGTTTGTACTTTTTCTGTCTCTCTCTCTCCCTCCTTTCTTTTGTTCCCCCAAAACCCCTTCCTCTTCGCTGCTTTCTCCCAATAAACGAGGTATGTTGAATGATCACAATGGATGTATGTCATACTCCAATGTGATACATTAAAACTGTTTAGATCAATCGGACACTCAGATCTCCATTCTCCGTGTCAAGCAGCTGAGCAGGACAGGTTAAAGAAAAAAAAAAAAACTATTTATGTTTTGAAAAAGAAACTGGACAAAGTTCAACCTTACAATTCACACATCAAGCAATTCATCAAATAGCACAGACAAGTTCAAACTTCAATCCATTTAATACTCATTTTGTAATGTGTATTTCAGTAGTGACACTGTTCAAAAGATGGCAGAAATGACTGTGTGTTATGACAACTGTTGACTTTGTGTGTTTAGTTGATGCATGGTTATTGAAATACTTTATTCAAATATATTGCTCATTCAGATTTTTGTATACTATAGTACATTATTATTTATATATACTGGCAAGACCAGTTGTGTGCTTATACAAATCCACTATTCACCTTTTGAAAAATGAAATATAGTGGCTAACAAAAGGTGGACTGCAGAGAAGTCAAACCTATGTACTTTGGCCTCACAAATGCTCTTTGTTATAATTTTCCTCAGCTGGGCGTGCTTAAACATAATGCTTGCCTTTGACTTTAGGCACCCAGACTGTGAGCAGTGTGGCCAACTGAATATACTGATTGATTGTATCATTGTACTGTATGTGTGTGGCTTTTAAACTGCTATCAATGCCTGCTGTCTGGCTGCTTTGATGGGTGGAGGATGGGCTGTTTCTCTCCACACACTGTTCCTTCTTTACTGTAAACTGTAAAGTATCTCATTGGGGGAAAAAAGTCAGTGAACTGTTACAGATTTTATTCACTTTGAGAGTGGATGCTTCACTTTAAACCATTTCCCCCTAACTCTTCCACACATGAACTCAGTTGTAGGCAAAGATGTATTTATTTATGAGGGGTGCGGGGGGGGGGTCATTATTAAACTCAGTGTCTTGAAATAGGAGGAAGCTGACTCACTCAACCAACCTGCTTCTGTAGAAAAAAAAAACACTCCTCATGTAACTGTGAAAAAGTTGGAGGTGGCCCCTCCCCCACCCCCACATGGTGGCAAAAGAGGAAGAGGAGTTACAGAACTTCATAAGGTGGATAAAACTTAAAGTGAGTTATTAATGCCCTATCGTTTTGTTTATAATGAATGAAAATACGCCAGATTAAACTGTACGGAGCGTCGGTGTGCGGGGTGCATTTAAGCATATAAAAACGTGATCAAATGGCTTTCACAGCTGATGACTATCGTGACGTCGACATGGCAACAAGCACCGGGTAACAATATTGCGAGTTCCGTAAACAATTAGTAAATTGCACATTGAAAATAAATCGGGAGTTATCTTTTTACTTTCATCTCAGCTGTTTATCGCCACCACGTGACATCACTCGTCTTCGGAGGGAGGACGCGCGTGCGCGTGAAGGAGGTTAGTAGAAGAAGAGTGGCGAAGGGGGTGGGGGTCACCGTGCACGCGCCTCATCTTCGTCCCAACGGCTGACAAAAATGATTGGAACAATTTGTTGGGGGCGGAAAGGTGAGTGAACCGAGCAGGACAGAAAGAGTCAAAGAAAACTTTGAAAAGATCACTGATCACCCCTTGACAAACTACAAAGATAAAACAAAACCCAACAAAAGTCTATGTTATTATACCGGAAACGGGAGAGGAGAGTGGTTCGGTTTTGTTTCTTCCTTCTTAAAAAAAAAAAAAAAAATACAACTTGTAGACTGTTAAGTCGATGTTTGGATCCCGAGCGCACCACAGATCCGCCCGAAGTAAGTACACGTACGGTAAAAGAGTTTGTCTTCCTAATGTGAATGAGATCCAATTGATTTTGAAAACATTTCCACATGTGCACGAGAGGCAGATAATAGAAATGTAATAGGACGTTTCTAAACAAAAGTCTAAACTCGGGCTTCGATAACCGAATAATACGTTAGCAAAGAAGACAAGCTTCCTGGATGAGACGGTGGCTGAAGTGGCAGTTATTCACTTTTGTTCACCTTGGACGTGCATGTAACAATAAGGATTGTTTGCTCGTACTTGACAAAATCCTGGGGGAGCGTTTGGTGTGGAGCACGTGACGGCAACGACTTCTGTAAATGGTAATGTGTGAATTATGTGAGTTTGCCCTAGTCTTGAACGTTTATGGACTAATTTACCTACTGCCACAAGTCGATGACGTCACTAAAACCATCACTTTGGGTAAGTGGCATTGAGTGTCTTTTAAAGCAGAAAGTCGTTGCTTTGTTCGCTTTAGTTGGTGTAAAGACATTTTCAGCAGTCATTATAGGAGATTGATAATCCCAATGTATCTGGGTGGAAGGTACATAAAATTTACGTTTTTTTTTTTTTTTGCTATTCAATGGCTGCCATTGATGGTGAAAGACGTACGACCCAGTTATGGATTGAACCTCTTCGAGTGATAAATTCACAGCAGAAGGAAGAAAGAACCCAATGATTGAACGTCCATCAACACTATTGATGGCACTGAAAGAGTTAACTGCCAGTTATATACAATACGTATTTTAATAGCTTTGCACAAGAAAACAAAAATAATTGATTTCCTTTTATAAATTTACATAGGGCTTTGTATAGTCATCTATTGTAAGACTTAAAGTAATTCCATAAAAATGTTTTTAGTTTCATTTGTTCCAAAGAGTCAGTCTGCCTATCAATAAATCAATTAATCCGGTTGTGTTGTCATCTGCAAAAGTAACACGTCGATTTTGATAAATTGGGCAATAGAACAATCTGATTCTGCATTTTCAAAGTAAAACGCATTTGGCAAAAGTATAGATACTATCAAATTAAATTTATTTACATAGCCCTTTAAAAAAAAAAAAAAAAAAAAACCTGAGAGGCCCTCAAAGTGCTTTACAACAAAGCAAAAATTGACTCCCAGAAAATTGTAGCATTCATGGCCAAAGCAAGAATCCATTCCACTTACTTTCACCCCTCAGAATCGTAGTGTTTGTTCATCAAACCATCAATCACTCTAGTAGGGTCGGCCAAAAATAAGGCCGTAGTCAAATTACAGAAATTACTTAGTTAAGCCCAAATGTTGAAGAGCTTGATGAGTATCTTATTGTTAAAGAAGGATATTTCAAGCATTCACAAGGTTTAAACTGTTTAACAAATGTTTGTTTTTTAGAAATATGTACCATTGTAACACAAAATATTCAAGTGTAGACCCATTTCGGCTTGGACACAACCTCATTCAATGCAGCAAATGATGGTGCCAACTCCATTGATAAAGCAAGAAATTTCACTAATTAACCCTGATAAGTCATACCTGTGAAATGAAAACCATTTCAGGTGATGCCTTTTAAAGCTCATTGAGAGAACGCCAAGAGTGTGCAAAAGAGTAATCGGAGCAAAGGGTGCTAAAAACATTATTTTTTAAAATTATTTTCATTTTTTTCCTAAGTACATAATTACACATGTATTCATAGTTTTAAAACCTTCAGTGAGAATCTACAATTGTCACTAGTCATGCAATAAAGAAAACACACAAATGAGGTGTCTCCAAACTTTTGGCCTTTCATGTAAAACTCAAACAATTTAAAGTAAATACTGAAGCAGATATGAGTTGAGGCTTCAAAGAGCATAGTAACACGATTTTTTCCGAGTCTTTGTCAACATTTGAGTTGTGTAGATGTAGTGGTACAATGTTCATTTCAGGAAGACCAAAAAGAAGTGACTGCAATAGGAGGATCTTTGTTGAAATATATTTGCGGCAAACATAATGGCAGGGACTGGAGACGCCACAAACGGTTAGCATCTCCAATTTTAAAAGCATCTCCAATTTTAAAATATGTATTGACGACAGGACAAAATCGATATACTGTAATTATAAGTCCTACAATTAATTTGTTACAAGGAAAATTGGGCCAATTTCTTTTGTGAAGATTTATTTTGCCGTCGTTGTGCTGAAAGTCTCTAAATAAATAGTCACTGGAATTTACAAAGACTAAAGTGAGCCAAACAAACCCTTTCAGTATCTACAGGAATCTTCGGAGCATCTGGGGTTCTGTAAGATTAACATACTTTGTCAGAGTAGCAAACTCATATGCAAATAAAGCGCTTTTCCACACATTAAATGTTGCTCAAAGCGCTTTGTAAAAGTTCTTAAAATACTCGTTAAATTATGAACGTAGTTGTACACTAACCTTGTGTGGCATACACTAGACTGCATTTGATACAAATGTGTAGATTGAGGGAATATTTATGTCAATTCTGTGTATAACTGGAGCAACAGTTAACTCATTCACTACCAAACATCACTGTACCATACCACAGAATGCTGTGTTCTATGGCTATTTGAACACCAAATTTAAAAGTTTAGATGACCATGTATCATCATTAAAAAAAAAGCCTGTTTCCTCTTTTTTTCGTTCTTTAGTTATGAGCAGTTGAACATCGTAACCAATATTGTTTGGTAGTGATTGATGTGTGGAAATCATACAGGTATGTTAAACTGACAAAACACTGGTTTTAATCTCCTGATCGATTGAAGCTATTTCTATCATTTTTCATGGTCCTTTTAGGTAGGAATTACACAAATGCAAAAAAAACATTTACCAGGCCCCCAACAGGCCGTATAATCGACCACATAGCTAGAGTTAAGCCTCTACCTCGTTAAATACTAGAGATTGACCGATATTGGTTAATGGGTACCGATTATTAGTAGTTGGAGGGCCAATAACTGATTTTTGGAGCCGATATTTATTTGCAATAAAAGTGTAAAAATTGGCGTAAAAATAGAATAATACAAACAATGAACTTTATTGATATGTCTAAAGCATGTTTATTGAATTATACAAATAGACAATAATAGCTCAAAAACTGCCTGGATTTCCTAAACTCGGAAACATCTCTTGTTGTTGAAAGTTGAATAAAAGGTTAAATAAATAGCTCTCTGATTTTTTCTCCACAGAAAGGAAAGCCCTGCTCAACTTGTCTTAGTCTCCTTGAGCAAGATACTAAACCCCACATTGCTCCTTGTGCTGCATCACTAGTAGGTAGATGAGCATATAGTGTGAAGCGCTTTGAGGGCCATGGAGAGATGAAAAGGTGCAATACATGTGTAACTCCATTTACTATTAGTGATGCACGATAATGCATTTTTCAGCCGATACCGATAACCGATAATTTCCTCCTCGTTCCAACCGATAATGTCAAGCCGATAATTTTATTAAAAGATTTATGTAAAATTTTAAAGTATACACAAGATAAAATATTACTGTGCAAAAATATTATTGCGTTTTTTCCAACATCAAATGTGAACAAGTAGTAAATTCCAACATCTAAATAAAGATAGATTGTCTGACATTGTGTAATGGTAAACTTTTGGCAACAATTACTTAGAGTAAATACATAAGTTGCACAAAAATGGCTTTAAAAGTAAGCCATTCCTAACGTATAGCATTACTACACAGCAAAAACACAACTCCTTAAAACTAGTTAAATTCCCTTGTTTTTAGTGTAAATCTATTGGAAATAAGTGAAATCAACTGCCAGCACTTCAAGTATATTTCACTTAGATTTCTTGAAGAAAAATAGCCAGCTGAAAATAAGCTTAACAGCCTTATTTTAAGCAATAAATTATTATACATAATCCTAAAAAAAAAAAACTTGTCAGAAATGTTCTTTATTCAAGAATATGTATGGTTCAAAACATTATTTGAAAGCATTTTTTTCTTGATTTAGGTGAAACATGACATTTTTTAGATGTTTGGGCTTAATAAGAACAAATGGCAATATTTAGTTCAAGTAAGTGGAATAATCTGGCACATTCATCTGTTAACTAGTCTTCAACACTCAAACAAGCTGGGGAAAATTATTTGACTAGATTTAAGAAGAATGATCTGATTAAGACGTCATAAATTTAAAGCGTACTGAATGCATTACTGACTGGATGACTTCTTTGTGTGGTTTGGTGCATGTTAAAATTATCAACTAACCACTGTGCCGTCATGATAAACATGCTTTCTTGACATCACTATTCACTTGTGTAAATGTCCGTGGTAAAACTGATGTGATCGGCATGTCTTTCAAGAAGAATTGTGGTCGTATAAACTGCATTATTTTTTCATCCAGGGGTTTGGCTATCGGGTCATTTCGGGAATTTCCTCCCGCCTGTGCCCTTCAGTCCCCCCGGCTGCCAAATTAGCACCTGCGCCAGGCCTCTGTCTTTAATCGGAGTGGCGGCGGCAGCTAAGTTCGTACCGGATATCCTCCCGCCCGGCCGGCTCGCTGCGGCATATTCGGTGCATGGCTCTGCTCTGCCCGCCGAGGGCAAGGCGGCGGGCTCCGTCGGAAGACTACTTGTCGACTATCGGTCTCGTGAGGTGTTTAGCCATGGATGGGAGTTTACCACCCGCTTGGGGTTGCATTCCCAAACAACCCGACTCTGGGAGGACCGCAGCGTCTCTGTATCGTCACAAGCCCCGTAGCTTCCTTTATAGTTTATTTGTGTTTACAATAGCTTTAGCATTCGCGCTAGCTGCAGCCTCGTATTCGTTCCGAAAATCATTGTGATGCAGTTTTAAATGGCTGCTGGGTTCGTGCTAGTGGTGTTCAATGAGGATGCTTTCTTTACGCCTCGTGGAACTGTTTTGTAGATGGCGAGAGCGTCGTTTATTTCATTTCATACACGGGAAATGCAACGCACGCTAGTGAGAGCGCCTCAACACTGATGTGTAACACCGCCTCCTCTATGACGCCGTACTCCTCAACTCCTCCTCCCACAGAGGCTTCAGAGAGGGGAGGGGTTGAGCAGGCGGCGGTGGAGAAGTGGAGAAAACTGCTTGGTTGCGCATATTTGGAGGCTAAATCAAGTATATAATTATCGGATTGCATTATCGGTTGATTTTTTTTAATCTGTATTATCTGTGTGACGTCATAATTGCCATTATCGGCCGATAATTATCGGTAACCGATATTATTGTGTATCTTTATTTACTATTTAACTAAACAGAAGATTGGGTGCAGGAGACTGCATGCAGCAGAGAGAGGCGCGGCTCCATGTGAGCCGTAACAACCCAGTTTTAAATAGATTTTTTTCATATCGGCCGGCCGAATAAAAAAAAAAAGGCTGATCCCGATATACGTCAAATTTCCAAATCTCAGCACCGATAATCGACCTGGCAGATAATCCATCTCGCTTAAATACTCCTCTAAACGTAAAACACAATCGAAGTACATGTAAAATACGCTCGGTCTTGCCACACGCTACCATGATACGAGAAATCTAAACAACAATATCACAAAAGATTATTTCATAGTCACTTATACTATAAACTAGTTTCTCTGTGTTGGCATGGATATACTGTACTTAAAAACCAACCAAGAAATGGTCCGTTCACTAATTCGTGTGGTGGGCCATAAAAGGTATATTCTGGAAAATGCCGTACTATGTGGTCAGTATGGCACTGATGCTTTATAAGGATGATGTCATCTTTTTTTATTTTCAGGGAATAAAATTTTAAATTTGAACTTGTGTATGTGAATGGCACTGTTTTATGTACCATAAGTAGGGTATTTAAATGCACTTTTTGCAGATAAAAGTCACAAAGCGCTTCACACAACAAAATACTAAATTACTGTGAATTATAAAATATAAAAAAACATTAGTAAAACACTGTAGGTCTGTTAGCTTCAGAATGTCTGTTGGTAAAGAAATGTTTTTAGTTGCTTTTTAAAAGACTCTCCAGAGTGCAGGGAACGTAGAGACGGAGGGAGCTCACTCCAGAGACGGGTGCCACCACTAGGAGTCTTGTCGGGTCTTGTAATGGATTTGAGGGGCCATCAGTAGGTTCTGACCTCAGACTGCAAGCGGAGAGTGTGGCTGGATCAGGCCAGTTATGTATTCAGGGGCCTGTACATGAACTTTAAAGGGCTCTTAATGTCAAGACCAAGATTTCAAAATTCTAAAAGCAACTGGGAGCCAATGGAGCGCTTTTAAAATAGGATATAGCGGATAAGGTTTAACTTTGATTTGGATCAGTGTTTGTGGTTGCCAGTTAAATTCAAGGACTAAACTGTTCATTTAGAATGAAACAAAATGATTCAGTGATTTTGAAATCCATGTAGTAACTTTTCTTTTTGCCCAAATCATTAACATTATTAGACAGATATTTTATAGATTAGCATTGATATTTTTTTGTTGAATATACAACTCATTACAATATTAAATGTTTATCCTGTTTTTTTATTTTTTTGTCAGGAAGGTCAACTAGCCAACGATAGCTGATTGTAGGAGTTGCTGCAATATACTTATAACATAATACAATTGGCATGTTAATGTGTAAGAATTGTATCACAAGAGTTGTCCCAAATTGGAAGCAATGGCGTTTTCAGTTTGTTGTTAAAAACGTTTTTCACTATAATGGACAGACATTTTCCTTATGACACGGATATCTGATCAATGTTTTATGTAATCTCTGACTAAAGCCTGAGCAGATCTTGTTCTATTTGCTCACAGGCTCTCAGTAATCTTCACTGGACTGTTGCGCCACACAACGATGCCAACTCAGTCTCTGCTGCCGTTTGTGGAGAGCCCGGAGGGACTCACCCAAGAGAATTTGATTAGCAACAGTGCCAGTATTCCGGGTTCTGGCTCGAGCATGACACCTCACGCTACCTGTCCCTCAAAGACTGAGGCAAAGTGCGGAGCAAATGAGTTGCCATCTTGTATGTTTTGCGACAAGACATTCAAGCACCAGGATGAGGTGGGGCACCACGTTCTAACACAGCATCCCACTACATTTTTTGAGCCTACCGTGCTCAAAATTGAAGCAGAATTTAGGATCCCGGGGCAGAGATCCCGGCCCAAATCGAGCAGCTATGCGCTCGATAAAGGGGATGCCCACACATGTATCGTCTGCGGCCTGGTGTCGCAAGACGCAGGAGAACTGGAGACCCACCTGAGGAAACACAAGGACTACTTCACCTATGGTTGCAATGTGTGTGGGCGGCGGTTCAGAGAGCCCTGGTTCCTGAAAAACCACATGAAGATGCATGGAAAGTCAGGAGCCAAGAGCAAGGCCATGCAAGACCAGGAGGTCCCCATCACAGTCAATGGTGTTGTTCAAGAGACTGTTTCAGAGCCTGTAATCACTGCCTATAAAATGTGCATGGTTTGTGGTTTTTTCTTCCCAGACCACGACAGCTTGGTAGAACATAGTAAAGTACATAATCGAGAGTTGGGGCCTACCAAAGAAGACTACTCTGAGTCAAAGGAAACTGCTACTAAATCTTTGACCCAACAAAGTTTTTTTCACCTTCTCAAACTTAGGCCTTATCCCGCAGGCAAATCCTTGCAACCTGAAAGAACATCCAAATGGATTCCTCAACTGGATCCTTATAACACATTTCAGGCCTGGCAATTGGCCACAAGGGGCAAGATTGCAGTTGGTCCCGTTTCTACGAAAGAAATGGGCCCGGAAGCCAGCACAGACAATGAAGACTGCATCTCTGATAAAGAGCCATTGAGCTCTGCATCTACCTGGTCTGATTGTCAAGGAGATAAAAATATCAAAGAGGTTTTCAGCAGAGAGCTAAGATCCCAGCGGCAGGCTGTGCCAACAATCCTACAAAACAACTCACGACTTCCACAGAGAAGATCCCTGATGCAAAAAAGCAAAGAGATTGACAGGCCCACCACATGCGGGGAATGCCAGCGTACCTTTAAGACTTACCACCAGTTAGTGCTTCACTCCAGAGTACACAAGCGTGAGGGAGGCAGAGAGGAGAGCCCCACTCCCTCAACTGAGGGAATGTTGTCCAGATCAGGTTCAGCATACCGCATCGAAGATGAGGCTGAAGAAGGCTTCGACACAGGTATGTATTCATCGGTTACCCTGTCTCTTTGTGATCAAGTAAATTTTGGCAGTTCCAGGAATTTCTAGCAATCACTGTGAAAACTCCACACACTAGACATGACTTGTCAGCCGATTGGAACACGATCATTCCAAAGTTTCACCTAAGCCTGTCGCGATATGCAATAAGTCAAGTTATCGCACGGTAAAGAAAACGAGGGCGATAATTTTCCTGACTGCGATTTAAAGTGCTTGTGACACGAAAAAGCATGTTTATTTCATAATACACGCGGTATTTTATGCTCCTGAATGATATGGACCGCTTGGATGTGTGTGGAAGCGATCGCTATATTTATTTAGTTTTTTGAATCCCGCGCCAGGAAAATGAGTGACTTCCGGCTTCGGTCTCGCATTGAGGAGGAGGGCGCTGTGACGTGTACGGTAGAAGACGTCTTCTTCACGCTACAGTGTACTGTTGTGTATGAGGACGAAGGATTCAGCTGATTTTGCGGATTAATACTTTTATTTTTTGCATCACGCCAGCCAAACGGCTGCAGAAAAATCATTCTGTATGCGGGAGAGGCGTATGCGCCTTTTTGGAGTTTCAAAAGGTTCCCATTCACCGTGGATATTTACTGTGGGACCATTGGACTTACAAGGAAGTGAGTAAACATCTTGTTTTGTATTATGTCAAATACGAATACAGTGATTACAAAGTAAACACTATAAAATTCCTTTAAATAAAGGACTACTTACGTTTGATCATTGATAGGCATGTAAAAAGCTATCCTCACGCTCATTAGCAGTTAGCTGTTAGCACGTTAGCTACACAACAATTCCAGCCACCCTCCTCCAGGGAACGAACTGTAAATTGCTCTCCGCCGGGCGGTTTGCCGATCCGCAAAGAAACTCGACAACCGGGTCGTCATGTCAAATAATCCAGGCTAGTTATGTGTGATTTTCCACTTCGAAGACTTTGAAACATCCCTCGGTTCGGGTTAGCATGTCGGCTAACTGTCACTCCTTCTGGTCTGTTTACATTCTCCGAAGCCGGGGAAGGGAAATGACATATGTCCGATTTAGGTGTCATAAAATATCGTTCGGCAGGTGTGACAGTAAAGGTAAAGTCGACTGTTTTGACCATTATGGAGTAATTTTGCCATGTCGTCTTGAATAAATGGATTTTTATTATTTTATATTCCATTTAGCACAAGTTATTTGTCATGACCATGCCATTTATTTAGCAATTGGGGAAAGTACTTGGGTAAAAAGAATATCCTGTAAAAATATTGAAGTAAAGAGACAGAAACAATGACATTTTGCCGCTCTCTTCGTCGCGTTTTCCTCATTGTGAATAGTTCCCCCTCGACGGGCTGACTGGTCCTTCTCAAGCCATTTATATAGCTATTGGGGGAAAATACTTGGATAAAAAGAATATCCTGTAAAAATATTGAAGTAAAGAGACAGAAACAATGACATTTTGCCGCTCTCTTCGTCGCGTTTTCCACATTGTGAATAGTTCCCCCTCGACGGGCTGACTGGTCCTTCTCAAGCCATTTATCTAGCTATTGGGGAAAATACTTGGATAAAAAGAATATCCTGTAAAAATATTGGGAGTAGAGAGACTGAAACAATGACATTTTGCAGCTCTCTTCGTCTCGTTTTCCTCGTTCTGAACAATTCCCCCTCAATGGGCTGAATAGTAAAACCGATGAGCCTAGTCTACCGCTGACGTCATCCACCTGTTGGGGACGCTAAAGCCCTATAATTGTAGGCGTGGCTAACCGGCAGATTAAAAGACTAATTTCTCGTCATCTGCGCTTTGCTAAATTGTTGTATATGGTCGAATCGTCTCAAAATATGATTCTAATTCACATAATAATGCCATTTAAGACTTTTTTTCTGGTGTCGTATGCTCTTTAACGCCGCGTGCGTGTATACAGTGGGGCAAATAAGTATTTAGTCAACCACCAATTGTGCAAGTTCTCCTACTTGAAAAGATTAGAGAGGCTTGTAATTGTCAACATGGGTAGACCTCAACTATGAGATACAGAATGTGGAAAAAAAAAACAGAAAATCGCATTGATTAATTTTTAAAGAATTTATTTCCAAATTAGAGTGCATAATAAGTATTTGGTCACCTACAAACAAGCAAGTTTTCTGGCTGTCAAAGAAGTCTAACTTCTTCTCACGAGGTCTAACGAGGCTCCACTCGTTACCTGTTTTAATGGCACCTGTTTTAACTCTTTATCGGTATAAAAGACACCTATCCACAATCTCAGTCAGTCACACTCCAAACTCCACTATGGCCAAGACCAAAGAAATGTGGAAGGACACCAGAGACAAAATTGTAGACCTGCACCAGGCTGGGAAGACTGAATCTGCAATAGACCCTACCCACCGACGTCACAAAACCACGTGCTCGCTGTATGGTTCCGCCCACTTGTCCGTCATTTTGTCTCTGTATTAGCATTGGTTTCAATTGATCGAGGAATTTAAAATGCATTTCATGGAAGACCCGGTGCTTTCTGATGCCGTAAACTCACTGGATGTGTTGCATAAAAGGCGTTATGTGGAAAAGCTTCGTTCTATACAGTCGCAAGATCCATATTTGATGCCCAAATCGATGTTTTTCGACCCACTGTCTTCGCCCTGTCTGCCTGACATCTGCTACGCTGATATTTACAATTATCTTGTCCACACAAAATCAGCCTATTCTCACGAAAATTTGAAAAACTTCAAGAGCTTGGAGGCTTATAAATACTTCGTTGCTGGTTGGGTGAAACAGGTCCTCGTCCACGAAAATTCGGCAGGAATCTATCTTGTGCTTGGAAAGGTGAGTTACGAAATTTTCAATTCAAAATCTTTTGTTATTGCTAACATCCACTGTCAAGTCTAATGTATTTCATGTCGTTTGTCAATGGAGTTAAGGCTTTTAATGTTTATATGGTTTAGCGATAGCACTCTCCCTACATACATACGTGTATGTTGTCGGCGATTAGCCTAGCAATGATCTTAATTGTGGTTATTTGTCAGCCCAAACCCCTCTAAGTATATCTTAAATGCATCTTACCGGATATAAAATGACTACTACATAGTCTGTGGTGATTTTTTTGGTGCCCAGTTTTCACGTCGAATTGCAGCCGTCCATTTCGCTCTCCTCTTTGGATCCCTCGGAATACGGTAAAACTTCAAGTCTCTCCTTCCATCTTCTCTGTTAGTGCAACCAACAGCCACACACGCCTTCACCATTTTGATTATTAATGTTAAGGAGCAGAAAAGCACGCCGTAAATAGGAGGAATGTACGTAGCCGTAACAGGTTAACACTATGTTTTGACGGACAATTGGGCGGTACCATTCAGGAGAGCGGAGTTGTGACGTCACGTGGGTATGGTCTATAGGTAAAACGCTTGGTGTAAAGAAATCAACTGTGGGAGCAATTATTAGGAAATGGAAGACATACAAGACCACTGATAAGCTCCCTCGATCTGGGGCTCCATGCAAGGTCTCACCCCGTGGCGTCAAAATGATAACAAAAACGGTGAGAAAAACTCCCAGAACCACACGGGGGGACCTAGTGAATGACCTACAGAGAGCTGGGACCACAGTAACAAAGGCTACTGTCACAATGTGCTGCCAGGGACTCAAATCCTGCACTGCTAGACGTGTCCGTTTGCTGAAGAAAGTACACGTCCAGGCCCGTCTGCGGTTCGCTAGAGAGCATTTGGATGATCCAGAAAAGGACTGGGAGAATGTGTTATGGTCAGATGAAACCAAAATAGAACTTTTTGGTAGAAACACAGGTTCTAGTGTTTGGAGGAGAAAGAATACTGAATTGCATCCGAAGAACACCATACCCCTTGTAAAGCATGGGGGTGGAAACATCATACTTTGGGGTTGTCTTTCTGCAAAGGGACCAGGACGACTGATCTGTGTAAAGGAAAGAATGAATGGGGCCATATATCGAGAGATTTTGAGTGAAAATCTCCTTCTATCAGCAAGGGCATTTAAGATGAAACATGGCTGGGTCTTTCAGCATGACAATGATCCCAAACACACAGCCAGGGCAACAAAGGACTGGCTTCGTAAGAAGCATTTCAAGGTCCTGGAGTCGCCTAGCCAGTCTCCAGATCTCAACCCCATAGAAACTCTGTGGAGGGAGTTGAAAGTCCGTGTTGCCCAACGACAGCCCCAAAACATCACTGAGGAGGATGTGGAAGAGGAGATCTGCATGGAGGAATGGGCCAAAATACCAGCAACAGTGTGTGAAAAGCTTGTGAGGAGTTACAGAAAGTGTTTGGCCTCCGTTATTGCCAACAAAGGGTACATAACAAAGTATTACAAACAAACAAATAACAACACAAAACAAAACAAAGTATTGAGATGAACTTTTGGTATTGACCAAATACTTATTTTCCACCATGATTTGCAAATAAATTCTTTAAAAATCAATCAATGTGATTTCCTGTTTTTTTCTTTTCCCACATTCTGTCTCTCATGGTTGAGGTTTACCCATGTTGACAATTACAGGCCTCTCTAATATTTTCAAGTGGGAGAACCTGCACAATTAGTGATTGACTAAATACCTATTTGCCACACTGTACATATGTGCGTGCGTGTGATGCGTGCACGTGCGTGTTGATTACATATGGGACTCCAGTAGCTTTCACAGATGTTTATTGGCCATCAACATGCCGTGGAATTATAGTTCGGACATACAAAATAAGGAAACACTTCTATATTAAACATTGTAAAATGTTAGCATTGCAGCATTGAGGCTAATGGAAAAAAGACAATTTACTAACATCTTTAGTCTGCTATAAAACATTGATAGGCTTCTCCACTACGCAAAATTGCGATTAAAAGGTGAAAAATCAAACATGAAAACTAACTGGGTTAAAGAATTTGCAACCGATGCGAACAAAAGAAAAAAAATCTATTACTGATACAACATGCATTACGAAAGAGAAGTGCATTTTGTTTGGCTTTTTACTGAGTGTAAAGCTTACGGTTAGTGGCTTAGCAAACGTACTTCTGGTGAACATTTCAAAATAAAAGCATGTCATGTTCAGATTTCTGGAGGCAATTGCATATACTTCAGATTCTACACTAAGAATAAATTTAAAATGACACCCATTATGAAAAATCTGATTGGCAATGGTAATATGATGTACGGTAATGAATGATGATAATTTGGCTTCAAATTTGTTGCATGCGCAGTTTGCAGGACAAGATGACAGTCATTTTGGATCAAATTAACACTTGTAATGGGGCTCTAATTGGCAGACATCAGACCATAGGACATGGTTCCAGTAATCCATGTGCTTTGTTGACATGTCTTCAGCAAACGTTTTGCGGGCTTTCTTGTGTACCGTCTTCAAAAGAGGCTTCCTCCTGGGTTGACAGCCATGCACACCGATTTGATGTAGAGTGTGGCGTATGGTCTGAGCACTAATTGGCTGACCCGCCACCTTTTCAATCTCTGCAGCAATGCTGACAGCACTCCCTTAATGAGTCACATGACATTTTGGAGGGAAAATGACAAGCAGTACTCAGTTTGGACATTTAGGGGTGTATATATTTACTAAGGGGTGTACTAGCTTTTGTTGCCAGGGGTTTTGATATTAATGGCTATATTTTGAGTTATTTTGAGGGGAAAATAAATTAACTATTATATAAGCTGCACACAGACTACTTTTCATTGTGTCAAAGTGTCATTTTGTCAGTGTTATCCTATGAAAAGATATAGTTAAATATCTGCATAAATGCGAGGGGTGTACTCACTTTTGTGATACACTGTTACTAGCTTTAAAAGGACTCCTGTCATGTGTGTGTGTGTTTTTTTAATATTCATAAATTTTAATGTAGTTTATTTTAGAATAACAATTTATTGCATTTCAATAGATAATTTATTAGGATGTATTGTCACTTTTTTCGTGGTTGAATAGGTTAAAAAAAAAAAACTGGAAATAATATCACAATAATTTATGAGCCAATACATCGCCTACCAGTTTCACCTTATCTGACATTATTTATGAGCAGAAAAAAAAATATCACTGCCATGTTATGTTTTTAGTTTCCTGCTCTTTATACAATTAGGAGGCAGGAACTGATCAATATTTGCCAAGTTTAATCTTTTTATATGCACATCTGAATACTACCCGCCCCTTCACGTTCCTTGTTCTGTCTTGTTTAAGGTGAGGATGGCTTCTATTCATCTAAAGACCGTTCCAAAGACTGCAGCTACTGTGGAAAATCTTTTCGCTCCAGCTATTACCTCACAGTGCACCTGAGAACTCATACAGGTACATTCAGCTGCTTGAATTCTTATAGTGAAACCTATGTGGTTAAGCACAAAAAGTTCCATAAATGATCAATTGGAAATTTTAAATATTATTTTTCAAAATGTTTTTTATCGAAAATAATTGGTTTCAGGTCCAGAGTGTAACCATTATTAGATGTTTAATTTTGGAAGAAATATTTTCAAATCAAAATCAAGTACATGTAAAATATATAAATCAAAAACTTAATGAGTTAGATATAACACATTTTTTGGGGGATAATTTATATTGAGATGAGAATACGAAAGCGAAACTAGAGAGGGAAGTAATCTCACGCAAAAACTTCAAACATGTCACTTTTTAAATTTTTCATGATCATTATTATCATTATTCTCCCGTTTGTACTTAAGCAAAGTCTTTTTTACGCGCCTGAGTTGCATTCTTTTAAAGTTCCACATTCCTCCTATTTAGACTTCTGATGCACTCACTTCGTGTGAAACTGTAAGTGCACGAAGCGGCCTACTACAAGTAGATGTGACTCATTGAAGTCTGAAGATTCCTGCAATTCCTGAATGATGAAGTTTTCCGGTTATGTGTGAATGTCATAAACATTCATTTGTAAAAGATGAATTACGCTACTGAATACTGATGACGTACCTCACCCCTCCATTCATATGCAAAACTATGAATGTGGCTGAATGCATGAAATATATAATATAAATATATAAAAGAAAGTGTGTGCATGTAGCTCAGAATATACTGTATATGGTGCATAAATCTCCTGTGACCTTCATTGCGCTAACTGCTTGCTAATAAATACGATATAATATGTGGATTTTTGGCCATTGTTTAGGTGTAGTCGGGAGACATTACAAATCTGTCGGGCAGTCAGTCAGCGTAGATGAGCCAGGTGTGGTAGAATTTTATTTCAGAGAGATTTTAATAGAAATGCCCTCATTCAAGGGTTGCTTCACCCACGTGTTTACATTCATGAAAGCACGTAAAAGCAGCACTTAAGTAGAGGGAGAATATGCACAGCCCAAAAAGTACGCAGCTGCTTGCATTTTCTGACTTAAGTGCATCAACCCATATGATTTGCTAACACAGCTCCGTTTATGAAGTGAATTACGTTGTAAATTCTCACCTATGGCTACTACTTTTTGTGTTATGTCAGTTTTATTTTCAGATTCTCTGATCGTAGTTTTTTTTTTTTTTTTTTTTAAATCACATGAATATGGTTAAAAGCAACTTTACATGCACACGAGATTTACCAAAGTGACATCACATGTGACATCATACACAAGCAGTTTTTTGTGTGTGTGTGTGTGTCTTTATGTGTTGACTTAGTGTGTTTCATTCTGAATCACATGCCTTGATAATTTTTACTGTATACATCAACGTTAATGAAATTTTCCTTCATTCTTGTGAACCTTCCTGTATTTTAGGTGAGAAACCCTACGAGTGTGTATATTGTGACTACGCTGCCGCCCAGAGGACATCCCTGAAATATCACCTGGAACGGCGTCACAAGGATAAACCTTACGTGTATGTCCCGACCAAACCTGTGACTCCGGTGCCCTCCCTGAGTGACAGGAATGGAAATTCAGCAGTGAAAAGATCCAAACTTTGGCTTGCGGTGCCCAAGGAAGAAACACAGGATAAGTTGCCAACCACTGATGGTGAGCTAGAAAAAGCGACCGTGCAGGATGAAGAAGAACATAAGAAAGTAGAAATTCCTAATCAAGCTTTCGAGCCAACTAAGAATGTTAGCATAAAGTGCCCTGTAGCTGTTAATCTGACGGTGGAAAAGGAGGAGATAAAAAATGAGAACTGCGAGGCCCCATTAAATCTGTCCTTAAAAATGTCTCTCTCAGTCCCTGCCAGCACACAACCCAAAAATGCATTAATTTCATCTGTGTGTTCGTTTTGCACATATAAAACCATCTACCCAGAGGTTCTTATTATGCACAAAAGGCTGTCTCACAAAGATGAGTGCAATGGTGCAAGAAAGATTACTTACGGCAAGCAGAAACGCCTCACAGGCTGCCCACCTGCGCTCCAAGGAAAAGACGTCATCCCGCTTACTATGATTGACAGGCGTCACCCTCGCCGAACTAAGTCCCCTCCTCCGCAACCTGCAAAACCCAAAGAAATGAAAACTACCAACCTCTCCCATGCTCCAAAGCTGATCCATGCACCTATTTACGTTGGTCCCCATGAGAGAAAACATGTAACAGACAAAGAGGAGTCAAAGCCTATCAAAGAGTCTGCTCGATTAACTGAGCAGGTAAGAAATTCTAGCCAGTTAGGCTTGTACCAGAATGAGCGACCGACAACTACCTTCACCACAGTGGCAGCTGCTGAAAAGAGTTTCCCCGAAAGAAGCGCCGCCATGTGGAAATCTGATGCTGCCCACCTCTTCCTCTCCAGCCAGTTTGGGAACCTGCCCGGGATTGGTGAGCCATCCAGCAAAAGGTTAAAGCAAACTCTTCCTGCAGTTGGTGTCGATGTTGGTTTTAGAGCACCATCAACTAGCAATGAACCTAATAGGCTGCATCATCAAAGGGATGGTGTAAAAACTACGTCACAAGGGTTGCATCCAGCTGTGAACACCTTGGCTCCAAGAAAGGGCACATCCATGGCCATTGGAGTAGGTATGGTCGCTGACTGGAACATGATGAACCTCTTGCATGCCTGTACCCCCAACAACCTGGCATCACTCTACCATGGCGTCCCAGTGAGCCAAAACCGCATGGGGCAGACTAACCCAAGAACAGGTATGTAGATTAACCATCAAAGGGTGTTGTTGGTGGACGACCTAGGGTGCTTTCACTCCTATATTTGTTTCTCTGCAGCAAGAATCTAATGAGGATTTGTAAACTTCTCCTGCTTCGCACGGTTCTGTTTCTTTTCATTTGGTACAATACATTACAGTCAGTCTCAATATCTGTAATATTACTCTGATTTGCCCATTGGATCAGATAATTTAGATAGTTTGGATTGCTGTGTCATGTATAATCAACTATATGTATATATAGATGCAAATTGACTAATTGGGCAGATTTTGAACTGTTCCTCAAAAAGGGTCCAATATTTGTTTTCTAGTGTCTTAACTCCAGGTGGGGTTAACTGTAAAGCTAAACACACATAAAAAAGAAAATTACACATATTGTGCACTAAAATACAAAATGAATATACAGTGTCAGATTCATTGTAGAAGGTATAAAAAGAAAACGCGAAAGAAATCAAGATTGGACTAGATGAAAGAATAGTGTTCTGTTTTTGGACAGATCGCACAGCTCTAGATTGTCTTCTCATCAGAGTTTGTTAGATGGTGTGGATTAGGTTTAAGCACAACATCACATTTGAAAGTAAATTGTTAGATTCAATGGCTAAAATATGTTTGCGTGAATGCAAGCGCCTAAAGGCAACTATGGAAAAATGTTGAGGACCTAATGTGGCGAATGTTTTCCTCAGGGGGCAGAAGTGTGCTGTTCCAAAATTTACCTTCGCTTCCCCGACTGCCAAGGAGAGAGAAACCGTCCCCCATCCCTAATCAACACTATGGGACCTCTGATAATACGATATAAAAGTTCAAAGCACACTAAAGGACTTCTGAAAGTCTTCTTTCTTTGTACCAGAGAAATGAGTCCTTTTGATTATCTGAAATGATTTTTTATATGCTGCTACCTTATTTCGTTAACAAAAGTGTTAGGCATTATGCTCCCCATTTCCAGCAGAAACCGGGGTGGTGGGGGCGGGGGGGTGCATTGTTATATTTTAGTGCTCAGAAGGTTCCATTCCTTTTCCTACCCACACTAATATGTGGTAAATTCGGATGAACATTTGTGTGGGTGTTTAGTGCACGTCTTGTAAACAAATGCTGTCTGAAATTTTGCTGCCAAGTTCATCAATTGGAGCTTCTCTCGCAAAGCTCTGACCAGTCACTTTGTTATATCAAACCTTTGAGGCACTAGGTGGAATTTATGAGTTGTAGTAGATTCACATGGTATGTCAAGAGGCGACCCTCCCATTTCCCCCGCCTAGGATTCTGATGATCTGCTAGCTTTTCTATTTGACTGAGGGTGTTCTGTTCTGTTTTTTTTTTTTTTTTTTTTTTTTTTTTAAATGGTCCTCATGTTTGGTGGTCGTTTGAGCTGTATGTTGTTGCTCCATGGCACACTTTCTGTCACTTTTCAGGAATTGCAGACTTTAAAATCCTATTTTGTTTCATACAACAGCTGTTAACATTAACACATGACTTGGTTCTCAGGGCCAATTTGGTAAGGTGAATAAAACATCTCAGATTTGTGCCACTTTGAAAAATTGAGATTAAGTTATTTGTTGTTTTTTTCTCGACTTGTGTAATTAAAATGAAATATATTGTTTGAGATTTGTATTACACTTTAAATAAAGAGAGCCAAAGAGCTGCATATAAAATGTTTCACTTATTGGCTATATTGACTACTTTAGTCAGATAATCATTTTTGGAACTGTGATCAAAATGAATCTGATTGGGACCGACATTAGTGAAAACCAAATGAAAAATCCCTGTTTACGATACAATAGACAACTATTATTTCATCATACAGAATGCAGTAAGGAACTTTTCATTTAGGTTTGTGCAAATACTGTACTGTTGTGCTCCATATTGCTTTAAAAAAATCTACCGCTAGAGGGTAATATTTACAAAGTACAGTGCTGAGTGTACAGTCTCCATGGGGCTGGCCGTCTGAATGTATTCACTCCGTTGTCAACAGCAAGTACAATGCACACACAGTAAAAAATTGATTTTTGTCTGCTTAAGAACAAAACAGTTGGCCCATGGTCAGTGTGGTATATTGGGTGGATCCGGTGGAACTGGCGTCTCTGAGATGGACCCTCTTAAATAGTGTCATTACTGGCCATTATCATCATGCTTCAAATATGATGCCTGAGAATGATCTTATTCGTCCTGGTCATGTAATTGAAGACAACCAGAACGGTTGCAAACGATTCTATGGCCTGGTGAATATACTGGACATTACTATAAGACTGCATGATGTTTCACCTTGAAGTCAAAACTTTCTTCCTGGTGGCAAAAAGCTGAAAGGTCTCCAATGACATAACCATTAATCAAAAAACCTTTGTGTCATTTGACAAAGGATTGAGAAACCATCCTAAATGTCTTTGTTTTTAAACCGCCTTCTCTACCAGCATTCTTTGACTTTAATTAGGCCTACCATTTAAAAAAATAATAATAATAATTTTTAAGCCTACTGCAATTCAGTCAAAAGGGGGTTGTATAAAAGGTGCACACTATGATTTTCACTTAAATTTTTCATGAAATGACCATATTTCAATAGACATTAAACATATATATCTTTGAATACTTCTAAAACGTTTCTCAATGGTTATGCGGAGATTTACCCATTTTTAAAAAACTATCTGCGCTGCACAAATTTGTTACTGATTTGCTTCCGTGTTCATCTTCCACCACTCACGAGACCAGTTTCCAGCCTTCGTCAGAGTTGCCACAGCTCTGTACAAAACTAAGGCTGTGCCACCTTTGACAAACAGTCTGAATTTTGTCTGCCACTCAAGCAAAAAAGTTGTTATGAATCTCAAAAGATTCAAGAAAAAGAAAATCAATACAAGGATATGCATTCATTTGGTGTGGCTGTGCTACATTACTTAGCATGTGGATCTATTGATAGGTGCTACGTTATTTTCTCTGTGGATCCATACACAACCGGGCAAACGTGGTCCCAACTCGTGTATATACAGTGGTACCTCTACATACGAAGTTAATTCGTTCCAGGACCTAGTTTGTGAGTCGAAATGGTTGTATGTCGAGCAGGACTTTCCCATAAGAATAATTCTATTAATTCGTTCCACAGCCCAAAAACCCACACTAAATCCTTAATAAATACTGCTGTTACAATTGCAAATAGCAATTACGGAGAGCAAAACAAATAAATTATGAATAAAATTCAGAATAATTATATAATGATAGTAATAATAATACCTGTAATAATATAACTAATCAAATTCTAACGTGGCGAACATTTTTTGTTGTACCTGTTGTACATGAACGCACTGCAGGGCTGACATGATGGTGAGAAAGCGCGGTTCTATATTACTTTCTCATTTAATATTTTGATGCTGGCGTCAACAGTAGCGGACACTAGGCATGTTGTATTGTACAAGTTGACTGAATAAATGATGAGAAACCTGACAAAGCTGGCGATTTCTCTGGCGATGTTACCACAATAAGATGACCTTAACTCATAAAGACTGGCGAACAGAGGTCGGAGGAGGACCGTCGAGATCGAGATTCTACGGCTGTATTGTCGACCCAGTTCACGGATGGACACACCATGCTCATATTTAGTTATCGTTTATATCTTCATTTCAATGGTAAGCGTCGCCTTTTCTTTTTTTCCCCAACTGCACTAACCTTCTTGGAACCAGTATTGATTTCTCCCACAAGAAAATCCGCCGTGCGTCCATCTTCCGGCAAAACAAAGAAACTGCGGCGCTGTCATAAATCAGAGGCTCCACTCTTTACCTGTATTAATGGGACCTGTTTTAACTCATTATCGGTATAAAAGAAACCTATCCACAACCTCAGTTAGTCACACTCCAAACTCCACTATGGCCAAGACCAAAGAGCTGTTGAAGGACACCAGAGACAAGATTGTAGACCTGCACCAGGCTGGGAAGACTGAATCTGCAATAGGTAAAACGCTTGGTGTAAAGAAATCAACTGTGGAAGCAATTATTAGAAAATGGAAGACATACAAGACCACTGATAAGCTCCCTCGATCTGGGGCTCCATGTAAAATCTCACACCGTGGCGTCAAAATGATAACAAGAACGGTGAGCAAAAATCCCAGAACCTAGTGAATGACCTACAGAGAGCTGAGACCACAATAACAAAGGCTACTATCAGTAACCCAATGCACCACCAGGGACTCAAATCCTGCACTGCCAGACGTGTTCCCCCGCTGAAGAAAGTCCACGTCCAGGCCCGTCTGCGGGCCTGGATGTGAACTGATGATCCAGAAGAGGACTGGGAGAATGTGTTATGGTCAGATGAAACCAAAATTGAACATTTTGGTTGAAACACAGGTTTTCGTGTTTGAAGGAGAAAGAATACTGAATTGCATCTGAAGAACACCATACCCACTGTGAAGCATGGGGGTGGAAACATCATGCTTTGGAACTGTTTTTCTGCAAAGCGACCAGGACTTCTGTGTAAATGAAAGAATGAATGGGGCCATGTATCAAGAGATTTTGAGTGAAAATCACCTTCCATCAGCAACGGCATTGAAGATGAGACGTGGCTGGGTCTTTCAGCATGACAATGATGCTAAACACACAGCCAGGGCAACAAAGGAGCCAGTCTCCAGATCTCGACCCCATAGAACATCTGATGAGGGAGTTGAAAGTCTGTGTTGCCCAACGACAGCCCCAAAACAACACTGCTCTTGAGGAGATCTGCATGGAGGAATGGGCCAAAATACCAGCAACAGTGTGTTAAAAGCTTGTGAAGAGTTACAGAAAATGTTTGGCCTCCGTTATTGCCAACAAAGGGTATATAACTATGTTGAGAGAAATGGAGGAGGAAATGTTTTGTATTCATAAATGTGTCCTCAGTTGATGTTGAAATAATGTTCCTATTGCTTGTTATTATTGACATATTATCTTCTCGCCACAAGATGGCAGGATGGGACTTAATTGTCTAAAGTGCTACATTTATTACTTCTTTGTGTTTGACTTTGATGACTTTGGTTTGTGGGATTGCCTGTGAAGACAGCAATGAAAGAGGATGTATCCGCATGTCAGTGGAAATTAAACACGCCAAGTTTTGGCTAAAAGACAACTTATTCTCCGTCAATTCTTCCTACGAATGCAACGTTGAGCTGCAACCACCTCAAAAGGTTATGGGCCCAGGAGTCATTCGAAGGTAAAGTCAGTTTCCACTGTGTAGAAGGTCGCGAAGGACAGCGTGCTCACGGACTGCTGATTAGCGGAAAAATCTAACAAGCAACATGGATCCACGAGGAACAAGTAGGTTACCTCGACTGGCATTTGACGGAGATGAAGCTAAATATGAATTCTGGGAAACTAAAATGTTGGGACATTTTCATCTAATCGGGCTAAAGAAGACAGTGCTGGTAGGACCAACCACTGAAGCCGAGAGAGAAAATGATGAAATGAAAAATGCGGACGCGTATGCTGAAATTATACAACTTCTTGATGATAAAAGCCTCTCGTTAATAATGAGAGATGCGCCAAATGACGGAAGAAAAGCTCTGAAAATATTAAGAGAATATTATGCTGGGAAGGGAAAACCCAGGATTATAAACTTGTACACCATGCTAACATCTCTTCAAAAGGGAAAAGAAGAAAGCATAGTCGACTACATAATAAGAGCTGAGACCGCCATCACAGCATTGCGAAATGCAGGTGAAACATTGGGAGATGGTCTACTTATCGCAATGGTCTTGAAGGGGCTGCCAGAAAGTTACAAGCCATTTACAATTCATGTGGCGCATACCGATGAGAACATGACATTTGCAGAATTCAAAACCAAACTCCGAAGTTTTGAAGAAACGGAAAAGTTAAATGCAGCAGAAACAAGCGACAGAGTAATGAAGACTAAAGCAAGAGCTTCAAAGCAAACCACAAAAGCAAACGCTCGTGACCGGATCAAAGACGACAAAGAGTTGGTGTGCTTCAAATGTGGGATCAAAGGCCACCGTGCAAAATCATGTCGACAAAAGACATTGTGTAGTCGGTGCAAAACGGACACGCACAAAGACACCACTTGCAGACGCAAGGAAACACCGGACGGAGCGAGAAAAATTGCTGAAGATGGAGATCCTGACTTCGTGTCCAAGGTGAGAGATGAACAGCCCGACACCAGGCGGCAGGATCCACACAGCATCCGGGAACGAGGCCTGATGGTGGACACAGGAGCGACATCTCATATCATCACTGACGAGACCAAATTCAAAAGCTTCCAGGAGACGTTCAAACCAGAGAACCACAGCGTCGAGTTGGCAGATGGTACCCGGTGCAGTGGAGTCGCACTCAAAAGAGGAGATGCGGAGTGCTACCTGATTGACAACGGATGACATGATAGCTGATATCATGACAAAACCTGTAACAAAGTTAAAATTGAAGAAGTTTGACAGTGCTATTTTTCGAATTTGAAATGTAAAATTTAATTTGGTTGTTAAAAAGGCATCAACATGAGAACAAGTGGGGGTGTTGAGAGAAATGGTGGAGGAAATGTTTTGTATTCATAAATGTGTCCCCAGTTGATGTTGAAATAATGTTCCTATTGCTTGTTATTATTGACATATTATCTTTTCGCCACAAGATGGCAGGATGGGACTTAATTGTCTAAAGTGCTACATTTATTACTTCTTTGTGTTTGATTTTGATGACTTTGATTTGTGGGATTGCCTGTGAAGACAGCAATGAGAGAGGATGTATCCGCATGTCAGTGGAAATTAAACACGGCAAGTTTTGGCTAAAAGACAACTTATTCTCCATCAGTTCTTCCTACGAATGCAACGTTGAGCTGCAACCACCTCAACAAACTAAGTATTGAGATGAACTTTTGGTATTGCCCAAATACATATTTTCCACCATGATTTGCAAATAAATTCTTTAAAAATCAAACAATGTGATGTTGTTTTTTTCCCACATCCTGTTTCATGGTTGAGGTTTACCCATCTTGACAACTACAGGCATCTCCAATCTTATCAAGTAGGAGAACTTACACAATTGGTGGTTAACTAAATACTTATTTGCCCCACTGTACCATCCGCAGAGGACTCGTCGTTCTTTTCCTGCAGGTTCTCCAAGGTGAAGCGGTATTCTGATAACTCAAAGCTCGAGGGCATTAATGTTTTGCTCTAGTTGTAGTACCATTTTTGGCCACCAATTCTACATTGTGCACCTTTAATATTCTTTGTCTGGGAGGACCTCACGGTTTACACCAACACAACAGGTAAACTAATCCTACAGCTTGATAGATGCAGTTCATATAATGAGTGAGGGATTGGCTGGGTAGTTGGGAGATAAAAATACTTAAAATGCCTTATATTTGGTTATGAAAGATGAAGCATAAAAGATGCCAGGGTACCATAATTGGTCATTCGGACAATTAATGATAAAGTTGTTCCACTTTGAACCGGAGAGGCTGTGACATACAAGTATTATCGATTTTAACAATAAAAGGCATACCCTTTCCACAAAGAAATGAAGTCTAGTTGCAGGCCAGACAAGAACTTTTGCTCAATTTTATACCATCCACTGAAATAATCATTCTCCGTCCCTGGTCGAGCTGGGTTAATTTACATTTTACTTATTTATTATTAAATGAAGGATATCCATGAAGGACAAAAACCTTCAAGTAGGCTGCTCCTGACCAAACTGGATATTTTTTCTGGCTGACATTTAGTCACCTTGGGTTTGTGTGCGTGTACTGTATATTTGTTTAAAATTGAGATTTATTTGAAAGGACATTTAATACATTCTCACTTATTGAATGTTACTGGATTGAAATACTAGATCTCCGGAAAAAATGTACCCTCAAAATTATCTTGGGAATTTTTTATGATGTTCAGAAAATTATTTTGGGGGAAAAAAAAAAAACTTTTTGAGCCTATTGTCCATCTCCATAGAATTTCAATGATCTTTAACCACTTTGTAATTTTTATGCAATATGAAGAATGATTACTTCTGGAGAATGAGTCTATTGATGCTGTTGAATGCCCATGAGGTCTGAGATGTGATCATCTCGGCCTCATTCCTCAATGTGTGCATAGCGAGAATGAGAAATTTTAGTAAACGCATGTACAGTATTTATGTACTGTATGTAATTTATGATTGTGGCTTTGAAAAACTTTGTCAAGATCATGAAACATGTTTGCTTGTATAAAGTCGTTGGACATTTGTAATGATGGGAACTTGTTGGAGACAAGCTTTTGATAGGATGGCAGAGATTATTATTGCCCCAATGAAGAAAACAGGGTTTTTTATGTCCAGCCAAAAGAAAAGCAATAATTATTGGAACCAAGCTTAATATCATAAAAATAACAGAGAAAGAGAAGAGACTGACGAACACTGGTAAAGATAGGCTGCGTTCAGACAAAAGTTAAACCGTTGTGAAAAAACGCTTTGCTCGTGGTCAAATGTAGTTTTGCGTTCACTGTTAAAACAGACCTTATGTCACCAACAGTCAAAGTCTGCAAAACCAAACAACTTCCAGTTCATATAACGTAAAAATAAGGACAGTAATGTAATGATTTGGATTGCATGTACTGTAGGCTTCAGGTTGCCATGTTGATGTGTTGAGTGCTGCGTTTGCTGGTCTGTCCCTAAACGCACCATGTGTCTGACTGGAGCGAGAGAAGGAGACGTGGAAGAGTTGTTACGTTATTATTATTTTTTGTTGGGGTCTGCTACAGCTTACAGTAGTTGTGTACCGTACTCTCGGGTTGCAAATAAACCTTTGAAAACTAACGGAGTAATATACTAACTTTAATCTCGTAATTTCACAACTTTTTTCTCGTAATATTACTTTAATCTGCTAATATTATGTCAAAACCAGTATGTGCAGCTGTGCACATAGCTCTCATAGCTTCCCCTCCTTCTCTCTTCACCTCTAAGACGTAATTGTAAGTACAGCATCTTATTATTATTATTATGTATTTAATTGTATTTTAGTTTTTTTATATGAAGTATTTTGACGTAAATTTTGATATTAATGGCGAAATCCGACTTAAGGGGAAATTTGGGTTACATCGCCAGAGTAGGAACAGAACTAGTTCGGCACTGCGTAATTCACTCTGGTTGCCTTACCCCATTTGTATAAGAGTGCTTCTAGCAAGATCAGCAGAGAGCTAGCGGGTTTTACTTTTTATTCTGCATTTTTTTAACTTAGTAATTCTTGTGTTGAATTTTACTTGTATCCAATTTGCCATACAGTGATCCCCTCACTACTGCGCACTTTAAACTTCGCTTCCTCAGTCCAACGCGGATTTTTTTTTTCCAATTAAAAATAAAAACATACAGGTGAGCTCTCCGGATCCGATCACGTAGTCTCCCTCTCCCTCTTGCTACTCTTCTTGGTCTGGCAGTGCACTGGAGTTGCTGATTAAAGTTAACAATGTTTGACAGGCGTTTAGGTTCGATCTTGCCAGAGATGCTTGGTTGTCGAAGCTTCAAAGCGCCGCATTTGTCAATTATCATTTAGCTTGTTAAACAGTTGCTGTGGCAACTCATGAACAGATTTGAGTGGACTCACTCAATGAAGCATTTCATAAAGACAGCATTGTACTTTATCCTTGTTTTAAAATAAATCGGTGGGACAGTAACATGTTTAAAACTTATTATTATTACATTTGAAGTTCTTAAAACATTTATTAAAATATACATACATAAAAGTTTTTTTTTAATTATACTGTGGGGAAAAAAGTTTTTAAAAAAACATGTCTTATATAGGCTAAATCTCTTTCCAATGCTAAATCTTAATACATTGAAAACAAAATAAAAAAAATAAAAAATAAAAACGTGTGGGGGAGGGGGCGCTATTTCGCAGTTTTTCACTTATTGCGGCTGGTCCTGGTCCCCTTTAACCTCGAAAAACGCGGGATCACTCGAGTACATTTATCTTTAAAGTAGGGCTGTCAAACGATTAAAATTTTTAATCGAGTTAATTACAGCTTAAAAATTAATTAATCGTAATTAATCGCAATTAATCGCAATTCAAACCATCTATAAAATATGCCATATTTTTCTGTAAATTATTGTTGGAATGGAAAGAAAAGACAAGATGGATATATACATTCAACATACGGTACATAAGGACTGTATTTGTTTATTATAACAATAAATCAACAAGATGGCATTAACATTATTAACATTCTGTTAAAGTGATTCATGGATAGAAAGACTTGTAGTTCTTAAAAGATGAATATTAGTACAAGTTATAGAAATGTTATATTAAAACGCCTCTTAATGTTTTTGTTTTAATAAAATTTGTAAAATTTTCAATCAAAAAATAAACCAGTAGCCCTATTCTGTCCTCAATGTGTGTGAGTACACAAATTGACAGATAGCGAACATAAGTTCCAAAAAGAAATCAGACGGTGTGGCACAGTTGCATGGGCTTTACTGAAGTCATCTCTTTTTGACAGGAGCACGTTTCTTGTATTTTTGCAAAACTGAAAATAACAAGGCAATGTGTCAATAACTTGCATAAATCACAAAATAATATAAAATGTACACACACGTGTCCATTTGAGCAGTAGCACTAGCCAATTAGCTCACAAGCATCTAACAATGTAACTGCATTTCACCATATATGTGAACAAATTCAAATACACATCATCAATAACTATCTAATGCTCATGAATATAAACAAAGGAGGAATATAACTCACAAGTGATGCATGTATTAGACACAAACAGTGTGATGGGGCTATGAGAACTGCAACTGAATACTGGATGCGGACGTTAGCTGGTCTGAAGAGCACTGTCTATTAGTGTGAGTTCGCGTCGACATATAATCACGTCAGAAAAGTGCGCCGAAACCCAAATAATCAGCTGCACTGAATCGCCAGCAGAGGGCGACATTACGCCACATATCATATGCAAGTCACACCCAAGCGCCAGCAGAGGGCGGAAAAACTCCATAAAACACAATTAACAAGTTGGCCTTTCACTGTACTGACATTTAAATCTGTCTGAGCCGGCCTAGTGCGTTAATTGCGTCAAATATTTTAACGTGATTAATTAAAAAAATTAATTAACGCCCGTTAACGCGATAATTTTGACAGCCCTACTTTAAAGAAATCTTTTATACAAGACAGCCATTTTGCACTGTAGCTCATCTCCACCTTTGACAGCGATAGATGTCCAATTCATTGCCAACCCTTTCATCCACTGGGAGGGTGGAAGGTTATAATTTTGCAATTTTAAATCATAGTGTTAGTTTCTAAAATGTATTCGACATTCACGTATTTTTTTTTTTTAATCGATATTATATTTGTTTGAATACATTGTGGTAAACTGTATTTATGTACTTTTGCACTTTAATTTTAGCTTTTCAAACTAAATTGAGTTTGTTTGAAATATGCACTTAATCAATCTCGTTGAGGGAGTTTATTCATTATTCATTTACAAATAATGTGCTGAGCAACATTCCTGTTTCCAGAACTGTTTTATTGCAGAGGGGTTTTAAGTACTTATTTAAAAATGAAAAACGAAACTTGCGAAAGGAGGAGGAGTGGAAAAAATTGGATTGTGGGGGTCGTGATTTAGTCCGATACTGGTACCCTCAGAGGAAGGCATATACCAAGTAACTGATAAAAAAGGAAGATGGAGGACAGAGAAGTAGGGTATGACAGGGTAGCGTGAATATGCCAGCAATGCTATTGATGTGCAGTCGGCAACTCCTAATACGATTGATCACCTGGGAGAATTAGTCAGTTGTTATCCTAATAGTCATGGTCTAATTATTAATCCCGGGACCGACAGCTATATCTCAATCTGTGTCTTGTGCTGCCTTTTCAAAAGTGCACCCATTCATACTGGCCAGGTCACAGCGATAGGACGGGCATCACCCGAGCCATCCTAAAGGGAAGTTGTGCCAGCACATCTACTCCATAGGGCCACCAGTCAAGGGGATACCTCCTCGCCCCAGGACCAAAGTTTTTTTCTTTTCTTTTTTTAATGAGCAAAATAACTAATAAATTATGAACTGAACATATGCTACGTATCTAGTTCTTGAACATAATGAAACATAACATAATGAAACCCAACTGAAAAAAAAGACCAATTATATGCTATTCAATTAAAACCAGCATTACAGCGAACGCAAACATCTTCCATTTTCAACATTTATTATCCTATTCCTGGTGGAGAGGTGCTCAGGCCTATCCAGGCTAACCTCAAGTGAAAGAAGACTCTTTCAGACTACTTTAGACAATGTACACCCTGATCTTATTGCCTTTGTCATGGGGAATATACTGTACATCACTTTCACACTTACCTGTAAACTTCTTCTGTAAACAGAATGTTGTCTGTAGTGGTTCTGGTTCTTCCCAATTTCCTATGGCCCTACTTCCTATGACATCTTTCAATGAGTGCTCCTAGAATATGCTCATCCTTGTTTTGACCACGGATCTGTGGAGTTCTGTCTTTTGCAAAATAAAAGCAGTTATGCCATAATATTTTCAGTAACGCCCCTGTAGCCTACAAAACAATTCAGCACAAAGCTGTGGGCATGTGGTTGTGAGTGTAGTGCGAATGACCTTGTCAGTCACGCTTTCTGTCGCTGATTTGTTGTTTATCCATGAGTGCAAATTGAGCCATGGTTTCATGAAACTCAAACAAGAGGAACAAGATGGGACTAGAGAATGATAACCCCCCCACCCCTAGATATTTATTACAATGCTGTCATGTGTATTTTGACAGTCTTAACAAATAAGAGGAAACAGTTGTTTTTTTTTTACATTGCAACCTTGCCTTCAATTAGATAACTAGTAAAAATATACTGTATATGTATATTTGCTCCTTGCACTTTGACCTTGAGCATGATTCTTTTTTTGTTACTGTTGATGTGTACCAAATGAAATATTCCACTCTGTAGTACATTGAACACTTTCAACTTTGGGCTTTTTTGTCACCCCCTCCCTCCCCTTTGAGCAGACCACATCTGTTTGCTGTCTGCTCCCCTGGGCCAGCACTGTGTAATCTATTGCATTAGCTCACATTAGCGCATATTGCCCATGGGCCTCGGTAATCACAAACGCAAAATGAGCATTTCACTTAGCATCACCCTCATATTCCCCCGCATTGCGCAAACACGCAGCGGCCGTTGCAAGTCGACAACAGCTTATGACATCCGTCCGCTGACTTTCCATCTTTGGGCCTGCCAGGATGTGTTTTTGGTTATTTTTTTAATGATGGTTCTGACTATAAACAGCTGAAGATTCTCTGGACTTTGCCTAAGTTTATTTGCTGGAATACAGGAACATCAGGAACAACAGATTGTGCCAGATGTTTACCTCCATCTTAAGATCCAACACAAAGACAACATGACAGGCCCTCCTTTCACGATCATCAGAATCATAAACCTTAATTATTGTTTTTCTGCAAAGATTGGTTGTTTATTTACTGAAAGTCACCTGGTATGAGAAGCCTTATTTATACGAATGTGTGTTTGAAATATTAAAAAATGTTAACGCTGTGTGACTTTTTATATGAAGTGAATATTGAGACAAAATAAAGATGACTATTATAGAGAACCGCAGCACTGGCAATAACCAAGGCTCATAGCATTCCGAAACATAATATTGTGGAACGATCGAGTCAGAGTTACTGTAACTGGAACACTTGAATGAATCACCTTTATTACTCTTCACGGGATTCCGTCACAACATGTGGGAAATATATACTCTTTGACTCATTTGAGAGACTGCTTTTATATGTTAGTAGGTGTTGTTCTTTTGGTTAGCATTAGTTAAAAAAGGCTATGGGGTCAACTTTGTATGTAGATGTTTGAGAAGTGTCTATGAAATTATATATCTATAAATGAGGGAGAATACATTTGTCTTGAATGGATTGAGTCACTAAGTAATTAGGGCACAGCATCAATTAGAGAGAGACAACCACACTTTCAAGACACAAAGTACAGTTATTTGTAAGCACATGGCATATTGGAGCCATCTGTGTTTTCATAGCTATACAGTTCCAACACTAGGATATGAAGCACCTGAGGTTTTATCTACTCCTACTGCAGTCCCAAACTTTACAATTTGAAGCCCTCGGCGTGTACCATTGCAATCAGAAGAAAAACACAGTTTCATGCTTGCGTTAGCATCGCCTTGTCCATCTCGAGAGTGATGTCTCAACAAAGGTGCGTAAACAGTACGAAAGCCAACGAAATTTTCTGTCTTCTTCCTCTCAACTCTTGTGATCGTCAAACTGCTGCTTTCATCACTCCTAATTGTTGCCTCCAGATTGTCAACTTGCATGAATTAGCAATTGGGCCAAATAAAAGCCGGTCGAGTCGATTGTTGCGCATCCTGTCAAGTATATCGAGGCGGAATCTGGGCTCTGGCTGTGATAGCTCATCATCGTCAGCCTGCGCTGCTCCTCTGAGGAAGAGGAACGATGTAGTGGTTCCCACAAAAACAGCCCCTGGCCTCAGGAAAGGGATTTGGGTGTCTGGAGACAACAGAGGCCATATGGAGTGAGCTGAGATAGCAGGGCACATGTACAGAATAATGGATGATGTGTCATGTTTCATGATGCCCAGAAGCCATCAAGAGACTCGGTTTGGGGAATTCAAAAGACTCGTATACAGCAAAAGTGACTGTTGGACCATTAAGCTTTTCGGGCACTTATTTTCATGTTGTCAGAGTGCTGATCTTATAGCCCTGCACAATGTCCCATGCCTATAGTTTGATTGGAAAGTGATTTACTTCTTTTTCATTTATCTATTTATTTTTGATAATGGCAAAATCCTTCTCTATGTTTTGACCCCTTTTGGTAAAGTGGCACCAACCAACAAATTAGACTACTTAACTCCAGACACAGCATTGCAACAACATTGTCGTTTTCAGCCAGCAGTAAGGTTCAAACATTTTTTGTGGCATGTCAATTGTGATCAGTTGGGGTCCAAGGTAGGATCTTATTGAAATCTTGTTGCGTCTTTCCGTATAATATCAAATTGTATCACTTTGTTTCCCTACCGTATCACTTCCAATCTGAAAAGAATCATAATTGAACCGATATGACTTCAAAGATACTGTTTCCATATTGAATCACAACCTGTGTATCAAGATGCATTTCAAATCAGCCTCATGCCAAAGACTCACAACCCTAATATGTAGCGTATACAGGTTATTTTTTTATTGTCTAAGCCAATATAGTGTGTGTAAAAATATCAGATTGTCCATAATTACCCGTCTGGTATGTGTAGTTTATTAGTGTACTCAAGTGACCAAATTTTGTGGCGCTCATTTTAGTGTGAGTAATGTTTTTTTTCCTCTTCACAGCCATTGTTTGATGCTTTCATTTAAGAAAATAAAAGTTAGTAATTTGATGCTGGAATGCTCACAAAGAAAGATTACAGTTTTGTGTTCTGAAGTGGGTTGAGCCCTCGAAGTGTTCCCACTTGTGTCCAGTGCCCTAATACCAGCAGTTCCTGTATACAGTACATTGCTTTGTCCCCTTCACGGTGTGTATGTGTGCTATCTACCTGCATATGGAATAAGCTCAGCAGCAGACCTCTGTTTCCCGTACAGTGTCAGAACCACACTTAAGTGCTGTTTCCGATACCCATGAGTAAGCCCCATAAAAGCCGAACCGCCACCACTGCAGCGTTATTGTTTCTCGCGGATGATTGATTGATGGATGAGGGTTGACACTTCAATGAAGCCATTTCCACCGGCATCTCTATCTGATGATGTGCAGCGTATATTTTCAATCCACGCCTCATTGCTCGCCTGTGTCATTCCTGGAACTTCATTTACACCACATTCCCTGAAGGACCTTTTTTAGCCCCATCTCCCTTTTACTCTCCCTGGCTGCTCTTTTTATCTCCTCCTTTTTTCCGTGCCATAAAGTAATGCTATTTCTCATCGACTCTGGAGGGGCCTGGGATAATTTTGTCAGGGAATGATAAAACCAAAGGCATGGAGGGGTTATTTACAAGAGTCCAAAGGCTTCCAGTTTAGATGCCTAGTGAGAAGAAGGGGCGGGACAATGGTGTACACTCTACTAGTACATGTCCTCAAATTCTGGCACAATCGTTCTCTTCTTATCTGTGGCAGCCAAATAGCTCCATTGCGTATTCTCCCAAGATGTGGTCCAAAGGCAGAGAACATGTTTGGTGTGATAGTTCAATGACAGCGTGATTGAGGTGCCTTTTTGCTCATATGGGGAGCAGATGGTAAGCAGGCATCAATGCGGCAGGCTTTCTGGGATGACAGCCATGTGATTCCCCCTCAGGTGACATCGGAGCCTCCGACAGAAGCAAATGTTGTCTGAACTGACTTGCTGCGCTTTTTACAGTTTGTACTGGGACATGAGAACACAAATATTTCTATCCACAGTTTAAATGATAACGATAAATCAATCGTGTCCTGCAAATATTTATCAATTCATATTTAGAAGATTGTAATGTGCAATGGCTGACTAGTTAGAAATTGCACCTCAGAGTTCTGAGAGCAACGATCATGTTATCACTATGCCTGTTTGGGGTTTTCTTTAGGTCAGGAGTGCTCGCTATTTTTTGCTCCAAGATCGACTTTTCAAGGAGACAACCTCCCGCGATCTACCTTGACAGCGGGGATTCAGGGGAATGTATGTCGTGAGCTACTAATGAAGTCAAAATGATCTGGATGCTAGATTTATATGTTGATCTGTGTTGCAAATCACATATTTTGCACACACAACATAATTAACTATGTAAATTCTTAGCCCCCCCAATAATAATAATGATAATTTTTTTATGCTACGATCTACCCACACTAGTGTTGCAATCAACTGATACATCGCGATCAACGTAATGCTCTGGGTACTCCATTTTCCACACACATCACCAAAATGTGCACTGTAGGTTAACTGAAGACTTAGAATAGTCTGTAGTTGTTAATGTGAAATAGATATTTTTCGAATTGTGCCCAGTTAATAACTGGCATCCAGTTCAGGAAATACCGTTCCTCTTGCCTAACATCAGCTGGGATAGATTCCAGCTCACTAGTGACCCTACAGAGAAAAAGAAGCACAGTGAATGGATGGGGTGCATACGTGTCATTTCTTTTTAAGGTCTGGTAACATTTTTCTTTGTGACTGTGATTTTTTTTTAGGGGGCGGTATATAAATAGGATAAGCAGTGGTAATAAATATGATACGTACCTAAGGTATCCCATTCCATTAAGAATTCAATTTATTCTCACTCATTTCATGAGGTATGCAGATATTTTTAAGTTACCAGCTTTTATCACCAGCTCAGTTTATGAGGGTACCCATTTATGTTGTCTGTTGCCACATTGACCAAGCGCAGTAGCAATTCTCTGGTCTTGCATGAATCGCTGCATACCTTTCTCTACAGAGACATCTCTATGCAGGATGTTATTACACCACATTTCAAGGAGATGAAATGATCGTTTTTGATTGGCGGTGCATGGATTGTGAAAGCAGATCAGTGCACAACAAAATTCTATGAGTGTCCTCCAAATTAATGTATAACTTTTAATTACTGTTCAATTAAATCATTCAGTGCAGGCCATGTGCATGCTCGTGGTGGACACTGCTTTGGTCAAGGATATGAAGCGACATTCAAATATTGTAAGCAGTTTAAAAGCTATACTCAACCTTTAATTAAATTGATCATTTTGAATAACAATAATACATTATTATTAACAATTCATTCATTTGATTCAAAAACATTTCCATGATTGATGCACTGATCATGAACTTACTTCTGATGATTAAGGTCGACATACAATATAGTGTGCACATTGAAAATTAACATTTATGCACCGATGATGTAAGTTTACAACTTGTTTACAATTAAAATATGCAGTTCCGTGTTTTTAATTTTTCATAATGTATTTAATATGCCTTATGCAAATGCAGTTGGAATTAGGTATTGATTTAGAGAGACCTTAAAAACAAACTTCAAAATGGCCCTGTCAGCAAGTAGATGAAAGCAGCTATAGTACAAGCAAACAAACTATATTTGAACTTACAGTGTTTTTGCTATGTACCAACTGTAAAAATGCCGTGCAATGGAAAAAACATAAACCAAGAGTCGTCCGCGTGATGCATTCAATGTGCATTAGTGTGAAGTTGATCCGGAAATATGATCAGTTGAGACACGTGAGGATGAACTGGCACGGTCCCCTGCATCCATAATGGTTTCCACTCCGTTTCTTTTATGGTCACTCAATAGGTGAGGGAATTGTGTCTCACTACAATGTTTGTACATTAAGCAAGGTCTCCCTGTCTACATCCAGAAGGAGAAGTGATTGGAGCAGAGGGTGATATTGCTCATGCCTACATTGGTGTGTCACCCATAAACCACCTTTGGGAGTACTGTTGCTCTTGCTCAAGGGCAATTGACTTCTGTACTTATGGTCCATGGATAAGGGAGGGCAGGTGCGATTGTATGTCATCCGTTACCTCAGACGCAAAAACCACTAGAGTTTTGTTTTTTTTTCACCTCGGGAACATTGTCTTACTTGAGGTGCTTCAAACTGTATTTATAAACATGATAATATCAAGAAAGAGGCTTCACCATGTAGGAAACAAATACATGACCATATAAACTGAATGATTTCCGGTTCCACTAAGGACCAGTCAATGTTCGGGTTAATTCCAATTATAAGAGGTTCTTGTCTGATGGCCATGGTGTAGTCAAAATATGTATGATAGTTGGAATACGTAGTCTGTGATTATTTTAAGAAAGTCCTGAAATAAATTAAAACTAAGTATAACTTCAAAAGTGCTTTGGGCCTCATGTCAATCTATTCTTACTCCATGGCCAGGTGATGAGGGGTGCCTGCATTGTTTCAAAGCAAAATACAAATATATAATATAACATATATTATAAATATAATATAATATATAATTATAATAATATATAATATAATATATAATATAATATAATACATAATATTCATTCATTCATTTTCCATGCCGCTTCTTCCTCACGAGGGTCGCGGAGGTGCTGGAGCCTATCCCAGCGAACTATGGGCAGTAGGCAGGGGACACCCTGAACTGGTTGCCAGCCAATCACAGGGCACAAGGAGACATACAACCATTCACGCACACACTCATACCTACGGACAATTTAGAGATATAATATATAATATAATATATAATACAAATACAAAAAAAATACAAGCAAAATAATTCAATCTTTGTCTCACGTTGTTTCTTGTGGTCTTGACGAGTGCATTTGTGTAAACTCAAGGAGTGCTGACAGATCAACCACCAGGATCTTGGTCAACCCCCTAACTAAGGTCTCACTCCTTCTTATCCATCAATTGAGATGGACAACAATCTGAAGGAAGAGTCCTTGTGGTCCCAAATTTACAGCTGATGGAGGCCATTGTGGTCAGTTAGCCCTTCAAAGAAGCAGATATATACATTTAAATATGCTTCCAAGATCTGTTGATACAGATATGCAAAGCAAATGCAAAATATCTTTTATATTGTGCTTGGTTGCTCATGCCTGCAATGTCAACTAAGGTACCAATACCTAATAAGCCTAGGTGTTTGCCTTTCCAAATAATATCAAGTTAACAATCACAAAACTGTAGACTTGAAATTGCTAATGATGTCCCAATGCGGATTTTCTTAATTTTTTCTAAAGAAATGTTGCCGTTACTGATCTGGTGCCTATAATTTTAGACCAGTAAAACCGCAAAACCGTACGACTACTGTTCTTCACACTGTTCGGTGGTAGTTTTCAGCCTTTTAGCCGAAAACCGAAAATGCAATGTTAGCTATTTTCGGCCGAAAGTTTTCGGTGCCGAATTTTCGGTAACATCTCTAGTGTGTACCACTACAACATCATTGGCGTGACGTGTAAGAATACAATACTATTTGCAATGTAATGACAAATAAATATTGTTAAACAGTATTTCATTTTGATTTTTTTTTTTTTTCTTAAATTGTTGAGGTCACCAAATCTACACTCCTGGCAGGCCCAACCTTAATGATATGGTGCAACAAAACACTCTATACTCGGTTGATTGGGTGACACAGAATCATAAACACTACAAATGGTGCAATTTGCATGAAGTATCTATTGTGTTTTTACACTGCATGATAAAAGTCAATACTAAACTGGATGTAGACATTGTTACACTATAGCCAGGCTTGTTACCAGGCCTGTAAAGCCAATGCATGCCCACAAATCTGCCTTCAAAAGTGAAAAATGTAACCCCTTTACATGTTCACACTCAAGCTTGAATCCTCCTCTTAAATGCCTCACTCAAAGCCATTATCTTATTGCAGAACATTTACATTTGAACATTTGTTCCACCCATGCCGACAAATTATACAACAATAACACACACACACAAAAAAAAAAGTAAATGAGCTCCTACAACCTGAGCAAGGAAGTTAGACATCCATCCCAGAGAAAGCAATATCTGATGTCTGCTAATTCATTGTGACACTGAATACTACACAGCACGAAACAAGTAACCTGAAATTGGGTTATTCTTCCTACCTGCCAGTAATCCACTTGATAAGCACTATACATGTAGATTTCAGGGGAGCGGAGCAATCAGATTAGTCCTTGCCGAACTGGGATTTTCTGCCTAAATTGGCTGTTGTGTTCCTTGGGTCCCTCATTGTATCAGGATGAATGAAGGGAAACAAATGATTTGACTTTGCACCCGATAAACCGCCTGAGGCTCATGAGCAGGCAAACATCAAGAACAGCACGTGTGTTGGAAAGTTACAAATGCGCAAATAGGTTTCATGTTTCATGTAACGTCTCTGAGGACTCCAATTTAGAGACACCGATTTAGATGCATTCTACCTGCTGTAGATATAAGAGCAAGTAGGCGGAAAGACAAACTTTCTCAATGTTTCTTTATTGAATAACAAAGACTAACAGTCGGCGAGCGAAGGCAAAGATTAATCCCTTTCCTGAAGCCGACCGGGGCTAATGAGATTCCGGTCCCTTGGTTTAACGGGACCAGTTTATGAGCACTCGGGAGGAAAAGCACTGAGCTGAACGCTAGCGTCAGCACTCTCGCACCCTGATATGCCTCAGGCCAGCTGCAAAAGAAGATGTAGCTAGAGATGCAAGCCATTGCAAGCTCTGTGGTTCGATTCTCAGATCCACCTGGAAACAAACAATACTTCCTGTGTAGCGGTCATGGTTGTTTTACTGCTAACCACCGTTTTAACTGGCAGTGATCACTCCATCATTATCGCATCAAGCACTTTTTTTTTTCTTACCATTTTTATTCCTTCATGAATGCCGCAAGTTTAAAATTGTTCGGTCCTTATTGTTATGGTAGCTAAAAAGGAGATTAAAGTCCACTGTTGCGGAGCTACAAGTTGCCTGCCAAGAAGACAATAAACAAACAAACAAAAAAAATTCTCATTTTTTTCTTTTTTCTCAACTAAGCTCTTGTGTGTAAATTAGGCAATTATAGTATGTTGTGTTCTTGGTTTGTGTCAGTTTGAATTTATGATTCTTCAACATTTTTAATGATATTGGTAAAATGTGGTTCATTAATGTTAGAGTGTTTTTTTCTGTGTTTAAATGCTTCCCTTGAAGCCAGTGCAAATTAATTCCTCTGTCTGCACCTTTATCTAAATCCAGATGTAATGGCTTCTTTAATGGGCCATGTCTATTCAGTTTTGTATTTTTATGTATTATGCATTTAGGTACTGTTTCATGATGCCAAGAGGACTGTGGAAAAAGGCCATTAAAAACCAAACCCTGGTTGACTTTTGTAAAGTACCGTAAATATTGTTGAATGCAGTATATAATACTAGTCATCGAGCCACACCTTGCAAGTGTGCGTTTGCTGCAGCCATGAAAGCCACACATGCATATTACACTGATTTATGTCCCCAAAGCAGCATTGTGTTGCATTGCAAGTAACCGAGCTCCCGTTTGCTGTTTTCCTATTTTCCAACATGGCACGCCAATCCCCCGGAGAGCCGGTTGAAATCAAATGAGCCAGGTGCAGCTGTAATATCCTCCCAGTATCCAAACATTTCCCCTAAAAGTAACTGGCACGCCGGGGCCTATAAATTAGGGCCCAACGCCGCTCAAGATGTCTGGCTTCCAATAAGACTGTACCCAGAGCAATAAACTTTGACATTGCCGTTTGAAAAATGCCTGCCCTTTTTCATTGTCAAGTGTTACAAATTGATGAAATGAGTTCATCGATGTTCCTCGGTCATTATCCCTCCAGTGGCACTTTGTTTTACAGACAGTGGGAAAAGGGAGCGTGCAGATTAGAGGCCTGGGCACAGTTTATCAAACAAAATCTAATATCATCCATAAGAGAGAGAATCTGGAAATCAATACTTCATTACTAAATTGTTAGTGGGGGATGAAGAGTGATTGTGCGAGTTCAGAGATGTGTCTCGGCAGCGGGGGCATCGGAAGTTCAATGTCACCGGGGAAGTGATAAGTAAAAGCACTGATGGGAAGAAACATTTCTATAATGGTTGGGTGCAAGAGGAGGCCAGTGGTCCGAGTATAGAACACACAATAGACATTTGCCATTGATTGGTCCAACTATAAAGACAGAATGGCTTTAAGAGTGGGGAGTGGAGGGGAAAAAATTGTCTGAGTGAGCGTTACTGAACTTGGATTTTACCCTTGTCCCGTCACCTGTTTTTGTGCATTGCGTCAAGTCTTCGGAAATGAGCCCAATCAATCAGTTCCTTGATGACGCGACGGCAATGATGGTATGATCTGGTTTGTCTTTGAGATGACTTTGCTACCTTATTATATTATCTACACTTTTATCTTGAAAATGACTAGTCTTGTGTGAGGAAAATAGATTTACCGTAATTTCCTGAATATAAGGCAAACCCATGTATAACGCACACCCTAAATTTACTTGTAAAATCTAGGGGAAATTATTGTACCCGTGTACAATGCGCACCCTAATTTTAGCACCAACAGAGCTCATGTACAGGTACAGAAATGTCATTTTACTCACTGGTGAAACACAGCACAAGCATAGCACATTGGTAGTTCAAAACATTACTGTAAACTGACAATATGTACGGTAATAATATGATTTGATAACTTCTCCAACTTACCAGAATCCAGGAGAAAACAAAATAGATTTGGCTTTTCTTTTAAAGGCTGCTGTATAACTTGCTCGTGTCATCATGGTGAATAAATGTTTCTTCCATGGATAGATACTGTAAAATAAAAGTGAGGCTAGAAATTGGAAAACCGAAAGCGTGCATCGGTGTAGACTAACAAGAGGAACTATTGTTATTTGGGTTTCAGTTTCCCGAGGGACAGATATAGTTGACGAACACAGGAAGTCTGTGTTGTGTTACGTTTGTTATGGTCCGAGTTGCCAAGTTGCAATAAACGTTGACTCAAATGAGTTCAAGAAACTAAATTCTGTGCTTTATGAAGAGTGAAAAAAGCAGAATTTAACACAGACGAAATCATTCAATCAATCAGAGTGGTATTACCGAAACAAGTATTACCGAAACAAAATGGTGACGTCATGTACCGTAATGGTCGGCAAAGGATTGCCGCATACGTTTTATTCAACACAACATGGCGGTGTCAAGAAAAAAAAATCTGTCTTTACATATATATATAATATATATTTCTGTCTCCATCCATGTACCCGTGTATAATGCGCACCCATGATTTTACAAGTTGATTTTGGGGGGAAAAAAAGTGTGCGTTATATTCGGGAAATTACGGTAGTTGTTACAAATGACCCAATTAGTAATTTGCAAATTTTATTTTGAACATAGTTAAGTATTTTGATTCTGCAAAAAATGAGCCACACACCCAATTTTCTCTAAACATAATACAGTGATATCTATGCATATGAATTTAATTCGTTCAAGGACCTGGTTTGTAAATTGAAATGGTCCCATGTCGATCAGAATTTTCCCATAAGAATACATTATAACTCGATTAATTCGTTCCATGGGCCAAAAAACAACGCTAAACCCTTAATAAACACTGCTGGTACAATTGCAAATAGTAATTACAGATAATATAATATCAATATGTAACGAATCGGGTTCTAATTTGGGGGTTGTGGTTTGCATGCTGTTCCTGAACGCACCATATGACTGACAAAAGAGAGAGAGGTGCGTTAGAGTTTTTACTTTCACTTTTCATGTTCTGTTCTTATTGGCATCAGCTATGGCGGACAGTATCCGTGTTGTGTTGCACAAGTTCCGAAATAAATTATTAAAAACCTAACGAAGCTGGTGACTTCCTTCCTGATGTTACAATAATGATAATTGTCACCTTAACTTATAAAGACCGGTGAATGGAGGTCGGAGGAGGACCTTCGAGATCGTAGACATATTCCATCATTTCCATCTTAATTTCAATGCTAAGCATCACATTTTTTCACCACCCGCACTAGCCTTTTTGGGACCCCTGTTGTTACGGTGTGCTGGAAGCGGACCCCAAAGCAGACAAAGAGAATAACTGTGCTGGTATTCAACGTTTATTTAAGTGCGAACGAGGTTCGCAGGAGTGCAAGTGGATGCCGGGTAGTAGCTGGCAGGAGTTGACGGGCTGTCAATCAGGCGAGGGTACAGCTCAGGAATAAGGCATGGAGAATACTGGGACGGAACAAGAAGTCGAATCAGCCGGGCTATAGACATCATAATGTAATTGATATGGGTGACATGGGTGCAGGGCCAATAAATAGGGGGCCTGCAATTGTTGGCAAGGCCGTCAAAGCTCACCGAGTGGAATCACAGACAAAGAGCTTTTTTCATAGAAAATTCTTGCGAATAAATGCTTAAATCCCTGAATTCTTTATAGATATGGACGTAAAACAGTCTCTATTCCTGGGTAAAAGGAGAAAAAAAACGTGCAGGTAACATTTATTTTACGTAAATGTCGAATGTGCGGCCCGTCTTTTAGTTCACTGTGGCACCGCCTTACCACAAGTCCACAACAAAGAGCTTTTTATGTTGAAATTCTTGTGAATAAATGCTTAAATCCCTGAATTCTTTATAGATATGGACGTAAAACAATCTCGATTCTTGGTTAAAAGCAAAAGAAACCGTGCAGGTAGCTTTATTTTACGTAAATTTGTCGAATGTGCAGCTCGTCTTTAAGTTCACTGTGGCGCCACCATACCACGACAAAGAGCTTTTTACGTTGAAATTCTTGTGAATAAATGCTTAAATCCTTGAATTCTTTATAGCTATGGATGAAAATATCGATTCTTGATTAAAAGCAAAAAAAAACAAAAAAACATGCAGGTAGCATTTATTTTACATAAATATTACGAACTATGATGCCAATGCCTTAACGGCTAATTTCTAAATTTTTTTCACGTTTCAAAATGCATGCATAGTACGAAAAAAATATAATAATTACTTTGAATCCTCGAACAAATCACTCCTGAGACAATCCTTCCTGTTTGTATGTGGTACAGCTTTTGTACTTTTTTGAACCGAAATCCACCGTTAGTTAGTGTTTGCGAATAGCTAGGTGGGTGGCCCCCTGCTTGAAGGAGTTGCGCAGTGCATGGCCGAGCTGACCCGTCAATAATGATGATGTCTATGGTCGGGTGCGATACAATATGAAAAATACCTGAGTGCAAGAAGTGACTGAGGGGGATGCCGAAAGTGTTGGTCTTGCGATGAGCGGCCACGACGAGCAGGCTAATGAAGGTGGCTGATTGTGATCGCTCCCAGCTGGTGCCGTTCCCCCCGTCTGGCCAACCGCCTGCAATCGAGGAGCCCTAACACATGTTGATTCATTTCACAAGAAAATCCACTGTGTCAGTCTTGCGGGAAAACAATGAAATTGCAACGCTGTCATAAATCGTTGTATTTCTAGCATGTTGTCATATGTCGAGACAAATAACGAGTCAAATTTTACGTTGGCTTTTGAAAGGATCGTATGTCAAGGTACCACTGTACAGTGAAGACTTGAGACACAAGATATACAGCAACCAGACTTATAAGTTGTTTAAGATAAGAGCTATTGTTGAGCTCATTTTGTAATGCTGAAATTAGGCAGGTCCTAACGAGGAGTCTTAATCACCGATTTCATGATGATAATATCACAAATCTAAGAAAAGTGCGATGTATATACAATACGTAGTACAGTATATACCTATATAATTATGTGGTCTGCCGCACATATATCACATATATTAGGCTAGATGTCTTAACGTGGATTTGGTGCCATAAGTTACTGGTGGCCAACTCGCAGTGGAGGTGTGAATATCTCTGCAAAAATTAAATCTCTGAATTCTTAAGGGATTTAAAAATGGCTTGGTTTATAACAAACTGTATTAACGGGGCAAGCAACATATATTTATGAACGGCCCTTGCGTAAAATTGCTGACAAATGACAACGTTGGGTCTCCATTGGCTCATAGCGCACATCAGATATCTAGTTAGATATATATCCGATATACTAGTATATTAATTCTGTCAGTTAAAGGACGTAATAACAGCATTAACGCAAACCGCCTCTGACACTGTCAATTTTTTTTTACATGCAATTAATTATGGCATTGCCTACCCCCCGTAGTTTGGAATGAAAGATTATACGTGTGCTCCCGTGGACACCAGAGTTGGACCAGAGAGCCAAAGTGAAATACTGGTTATCAGACGTAACTTCATTTTGGACTTTAATGGACAAAATGGGGCACGTTGAGGCGGCTATGAACCCGACTGGCAACTTTGTGCAATCCATTTTAGTTGTTTTGGAGCACGTTCTCAGGCATGCTCTCAGGCGGCCCGACACACACTATATGCGGCAAAAACACATGGAGGATTGGGCTGAATTCCCTGTGTCAGGCGAAGTGTAATTTTGGCTTTTTAGCCCAAAATGTGGCACTCTGAGGTGGATTGACTGGCGCAAGCGCCCCTAAAATGCACAGATGTGCTAAGTAAATGCTTTGGGAGACCAGAGTTTTGGTGAGTTCAATCATTTTGTCTTATATGTCACGTTTCATTTTATGTTATTTAATTCATAAATAATATGAAACCAATGATAACAAAGGGTATATTTAATTAAACATGTATATAGAAAACTAAAGTGTATGAAATAAAGATATAAAAAATTCAACACAATTGTTTTAATCGCTTGACGGTGCTAGTATTAAAATTTGATAGAATAATGGGACAGATTTTTTTTCCCCCTAAAAAAGGTGTAAGGTGTAAGTTAACTATGAAAAAATACGATTGACTGCGATTAAAAATTTTGATCGCTTGACAGCACTAATATATCCGTCGTACTTTTTGCCTGGCCCTCATAAATATTTCAAACCAAAAACTTTACAGGTGTTTGATATTTGCCTACATCAGTTTGCCAACACAAAGTTGTTTGTACATGATGACAGTTGCCCTGCTGTTTGTTTTTTAATTCTACTGTATGAAGATATGGGATTCTTCTAGTCTGCTTTCAGTCTCCTGCTTTTAGATCATCACTGGATGAACAAAAAGGAAGCGAGCCTTAAAAAAGAAACACTCGTGGTATTATTACTAAACACTTATTGTATTAATCGTGGATTTCTTCAAAAAAATAAAAAGTTACATGTGTTTCATCTAAAACAAAGGAGAACATACGTGTACTGTACACATATGTAAATACAAGTTCAAAAGTTATTTTCATTTAATCAATTTTAATAAAATGGGTGTGCTTGTGTGTCGAAACAAATTAAACAATTTTAATACATTGACAACCTTGTAAATGTGTGGATGTTGTTTTTGAAATATATGACCAGCTGATGAGCATTAAACTGTGACGGAGTCAGTCAATAAAGAGAACCATTGTGTCAGGGCAGTGTGTCAGTGGTTAGTCTTATTTTAACATCTGACTATTGACGTAAGATAGTATGTAAATTGGTGAAAATTATCATTTTAAGCAAGGTAGGTTTACACAAAGATTAAAGAGCCGAGATCCAGGTGAGTTTTTATCGCCATGATGAGAGGGAGGGGTATTTTTGGAACAAAGAAATATCTTATTTACTAATGCACTGACACCATCCACAAAGATGATTTAACTCCACAAATCCATTTTCATTTCAATTGCCTACCAACATACTGGATGTACTCAGGTAAAGACACTATCTTTGCCTCATTCAATGCATGTAGCACAGTCAAGCAAACTTTGTTCGTATTCTAAATGTCAGTTTACCATACATGAAAGTAATATAGTATGAATCAAATCAAATCAAATGTATTTATATAGCCCTTTACAAAACCCGAAAGGTCCCCAAAGTGCTTTACAACAAAGACAAACATGACTCATAGTAAATAAAAGGCAGGAAAGTATTATACAATGACATTAAGAAAAGAAAAGAAAAAAAAACAAAATAACGCATCACGATAAAAGTCAGACAGCAAATAAAACAATAAAACAGATAAATCCAAAAACATTAAAAACCCTTGAGAAATAAAACCAGGCTAAACTAATCTGGGGGAAAGGCGAGTCTAAAAAGGTGTGTCTTTAAACGAGATTTAAAAAGGCCCAAATATAAAAAAAAAACTATTAAAAAACAGCATGACCTATCGAGGAGAACTCTGCAACTTTGATGACCATCGTCAATTTTTTCTTCGTTTTCAGTTGAAAGGCATCTCCAATACATATACAGTACATGCCTTATATCTGATTTTGTCATGCACGTGTATGTAAAATCTAAATGCTCTTGCTTGAATGTTCATCAAGTTCTTGTGCTGAGTTTAAGCAGCGCTCTTCCAGCCACTGCAAGAGATAAACATTCTTTATCGCACGCCTTTGACGTGGGTGAAGCGAAGCTGACAGGCCAGTAACGGGGGCCGCTTGCTAATGATTTTTGAGCAGCCCCCGACTGAGCCCTAAATGTCTGTGATATCCATAAACAACTCCATACTGTCCAATTAGGCGGACAGAGATGTACTGGGCTGTCAGACAGATTTGCATGGCTAAGCACCTGAGATCCAGAGGATGATGTGGGGGTGGTGGGGGGAGGGTTCACTGGCCAGAGAAGGAATGAATGTGCACAATAGATGACTTTCCTTACAACATTACCGCCTTATGTACACACTCGTCCAATTACCAGCTGGATTAATTGATCGTTCTACCTTATTTTCCCAGCCCTTACTGATACTCTTTTAGTCCCCCTCCTTCCTTCTGTCCAGCTCCTTCATAAAATGGTCCAAGGAGACATTTTGGAAGAAGGGTTTAGTTTGTTAGAGAAAGACTTTGTGGGCCACCACTGTGAGGACGGCCATTTACAGCATGCCATGCATTGGGAATAATTAGAATTTATGTGTGCTCATCAATCCCGCCTTCATCGTCTCGTCCACTGTCTTCAGACCTCTGGGTTGGTCTGGAGGGGGGACTGAGGGGGGGGAGGGGGCTCACCGGTGCATGACTCATCCCAGAGCGCGCTTGATCTGAATGAATTATGCCTTTTAGATTCATTATGGCACCTTATTTCTCCTCTACGTCCTCCCCCCTTGTCTGCTCAGCTTGCAGCAATGAAATGTACAAGACAGGCTACATATTTTATAGTATGCACACTGTCACGCACATGCAACCTGGAAACAAGCGTTTGTGCTTATGTGGAAATAAACAAAAGTGCACGCTTTTCATTTTCTTAAAATGGCACAAATAGAAAAATTGTGAAACAATCAAATTTCTGTGAGAACCCACCCATTTTAGATTTTTCTCAGCTTTTTAGGAAAAAACGTTCCTCTTTGTTATTTGTTTGTTTGTATAAAAAAAAAAAAAAAATGCTGCCAATATGGGCGCTTTAAAACCCGGCCCGTTTCGAGCGTGTGAGCAAAACCTAAGGATCGATTCGTTTGGGCATATGTAAACACAGCAATCTACACAACACGAACTTTCGAAGGCGGAAAAAAATGTAGCAACCCAAAGCAAAGCAATACAATCAAACAAAAACAATAACATCCTTCTGGCTTTATACGTACATTGTCAATAAATATAGACTATAATAGGGGTGTTAAAAAAAATCGATTCTGAGATATGTCGTGATATTACGTCACGCAATTCTCATATTGATTCAAAATCCGTCTATATTAATCCTTACACGTGTGTTTTTGGTGGAAACAAAAAATTCATTTGCTGCACTTCTTCTCCCGTCCAGTAGTTAGCAGTGCGCAGCTGCATTGCCGTGCAGTCTGCTGAAGTAACAACAACATTAGACTAATCTGAATGGAGATTTGTGTACGTCGCCCTCTAGTGGTTGCTCGGATTAGTCCTTTTATAAGTCTGAAATTTGGGCTCATTTTGTCTTTGACTGTAAAAAGAGAGTCATGGAGCATTTAGAATCTACATTCAAGCAGGTTTGGACTAGCGTAGGTTTGCACTAAAAAGGAGAAAAAGTTATAATGAAAGCCATATGTTGTTCAAACCTAAAACAAAAACCTTTTTACTTGAGTGCTGGATGAGGTTTCAGGAGTAAAATGATATAAATGTACTTATGTCCATTTGGACTTGTTTTTTTTCTCTAAAGTTATATACAAATATCACAATAATCGTCTTATTGGAATTAATCCGGATGGAATCGAATCGTGACCTGTGAATCGCGTTACAAATCATATCGCCAGATATGAGGAAATACACACCCCTATTATATAACAATCAAAATCTCAAAAAGTTTTTCTTTTATTTTTAATTCCTAGAAATTAGAGTTCAAAATCTATTTTACTTGACATACTTACTCCTTATATAGCGAAGGTGCGGTCCGGCACGGAAGAGGCCCACTAGAAGACTCACAATAAAGCGTCGCGAAACCACTTTAATTTGACAAAAATCTAATTGATCTCACGCTGTTTGGTGTACGCGACTATGACAAGTGCTAATGGGATCGTTTAAGATGATTTAAAACACAAACGACTCCTGACTTTGTGCTCATTAATTACTGCTAATTATACAAAACAGCTACAGCCTTGGCGGGGGGAAGAGCATTTGGCTGTCTCCTAGTCGTGAACATCAGGTTTGAACTAGCGGATGTGCACATTTCCCTTCTGGATGACTGACTACTAATGTGTGGGATGGGAAGATAAGCCCGCTGGGTGATTTGGACCACTCCAGAACAACAATTGGTGTCCATTTAATTTTTTAACCATTACCTTCAAAAAAATTTTCATTGTACTGTTTTTTTTTCTTTTAATGTATTTATCTATTATTATGGTAGTACCTTGTAAAATTCTTATGCCAGTTTCCGTATTGATGATTTCTAAAACTTGACTATTTTTATATTTAAATCCATGCTAGTGGTTATTTACGTAAGTCTTGGTGGGGGTACATTGGTACACCTTCCATATTACTATTGCTTTGTTTTTTTGTGTGTGTGTGTGTGTGTTTTTTTTTTTTTTTTTTTTTTTTACTGTACATGGTTTGAAATCACCCATACTAAAGTACAATTTCTGTATTTCAAAATAAATTAGTTGACAGCCGCAATATATTCCATTTATAATCTAATTTTTTTATGCTATTCTGTATACTACGGTTTTTAAAATTTGGGGGGAAAAATGTATTTGTTTTCATTGTACACTATACTTTAAGTCAAGTCACTGAATATCAGGATCAAGCAAACGCATCTCATAAACACATGCAATCTTATTCATTAGATAGTTGTTAAAACAACAACATGCTTTACTTTAAGAAATAAGAATATTTTTAAGTGACTCATCTGTTGAATGGTCGTGTACTGTATGTACAGTGTATCAAAAAAAGTGAGTACACCCCTCGCCTTTCTGCAGATATTTAAGTATATCTTTTCATGGGACAACACTGACAAAATGACGCTTTGACTCAATGAAAAGTAGTCTGTGTGCAGCTTATATAATATAGTTAATTTATTTTCCCCTAAAAATAACTCAAAATATAGCCATTAATATCTAAACCCCTGGCAACAAAAGTGAGTACACTGCATGGGAACTGTGTACATCACTAAATGTCCAAATTGAGTACTGTTTGTCATATTCCCTCCAAAATGTCATGTGACTCGTTACAGGAGTGCTGTCAGCATTACTGCAGAGATTGAAGAGGGGGGGGGGGGGGGGAATTCAGCCTGTTAGTGCTCAGACCATACGCCTTACTCTACATCAAATTGGTGTGCATGGCTGTCACCCAAGGAGGAAGCCTCTTCTGAAGACGGTACACAAAAAAGCCCACAAATAGTTTGCTGAAGACATGTCAACAAAGCACATGGATTACTGGAACCATGTGTATGGTCTGATGAGACCAAGATTAATTTGTTTGGTTCCAATGGTTTCAAGCATGTGTGGCGGCGACCAGGTGAGGAGTACAAAGATAAGTGTGTCATGCCTACATTCAAGCATGGTGGACGGAATGACCCCCCACCTCTTCAATCTCTGCAGCAATGCTGACAGCACTCCTGTAACGAGTCACATGACATTTTGGAGGGAAAATGACGAGCAGTACTTAATTTGGACATTTAGGGATGCACATAGTTTCCATGCGGTTTCCTCACTTTTGTTGCCAGCGGTTTAGATCTTCATGGCTATATTTTGAGTTATTTTGAAGGGAAAATAAATTAACTCTATTATATAAGCTGCACACGGACTACTTTTCATTGTGTCAAAGTGTCATTTTGTCAGTGTTGTCCCATGAAAAGATATACTTAAATATCTGCAGAAATGCTAGGAGTGTACTCACTTTTGTGATACACTGTATATGTGCTGTGCAGTTGCACTAATTGAGTTTTTCCCTAACAAGCATGGTAAACAATGCCTTACGTTGCTTGGAACCCCGACAGATTCAGAAATAGCGTTTACTTAAGCTGATCGAAATATGACAGTGTGTTGAGCAATGGCTGGCAGACTAGCGCACAGCAAATATGAATCTAATTTCTTTTCCATAACAATACTACAGATGTGTGTTAAGTTAACCAGGCCAGTTTCTGTTAGGTATTGTTTTATGGCAAACAAATGGCAAAAACAAATGAACTCTTTTTGTGTTGTTAGTTGTTTATGTTCTTTTTGCTCTTCTTGCCTATTGTAATGGAAGGGTTACAAACTTGGATGCAAGCAAGCTGCTCAATATCAGCCGACCACAGAGTCTTTGCTCTCTCAGCTGAGGGCTTAATAACGTAGGTACCTTTCGCTCTTCATTTATGTGCGCTAACATTACCTATCCGAGTGAGATTACAAAAAAGGCAGTGATCTGCAATATACGTACAAGTAATTGCACCAGCAAGTGGTCAATCTTAACGCTTGTTTTCAGCCTCCATCAGTAATCAAGGGTTAATTTCACACTTCAGTGGAGCGCCTGCCTTAATCTCTATTCAGTGTAATTAAATCTGTCCAATAAAGGGGTCTCTTTTCCTTTTTGTCCTCGCCCATCTCCTAATCTTCTCCGTTTTTATTGTTTTACACCCATCACATCTCCTCAGATGAACTAAAGCCCATCTTCTTGACAGGCGGAATCCAAGTCGTAAAATTAAAACATTCCTGAGTGAAACTGGTGGAGGCACTGTTACAGCGGCAGAGGAAATGCAAGCTGACACATCGAGTGTCCATTTTACTTGTCTTTTTTACCCTCCCCCTCCTCATTTCAGTGGAGATTTGACCCCGTCAATCAAGTCTCTTGACAAGTTTAATCACGGTGCGCCCGCCGCAAAATCGCTGCTAAATGGGAATGCAAATAATATGGAGCGCCTGCGTCTTTTAAGAATGCTAATCAAGGCGACTAATCAACTGACAGCTCACTCAAGGAGTCAACTTTTTTTCTCCCTTTTTTCTTATACTCGTGTCAAGAGGAAAACTTTGTGAACTTTGTGGGCGTTTAAGATGAACTCCAACAGAACCCCATACTAATTAGAATGGTAAAATATACAGTGTGTGCTCCGTGATTGGCTGGTGAACATTAAAAACTGATATGTTATATAAAAAAAAAATTATAATGGGATCCAATCATTGTCAATGAATGCATTGTGGCAAAGTTGTTCTTAATGGATCATTGCATGGATAGTCAACATTGTTCAACATGGAAACCTTGTGGTATTACAAGAATACTACATTGCAAAGCTGGGTTTGGTACAATGATTACTGTAATTTTAAGTGACTTTTTTTGTAATAACATTTGCACTGAAATTATTTTGAGTGCAATGTAATCTTTTTTTTTTTTTTTTTTTTTTAAACAAATTGCTATTAATAATGAAGTAATTAGTATTCATTATTTTTTTAAAGTTTTGTTTTCATCTGGCAACATATAGTATTTGTCCAAATCGTGTTTGTTTATTTGAGCACAGACATTTTTCTACACTGTAAAGTTACATTTATTTGAAACAACAGTCATTTTGTCAAATTTTATCAGTCAAATATATTCAATTTTACATAAACTACAATTTTAAAATAAGCAGAGTATTTTCCATGTTTCTTCACATGCCCCAACAATGTAAATGAGTCTTCCACCATGATGTGCAGCATGAATAAAGGGCTCTTGGAAGACTTTGAAATGTTGATTCAGTGGTGAGCTGCAACACTCCCTTTGCACTTAAAAAAAAAAAAACAAAAAACAACTGATCCAAGTTTTATGCACTCTTGAAAGTTGTGAAGGTTGCCTCTTGTCCCAATTGTCAAAGGTGTCAAGGCTACACAGGAAATTCCATCTTAGTCTGGGAAAAAAAGCCTGGGCATGGTTTTAAAGTCCATAAATCCCGCAAGTGTGCTCGCTCGGATCCATAACATCCAAAAATCATTCTGCTAAATGAAAGAATTACTTTGAATTTTAGCTTCTTTTTTTTTTGTTTGATCATTTTGAAGTGGAACCTGAATTCCATGTCAAATACTGTCTTTACTTTATGATATTGAGTCTTTAATGAATTCTTTTAGGGACAGAGTGAAGTGGAGTTGCCTCGCTTAAGTACACATGATTTAGAAAGCTTGGTTGTCTCTGGGGGAAAAAAATCAAAAGGTTATATGGTACATCAGTTGTATATAACACTTTCAAGAGCCTGAATTGTTGCATGAATACAGAAAACAAACAAGATTGACACTCACATTTATGCCTATGGACAATTTATCCTGCGGTCTTTACCAATCCTAAGATGCATGTTTTGGAATGCAAGAAAGGATTTCATTCCATTGTGGCTTCATTGCATCTATAGTGGTATGAAAAAGTATGTGAACCTTTTGGAATTTCTCACATTTCTGCATAAAATCACCATCCAATGTGATCTGATCTTTGTCAAAATCACACAGATGAAAAAACACTGTATACTTTAACTGAAACTACCCAAACATTTATAGGTTTTCATATTTTATTGAGGATAGCATGAAAATAATGACAGAGGGGGGAAAATAAGTAAATGAACCCTCTGCCTAAGGAGACTTAAAGAGCAATTGAAACCAATTTTTACCAAACATTTTAAGTCAGGTGTGTGCCCAATCACTGATGAGTGGTTTAAATAACATGACACAAAAGTCTCGGGCATCTAAGGGGGGAGGGGGTGTTGCAATTATGATTGACAATCTCCTGGAATGTATTACAATTGAACTCCTAATCCCCAATTGTAAAAACATAATTATCTGCTGTGTCTACCGAGCTCCTGATTCAAATGTCTCGTTTACTGAGTATATGGAAAAGATACTGTATAAAACGAATAATAAGCATGTTTTCGTTGTGGAGACATTAATCTTGGGATAAAATATGTACAGCATGTTGTTTGATTTTCTCATACATTCATGTCTGATGAAACTGTTACAGTGACCTTGTGTGCGCCAATTGTTGCCACCATGTACACCTCAGCAATGTATCCTTTTAAGAGACTTATAAGAAAAGCATTTTGAGTCGCTACTCACACCAGCTGTGATAACATGTCACACGCATAGCCACAACAAAATGTTCCACAGCAAACAGATGCAAAAATGTCAGGGACATGACAAAGTCATAACCTTGTACGCCCTAAAATTATTGGAGCTGCTAGACTGGACGCTTAGTTACCAAACCCAGATTGTTGACTGTGTTATTTTACAGTTTTGATGTATGTTCCATGCCTGAATGTGCGTCTTTAGTTGTATGGGGGACGGGAAACTGATAAGCATATGCTTCATCTCGTCCGCCTTTGTCTTCTTCTTCGGTTCCTTCGGGCAAATCATATCACATTTTGTAATTGTCAATGATTGTCAATGATACCAATGATGATGACAATAAAATTCCATTAAAAAAAAAAAAAAGCTGCCCTGCTCACTATAAAAGACACACCTGGTAAGAATTTTCTTGATGAGAAATATTGTCTGATGTACATTATGGCTCGGTTAAAAGAGCTGCCTAAAGACCTGCGATCAAGGATGGTTGATTTGTATAAAACTGGGAAAGGATACCAAACCATCTCTAAAAGTCTGAATGTTCATCATTCGGCAGTCAGAGAAGTTGTCAACAAATGGGGAGAGTTTGGCACTGTTGCTTTTCTCCCAAGGAGTGGCTGTGCACCAAAGATGAGTTCAGCGCATGAATGGAGAAAAACACCTGTAACCTTTTTATGACCTTTCTTGAGACCTTTTTTGTGACCCGAACTGGATCCACATATATAACTACACACATATAGCAATAACTGCACATTTATATAGCAATAACTGCCTTTGAGAGTGCCTTTAAGAGTAACTAACTGTGTATTGCTGTTTGCTATGTGCACACGTTCTTTTGGACTGACTGTAATACTTCTTATCAGGTTATGCCCACCACTTTGACGCGGTTTAGCTTATTGCTATGGTTACCAAGATACCTGATACAAACCATCTGCTGCTAAAAAGTACAACGAGTGAACCAATCATATTTAGACACGAGACTCATCTCCTTAAGAGGTTGAGCAAAACATGTTAAGATTACCATTTTTGGGCAGGCAGTGTGCCTCCTGAGAGCAGGGGCTGGCCATCTCTGTTCTCACGTGGCATGTGCCAATAAAGAGCCGAACATTTCCGGGCCACGCCAGAGTCTCCTGTGGATTAACGTGTGATCGCTCGGTGTTGTTCCTTGGATACTCAGACCAGGAGCGTTTGGCTCCCCGCTCATTGTCGACAGGTAGGAGCTTGATTCATTATCAGGGAACTCGTTGTGCTTTAACTGTGGCGTGGGGATGTTTTAGCTTCGACAACTAATATATCTAGCGCCATCGTTTCTTGTACTTGGGTGTGTTTTAACTGCATCGTGGGGGTCTTAGGTGATGACAAGTGACAATTTAGACCTAGCGTTGTGGTTATTCTGTGTTATGCTTGTTTTTTTGCTTGCTTTGTGGGATTGTAATCAATAAACTTCATTTATTTGCAATTTCTAATCAATAAACATTGTCTAGTTCGCAAAAGTGTGCCTGTTGCTGACTCACTGCGAACCTTGACATTTCGTAAAACAGCGCAGAATACTAAGAGAGGTAAAAAAGACCCCTGGAGTGTCAGCTAAATACTTACAGAAATCACTGGCACAGTCCAATATCTCTGTGCACACATCAACAATATTTAAAATTATGGCCAAGAATGGTGTTCATGGGGGGACTCCACGGAGGAAGCCTAAAAAAAAAAAAAAAAACATTGTTGCTCGCTTAATGTTCGCAAAAAGGCACTTGAACACTCCACAGAAGTTTTTTGGACTGATGAAACCAAAGTTGAATTGTTTGGGAGTAACACACAACGTCATGTGTGGAGGAAAAATGGAACAGCTCCCAACATCAACACCTCATCCGCATCGTGAAGCATGGTGGAGGGAGCATCATGATTTGGGGCTGGTTTGCTGCCTCAGGGCCTGGACAACTTGCAATCATTAATGGAAGAATGAATTTAAAAGTTTATCAGGATGTTTTGCAGGAAAACCTGAGGCCGTCTGTCAGACAGTTGAAGCTAAAAAAGAGGATGGACACTGCAACAAGACAATGATCCAAAACACAGAAGTAAATCAACTTCAGAATTTTTTCAAAAGAACAAAATACACGTTCTGGAGTGGCCAAGTCAAAGTCCAGACTTGAACCCCATTGAGATGCTGTGACATGACCTAAAGACAGTGATTCATGCCAGACATCCCAGGAATCTGACTGAACTACAGCAGTTTTATGGAGAAGAATGGGCCACAATTAGTCCTGATCAATAAGCGAGATTGATCTGCAGCTACAGAAAGTGTCTGGTTGAAGTTATTGCTGCCAATGCGGGGGTAAAACATATTAAATGTGATGGTTCACTTGCTTATTTCCCCCCATTCTGTCATTGTTTGCATACTATCCTCATTAAAATATGAAAATCTATAAATGATTCTGTGGTTTTAGTTAAAGCAGACACTATTTTTTCATCTGTGGGATTTTGACCAAGATCAGATCACATTTGATGTTGATTTTATGCAGAAATGTGAGAAATTCCAAAAGGTTCAGATACTTTTTCAAACCATTGTAGATGAAGCTATTTTAGACAACAATTCCTTAATTCAAGATTTTTTCAGAATAATCTACAGAATTTGAGCAAGCTAATACAGTACTACCAAGAAACTAAAGTCCCATTTTAATAACACTACAATTAAATAAATGGCCCAACTTTAAATCACCATTCCATTTCTTCTCCTTGTTCATCCACTGGGAGACATACGATACATTTGGAGGAATCCTATTGCTGATAACTTGGTGGTAACAGGTCAAACATTACAGAACTTGCAGCGGAAGATCAAATGTCCAAACAGTGGAGCAGCCCGGACCAGACATCATTAGGCTCTTTAGTGCCTTACAACGGCCAAGCAGACTGACATGCAGCCAATTTAGCCATGCTAGTGCATGGCTACAAGGGGTCTACAAACTCCCAGTGGAGTAATGATGCTCTAAACCTGTCTCGGCCCTTTACAGGCACTAAACAAATGCACTCTCAAGTCAGGATGAATGTACACTATCTTAAACCATGTTTACCAATTTGAGCCCATGCCAGGTTAAGCAGAACAAAAATGTGATGTGGTACCTTACAATGAGGTTCCCTGTCGAGCTGGCAAAAATTAAGCACAACAAATATGTCATCAACAAAGATGCTTATAATCCAAACTGTGAACTCATCAAGCAGCGGGATGGATGCAAACATAAGGAGGAATGATGCCTTGTTTTCATGGCATCCGGCTAACCCCGGCCTGTAAATTGGCAGGCGCGCCTAATGATGCTCCACAAAGTGGGTGAGGATGTCGACCAAGCGGACCTATTCCAAATGGGGGCCAATCCTTGTTGACAAGAGAGCCGACTAGTCCAGCAGCGAGCCCATTGTTTGGACACCCCCACACTGTGGCATTTGCCGCTCTTCTGGCGGACAAATGATGGTCACTCTGCCTGGGAATGTCAGTCATCAACTCACTGTCACTTTGTTCACATAGGGAGCACTTGACAAGTTGATGAACAATTATCAGAAAGGATAAAATGATCCTTTAACGACGACCCTAGTTGGGGCAATTCAGGTGCTACAGCAGCACACCACGGATTATTTAGAAAATAGAAGTAAAAATTAAACAGAACCAGCAGAATTGACCAGTGTTGCTGGGCACAATACAGTACATGTGCTGGGTTGTTGGGCCAAGGTTTGTTAAATCGACACATAAGATACCTTGAAATTTGGGCTTCCCCATGGCGTTGCTCAGGTAAAACAGGGACAATTGGCATTATCTATGCTAGTTTTTTTTTGTTTTGTGTCTAATTAATTTTCCACATTAAATTGAGGCCTACAGAGATCAAATTCATCTAAGAAAACTCCCAGACACAAAGTACAACTGTGTACAATTTCGTCGAATTCCACCCAGCCGTTTCGGCGCCCATAAAACACGAACACACAGACAGCCAAACAAACAAACTCACCGTTATAGACAAGTTTCTGAGGTACTTCCACTTCCGCATTTCTGTTCACGACTTCTGTTTTCCACAGTCTCTAAACAAAACAACAATGGAGCTATAGTGGCATAACGCATCATTGCCATCATCATGACATGTGAGGACAACATGTTCATGAAGGCAAGTGTTGAACCAAGCCCGTGCCACCACAAAAAAACGGGTGTTTGTGTAGTCATGTTGCCGCTGTGTTATGGTAGGTATGTTCTTCCTCTCCCTGCATTTTCATGTGTCCGGTGCTCAAAAATACTAAAGCTAAAATCTCATGCATGAAACGACTTATTGTCTTTGATACTATTATTATGATGATAATTGTAATGATGAAATCTAATATTATTTACGACAACTGCTGTACCAATGTGGCTGCAACACATGCTATCTGCTGTTAGCCTGGTGCTAATAATTATATGTAGGACTGCACAATTCTGTTCAGTTTGACTACAATTCTGTGTTTTGTGTCACAGCTGAGATATTATTAGCTTTGTTAGTTATTCAACGGTAAACAAATGGAAAACAAACACTCATCTACTACAAGTTTTTGTTCATTTGTTTACAGGTGGAAAACACTGTTAGGCAAGGGAAGACAACTTGATAAGACTCAACCCAGAAAATGTCGAAGATGGCGCCACCCATGTTTCGCTCATGAAACTTGTCTATACAGTAGAGATTAAGATATCCAGCAAAAACAAATCCCTTACTGTTATTCCGGAAAATTGTACATTTTTTAAAAAAGAAATCCAGCGTCTTGTTGAGGAGTACTCAAAGCCACAACGTATCATAACATCACATATAAATTTGTACATAAAATTTGAAAGCCAACTGTGACATTGCAATCGCAAGAGATGCGTCTTTTGCCCAAAAGAAGGTGCTGTCTGTTTTCTATCCTCATTTTTGGTGCTTCGGATTAATTTTCCACACAAAATGGAGGCAAACCCATCTAAGAAAACTCCCAGACAGATAGAGTAAAACTGTGTAAATTTTCGTCAAAATCCGCCTAGCTGTTTTGGATTCCATGGAGAACGAACACACACAGAAACAGACATACACACACGCATACCGCGACAAAGTTCCATATATATTTAAGTATAGATTTAACAAGAGGTAATGTATTATGATACATCGTGTAATCAAATGTGTCATTTTATTCACCCATTCATGCATATACTGTATGCAAGACACTGTTAAGTCACAGTTAGGATTGTGTTTTTCTCAAGGACACTTAACAAAGTTCTGTCCATTTTGTCAAAAGTCTCCTGGTCTGAAAATGTATTAATTCTTCATGTAAATGGCTTTACTTTATTAATAAATGTTGTATTTGTGTGAAGGTTTTATGTATTTTAAATCTGTAGTGAATTGCATTGAGACAAAATTAATAAAAATTCTGTCCTTGCCGATATACTTCTGGCCTCTAATGCATATCTACAGTAAATCTATGAAGTTGTTTAGTTATGGCACATAAACAAAAGGAGCACTCTTACAGTCAGTCATGATGAAGCCACCCACAGCTGCCACTGGGACCTCCATTAAGCACAGTGTTCCTGAGATGCTCTGGTCTTATCTGATCCATCAACAAGACGTTGGCTGGCATGATTTATCTATGCCACTTACTTGTTTTCATTTTGCCCGGGGGCTGCTGCCAGCGTCGGAGCCTTCTTTCCTTTTTTTTTTTTTTTTTTTTTTTAAACAACGTGACAGCTCCATCTCAAGAGAAAAGATTCCCCATGCAAAAACAGTGCATCATAACAAATAAGGCCTGGGCCACTTAAGTGAAGTGGCTGCGTTCAGGACCCATTTTCACCACATGTCAGGCAAATGAGGCAGGAGCATACCCGAATCTGCTTTGCTTCTGTGCTCATCATGAATTTGTCTGCTACTACTATGTCTATAACAAATACAATAGCATATTTTTTCTTAATGCAGTCTTATAAACTACCTATTAATCAATCCATCCATTCATATCTGTGGGTCCACTTAGTAATTATAATTCTTGTGCTGTGTGTTCTGTTTTTTCTCGGCATCTGTTGAATTCTTTTGTCTTGTTTTTCTCCTTTTCCCAATGAATTGAATTGAAATGAATAGTTAAAACAACCTACCTATCCAATGCAGATGTAGCTACCTTGATTTAAGAATTCAAGTTAGTTTGAGACCCATTGTGAAATAGGGTTAGTCAATAGTTTAGTGCTTGTATTTTTCGAGGTCGAAATGTTTTCAAAAGTTTTTACTTTTTGAAGATGAATCGATACATTCTCCAGCTAACACTGTGTGCCGACCATTAAGTTCTGTGCTTTTTATTTTCACACATTTAAGACTAATGAAAAGAGATTGAAAGTTAAAATTCAATGAGGCTGTTTCTACATCACAACAATAAAACTCAGGGGCAATTGAAGCGTTGTCCTTCTCCCTGCTCGTTGCTTCTTGGCTCCTTCCTGTGATGCACTCCTGCCGGCTGCTCCTGTCACATACTCTAGCTCCAGTCACAGGATCGACAAATTCAAACTGTGAGAACATTGATCCTGCTATGGGGATGCTTTGCTTACTATTATTGGACGCATTTTAAATGTCTATAATCCCAATTTCGCGTTCTACACTAAAGACTATGTCATGTATTTATGAACAGCACTTTGTTACAGATGTGGTTTAGTGCTCCACTGTATAAAAACTCTTGAGTCAAGTTTCTGAAAGATGAAGCAATGCAAGTCTAAGTATGCACAGACTTTCATGTAGGGGAGAGTGGTGTGAGCTGTGCCAGTTTTTACTTTTTCTTTTTTTTTTACTTGAGTGTCTTTAAAGCAAGATGATTATAGTCATGCCTCTGAATGAAATATCTGCATTTTGGTTAATATGTGTTGCATCCTTGATAACAATCACATTGGAACATACATCAAAAAAATAAAGTGGTCTTGTGGCACAATTTGCTTCCCGTATGAAGTAATTTGTGCCATTGGAGAAAATACACTGGGGTACGTTGTGCTATTGATTATTAAAATAAATATAATTTTATTCACATAAATGGTAGAGATCTGAAGATCAATGCATAATTGCTAATTCAACATTTATTGAAAGATTTTGAAGCCTCCTAGAACCACCAAAATGCAAAAACGGCTTTTGGCACAGTTATAAATATAACACACAATAAAACCAAACAGGTTTTACACACACAGTGGTTAGCACGTTCCCCTCACAGTTCTGAGATCAAAGGTTCAATCCGGCCTTCCTGTGTGGAGTTTGCATGTTCTCCCCGAGCCTGTGTGGATTTTCTCCGGGTACTCCGGTTTCCTCCCATATCCAAAAAGCATGCATGGTAAACTGATCGAACACTCTAAATTGTCCATAGGTATGACTGTGTGCGCGAATGATCGTTCATCTCCTTGTGCCCTGCGATTGGCTAAAAACTGATTCAGAGTGTACCCCGCATACTGCTCATAGTTAGCTGGGATTGGCTCCAGCGCCCCCGTACTCCTCGTGAGGATAAGTGGCTCAGAAAATGAATGAATGAATGAAATGTTTCACACATGCATTATGCTACCTCATTACACCGGAACAAGGCATAAAGCAATACTACCAATACAATTCTAATTTGTATTTTTCACTGATTTCCAATTCCATCTAAAACTCCATCTAATTTTTATTTTCCCTCATTCCCTCAAATCTAAAAGCAAAACCTTAATTTTAACTATTCAAGAACATAGGATGCACTCTAAAATTGACCTTTTTTTTTTCTCTTTTTTTTTCTTTTAAATTTAAATAGTAGAGTTAAAAGTAACATACACACAACATTCACAAAAAACAAGTACAAATGACTTACATTTTGCGCAGTGAAATGGAATATATTTTGAAGGGAAAGCAAACATTGACTTTTTTTTTTTAATTAGAAGGAAATAAATAAGTAGCTTTACATAAATGAACAAAAATAAGTCCAATGTCCACATTAACATGGAAGATAAAATAGACTTCATCAACACTGATCAATTTTCCGTTGCATTGCCCCTTTAATTCAACAAGCTTGTTTTTTTTCTTCTATTTGTTGTTCCCAAATAATGGAGAGGGGTCTGGCCGCAGACCTCTCAGGCCTCTCCTCCGCTCGTCTAAGTCCCGTTTTGCAGCTGACTCTCTCTTGGGGAGAGAAAACGTGCATTTGAACCAATCAGATACAGAGAGAGACGAACTACGCAGAATAAAGAAATGAATAATCAATATTGGTGGAAATTCATTGCGATACACAAGCTCTTTATTAGGCTTGTTGTTAACATTTGTGTATGTAAATCGCACATTAGTAGATTGTTTATATTGGAGATGAGTGTGTGGCAGCATGGCATGGGCTTTAGACAGTTGTTGTCATATTTTCGGGATCAAAGCACCATTTGCTGGAACGGCGGTTCGGCCCCAAAACTAACGCTGGAACGCTGCTCCGGCCCACTTTCACCCCTGATGATACTTTTTTCAGATGTTTTCTATGTCTACAGAAGGCAGCCACTAATGACTATAAGCTTCATATAGTATTATGGGCGGGACAAAAAGCAATTGTTCTAGGTGATGTCACGTTTTTTTACTGTTACTCGGAGATTAAGCACCCAATTTTTCTCAGCCTATTAATGTTTTCAGCACTTATCATAAACAGATTTCATGCATTTAGAAACAAATCATCAAAATGACTGAAGTATCCCTTGATTCCCTTGATTTGGTCTTATTTGTATACTCCACTCGAGCTGTAGCATATCTGAAGCTTGGGCTTTCCTCCAACACAAAATTAAAAAAAACAAAAAAACAATCTCACTAATGATGATAAAAACAAGGTTCAAACTTGACAGCAAAACACATTCTATTAGTTTCCTTAATGATCTTTCTGTTTTTTACACTTCCGCCCACCCCTTCCCTTGTTCAGCAGCCTAAATCTACAGGCGACGGGACGCTTTGTGGTACATTAAATAAGAACTGTCACCCTGGGCGAGTTGCAGCGACGAAGCGTTTATTCTGCCTCACATTTCCTGGCACTTGGAATTATTTCCTTCATGCCTGATAACCAAATTACAATATGGCAGGTCTCCCCGGAGCCACGGGATTGTTAGTGCCAGCTCACGACATACTTTCAACCGATGTGGCATTTCATGTACAGCTGCCAATCAAAGCAGCGGAAGGGAGAGATGTAAATGAGGGCGGGCTCGACGGTGTTCAATTACGCCTCTGAGCTCGGCATAATCCCCCTTCCTACTGACGGACTGACTGACAGCTCCACGTTCCTCCTCAACACTGACTTTTTCCTCTAATTTTACTGCTTGGTTGATGCCTATAGGCAGAACAGGGTATGAGGAGATTTATGTCACTTCTATATTTGGAATATATAGTCCAACAAGAAATAACTAAAAGGTTTACGTGGATTCAGGTAAATCCCCTTTAGGGAAATATTTGACAAAAGCATGCAGCATTCTTAAGAAGACAGCGTCTTTGCTGCATACATGGCAACAAACTTTTGTAAATATGACAAATTAGGAGAATCTGGGAACTGTTCCAATGTCTTTTTCTATTTGCTCTTTCTTGTACTATGAAGATGCCTAGTAATCCTTACACGAAAGGTGAATTGGTTAACCTATTCTCTGCCGGTGTTTTACAACCACTACAGCAGTGGTGGATCCTGGTCTTTCAATGAAGGGAAGCACAATTTTTTTGTGTCCGTCTGTGAGTGCTTTGTGACGGTGGAGGGGCTCATTGGCACCCGCTGCTCGCAAGGAAAAGAAAATATTCTTAGAAGGCAAGCCTCCAAACACTAGCAGCAATGGACAAGTTTCCGAGGTACTTCCGCTTTACTTCCTGCTTTCTGCTTGCGACTTGACAGCAATGGCGTGGGAGTGAAATCACTCAGTAAGAACCCTGAAAAAACACTATTTGGACCGCATCCTTCTGCCATCTCAGCATGGGAAGACAACACAAAGAAATTGCCGGGGGTGACCACAAGTAAAATAAAAAAATTGTATTTTATTGACCCTATGGCGTTGGATGGAAACGCCATCAGGAAGCTGAAAAGCTCCAAGGCATTCCAGTACCTGCACAGCCACAAAGTTGAATGTGTCCTCATACACGAACAACGGGAAAAAAAAATATACGAAAATACAAAAATACGAAAACTAAAATCTGGCCCATGAAACGACTTGTTGCCTTTGCTACGAATATTACGATAATGATTGTAATGATGCAGTATAATAATTTTTACAAGAACTTGAAGGAGATAGTACCTTTCCTCGTAGGCACCGTCTCACTTTTTGCATTATTCTAACACACTCGATATATAAAAAAAATACTTTTAACATAGTTTAAATATTACAATTTAAGAAATATAAGTTATAATACACAGACGCACTCTTCACAAAGCAAGAGGCCAGCGCTGAGTCATCAGTACATTCCATATCAGCCCTCGCCTGATAAGCAAAGGAAAATGGTGTTATACTTGTATAGGGCTTTTCCACCTTTGAAGGCCCTCAAAGCGCTTTACACTATCTCGCCATCCACCAATTGGTGAAGCAGCACCAGGAGCAATGTGTGGTTCAGTATCTTGCTCAAGGACACTTAGACAAGTTCATCAGGGTTCACCACAACCTATGGGTTGGGGGGCAACTACTCTACCACTGAGCCACACCACCCCCGAAATGACGCAATTGTCATCTCTTGGGTGGAGCCAAGACACCCCGGCCTACCAAAGCAACACCTGAAAACAAGAAGAACTAAGTTTGATAGTGTGACGCCTCTCATGTTCAAGGCAGGCCCAACCTCCAACCTCAGTTGCCTTAGTAACCACGACCCAGCAACGAAGAAGCCGCATGAACTTGACCGCCCAAACCCGCAACAGAAGAAATATACTAAAACAACACCCTTCGCCAGGCCCACCCCACCACAGCCTTCAAAAGACTGAATGTTTAACTAAGCGTTGTCATTTTTCTCAGGAACCTTTTATTCACGTATGATAGGGTGACCTTGGCTCCCTGCCTGAATGTTTCTGTTTCACCTTGCCGTTTTGATCGCTGTCAATCTGAATAAATTGTCAACTTGTTTTCGGTGAGCCTTTTTTAAACCTTTCAAAATGGAGTCAGTACAAAGTGTTAAGACTAAGGGGAACGTGCGGAGTTTCGCCTTCTGGCTGGATTGTTGGGATCTTGCTGGCCCAGGTCATTGGAGCTGCGCCAGCGCAGGCTCGGCGGTTCGGCTGGTGCGATTCCGGCGGTCTGGCTCGAAGGTCAGATTCCTTCAATCTATTGCTGCTGCTGTAGCTGTTACTACAACAATACAACCAAAGTTCCGGGAAAGGATGTTCTTCGGTGGGTTTCTTATCAACAAAGTGATAAGAAAAAAATATAATCTTGAATTTAGAGAAGCGATCCACATTCTTGAAATATTGTCTGCTGGTTTCGGATTTAAGGCGTATGGCGGGGTACATCCACAATGGCGTTTTGTAGCTGGTCCGTAATAAAAACATTTCCCTTCAAACCATATATTTATGCGCTTTCAGGAGTTTGCACTGCCCCGCACAGCACACAAAGTCTCTCGTAAAGACCCTTGTTTACATTGCGCTAAATTCATTTTTGGAGAATCAGTATGTCCCTTTGATTTGATTTTGACATTGTCAACGCACTGCTAACTTCAACCGCAACTGATGATGTTTTGTCTAAATCGGAAGTTCGGAGCAGAAATTTTCCAAGATGGCGCAGCCCATGTTTCGCTCAGGAAACTAGAAAAAAAAATCAAAAAGGGATCCACCCTAAGACAGATCATCCAATCATCATACAGAGAAGTCAGCATCCAGGCCAGTCGAGACCCGGCCACTGCCCATACATACCCAGAGGAGCTCAGCGTCCGATAAACCCAGCCTTTAGACAGTGACTCATCTTGTTTCGCTGCATTGGAACAATGTACTAGCACTCTGGAGACACAGCGCAGTCTGCATTGTTTAAAGGACTGTGAAGCTGCGTGGATGAATGAAAAGCAAGCTGCATCGTAACCATTGGTAAGAAGTTAATTCTGAAGAAAGGGTGAGTGCTGTAACGCATATTTAGTCAATGACGTACACAAAACAGTATACATTGGATCACTTATTTTTTGACATTTCGGGGGAAACTCAGCTTCCCTTGCCTTCGTCTTAGAGCAATCGTCTCTGTATTACAGTACACATGCTAGATTCACAGTTGGTGCACAGGTTTTTTGGTGTATTTTAATTGATCATAGGTCTATTCTAGACTATGTGTTAATATTTTTTCTACAATTTTTCTTCCACAATGAACTAAAACTAATTTTAACTCATCAAGTCCAAACAAAGTCATGACTGAAGCATGTCAGCATACTAATACAGCTTAATGAAAGTACGCATATGAGATTAAAAAAAAAAAAAAAAAGAAGTAAATTGTCAATGTGTTCATTTCAATAGGCTCGGTAGCTTGTAGATGTACTGTATATGGACATGTATATGCTATTGCAATACGTGCGGCAAAAATTAGAGTTGTGTTGTGGTCAATTTTCACGATTCATCGCTATAACATCACACTAGAGAGTACAACATACAATGTGGCAGTCTCTGTTTAACGATATGTGAAAATAGTAGATTGTTTTCCTCCGCAGTGTTCAGATGTATGTCTTTCCAAAAGTGGCACTTTTGTCGCCTTGCGAGGGGTTGATAAATCAATCCATCAAAAAATTATTTGCGGTGAAACTCAATCAAGAAAGGTCATGTCGGCGGGAAAAGAACAGATTAAATTAGCATTGAATTAGACATGGAAAGTGAGCTCTGTCAAAACCATCACTGTGCTCAGCACAATTAGAATATGTTAATTATGCATTTCATTAAGGGGCCTCGGCGCTCTTTGAATGTGAGATGAAATGTCACTGGTGTAGGCAGCCGAAAAATGGAAGATTGCCAGGCACAACTTTCTTTGTGCAATGTGTGACACCTTCATTAACATCAGGGATTGCTAGTCTGATTAGACTTTTTGTATTAAGCCTACGGGCTTTCAAATGCGGCGCTTTTCTCTCTCCGTTCTGATGAGTCGCCTCAGTCCCATCTCCATTTCTGAGCTGATCTTGTCTTTTATTTCAGTCTTTGTTTAAATTCTCCTAACATCTCATTGTCTTTTTAGTAGACAACGGCATTTCCCGCGCCTTTGTTTCACTTAATCTTGGGTCACTTTTAACCAAGTGGGATGTAACTAGACAAATTCCCGCACTAATGGCTAATATCTAAATTTCTAATATGGCCCCTTGCCTTGACATTAGCTACTGACAATAGCAGTTTTCATTGTTTCAGTGTTTCAGCATGTCATATGCTCATATAGCGAGAATTAGCAGATGATTGGGGGGGGGTTATATTTGGGATATGGAAGATTGTGCATTTGGCCATTCTCTTATTGACTGTGAAGCATACAGTATACTGTACGTCTGATTGTGTGGGTTTTCTCTGGGAAATCCGTGTTCCCCCCACATGCCAAGAAAATACATACATACATGTGAAGGTTTGTTTATTACGAGACTAAAAACGAAAAACAAACTCCATATGCATAGGAAGTTTCAAACACTAGCGTTTCTAGTGCAAGACAGGCTTGCTAACCACTATACTATGATGCTGCCCTCATTAAAACAAGATTAGATCAAATATGACTTTGTAGCTAGGTAAATAAGATTGAATTACATGGTTGGATGAATAGATAGATACAGTATGAAGACGGAGAATGTATTATAATGCATCCTGTGACATTCATACATAAGCGATCCACCAACTTTAAAAACTTCATTAAAACAGAATGAGAGCACTTGGCGGCGCACCCCCATTAAATTCAAGCGCTCTGGGACGACATGATGAAAGCTTGAGGTGGGAGCTGTCTGACAATTTCACACACTTTGATGACACCAGATGATTCTTTTGTGGCGAATGTGAATGGTAGCAATGATTGCCTCTCGGAGAGCTCATCTCACAGATGTAATATAGATGTCGCCAATGACTGACTACCTGCTGCTTGCTTTGTCTTTGCACCTCCCACCTCGCTAGCTGCACCACAAGATTGTCTTTTTATGCTAACCGCATAGGACGAGACCTCTGCTATCATCATGCGCCTGCAGCGAGGGATCAATTACTTTATGTCTTTATGCTTTGCAGTATAACTGTCTGTCTTGTAAAATCAATCTCGACCTGGCTATTATAATTTGATAACAAGATTTCCTTTCAGTAATGTAGTGGTAAGGCACACAAAATCCTCTTTTTCTTTTGGCAGAAACCATGGATCAGTGCAGGTCTATGGCTTTGAAAATTTTCTGTGTGAATGTTTTTCAGGTTGTCCTTTTATAAGGTAAAATTGAGCACTGTCTGTAGTCAATTTTCAGCTTATCACTGAAGACGATATATATACTGTATATATAAAATAAAAACATTATTTGGAAGTCAAATACAGCATTTCACAATTTTATAGTGTCAATATATTATAATATTGAGAATAACAGTTATGGTAAATTTGATTACTTGAAGAGTAAGGTTGCCCCACTGCTTAGAATAACACTGATTGTTTTCTTCAAGACTCAACATTTTCAATCTTAACAAAACAATACTCCATAAGGATGGATTCCATTAAAGGCACTATATACAGTAAATTCGAGCTTGTATTATTTAAATAAAAGTCAAATGTTAAAATATAAATTGTGGTCCTAAATCCTTTTAACCATCTTTAATATGTGCAAAACGTTAGTGTTAGTTTCTTCAAACACTCAAAAGTCTCTTGATTTTTTTAATGATACCATATACATATTTTGCTCCATTTCATTAAAAATCAGAATTGACGCAAGTTGCAAAACACTCAGTTGTCCAAATGTCATGCGTAACGTATTTGCTCAAGGGGTGTGATAACATTATCATCAGAAACTAATACTCAAATACTGTAGCTGTTAGCTAATGCTGATCTGGATAATTTGGTTGCCTTTGACATGATAGTGCTTTGGCTGCTGGATCAGATTGGTTGTTTCGCTCTGGAACCTTGTTGAGGCGATCTGATCATGTCAGTGGAGGTTGGTTATTATGGTAATTAGCTCCACTGTTTCATAATAGTGCTGAACTGCTCACTCACAGACACATTTTTAGAAATACTGTAGATCACTGAAGATTTACATAGTTATTTAATTTCACGCTCTATGGTTTAACCCAAATATTTGTAGACAAACACCAAAAAGTCAAATTTCCATAAAATTGCACTTTTAATCCTCAAGCGACCAAGTGGGGCCAATATGACCGCAGGTGCACGTGTTTGTGCGCCATTTTTATAATTTTAATCAAAAATTTAAAAACATTCTACCAGGAATCCTCATTTGTTCATAGATTTATTCAAGGAATAGCTGATCTGTGCGGCAAATATAATCGAAACTTGTCTTGTAGAGAAGCTTGTAACTGTATTGTTGTATCTGTGCGTGTTTTATTTATTTTATTTTTTTGTAAAAAAAAAAAAAAAAAAATGATAAATAAAATAATAACAAGACAATTCTTTGATTACTTAAGATGTTGGAAACATATATTTGAAAGAGTAAAATAAATTTGAACAACCCTAAAACAATCATTTATATATAAATATTCCGGTAGTTTGACTTCTATGTATGTGCGTAGGGGTGTGGGGGTGTGTGTATGTGTGTGTGTGTGTCTGGAGGGGTGGCTCAGTTGTTGTTGAAGCGTTTGAAAGCTTAGGTATGAAGAAATTCTAAATATTAATCTTGCCTCTTCAGATGTAGTTTTGGCTAAGCAAAGCAAAGGTGCTAGTCACATAATCTGTTCTAAAAATAATTTTGACCCATTATAAAAAATCTTTTAGGAATCTTGTTCATTTCATTCATTTTTTTTATTTTTATTGCTTTACAATTTTTATAGATAACATTTTAACAGCTATGTTTTTATTTTAAAGGGGAAGTTCAGAATTTTTGACATTAGGCTTAATCTTCCAGTTAGCGTGGGTTTAATTAGTCGGTGGAGTTGATTTCAACAAATTCCGTGCAGTTTGTCAGTTATTTGTTAGTTTTAGGGCTCCGGAGTGGCTAAGCTAGTGCAAGTCAATGGTGCCTGCTTAGCATGCCAATAAAAATGACATTAACAGATCTAACATAGTCAAATAAACTCAAAATGCAGATCATTCGTCAAAATACCCATGCGGCCAAAACAATGTCACACCAAACTGCTGTTATTCATTTCATTCTGCGGGACTATTGTTTTTAGATGCGTAATGCAACCACAGTTGTGAGGAGTGCTTCGGCCACTCGTGCCCCGTCTGTTAGGGAGTCCCTTTCGTTATCACAAAAAAAATGATATCACTCCACCCTACTTGCCAAGATAGTCTGTTCCCTGCAGAGCTGCTGGATTACAAATGTTGCAGTTCATATTACAATTATTGACATGCAATGGTATGTTTTCATAACTTTATCCTGAAAACTTAGCCAACACTATTGATTGCACACTGCGGAAAACACTCAGGTGACTTGAAATTCCGCTCTGAGACACCCAATTTGGCCAACTTTCAAAATTGTCCGATATGCATGTGTGAAACATCATTGGAAAGCTTAAAATGTAAATTTTCTGGGGCAAGAAGAATTTTGAACAGGAGGGCATTTAAAAAAAAATAAAAATGTTTTTTAAACAGCAAAACCCTATCTGGAGGTGAGAGCACGCGAGAGCAGAATTACAGACACCATGACTTTAACGAGATATTATCGCGTACTTACCTTGTTTCGATCCAAAAACTCCATATAGCATGTATCATTGAGTGTCAAGACACAGATGTGAATGGCCAGAGCCGGATTTTTGGGGGATTTTATGGGTGAAACATGGTAATATAACAAGGCTCGAGATGCAGAAATCGCAGACATCAAGGAGTGGTCGAGATGTTCTTTCTCATATATTTACCCTTTTAAACATTTTTTTCATTTTTTCTTTGTTTGGATCAATTATTTATCATCTAACATATCGGAGAAAATGCGACAGTAACAAAAAAAAAAAAAAAAAAAAAATACAATTAAGTGATAGTTATGAGGTATATACCCGTGACTCTTTTACAGATGCCATTTTTTTCATTGTGACATAATTTGTTTAAAATATGTGAGTGAATAATTTTTTAAAGCCGTTTTTTTTTTTTTTTAAACGAAATATGAGACATCCATTAATGATTATAAACTAAAAACAACAGACATTTTGAATAATATATATAATTAACTACCTTCGTTTTATGGCTGGTTTGAAACAAAAGCGGTTGCACGATGTCTGTAAATGGGGGTTTTCAGGGTAAAACGGACATATTAAAAATAGTTTGGGGCTTCATGCGCCATGAATATGCTATGGACATATAGGGCATATGGACATATTGTTCTATCAAACACAACAGTTGTTGTGGCTTAAAAATACAGCAGTTTCTTTTAAAGAGGAGTGCAAGAGCAGAAACTGCTTTTTCAGTCTTGTCTGTGTTTTGCGCCATGGGTCATCAGTGATTCTCATGCGTGCATATGTTTTTTTTTATTGGTATGCTATGCAGGCACCATTGACACCACATACTTCGGAGCCCTGAAACTAACAAATAACTGACCAACTGCACAGAATTTGTTGAAATCAACTCCACTGATGAATTAAACCCGCGCTAACTCGGAAATTTTTATTGAAGCCTTATGTAAAAAATTCGGAACTTGAACTTGAATTAGTTTTTAAGAAAGTCAATTATATGCAATGACATTTTTCGGCCACCGGGGGGCACTGCCCCCTCAATCTCCGCCTATAAGTCAATGGGGTCACAAATGACCCCACTCGGTCATATTAGTTGCTGAAATAGCTTTAGTTGCTTAAGGATTAACATACATGCATGGTATTACATTGATGAAAATTCTACTTTGCTGGGCTGCAGGAGGGGGGGTGGGCTCCGTTGACCCTGCCAGATTGGCCAGGCAAGAGCCATGGCCCTGGCACGGCACCCACGCGGCATCTCCACTCATCTGTGGGACTATCACATGTTAGATGGGATTCACGCATGAGTCAGTGAAAATAGACACACTCAAGTAGAGAGATGAGACAGCATAGAATAAGATGCCAACATACACTCACAAGGGATTCACACAAATACTGGGTTTTAGACCACATGGCTTATCTCTCAGACACTCTCCCCCCACCCTCTTTCGTTTGTTATCAGGCCCCCCAATTTGGTGTCAACCGGAAATACAACTAGCTAACGATAGCACCAACATATTCATAGTTAGTAGTTGGTGTAGGCGTTCAATGTATTTCTTGTTGTTGCTTGTGCTTCTTCTGTCTCTCTCTCCTTCTTTTCGTCTGTCCCCCCACAACCCCTTCCTGTTCGCTGCTTTCTCCTAATAAACGAGGTATGTTGAATGATCACAATGAAAGTATGTCATACTCCTATGTGATACATTAAAACTGTTCAGACCAATCGTACACTCAGAGCTCCATTCTCTGTGTCAAGCAGCTGAACAGGACAGGTTAAAAAAAGAAAAAAGAAAAAGTACAATAACAAAGCATGTGTACGCCATTTCATTACAGTACTGCATGCATTTAATGTTTGTTGTCGGCAATGGTAACAAAAAAATATTGTTAATCATAGCCCATTATTTTTTAGGATGACAACACAATCACATCCAGTGGAAGACTAAAAGTGAAAATTTTAGAGTCAATTTTTTATGGTGTATGTGTCAGTCCTATGATTGTCAGGTGATTAGTCAGAAATCACCCCAAATGGCAAGATGAAACTGTCCATTTTAAATTTGAGCCTCTGATATGTGCAGGACTGAGTGCGCACCTGGGAGAAATTGAGTCCCTGCTAAAGTTTACCACAGGTGTTGTCATTCCGCTCTCACGTCTCGCCGTTGAGCGTTTGTCACATTAAAACCTCGGGAGCTGTGACAGCTGTGCTCCTGCGAGAAGAGAGCTAATTAAAATGTATCAATCAGTTGTTCAAGAACACCATTTTTCCTCCCCGCTTGATCCATCCGATGTGGACGACAGTAACAAAACGAACAATGAAAAGCTCCGTGTCGCAAAATAATCCACTTCAGGTGCACCACTGCAGGGAAGAACTCGATCAAAAGAGAAAAATGGAAGTGGGTGTCCAAGGCCTAAATGTATTCCATGGCCAGAGAATGAACCTGCCGCCCATGTGACACATGATTTACACAGGAAGAGGCCTGTGACTCTCTACAATGATAGATCTCCGTCCAAGTCTGCCTGGGCTCACTCTATGACACATCATCCTTCTCTTTTAGCTCATAAGATAAAGATGGATAACAAAATGCAGTATTGATTTTCCTGTCCAACATGCGGCTGCCTTTTTAAGACTGCACATCTGAATTTTGACCACAGTGACAAGTGCCTCGCCCGTCACCGTCACCGTTGCTTACATTTGCATCATTTGATCCATTTGATTTCTTGACATTAGCTCCGCGTTCTCCATTCTAATCTGCTACTCGAGGAAAAGCACAACTTTAAGGCTTGGGAGACGTTTTTTACCATTGCTCGAGCCTCACAGAAATTGATGAGTCATCGGGAAAGCTTCATGTCCACTTGTGACTGTTAACTGGTAATGTCTAATGCATGTATAACTTAGGTTAAACTATGCTTTACAACATGGTATAAGTGATAAAATTTTGGGGTCAGAGGGGGCTATGACATGGCACAATTACAATACGGGTGTTTAGATCCTGCACTTGTTGTCGCGGTGCACATACAGACAAACAAGATTTGACACTTACATTGACATCTGCCGACAATGTGGGAAAAAGCCTTGTGAAAACAAGCGGGTTACAGCTGAGATTGAAACCTATGACCTCTCCATTGGGAAGGAATGGTGCTAAACACTGTGCTGCCAAATCAGAACCTATATTTGATGGGCTATTGCCATAATTATGCATGCTTTTACACTGCAATACAATTAAAATAATTATTACTTATATATGGCTGCAGTTTTTTATTGGGTTATTATCAAAACCATTTAAGTCTAATATATACACTAATATATACACATTTCCCCCCTTACACTGTAAAAGTTTATTAATATCCTTGTAGAGAGGTAACCTCTTCCTGCCCTCTCTGAAGCGCAAAAACAAAGAACCAACAAACAAATACTGTATATACCCGTGGTCCTCAATTAGCAGACCGCGGTCCACGACCGGACCACGGCACACCTCTCTGCGGACCCACGAATGAACAAAAAAACAGAAACAACCCAAAACTTTTCCAACATATATCATTTGTATGAATCGCCGATCTATCGCGATATTCTTCCGCTAAATTCTGTTTCCTTTTTCTTGTCAAATATTTTCCATGTTCTCACTTTTGTTGTCATCTTTTTGACAACGATGCGCTGATTGGCTGAGAGAGGCTGCATGCTACTAGCTAGCGAGGACGGACCGCAACAATGTCAGCAACCTCAAACACGAGTCGCACCCGGCACCTTGCAATCTGTTGTACATGCTGTCGTGTACTTTTTTTTCATTCAAGAACGTGAGTCATACTGTGAGCAAACGTGATTTATTTATTTATTTTCCTGTGTTACCCAGGCACTCTCGCTGCATGCGGGCACACCACACATGCCACTAGTAAAAGACCGAATCTAACAAAATGGCATACTCAAAGTTGACCAAGAGAAGAAAAGTGGACACCGAAAATCGCCGTTTCAATGAGGAATAGAATGACAAATATGCGTCCATTTTACCAAGTGCAAGTGCCAAACCTATGTGCTAAATATGCTTAAAGACAGTTGCTCTGATAAAAAGTGAAAATGTGAAACTCCATTTTGTTAAAGAACACAGCTCTTTTGAAGATGTTTCCTCCTAAATCAGAATTGAGAAGGCAAGAAATTAACAGGTTGAAGCAGTCATATCAATAGTCAAGCAAGGTTATTGTTAAATCTATGACACAACAACAACTTGCAACGAATTGCTCACTCAGTGTGTCGTGGGTGCTGGCCAAACATAAGAAGCCGTTCTCTGATGTAGAAATAATAAAAGAGTGTATGAATGAAGTGATGACAGCAATTTTCAGCAAAGAGAAAGAAAAGGAGGAAATGACAACAAAAATCAATCAAATCTCACTCTCAGACTTATCAACCACAAGATGCGCTGAAGTACTGGTGGATGATGTGAGTAAACAGCTTTGTGACACCCAAACGCCATTTCCCTCATTGAGCAGTGTTTTACAGTTAAAGTTACTGTCAATAATTGTTATGTTTGCACGTTAATGACAGAGCTTGTCATATATGTTCTGAACAAGTGAACATGTGTAGTACTACTTGCACATGTTTTCTGTTTTGTCCAGCAGTTTTACAATTACAAAATGCACTGTCAATAGTTATTGTTTGCACCTTAATGACAAGATCTGGTCAATTATTTAGTGTATATGCATAAACATTGTACTTGCATGTTTTTTTTTTATTTTTATTTTTTTATTTTAAGTCAAAATATTATTTAATTTTTTTTTAAATTTAATTTAATTTTATCTACATTGTATTTTTGTTTGGTCAAAAGAAAACCATCTTTACCACCTTCGACCTGCCTTGTACTTGACCGACATTAATAAATGGACCCATGCTTGTATGAAAAAAATAATTGTGGACCTTCATGATTTGTATTTGAGGACCCCTGGTATATACTGTATACCTTTATCATTTCATACTAAAATCTACTTCACACCAAAAATCGGTTTGATACACTTTATGCTCGCAAAAATACTAAGACAGGCAGCTGTAGACTAATTTTAACTGCAGTACATTACCAACATGTCCTTTCCTCCACAGAGTAGATGTGGTTGAAACCACCTTTGCAGCACTAATTTTGCCAGTGTTAGATGTTACGTTGAATTGGTTGCTGATGTGTTAGGTTATGACAGCGCTTCTCAATTATTTTCTGTCACGCCCCCATCCTAGGAAGAGGAAATATTTCGCCCTCTCCTCCTTTTTCACGTCTCCCACAAAAGTGACAGGAAGCCATGCACTACATACATTTCTATTTGGTAGACTTTCCTTTGTCTCATCTCTGTCTCTCTCCTCCTTTCTTTTCATCTTTTATATTTATTTTTTTCATGTTGTCACTTGAGAGTTTATTCACTGCACTTCATATCTCCCGCTCGAGGCTGAACGTGCGCATGCTCGGTGCATAAAAACTAGCTAATGTTCCCTCATAATACTCATTATCGTAATGGATGTGCAATTATACTTGGGGTCAAAAACACCCCCATGGCATCACAACCTCCATGACCCAGAATTAGCACTGGGCTAAGATCATTCAGGCAACCTTCGCAGATATATGGTTACGTCAGCGCCAGTGTCTCGGCCGTGGTTTCCAAACATGCTTTGTTGCTCAATAAACATGTGTCACATGAGATGCATGCCTATATTTGTGTAAAAAGTGAAATAATTTAAACCTACTTTTTACTTTTAGTAAAAAAAAATAATTAGCTAAGCACTGAACAAAGTTTTTGTTCACACATGGTCTTGTGATAGGTCGTCAAAACATGTGATGTCACTTTGATGGGAGGCTGAATATGAGCATAGCAGCTGCACATCATGTCACATTAGCTCCCTGTCATTTCACATTATAACCTAGCTGCTTCGCAAATAACCTGAAACAGCTTACATTGGCTCTCGCCATTCGCTAAAGTCGTTTTGTTGTGGGCGGGACAACATTAGCTTGATCTTTTCTATCTGTGTCTGCTGGAGGCCTACGGACCTGAGTGTGTGTTTACGTGGTTTTGAACATGCCGGCGTCAATGCTGATTCATGTCACATTGAGTGACAGCTGACCTGAGAGCTTGCAGCCAGACACTCAGACGGATTACAAGGCAGCTAAATGCACATAACCTCTGGCCTGCTGTGAGGCAGCATGATGACAGCGTGGGAGGGGGCAGGCGGGAGGGCTGGGGCCGAGAGGTTGCGGCCCCCCACTTCCATCCATCACCCAGCTTCTTCTTGGCCACCATCTACACTAGCTGGCTGGTAAACTAGGGCTAACCATTAAAAAGAATCACATCTGAAAGCTAGATGTGACTACTACAAATTGTCATTTTGTTCATACAGTATGACTGCGGAATGTCAGAGCCTAAAAATCGGTTTTATATTGGAGGTTTTTTCCCACGTCAAAGCTGAAAACATTCTCTAAGACAATGTATATGTGTATTAAATGTTCAGTATTGATAAGAATGAGAATGTCATAGCTGAAATAACAACAAATTATTGCAGTGTTGCTGTTGTACTTGTTCATTATAAAAGTAGAATTCCTGATGCAGCAGTCATACACATATCATGATATTGCTAATGGTTGTTTTAACATGGCCTCCAATGGTGTACGGCACACTATGCGTCACTTTCGCACATTAATATTCAGGATGTTAGCTAATTTTGCTCAGGGGAGGACAAACGGGAGCTTGTCCCCGATAGTATATGAATGGAAATGTTGCACGAAGGAGATGTTTACAGAGCTAAACCTACCAATTCTGTCCAAAAATTATGTCCCTGGTGTCAAATTCACTGGTAAAGATGTGGAAGAACACACAAATGTTCAGTTAAAGAGATCGCTTGAGTGTCAAGGGCTGAAAAAGAGCCGAACCGACCTAAGCTTAGCCTAGCCTTAGCTTTTTTATCAACGCTTTTTTCTAATGCCACTGACAATGACATTCTCCTGTTTCAACAATCTATCCTTTTCCACAATATGCCCTGTCTATCTTATATATTATATCCTCTGGTTGTCTTACATCTCTGACCATTTTTTTGGGCAATTTACATTGCTATTTTTATGTAGCGATCGCAAATGCTACTCATTGACAGTCATCGCACTTCCCCCTTAATTAATTTTTTTTTTTTTTTTTTTTTTTTTTACAACAGAAAAGGTAACGGTGGCAGTCAGATACCATATAAATTCTTTTCAGGTCATTCATTGTCAGACAGAAGCAGCACAGCAAAATGCCATGCTAAAAAGTAAGTAAATATATCAAAATGGCTTACCTCTTTGTCCTCTGAAGGACAATTTCAACCCAACAAAATGTTTACTGTGTATGAAATTTGAATGGTTTCACCTTGCTGGCGTTAAACGTCCGCGTAAACTGATCAATTCTTCAAATTTTTTTCTCCGAGTTTTTGGTATTGGGAAATGTATGAGGAAAACATCCTTCATATGTCGTAATGTCTACAGTCGTTTCTACAAGTTCCGTATAAGCAGTGCTTAAGCGGCATTTTCGTTTTTGAAAGATTACCGGAGAAAAGTAGCAGAAATATAATGGTTTCTGTGTGAGGGCGGGTCTATAATGTCCCACTTCCGCTTTACGATGCGACGTCACGGTCTAAAAATAGCATTCGTACGGTACGCTATTGGGACTACAGGGTAACTATATTTTGATGGTTTTCAAGTCAAAATTGCTCCAGTATCTCTCTGATTAATGGATAAAGGTTTTTCTATTTCCGTCGATGGAAAATGTCACCTCTCAATCTTTCTGTCCTCTTGCAGCAGATGCCCCTGCTTCATGTATTGCAGACAAAAACACAATCACATTTGTAGTTCTTTTAACTATTTCACTGTTTGTAGGTGCCAGCAATTACAGCCAACAACAGCACCATTTCGTCTAATACTATTTATCTAGCAGAAATAACATCCTTAATATTGATCATTTCCATTGCATTATTATTCCAATCAGAATTCATTAACATAACGGAACATAACTCTCACTTTCTCTTGCTTGTGCTCTTTCTCTACTGTATCAAAACTCCATCAGTTGAGGCAGACGGCACACAGAGTTTAGATTTCATAAACAGCATATTTGCGCATGAAAACCGTTGCATCTTGATTTTTGTACCAGGGTAAACCTTGTTGAATATGTTTGGGAATTTGGCAGAACGGTCATCGCAAAGCTTGGCATTCTTACATAGTGACAATTTGGTGGCAGGAAATCAGTAAATACACTTTTTCCAAGTGCATCTAAGCTCCAGAGAAAGTTAGATCACAATTCCAACACATTTTGGTAAATTTGATTGTGTTGCAGGCAGACATTTATACAAGCATTGTGGAAACATGTGGTATATTTAATTCATAAATATGTGAACAGCTGGCCTCGGACTTTCTGAAGCATTGTCGGCTTGTGTATTGCTCTTGATCAGTGCTTCTCAATTACTTTCTGTTACAACCCCCCCCCCCCCCCAGGAAGACGTAAACGTTCCGCGCCCCCCCAACTCTCTGCCACCACTGTAAATACACTGTAGCAACATTTGTCAAAAAAATTCTTCTTGTTATATAAGTACGCCTCAGCATAACATTGAGTTCTTTTTAATATTAAATAAGAAAATAAAAATAAAGTGTAAAAAAAGAAAACATCCATCCATACTGTAAAAATAGACTCAAGATACATTTTTTTTACCGTTTGATATTGGAAAAAAAAAATTGAATAAAATCAATAAATAATCATTAATTCAAATTGATTAGCAACATTAACTGAAGAGGACAATATGTCAAACAATTGTACTGAAAAAACAAGAATAGAACCTCAACCATGAGAGACAGAATGTGGAAAAATAAAACAGAAAATCACATTGTTTGATTTTTAAATAATTTATTTCCAAATTATAGTGGAAAATAAGTATTTGGTCACCTACAAACAAGCAAGATTTCTGGCCGTCAAAGAGGTCTAACTTCTTCTAATGAGGTCTAACGAGGCTCCACTCGTTACCTGTTTTAATGGCACCTGTTTTAAAAGGTGTATAAAAGACACCTGTCAACAACCTCAGTCAGTCACACTCCAAACTCCAATATTGCCAAGACCAAAGAGCTGTCGAAGGACACCAGAGACAAAATTGTAGACCTGCACCAGGCTGGGAAGACTGAATCTGCAATAGGTAAAACGCTTGGTGTAAAGAAATCAACTGTGGGAGCAATTATTAGAAAATGGAAGACATACAAGACCACTGATAATCTCCCTCGATCTGGGGCTCCATACAAGATCTCACCCCGTGGCGTCAAAATGATAACAAGAACGGTGAGCAAAAATCCCAGAATCACACGGGGGGACCTAGTGAATGACCTACAGAGAGCTGGGACCACAGTAACAAAGGCTACTATCAGTAACACAATGCGCCGCCAGGGACTCAAATCCTGCACTGCCAGACATGTCCCCTTGCTGAAGAAAGTCCAGGCCCGCCTGCGGTTCGCTAGAGAGCATTTGGATGATCCAGAAGAGGACTGGGAGAATGTGTTATGGTCAGATGAAACCAAAATGGAACTTTTTGGTAGAAACACAGGTTCTCGTGTTTGGAGGAGAAAGAATACTGAATTGCGTCCAAAGAACACCATACCCACTGTGAAGCATGGGGGTGGAAACATCATGCTTTGGGGCTGTTTTTCTGCAAAGGGACCAGGACGACTGATCTGTGTAAAGGAAAGAATGAATGGGGCCAGGATTTTGAGTGAAAATCTCCTTCCATCAGCAAGGGCATTGAAGATGAGACGTGGCTGGGTTTTTCAGCATGACAATGATCCCAAACACACAGCCAGGGCAACAAAGGAGTGGTTTCTTAAGAAGTATTTCAAGGTCCTGGAGTGGCCTAGCCAGTCTCCAGATCTCAACCCAATAGAAAATCTGTGGAGGGAGTTGAAAGTCCATGTTGCCCAACGACAGCCCCAAAACATCACTGCTCTAGATGAGATCTGCATGGAGGAATGGGCCAAAATACCAGGAACAGTGTGTGAAAAGCTTGTGAAGAGTTACAGAAAACGTTTGGCCTCCGTTATTGCCAACAAAGGGTACACAACAAAGTATTGAGATGAACTTTAGGTATTGACCAAATACTTATTTTCCACCATGTTTTGCAAGTAAATTCTTTAAAAATCAAACAATGTGATTTTCTGTTTTTTTTCCACATTCTGTATCTCATGGTTGAGGTTTATACATGTTGACAATTACAGGCCTCTGTAATATTTTCAAGTGGGAGAACTTGCACAAGTAGTGGTTGACTAAATACTTATTTGCCCCACTGTATTAGGATTCTCCCTTCTTTCCTTTGTCACCCAGTGCTTGCTTACGCAGGATTCAAATCATCCCCTAATGTGTGAGGAGCATGGTTATAGGCCATAATTAAAGCGACACTTAATAACTTCTCAACCTTCATTAAATACATTCTTAACTTTTGTGATTAAACATCAGCTTACAAGTAGTTGAATAACACCTGTGTCACGGCACAAGTGGGTCTGTGTCACTTTTACTGGCACTAAACAACTTCGAGGAGGAAAATGGGAACTCTGCCACACAAAAAAATGTGCTGCCTTCTTTACAGCAAACCCATTTCCCCATTTGTTATATTGTCATGTATTGTTTAGCCACAATTGCATTCATTACCTTATCGCTATTCATCCTTCGCACTGCCACTGGAAACACAAATGTACGACTGCAGGCGACCAGGAGATCAGGGCTTCACGACACTTACGCAGGTCCTCATGGGAAAAGTGGTCTGCCGTTAGGCAAAACGCTACCACTTTTGTCCCCCGGCGTCACCAAAATTGCCAAACACTGAAAATTAGTTAAGTGTTGCTTTGAAGTGCCTATGACAGAAAAAAGTATGTTTATTTTATATTTCACGTAGTATTTTATGCTCCTGAATGAAATGGAATGCTTGGATGTGTGTGCAAGCGATCGTTTTATTTATTCCATTTTGTAATCCTGCGCCATGAAAATGAGTGACTTCTGGCTCCAGTCTCGGGTTGAGGATGGATGCGAATGTGACGTCACCCGGGTCAGCATCTCACAATACAGCATTGGTTTTTGGCATGCAGACGGACTGCAGATTTAGCTGATTTTGCAGATTAATTCATTTATTTTTCGCATCCCGCCAGCCAAATGTGTTGCAGGGTTTTGTTGCTGCACCAGGGAGAGACGTGTGACCCTTTTTGGGTCAGTCCGACAACTGTGGGACCATTGGACTTACGGGGAAGTGAGTAAACATTGTGTTTTGTATTATGTCAAATACTGGGATCATAGCACAAGTTTTAATACGGAGATGGCTTGCATTTTGTGGCTGACAATGCTCCTTGTCCACCAAGAATGCCACTTGGTCGACGACCGGCGGCTTGTCGCACGCCCCCCTCAGCCCTCTTTGCGTGCCCGCCAGGAGAGCGCTATGCTCGGCTTATGCTTGTGCGGTTCTCCATATCATTCGGACTTTCTGCCCCCTCTGCCCTTTTCGTGTACCCAGCAATAGACCACTATCCTTGGGTTGGGCTCGGGCAGCTACGTGTTCCTCCGACGTCAGCCGGTTTGTCCGGTGGTCATTCTCCAGCTGCTTCTCCGGCAAATGAGTTCCTGCCCGCAGCAGGGGAATGACGAGCTGTAACTTGTTTGCCACCGGGGGGGTTGCCGATCAGCGAAGACAATCGACAACCCCGTGGTATGATCCGGGATAGTTTCGTGTGATTTTGTGCTTCTAAAGGCAAGAATAAGACTTTGAAACGCCGCTCAGTTCGGGTTAGCATGTCGGTAAGCTGTCACACCTCCTGGTTTGTTTATGCTCTCTGATGGGGACATGACAAAGCCCGGGCTAAGTCCAGTGGCATAAAATATCATTCGGGAGGTCCAAAAAGTCGACAGTTTTGACCATTATGGAGTAATTTTTTCCATGTCGTACTGAATAAATGCATTTTTAATATTTCATACTCTATTTAGCACAAGAATGTTATTTGTCATGACCATACCATTTATTTAGCAATTGGGGTATCCTCTAAAAACATTGGAGTGGAGAGACTGAAACTATGACATTTTGCGGCTCTCTTCATCGCATTTTCCTCGTTCTGAATAATTCCCCCTCAAAGGGCTGAATTCTAAATCAGATGAAATCGTGACCATCCTCCAGCTGGGGACGCTAGGGTGCTATAATGACAGGCAGCGGCTAAACAGCAGATTAAAAAACTAATTTCTCGTCATCTGCGCTTTACCAAATTGTTGCATATAGTCGAACCGTCTCAAAATATGATTCTAATTCACATAATAATGCTATTTATAGATTTTTTTTAATGCTGTCACAGGCACTTAGATGGAATTCTGCAGTATTGTGAATTACTGGTATTGTGATAGAGTTTACAACTTGACTTGATTGGCAGGAAACCAGCTCAGGGTATACCCCACCTCTTGTCCATAGGTAGCTGGGGTAGGCTCCAGCAGTACAAAAGTTGAATGAATGAATATTATATTATATTATATTATATTATATTATATTATATTATATTATATTATATTATATTATATTATATTATATTATATTATATTATATTATATTATATTATATTATATTATATTATATTATAACTAAGGAAGCAGCCAATCTTTAAAAAGGGAGAGAAGGGCAATTATTCAGCCTTACCCATAGAAAACAAAAGTGTTCACGTGTCCTTGTCGGCTGCAACCAAGCCAACAAACCAACAAATCTCCTGACACAATCTAAGAGGCCCAAATCCAATTGCCTCCAATTCAGCTAGTTAGTTCAAAGCAAGGACGACCTTGAATAGCTCTGGCACTCTTTCCCGAAAACTTTCATAATTTTTAGACCTCAGCAGCTTTTCAAATCTTTCCAGAATCCAATGCTTAAAAAATGGCTTACTTAAGATGTTTATTGCCTAAACAACCTCTTCACACAAACATGCACACCAAATGTCCCCCATCTTGGCCATTTCACATCAGATGTCTGACTTTATTTTGAAATCAAATTTCCCTGTGGAGCAATACAAGTAAGTTGGAATGTCAGAGAGCAGCCATGATATGCAGCTTCTTTGAAATTCTGTTCAATGTAGTCTTTTGTGATCGTCTGAATGTTGTTGCCTTGCTTTTTACATTTACTATGTTAGGTGGATATTTTTGTCTATTTTAATTTTTTTTTTTAACTTGGTGTCTTTCTAACCTTTTCCATCAACTTTTTCTAAGTGCCAATAATACTGTGCTAATTTTCAGACCTATGTCAAAACCTTAGTCAAGATTTTAGTTTAACTGAGGTCCATGTTAGCTCTATAATACAGTATGTTTAATCTGATTGTGCTATGTCAACAATAACCCAATTGCTTTTGATTCTTCAAAAAACATATTTGGGATGCATACCTGTGCTGTATGTGTTAGATGGCCATTAACCTGCCAAGAAGCGTGTTGATGATCTTCTTTGAACATTCATGCTTTAGGTCAAAGGAAAAAAAGAACACTGATCTTAATGCCTGGGTTTACAATGGGTAAAAAGACACTCTAGTCATTTTGATTATTTGCTTCTAAATACAGTAAATATTTTTAAGATAAGTGCTGAAAACCTGTGCACAGGCTGAGAACAAGGGAGTGCTGAACCTTTGAGCTATAGTAAGAAACGGTTATTCTTCATCAGAGCTGTCAGTGGTTTTGGGGCGGGCCTAAAAAAAGGTAGGGTGACATCACCCAGAACTCTTGCTTTCTTGTCTGCACGTAACACTAATTAAGAAATCAGCGTGCTATCAGTGCCTTTCCGTCTGGCACAACTGCAGCTTCCTAAGTTTTTTCACCATTAAGTTATGACTGTGCTGCCAAGTTGAAGTTACAGCCACTGATCCCCCATACTGTATATATAATCTTTTGCATGTACATGTGCTTTATTTTATTGGGGGTTGTCTCGCTGAGAAAAAAGGTCAGCTGGGAGCAATGACCCAACCGAAGCTGGTGGGCAGTGGTGTCTCGTGCATAAGCACCCGACATTATGTGCATTGTCGTCGGCTCAAATTCCGCTGAATTTCTAGCATTACTTTCGGGGGCAACAGCAGAAAAATGGCGATCTCCGTCACCAAAATACATCTTCCGTCAACTTCATATGCATTTTATGTAATGTGGGCTTTGTGTAATAATGCACCATATTGTAGTGGATACGTACAGTTGACTACAATACTGGCTAGTGAATTGTAGCTGAGCGTAGGCCTATGCATTTACTAACAGCAACTGCTGCCAAAACCAACTCTTGCCGGGTTTTCAGGGCCGCTGCTTGCCGTTGGCCGGCTGTTTCGTACTTGCTAAGCACGCACTGACGAAAGCAATGCTTCTCCTCTCGTTCATAAAGCTTTGCTAACATCGTGATGAGTTCTGTAGACACGGGAAACATCTTAACAAAGTATAACCCACATTATAACAAGTACACATTTGGCACTCGAGCACCGTAAGCAGAGTTGCCTACAATGTCTGAGAACTGATGGGCTGGTCTTATTTTTCCTCATTTTGATAGCATTTTAAATATAGTTAGCAATTTTATTTTTGTATTAATGTATTTTCTTTGAGCAAATCAAATAATTTATGAATGTTGATTGACTGACTTCCACTGGAGTCTCCCTTAAAATGTGATACCAGTTATGCAGTGTTTTTGACAGAGTTCAACCAGTCTCCCTTTTATTATTTTTGTTTATAAACTTTCAGAAGTCTTTGTGTTATACCGGACCAAGACCCAGATTGACTATTATCTTCAAACATTTCCACATTCTGCTTAATGACTGTCCTATTGATTTTGCGTTTGAGATATTTGTGACTGCTGAGGTTACAGGCTTACAGCTCATAGGGTTTCACAAGTTTCAACATTTAAATATATCCCTACTGCTACTCTACCATCAAAGAAATTATACAATATTAAAAATGTAAAAATGTTATGTAGGATGTGAATGGAGTCAACACGTTTTCACATACCTCTTCAATCTACAGCTGAGCTACGAAGGGGTGAAGGAATAATGTTGTTCCACTATATTGCACGTCATTGCTTTAGAGTCTGCTAGTAGACACGCTTCTGTTTTGGCATTCATTGCAAACCATCCGGTCGGCAAGAAAATAAAAAATTAAAATCAGCAATCCTTTTGTGATTGTGCTGACATTTGCAAAGGGGAGGATGTTGCTGCAGGATGATAATAATATACAGTGGTATGAAAAAGTATCTGAACCTTTTGGAATTTCTCACATTTCTGAATAAAATCACCATCAAATGTTATCTGATCTTTGTCAAAATCACACAGATGTAAAAAAAAAAAAAAAAAAAAAAAAAAGGGTCTGCTTTAAAGTGCGTACGACAGGAGAAAAAAAGTCTTAAATAGGATTATTATGTGAATTAGAATCATATTTTGAGACGATTCGACTATATACAACAATTTAGCAAAGCGCAGATGATGAGAAATTAGTCTTTTAATCTGCTGGTTAGCCACGCCTACCATTATAGGGCTTTAGCGTCCCCAACAGGTGGATGACGTCAGCCGAGTCACGATTTCATCTGATTTAGTATGCAGCTCATTGAGGTGGAATTATTCACAACGAGGAAAACGCGACGAAGAGAGCTGCAAAATGTCATTGTTTCAGTCTCTCTACTCCAATATTTTTACAGGATATTCTTTTTACCCAAGTATTTTTCCCCAATAGCTAAATAAATGGCTTGAGAAGGACAAGTCAGCCCGTTGAGGGGGAATTATTCATAACGAGGAAATCGAGACGAAGAGAGATGCAAAATGTCATTGTTTCAGTCTCTGTACTCCAACATTTTTACAGGATATTCTTTTTATCCAAGTATTTTTCCCCAGTAGCTAAATAAATGGCATGCATGTCATAACAGTCTTGTGCTAAATGGAATATGAAATAATTTATTCAATGCATTTATTCAAGACGACATGGCAAAATTACTCCATAATGGTAAAAACTGTCGACTTCACCTTTACTGTTGCACCTCCAGAACGATATTTTATGCCATCTAAATCGGGCCTATGTTATTTCCCTTCCCCGGCTACGGAGAATGTAAACAAACCAAGAGGCATGACAGCTAGTTGACATGCTAACCCAAACCGAGTGATGTTTCAAAGTCTTCGATGTGGAAAATGACACATAACTAGCCCGGACATTTCACATGACGACTGGGTTGTCAATTGTCTTTGCTGATCGGCAAACCACCCGGCGGATAGCAATTTACAGCTCGTTCCCCTGCTATTACTGACAGGAGAGCTCGCCGGGGAAGCAGCTGGACAATGACCGCCGAACAAACCTGCCGACGTCGGAGAAGCGTGTAGCTGCCAAATGGTCAACACGAATATGGCAAAATAATGCTACACGGCGAAGTCATAAACAGCGAGATACTCAGTGGAGGAGGGCGGCTGCAGTTGTTGTGCAGCTAACGTGCAGCTACTGTGTATGAGGAGAGCTTTTTACATGCCTATTTAAAGAAAGTTTGTAGTGTTCCCTTTGTAATCGCTGTGTTCGCGGCTATTTTTAACACAAAATTGCAATTTCTGATCGGTCGGAAAATTTGACAGAACACCGGGCACATGAAGAGGGCTATAAGCCGAGTATAGTGCTCTCCTGGTGGGGGGATGTGCGACAAGCCACCGGTCGTCGGCCGAGGGGACAAGGAGCATGTCAGCCACAAAATGCAAGCAACCTACTTATTAAAATGATCCCAGCATTTGATATAATACAAAAGACGTTTACTCACTCCCTTGTAAGTCCCATGATCCCACAGTAGTAAGGCTTGTTTTGGCCAATATCCACCGGTGAATGGGAACCTAGATGTTCAAATATCGACAGTCAGAGAAGTTGTCTACAAATGGAGAGAGTTTGGCACTGTTGCTTCTCTCCCCAGGAGTGGCGGTCCACCAAAGATGACAGCAAGAGTTCAGCGCAGAATACTCAGAGAGGTAAAACGAAACCTTGAGTGTCTGCTAAAGACTTACAGAAATCACTGGCACAGTCCAATATCTCTGTGCACACATCAACTATATGTAAAACTATGGCCAGGAATGGTGTTCATGGGAGGACTTCACGGAGGAAGCCACCGTTGTCTAAAAAAAAACTTGGACACTCCACAGTGTCCACAAAGTTTTGGGAAAATATTTTGTGGACTTCCGAAACCAAAGTTGAATTGTTTGTTTCCTCCACAATGTCATTTGTGGAGGAAAAATGGAACAGCTCACCAACATCAACACTGCATCCCTACCGTGAAGAATGGTGGAGGAAGCATCATGATTTGGGGCTGTTTTGCTTCCTTAGGGCATGGACAACTTGCAATCATTAGTGGAAGAATGAATTCAAAAGTTTATCAGGATGTTTTGCAGGAAAATTTGAGGCCGTCCGTCAGACAGTTGAAGCTAAAAAGAGGATGGATGCTGCAAAAAGACAATGATCCAAAACAGAGACTTAATCAACTTCAGAAGGGTTTCTGAAGAATAAAATACACGTTCTGGAGTGGCCAAGTCAAAGTCCAGACTTGAACCCCATTAAGATGCTGTGGCATGACCTAAAGACAGCGATTCATGCCAGACATCCCAGGAATCTGACTGAAATACAGCAGTTTTGTAGAGAACAATGGTCCAAGAATCGTCCTGATCAATGTGCCAGACCGACCTTCAGCTAGAGGAAGCGTCTGGTTAAAGTTATTGCTGCCAAGGGGGGGGGGCACAAAATATTAAATGTAATGGTTCAGTTACGTATTTTTCCCCTTTCTGTCATTGTTTGCATAGTATCCTCATTAAAATATGAAAAACTATAAATGTTTGGGTGGTTTTAGTTAAAGCAGACACAATTTTTTTCATTTGTGTGATTTTGACAAAGATCAGATCACTTTTGATGGTGGTTTTAAGCAGAAATGTGAGAAATTCCAAAAGGTTCAGATACTTTCTCATACCACTGTATATATTTTTTAAAGTGTGAATTGCAGCTTTCATATTTGGAAGATGTCAGCTGCAGTTTGAGCTAATGTACTGCCTTGAGGGACAGACATGAAGGATAAACTTATGGAGCACTGGCAATCAAGTGTTAGCTCTCTCTCTGTTTTACACCAATATAATCAGTAGGGTGACCACCTTGTCCGGTTTTAGGACGGACACTCAGCCTTTTTCAGTGATCCGGACACTATTTGTCCAGTTTTTAAAGAAAATGGGTTAGGGTTTATAAGTTTATGTGACGCATCTCAGCCCCACGGTTGTCACAATTGGTCTGTGATTGGTCAAGAGTGGCTTGTTAAATCCGTCCTATATCATTGGTTCAATAAAATGTAAATCTTCACTTTTGGCTATCTGCCGACTGTATTTACTGGCAGAGAGTACAACAGTGCTATCTAACATGTCAAAACGGCAGACATCATTTAACAGTGAACGGACGAAAAAGCACGATTTCCTAGCCAAAAGCAGGCGAGACTCTTTACACCAGAGGTCACGGAACTGCGGACCTCGGTCCGGTTCCGGCCCCCCAAGCCGTCTGGACCGGATCTCAAGCTGTCGTGACTAATACACGTTGCAACAACAAAAATAATTTTTGTCGGCGGGTTTGCAGAGCAGAGGTGGGCAACAAACAAAAACCTTAGTGGTGACGCGCGTGGGCCAGCCAATGGGAGTGAAGCATTTGAAAGTTATTTTTAGAACAGCATGTCTCGCACTCGCTTTCCAGACTCGGCGGAGTGACAGCCAAGTACTGAGCCGAATGAAGTTGGAGGAAGAGGCGAAAAAGGTATAGCAAATGGCGTGCACAAAACTATGCAAGATTGATGCAGAAAACAGAGTGTTTAAGGAGGAGTGGACCAAAATATTTTTGTTCATTTTACCTGGCGGCAGCACAAGACCGCTATGGCTCATCTGTTGAGAGACGGTAGCGCTTGTAAAGAGCAGCAATTTGAAAAGGCACTATAAGACGAAGCAGGCAGCTTTTTCGCAAAGTTTCCCTATGAACTCTGCCATCCGTTCTCAAAAAATAGCGGAATTAAGGGCGCAATATGATCGCACCTCAAGGCTCATGGTTCATTCATTCACTGCACAGCAACGTGCAAATGAATGCTCCCTCAGAATAGCGTGGATATTGGGTCAAAACAAAAAGTCTTTCAGTGACGCACCGATTGTCAAAGATTGCATGAGTGCAGTTGCTGAAACTTTGCTTCATGGAAAGTAGGGCCGAAGCTATCGAATATTTTAGTAATCGAGAAATCGACTGAAAATTCTATCGATTAATCTAGTAATCGAATAAAACTTTTTTTTTTTTTGTAGGTAAAGAGCAACTATAAATATACATGAGAAAACAAGGCATTTCATCTAATATTGAACCATTTTCAGTCAATCAATGTGTTTATTTTCGATGTACATTGTTGAAAACAGCCAACAATTGCATCTCAGATGTACTCTCGGATCATAGAAGCACTGCCTCGCATCAAAGTCATCCGCCTTAGGAGCGGTATTTTCGGATTGAATTCCTCGAGCTGAGTCCGATGGCTGGCGAGAGCGCTGTTGGCCATTATTCTTGCTTCATCGTGCTTTTATGCCATTGGCGTAATCGCCTGTCACTCAAACATGTCGGAAGTAGCGGCAAAGTTGGATCTTTGTGTCCCAATGATTCAATCAAAACTTTCTACTTAAAAAAAAAAAAAAAAAGTGCTTTCAAAACTTTTAGTACTTCAAATAAAAAATGAGTTCAAAACTTTTTGTGACACTTCAATAAAAAATATATATGCAGTATATATTTCAAATAAAAAAAAAATACACCCCCCCAAAAAAATATATATATACATAAATATATATATATATATATACTTTTTTAGAGAAGAGCAATTTTATTTTTGAAAATATTTTTTTCTTTGATTGAAAATATGTAGTTTTTTTTTTTTTTTTTTTTTTTGATTGAAATGATTGATTGAAAATTTTGACACAAATGTCCTACCCATAATATGGCCCAAACAAAAAAGGATTGCTTCAACCAAAGAAAACAGCTTAAATTAAAAATTAAGTGTTCAAATGCAAAATTCTGAGTCTCAAATATTTTATTGCATTCAAAAACGTTTTTTCTATGATTGAATTTTTGATTGAAGTGATTTTTCTGTTGAAAATGTTTTTTTTGTTTGTTTGAAGGAACTACTAAACTACCTTACTTCAATCAAAAAAGTTGTTTTAATCAAAAGGAAAAACAGAAAAATAGTTTTTAAATGCATTTTTTTCAGTTTCAAATTTATTTTTGCATTCAAACGCATTTTTTTAATTGAGGTGACTTTTTTATTGAAAATTTATATTTTGATTGAAGCGACTTTTTTTTGGATTGGATAATAAAGACACAAATCTACCTCCATAGAAACTTAGCCCTCCGCAGAGCTAACGTTTAGTGAGCGAGTGACAGCGAGCGACATCGTATTTATTAGCGCTGAGAAACTACTGCTTTAAGATGGCGGCTGTTTACTAATGCCGCCCTGTCAGTCATTTCGCATCTAGTTCTACATAGCTGTGATATCTATGAGACGCATCAGATGCTACCTGCTACTACCTTAGCACCATGCGTAGTTTTTAGCAACGTCGGAGTAGTTTGTAGCGGCTGTCGGCTGAGGTAAGTTTTTTTTTTTTTATAATATTGCTTCTTCCTCTACCCACATGACGTTGCATTGTCCCGCATTAAAAGTAGTCCGGGCAAAACGTGATGCTTAGAGCTGGCAAAATTAAACAATTCCTCGAGGTGAATAAAATTACTCGGACCAGTTTTTAAATTCGAGTTACTCGAGTTGCACGAGTATTCGTTTTAGCTTTAATGGAAAGCAAAAAGAAGAGGTCTGTCAAAAAAAATAAAGCAAGTCCCCCTGTCAGCATCCACAATTAAAAAAAAGTCTTGAACATGCTCTTATGTAGCTATTTAATGATTCAATTAAAGCACTTTTTTAGTTTTATGCACCTTTTATATATTATTTACTGTAATTTCTGGACTATAAGGCGCACCTGACTATAAACCGCCAGCCACCAAATTTGACATGAAAGCGGCATTTGTTCATAAATAAGCCGCACTGGACTATAAGCCGCAGTTGTCCTCATTGTATTATGGGATATTTACACCAAAAGTTATTAACTGGTGACACTTCATTTGACAAGGGCATTATAAGACTGTCATGAAAACAAATGAACCACCATGAAGCTTTGAACCAATTGGCTGCAAAGCCTTATTGTTTCAAAAATCTTCATTTGGCCATGACTGCTCCCTTGGGGGAGACAGTCAACCTCTGCTGCCACCTGCTGTCAACACTGTTGTCATCCAACATTCCTCCTAGCATGCATTGTGGCACTACAGATATAAATAACAATCAAAATTCATGTTCTGTGCTAATTATTTCTTCAGTTACTGTTCCAGTTGTTTCATTAATTGCTAGCTATTGTATTTGGTAACATTTTCTTGGATAGTGGTGCCATAATACTGTCATAATTATTACATGACACTGTCATAAGCATTATTGAATGCTTATAATAGATGTCAGTTAGTGTCATCCAGCAAATTATCTCACTTTTGAATGGACGTAAAAGATCTGAGCTGGACATAAATGGAGTTAGTGACATAATATGCCACATGACACATATTGACATCTGTCATAAGCATTCAGTAATGCCCATGATAGTGTCAAGTCATAATTATGACGTTCGTATGACAGTCTTATGACGCCACTGTCAAATAAAGTTTTACCTATTAACGCAAATAAATCATCAAATAAGCCGCACTGGACTATAAGCCGCAGGATTCAAAATGAGGGAAAAAAGTAGCGGCTTATAGTCCGAAAATTAGGGTATTTTTGAATGTTGTAATTATCAGCATGGCCACGCAAAGATACGTTTGTATTTTTGGGAAAAAAAGAAGCATTAAAAATATTTCCGGACCTGAGATTGCTGTAATTTTTTAATTTCAGACCCAGAGGATTTTTAATTCATGACCCCTGCTTTACACGGTTTCTGTATGCTTTGCAAGTGTGACGTGAGAAGCAGGGGCAAAGCAGCTTTAGGACGTCATGCAGTTAGCGCGAAACATAAATGAATGAGGCGAGCAGGTGCGTCAATATTGAAAACATTTTTTCGAGAGCCCTCATCGCCTCTGGATAACAAAATAACTGCAGCTGAACAACTGGACAAAGTTGCTCCTCTTACAAAGAGTTCACGTCTTTCAAGCAGTTCAATGCTCACATTGTTTTTACATTAAAAAAAATCCTTGTTCTTAAGAATTTCGGGTGTTACACATGTCCCTTGTTAACACCGTTTTTCTGCCAAAATATCTACACTGGTCAAATGTCTACCAATGGTGAATTTGACACCCTATGTGCCTTATTGGTCCGAATATATGACAGTGTTTTTTGGCATTGAAATAAGAGTGATAAAGTGGGGGTCGTCTTATATTCGCGGTCTAGACATTATACCTATTCACGATGCTAGATGGCGCCAGATGTGATTGAAGCAATGTTCTGTCATGACAAATCTCAGCTACTCTCAAGTTTAGACAGTTTGCATTATTTTATTGCAATGTTTTTCCTTATTCAGATCTGTTTTAAGACTACAGTTACAGTTAGACTTCACTTTGATGGTTAATGCAGTTATTGCAATTTTGTTGTTTTATCACAATAGATTGGTTTATTTACATTTCAAAAAGCAGAAGCCATTCATTTAAGAATGGTATTGCACTTTAGCTTACATATTTAAAATGTTCAGATATTAAGATTTGAATGAGGCAAAATAACATGCTTTTTCTCTCAAATATGTTTTTTATAATCATTTGTTTCAGATGTATTGTAATTATTTTCTGTATAAAAATAATCGTCTTATAATCAGGGCCGTCTTATATTCGGGCCAATACGGTACTACTGTGCGCTTTCAGCTTGTTTTGTTTGGATGCATACAGGAAGACTGTGCTAAAAAATATTTTAAGAAAATACTTCTACTATCAAATAAGGGTGTTTTAATTACACTACGTGAGTAACATGTTCAACAGATATACTGTACACTCTTTTTTAAATCTACAACAAGAAAGCACAATGCTGAAGACCTATCAGAGGTAAACACATGCCAACAGTATTTTGAGGCAATGGAAAGGTAAAAAAGACTCAATAAAAATGAAAATAAAAAGTACTCCCTGCTTTTCACTGATGTGTGAATGCATGCGCAAACGCACTGGGCATTGGCAGGACGTCTCGTCGTATAGGCCCCACTCACATGACGTCACAACCACGCCTCCGCGCCATATTGTCCGTCAACTCGTCGTGTTTACGGATTACCGCTACGTAAATTCCTCCTATTATGGCGTGTTTTTCTGCTCGTTAACATTAATAATCAAAATGGTGAAGGCGTGTGTGGCGGTTGGTTGCAATAACAAAGAAGATAGATGGAGAGATTTGAAGTTCTACCGTATTCCGAGAGACCCGGAGAGGAGAGCCAGATGGACTGCTGCAATTCGATGAGAAAACTGGGCACCAAACAATCGCCACAGACTATGTAGTAGTCATTTTATCCCTGGTAAGATGCATTTAATATATATTTAGAGGGTTTTGGGCTGACAACCACAATTAAGATCATTGCGAGGCTAATCGCCGACAACACACAGTTTCAAATTCAAAATGTTTATTTCTTCCGCCATCATTATTTTTTGAATAATATTTAGCTGGTACCAAGTGAAAGAAGCTGGCCTCGTCTACGGATCATCAGTTAAACAGGGATGTCCAAACTTTTTGCAAAGGGGGCCAGATTTGGTGTGGTAAAAATGTGGGGGGCTACCTTGGCTGATTTACGTAGAACAATATATTTAAACAATTTTTAGCAAGCCCTTCTGTGTAACACATTTGCTTTATTATTATTTTTTTAAATTCATAATTTGAACAATCTCTCCTTTGTGGCGTTCTCTTTCGACACTCGGGCTCTTGCAAAATACTGCTGCCGTGAAATTAAACTAGCTTCAAGTTGCTATAATTTCTCGCTGCGTATATTCCTTGTAATGTTGTCGTACATGTCAGCGTGTCTTTGAAAACAGCGACTGTCTCTTTGCAAATGAGGCAGACACAGTTGTTGCATATTGTATTGAAGAAATAGTCCAATATCCACCTATCCTTGAAGCGTCGGCCATCACAGCCAACTTTTTTTTTTTATTGTCGCCATTTTAGAAAATTTAAAGTAAAGGGTCACACGGGGTAACGTTGCTTATAGTGCTGCTCTTAAAGTTTTTCAAAGTTTCGTGAGAATAGGCTGAGTTTCTGTGGACAAGATAGTTGTAGATATCAGGGTAGCAGATGTCAGGCAGAGACGGCGAAGACAGCGGGTCGAAAAATATCGATTTAGGCATCAAATATGGATCTGGCGAATGGATAGACCGAAGCTTTTCCACATAATGCCTTTTATGCAACGCATCCATTGAGTTCACAGCGTCTGAAAGCACCGGGGCTTCCATGAACTGCACTATAAATTGCACGACAAATTGAAACTATTGAGAATACGGATAAACAATGACGGACAATATGGTGGCCGGATACAGCGACACGTCATCGTGTGACGTTGGTGAGTGGGGTCTATAGGATATTTTGGCAGAACACTGTTTCAAAATATGGTTTGTCCTTGGGCATGTTGCAATTTGAAAACATGATACTCTAAACCAAATAAATTGTCAAAAAAGGTTTGAGCTTTCATTTGTATTTTTTTACTATTTGGTAAAACAAATATGATCTATACACCGTGGGAAATCAAATATGAAATGATGCAACCAACTAGAAATCTATGGGTCCGTTCCTGTGGATGTGTTTAATGTGCTAACTGTTCTAAATTCCACCCTAATGTTATGTAACAAATTAACATAACCACATCTACAAGAGTTTCTCACTAAGAGACTTAGGAGCAAAACTAGCCAACATTCTTGAGTAAAAGAATCAATTTCAAGGAGCAGCTGAAGCACTGTCATCTCAGTCAAAGTCAAAACCCACGCTCACAGTTTCTGTTGATAGTGTTACAAAAATGTTCAGCTGAATTTCTATTTCAAAGAGTTAACCCTTGTCTTGTTTTAGAAATCAGCCCATGTTTTTGCTAGTGAATTAAATTTGATCTGTAAATTAAATTGGCCTGAAAATACTAAATCGTTGCAGTATATTGTTTGACTGGTTTTCAAGTTAGGGTATGTCAAAAGTACCATTGAGTTTTGCATATTAAAACTGGAAAATGAACACATTATGAGGGTTGAGGGATTAATGTGCTAACCAGTCAATCGCCAGGCTGACCTGGTCTAAGGTACTAAAAAACAAAAACAAAAGGGGAAAAAAGCACAGAAGCACACTCCTCTAATATCATGCAGTCAACAAGTACCTTTTGTGTTAATAAAAGAAACACCTTCTGATTGTTAGCAAGCTGCTATTTAAATCTAGATAGGCCAAAAGCTCTTTGTTGAACACCAACTTCAAACGACTGACTTTGCAGTCCTAAAACCTCACAAAGGTATCATACAAAAATGAGACAATCCCACTACGGTCAAAATGTGTAAAAAGTAAAATCAAATGCAACCCTACTGTTAAGTGTTCATATGCTCAATGAAACATTACCCAGACTTCCGTGGATTTAATCCGTCTTCCAAGCGCTTCATCAACCTTCAGCTATTTCTTTCCCCCCAGACGAGACAGTAGTTTCAGCGTGTATGATTAATAAGATACAAATATGCTACGGATATTTGATAAATGACTGGGCTTTCATATTCATGATGCTCAATGAATATGCAGCACCGGCGGCTTGGGCCGATACTTGATTGATCAAATGTATTCCATTCATCACACATTTTGTGCTTAATTAGCATATTTGAGGCAACACCATTAAGAGTGCAGCACTATGGGCTATTTGGGAGATATGATGTATGTATGCAGATGAGCACACATTCCTCTTTGTCTCTTAGGGCTCTCTGTCGTCACAAGGAGAAAATCATGCCTGCCAGTCGGAGAAGAAATGCAGGAATATTAAAAAAAAAAAAAAAAAAACTATTTGCTTGATGAATGTTTTTATAATATATTGCTACCTCAGTCTAGAAATCATATTTTTAATCGCTATTTGGTTGGCTTCTTAGCGATAACAATTCTATGAAAGTTACTGTACATGATTTTTTGGTGGAAAAGGAATTTTCACAATCCTATAAGAGATCAGAATCTCTGCCTGTGCCCAAATTAAATTCACCAAATTCACGACCTGAACAGCAAATTGTGTACGTTCCAGTAATGTTATCCTTTCGACCAATTTTCGGTCACCAAATATTTAATCTGCTCGGCGTGTTGTCATACACCCTCACCATGCCGACCTTTGCATAGAGCTGCCGACCAAATTCCCAAACAGGTCCAGTGAGCCATGCGCTTCTATAAAAAGCAGGATGTGCTTGTTACCACCATCTAGCACACCTAAATAAAGAAAATCGTAAATAAACTTTATAATTATTTTTATTACACCCTTTTATAGAGAAATTCTATTACAGTTTTACACAGTTTGGAGGAATACTATTTTTGTTTTATTATCAGCAATATTCTTATATACAATGATACTCTGTCGACACATTTGAGGTGTAATGGAGGAACCAGCGTCTTCTACACACAAGCTGTAATATTGCTATGATTGTGTAATTGAGGGTTTTGCAGAGGCCAAGAGTACCTTCAGATTTAAACCCTATAGAGAACACAATTTGCAGACTAAATGAAAGACTGAAGGAAAACTGTTGGAGGGAAGTGTGAATCCAAGCATTGTGAACAGGTTACTAGTTTATTCTTTTTACATATTTTAAATTTAGATATGTGTGATTTAACTCACCTTCACATAACACTTTTGTCATTCAAGCGAACGTTAGCTCTAAGTGTCGAGACACACAGGAGGCGACGTCACTCGCGTTCAATACATTTTCCATGGCACAAGCGTGACTAGGTGAAAATCGCCAACCCTCTTGCAGCAAGGCGGATGTTTGTGCACGTGAAATTTAGCCCTCATGCACGTACAAGTGAACATGCAGATCAGCGACACGATATAAGAAAATAGGAAATAGTTCTATTTCTGTCGTTGTCGCCTGGCACGACAACCAATTAGCAATGATTTATTGATCGACAAACTACCTACAAGGACACTGGCAAACCCGGAAATTGACATTCACTCACCAAACTTTGTCAACATATCATTTTAGCAGTGTATGTGCGACCAGCACATACTTTATGATATCTCTCGGCATTAATTCCGGGACATAGATTTAAAAAAACAGCAGTATGGGAAGTTGTTTGGGCTCAGAAAAGATCAGAAATGCCCTCCGAATTCATAGCCAATCAGAGATGAGCGATGACGCACGAGCAGAGAGGGTCAGTCGCATCGCGTGTTGGCTTTCAGCTCAACGGCGATGATTTTCGCATTTCGCCATCGCTCATTGCCTCCTGTGTCTCATGCCTAATACCATTAAGATGTTTTTCCATTTTACTTTTAACAACGATTAATTTATTTTGTAATTGAAGAAAAATTATGACTGATTAATGTTACGTTAAATATTTATATCAGATTTACAAGGGTGACTGTCTGGAACTGATTAATTCTATTACCATGATTTTCTATTGGAGGATTGTTTTCAAAATCAAAACAAATTGGAGGTCACCTCGAATCAGAGTAAATAGTGTTTGACCTTCATATTCCTGTGCACAATTGTCTATTGTGGCTTTTCAACAGAGTGGTGGGGAAAATGAAATCATCTCTGAGAAAAGGAACGACACCCAGGATCTCGGCAGGATATTTCTTGAAAGGGATGTAATAACCTGCGCAGGGAGGATAAATTGGAGGAAAGGGAGTCAGGATGTGGGTCATTATGGCTCCAAGTTCTAAAGGCCTTCATTAAACACATGAGCTAGTCATTACCCTGCTGCAGACTTGATGAACATTCTCCGCCCTCTTCACACCAGCCAATCCCCTTCTCTTCTTCACTTTCACAGTCTCGATGATGCAGCGCACCGGTTGTTGTGTGGCGCAGTGACACGCATACACACGCTCACATAAACACCAATTGTTTGTTATTGAGCCCAGTGATCACATTTGGACTGCATTGTAACAGCACATCAGTGTCATCTGATTACTATTCGTTTGTAGGGTTGATGGCAGGCATTTAAAAGGTGATGTTTTCAAATTTAAAAACTGAAAATTTGTACGGGGGGAATAACTGTATGTAGGAATGTTCACAAGCTGTACTATAGTTAGCAAACATTGCTAATTTCAATGACTGTACTGTATGATTGTTTCCCCTTTTTTCCAGGAAACATTAAAATGAAAATGAATTTTATAGATGCTACTATGTAATTGCTTGAATTTTAAAAAAGCAATCTGGTCAACGTTTTGTTTTCTGCCTATTCCCGATAAGAGCAAGTCGTTCAGAATTTTGTGTTTGCGCATGCTTGTGTGCCTTTTCGTTGGAGGAAGTATATTTTTTCTCACCTGTCCCATAATGAAGCTGCACTAGAAAAATGCATATTCATCAAATTGTACTGGGTAGTGATGATTATTTGGGACCCACAAAAGAAAATGTAAAATGAAATGAAAGAATGCAAATACAGTATAGTATCCGTTCTCCGTTTTTGTTGTTGTTTCCCTACAAAGAGCATCCTAGGAGCGGCGCTGGCTCTCCAACATAATGGCCTTGCAGACGAATCAGAAAAAAGGCTTTAAATAATTGATCGCTTTAATCTGCTCACCGAGGTGTGGGCTCTTTGACAGTAATTATAAATGCGTGCAGAAATTATAGCGGAATACTTTAACCGCATTAGGAGTCATCTGATGAACGAGGTGATTGCCGACTCATTTCCAACAATGGGGGCCACGTCGGTGTCACACACATTCAAATGGTCGGCGCTTTCCCCTCATTTACCATCAAATGTCACTCGCCTGTTATAAAATAGAGATTTGATGGGTCGAGGTAATTGAGGACTTGATTGCTGCACAAAAAAGGAGATGAATTGCATGAAATGTTTATGAAGGTAGGAGGCAATTATTTTTTAATAGCCTTGAAATAATAGAGCTGGAGGAAATATGTTTAATTGTTATGATACCATCTTGCAGAAAAGCAATAAAGGCTGAGATGAGGAAATATCTGGGCACTGCATCTAAACGCCATTATGTGGAGATGAGGAAGTATTTTACAGTACGGCCCTGTTGTCCTTTATCTCACATTGCTTCTTACTGTGGGATTAAAGCGTGTTCCTGTTCCCACAATTGAATTAGATGCATCCTGCAGCTCCATCATTTCCTAATAATGTCCTCAGAGCAAACGTGGTTCTTTAAGTCCATGCCAATATTCATCACTATTAGCTGTTGTTTACACCATCTCTGTTTGCCATCAGGGCTGTTTTTACGACATTTGGGGAGTAGTGAAATCTGAGCAAGGGAGGAGTCCATTTATTTCTGTGCAGATCACATTTAACAGGAACTAAAAATGTCCTTTGCAGAACAACAAGAATGATTAACAAGGCAGCAAATAATGAAGAAAAAAAAAAAAAAACACATTTGTCATGATGGTATAATAGTAGTAGTGAATCCTTATGACTGTCAACGGAAGGCCTCAGATCATTGCATTAAGAATTGTGTTGGGTGTCCCTTTCATGTATCATGATCAGCGTATTAATCAAAAACAATATCAAAAATATACAAATTCATTGAACAAACTGCCTAATCTCTATGTCCAAAATTGTAGTGATAGCTTTTAGGTAATATTGTTTTTTTTTTTTTTAATGATGCACTTTTTGTTTTTGCCTGGTTGGGATAGTTGTCTGTCTCTTTGTGTGTATGCGCTGCAATTGAGTGGAGACCAGTTGAGGGCTTTTGGCCCCAGTCAGCTGTGGAAGGCTCCATCACTAAGCGTTATATTGCAGCCTCTATTCGGAGTGAGCAATTTTAGATTTTGAGCACAGAAAATTAGATTTCGAACACAGTAAAATATATTGAGCGACCGGTTAAAGATTTTGAGCAAGCAATATTTGATTTTAAGCACAGAAAATAATATGGTGAAAAAAAAAAAATCTACTCTATGCCGCTCAATTCCCTCGTCCCGCTCTCACTCAACCTCTCAACCCCTACACTTGCCGGGCTGTTTTCACTTGGGGACTCACGTTGCCAATGTGCCACGTAGCCTACCAATCAGAGAGCTGGCGGAAGTACACCGATTGGCTGTTTCAAAAAAAGTCATCCTTTTCCTGTCCAATTCAACCAATCGATGTACTTCCGCCAGCTCTTTGATTGGTTGGCTTCTTGGCATATTTGGAACATTTGTGCCCAGGTGAGCATGCAGAGCGTGAGGGGAGAATTGAGCGGATTGTAGATAGTTTTTCTTTGTTTTTGTTTTTTTTGCTCAATATCATTTTATGTGCTCAAAATTGTTGATTGCTCGCTAAATAAATTTTTATGCGCTCCAAATCTATTTTTCTGTACTCAAAATCTAAAATTCAGAATAGTGGCAGCAATATAACGCCATACATCTCTTCATGACCCTGAGCAATATAAGTGGTTTAAAAATTGGATGGATACATGAAATATTGGCATTGAGACTCCAGATGTATTAAACAGTGCACCACATTTTTAAAATTACTATTTCCATTCCCCTTTTAGTTAGAAAATTAATCATACGCATGTTGAATTTATAATGGATTAAAAAAAAAAAATCTAAACTAATAATTTAAGATATTTTTTATTTGAGAGGTGACAGTTAATGGAGTTATTTATAAAGTAGTGAGGAAAAAAAAAACAAATATACCCAAAATAGAATACTGTATTTCTCTTCCTTGCTGTCAAGTCATAGCACGTTATATTTATCTTTTGATGGGAAAAAAAAAATGTTGGGCTATTAACGTGCTGCCACTGTCTCCTGTGATAACCGCTGAAGGTATCAAAGATACAAATTCCACCATTGAGACATGTGTTTGTTAACTCTGTAATTGGTGCCACATTCATTGCATGTATTAACATACAGTACAGTCATGGGAAAAAAAATAAGACTACCTTGCTTTTATTTAATTCTTTTTTAATTGTAATGCCTGGTACCAGTAAAGGTATTCTGCATTAATTGACTAAAAGACAGAAAACGACAAGCCGAAAAACACTGTTTTTGGTTGTACAAACCTATTAATGGAAGACTTGAAAAAGAACAGTGATTTTGCTGTCATGAAATCCATAGAAAATGGCTTGATATCAGTTCTTAAATTCTGTTGAGCTATTTTGGTTTATTAAACTTATACTGTATGTGTCTGATGCTGAACAAATCATTACGTAAATTCATCCATATTCCTTTAGTGAATTTAAAATGGATAAGAAACTGAAGAAACAACAATAGTTTTGATACTTTACCCCATGACTCTATATTGTTCAATGATTTAAAAAACAAAACAAAACAAAAAAAACAATTCAAGCTGTTATCAAATGTTAACTCTTTATTGAATATGTAAAAAAGGTGCAGGGATCACAGATATAATTTGTGTTGCAGCTTGTCCTCATTGCATGTGTTTCTTTTTTATTTAAAACATAATTTACACGTGAAAGTTTTGCTTTTGAAATGCTTGAATTTTGAGACTTGTACAGAATCCAGATTGATGATTAAACTTTAAAGTGCTTTCCCCCACTTGCTTTCCCTCTTCTATGTTGGCGACACAAAACATGTTTACATAGAAATAGACTGTACAGATCTGCACAGAACTACCTGCTGCGCATGTATTCAGGTGTTCTGTATTCAAAAGCTGCAAAGTACAATTTTCATCTTTTAATCATGTTGCCTTTAAAATACAATTGAAACTTGACGTATCATACAAATAATAAATAGTAGTCAAAGCCGTGGCTACGCATGCAAACATCAGCATTTATGTTTCTTCAAGCAGTAATAGAATTCATTACTGGTTATGCATCGGAGCAGGGTGCAAACATTTGTCGTAGTGTCTCCTAATGTTTTCTAACCAGTGTGTCTCTGCAGCCACTTCATCAAATATACAGTACTACGCAACGCTAACTGGGAAAAATAGTTGAAATGTTCGACCCGTGTGTTAAAACAGAACTGTATTTATCATATGAAAAACTATTCCTTGTCCATCTCCACATACTGTGAATGGTTGTCAGGGGATTTGCTGTGAGTTTTACTCAAATGGAGTTTGACGGCGTGATTACTGGCAAATGTCCGACAACACAGTTTACATTTAAACTTAGAGTCAATGTCCTCCTCTGGGACCATAGTCTCTGAGGCTCGGACTCCAAGGACCTTCGGAAGCTCTGCCTCGTCCACCTTAATCTGATGCTCCACAGGCATTTTACACATGTCTTTGATTTGGAAGCCCAGATGGGACTCCAGATGGGAAATGAAGGTGGTTGGAGACCTGAACTGGGAAGCACAATCATTGCAGTAGAAGACTGGGTGGCCTGTGTCCATGTTCTTTAGGAATTTGGTGCCTCCCGTTTTCCGTAACTGGTACTTGACATTTGCTAACCAATGGCTAATGGTAGTCATGGAGAGTCCCGTGAATTTAGAGATGTGCATTCGCTCCTGGGGGCCGAGGTCAGACAGAAGATACTTTCCCTCAGAGGTGAGGAAGAGGCTAGAGGCAAACTGAGCTTGAAGGATGAGAAGATGGCGAGGATTCCAATTGGACTGGCGGCCTTTGCGCTTGTGTACTGAGTAGACTTCGGCAGACACGTCCTCAAAGCGTCTGACGTCGGATTCCAGTTTCATGGCTGGGAGCCTTGGTGCCAAGGGGGGTTTTGGCGTGGTGGCTTTGGGAAGAACTTTGACCATGTCAGCGATGTCAGACAGCGCATACTTCTGTGGCGTCGGGGTGGATGATTGCAGCAGCAAAGACTTCGGCTTGACATTTTTCGCTTTAGTCAGGTCTATTGGTTGGTCATCAGGTGCAAAACGAAAAGTCTCTTTAATCTTATTCCTTACTGGATTACCGAGTACTAGCGAAGGCTTGTCACTGCAATTGTTAGTGTTAGCGAAAATAGACCGGATATGAGAAGATAGTTTATCTGCTCGCAAGTTATCAGTCTTATTAGCTTTCCCCAAATGATTGTTTAGAACAGACTGCAGAGCACTTAGAGGGTTTACAGCAAGGAGATCCAGAGTGTCTTTGAGAGGCTCTGTAGCAATGGCAGAAGGGCTCGGAGTTTTGCCCCTGTCAGAAAAATTGGGGCTCAGCTTCCCTTTGATCGGCTCACTCCCATCATTCCCACAGTCTGCATCGGGCTTTGAAGAGAAAGAGGAATCATCCTGACAATCGCTGTCATCTGTCTCCATCAGATCAAGCTTTAAGCTTTGACTTTCTTTCCCATCACTGATCACAACCGTTTCTTGTTTGATGTCTAAGTTTTTATGAGAGCCCTCGGGACTTTCAATGCCCGTGGCACCATGGCACTTCCCCTTTGGGGCAAGCGTCCTAAGCTTTTGGTTGAATGTCTGCTTTAGCTGAGTGGGGGGTGACACAGCGGTGACAGGGGTGCTTTTGATAATGCCAGAGATCTGATAGGCCGCATGAATACTTGGGTAGGCACTCCAACTTGGCGTCCCTGTTTGAGCTTTATTGATGGCAGAGGCCACTGTGTTGGCTAAAGATTTAAGAATGTCCCCCCCTCCACCAGAGTCCTGCTCTAGATCTTCCTCCCTGAGATAGGGGTACTTCAATTCCCCATTTCCGGGCTTTTGATCTTCACTCTCTTGCTTGTCATCTTTTGCTTCAGTTTCTTCCATTTTTTCTGATGCAACTTCCCCTTGGCTGTCCCTTTCACTGCTTACAGGAGAAACATTCTTAGGAGACAACTTTTCTGCATCTTGCTCACTTGCAGTGGGCTCAGTTAACCCCTGGATCTTCTCCACAGCCAGAGGGTCGAGTGCGAGCTGTTTACCCTTCTTGGAAGCAGAATTGGTAACCTTGATGAAATGCCCGGTCACCATCATATGCGTGGTGAGTTGCTGCAGGGTGTCATGGGAGCTTCCGCACTCCATGCACTTCAAAATCTGTGACTTGCATGTCTCAAACTGCCATGTATAACTAGCACCATTCTGATAGCCATAGCGATTATTATTAGCATTACAAGCTGCACCAGCGCGTTGGGTGTCGCTGAACCCGGATGCACCAGTAGTAGAGTCAGGGGAGCATGGCCTGGCAGTTTCAAAGGCGCGCTTCTTTGCTGGTGGCAGTAGTTTGGGTGTGATCACTGGTATAGGCTCCTTTAAAGGCACTTTTTGGTAATGCTTTGTTTTGATCATATGGACGCTCAAATCTTGAAGTGAGTCGAAAGAATGACCACAGAACATGCACTTCAAAACTTTCTGTGCGTCCTCCTTTCCTTCCAGATCCTGCAAACTGCGTTTCTTTGATTTAGAGGATGAGGCTGCGGAATTACTCTGTTTGCTGAGGTTGTTGTCTTGGTAGTGGCCACTCTTGTTCATGTGGACAGTCAGCTCCACAAGGGTGTCATATGCAGCACTGCAGTCTTTACAGCGAAAGCGGCTGGCACCTGTGAATACTGAACCACAAGGTTTGCTGCTTTGCCGGTACAGGTGGACAGAACTAAAAAGGTTAGGTTTGGACGTTGGCTTCTGGGAAGTCGTCTGCTGCAGTGTCTTTGACAGAGCATCCTGGTGCCAGTCGAACTCATTCTTAGCGCTTCCGTTGGTACTGTCACAGTTGGCTTTGCTGGTGTGTTTGCCTAATTTTAGTTCCATTCCCACCCCTGTCCAGTAGGAATCTGAAAGAAAGTTTGCATAGGCCGCCCTCATTTTCTGCAAGCTGTTACCTGTCTCCTCTTTACGTTTAGAGCTATCATCCTCCGGCTGAATGTCACTCGGCGAGGAGGTCTTAAAGTCGGAAAGTCTGTCACAGGTGTCGCTGAGGTGCGACTCGAGCTCTGCCTCTTGGTTCGATAGGAAGCTCGCGGGAGAGTTCTGGTTGCTGTAACTGTTGGTGCTCTTGATGTCCAGCTCGCGGTCCTCAGACACTTTGGGGCTCGCCTTCTCTGAGAATTCCTCTTCCGTCAGTGTGTCGTTGTCACCATCTTCCTCGATGATGGAGTCATGAAGTTCAACGTCTTCATCATCAGGCATGTACACTAAAACAACAAATCAAAGAGATTGACAAATTAATTAACTATAATTTATTTTGTGAAATTTTGTTTGTTGTAGAGAAATATAGCAGATGATTTGATTAGGGCAACAAAATAAATTATATCAAAAGTTCACAATAGATTGATTGAAAACCAAGAGTTTCCCTTTAATTAAGGACGTCAATGTCACTGCTGTGTTTTTTTAGTGACAAGATTTACTATTTAATCTCATATTCTCTAATAGTCAGGAAGCTTGAAGGGAATCTCTTTTGTTTTGTCCAATGAAGATTGCATGTTTAAATTAAACCTCAACCTTGCATGGCATGATCGAATTTGAAAAAATTCCCTCTAATTATTGAAAAGGTTAGGGTTAGGGTTAGGTGTTAAATTGTAATGTCTGAGAACACTAAAGTGCATAATGCACAAGAGAAGTTGTTGCATTAAAGTCCATTTTGCATAATGGTTACTGTAAACTGAGTCTTAGGCTTGTGAATTGTGTGAAGTTTCCATCATTGATTAGGGAATATCTTTGCAAATTTTCATTCATAATGAAGAAAAAAAATCCCGATACATTTATGCCAAAATTTGTGGCTTGTGAGACTGGCGCTGGACACAGTGTCTTTACTAACACACTGCTGCAGCATGTGATTCATGACGGGCCATCGACTTAGTGCTGCGTCCAAGGCTTTTCTGGCCTCAACTTGATGTGTTTACAACAGTCATTGGCGACTGAGTGACAAAAGCAAATTGATTCTTCTGAGGCCTGTTAACTGTTATTGCAAATGACCTATTCCAAAGTGATTAAGGAGGCAGGGAAGTGCAGTGAAAATGCGAGTCTTATGCTTCTCAGTCCCATCACTTCCTTCTCCGTAGCCAACGCAAAAATTTGACGTACTAATGTCGCGACATGCACCGGCAACAAATTAGAAGGCGATTGGGAAACATGACTTCAGCAGATGGTTTGCGAGCAATTCGACATCAGGAAACTGATTTTGCTGACGGCAAACAGAATTATGTTGCAAATGTGAGCGATGATGAAGAGCAATGAAACTATACATAAATAACAACTTTCGAGAGATTACGGGCAATCTGTCAGGTCTTTATATTCCCCCCGACAGCCTCATAAACAGTAATTACATCTTTCATTATTCACCTGTTCCTTCTCCCAACTCATACTGCACAAACATTATTGCTTTCATTAACAGATAATTAAACAACACTATTACTAATTGGCATGCTTCCCATCACGCAATTAGGAGTCTGACTCAGCATTTTCACATGGCTTCAGGAGCGCAGGAAAATGTCTTCTTTAAACGGCCGTCAACCAGATCAACAGCAGTGTTCTTTTCAGAAGGCACTTTGCCATAAATTAAGTTTGTCAGCACAAATCTGAGATGTTTTCAACCTCGCAGCCATGCAGGGAAAATGTGCATTTTGGGAGGAAGACATGGCAGATGTGCTCTCGCTTAAAAATGAATGGGACATAACAGCCGTGTCCGGGTGCACTTATGCCTTTCTCGTGGTTACTATTTCCTCTCTCCACCGAGCAGCACTCGCCAATCCCACATTGGGCAGCTCCAGGAATGCCTTGCCTTTGGCTTTCTCAAAATAAAACTTTTTCCTTTTAAATCAATATTTTACAAGCGCCTCCAGAGAAAGCCTGGAGGTGAGTTGCTTGCCAGCTAATGGACACAAGATGGAGATGTGCTTTAGACTTCTTGAACAAGTATAGAGAATGTGGCATCATGAACACACACAAGAGCCCCGAACACACTGTGACCTTGATCCGTCGTAAAAGCGACATTTTGATTGGCCGACCGACATCCGTGATGGCCTCTAAAACACCCTTGATGCTGAGGGAGTGTGGAGGTATGTTTTATTTAGAGTCTAGAGAACACCAGCGGCTCTGACAAGCTCAACTGGCAAGAACAAACGTCAAAGTGGAGCTATTAGCGTTTTTTTTTTTTGGGGGGGGGGGGGGGGGGGCACAGGGAAAAGCTATTGCAAGTTTGTAAATTCCAAAATTCACTTAAACATCTCTTTTTAGGAAAAATAATTGTGCATTCCCAAAGATAGTCTCACCACTGTCCTATATCAATTTTAATATGAAGGGCTGTCTTATCACGCAGGGAGGAATTGTGGCAGATTAACAGCTTCCCCTTTCCTGTTCTTCTACGCGCTTCTATCAGATGCCCAGAGTAGCAAACTTCCACAGGCACCAATTAACCTTCTGGCTGGCATTGCCAGAATGTCTGACTTTTGCCTTTCACTTGACGTTTGTGTCTCAAAATTCTCCTATCAGTCTTTAATATAAATTGGGATTCAAGGGCAAGAAAGCAGTGGTGTTTACATTTACAGACACACACTTATACGCAAACACACACACACGATGGGTAGATAACAAGCCATTAAAAGAGGAAACCTTTATTTCACACACACATTATAATTAGTATCCATTCTTTATTATAATATACAGCATGTATTTCCATTAATATATTGAATCCAACATTCATCTTTACCTTTCACAAGTATATTATCATACCTCACGACTATGATTTGTAAAACTCCCAACCTTGATATGTGACGGTAACAGCTGCCTTGTGACACCACCTTTATTCTGTGGCGATGTGGATTGCGTTTGTTCAAGAGGGTAGACATTGCACTCTACTTTAATTGAGGCATGGATTCTATGACAGCAGTGGCAACAAATAAATAAAATAAAATAAAAGTTAATGTAATTGCTCAAATTCTGTTGGCAAAGTATGGTGAGTGTATACATATATATATATGTATATATATAGGTGTGTGTGTGTGTATATATATATATATATATATATATATATATATAATACTGTATATGTATATATACAGATATACAGTGGGGAGAACAAGTATTTGATACACTGGCAATGGGTTTTCCCATTCAAAGAAAGACGACAGGAGCTCAGTTAAAACACACTCAAAGCAGAACCTACAATCCCCAAAACAAACTTTGACTTGAAGATGGGCTAGAAAGCAGCTGATCCAATAAACCCTACCGTTATTTGGGAGATCTCTTTTGGTAACTATGACACTAAAAAAAGTTAGTTATATTTAGGTTAACTTACTGTGCTTACAGCACAGTGAAGCCCGGCGCACAGGAGGGAGGCTCCATTGGCATCCTTATATTGCACCTATGCACTGCACACTTACTTTTCATGATTCCAAACACGTGATCAATGCTCTTTTCTTGTTTTCGTAGCGGTGCCAAGGCCACCTAATGCGCGGGGAACAACGTCATCGGCTGTCAGGAGCCATTGGCACAATGGGCAGATGGCACCTCATGTGCGCCGGGCTTTAGCTATTCATAACCACTGCTTAAAACAGTGTTTATATCAACCTTTATTGATGTACGCACATATTTACAGGTGCTTATTTAACATTTTAGTCTGAATATTGCCTAGTTCTTTAAACACATTTCAAGGTAATTAAGTTTTGTACGTGTTGGTCATGTATTTTTGGGAAGTCAAGGAATATCTTGAATATTATTGCTATTATTGTTTTGGTAGCAAGTCACGCTTTGCGCCGCAACGATCAGGAAACAGAGACATTTAAAAGTATGATAAAGTTTTATTTTGAAATGGTCCACGAATGCAGTCACAATATTTACTCCTTGCTATTTTCTAGTCCAACAGAACTCTCACAATTTCAAATAAGAAAACAATTTGAAACCTTGGATCATCGATTCCTAGCCTCACAATAGCCGGTGCACTGCTTGAAAATTAATCAATCAATCTCTAGATTACTGGCATATTTTGTATCAATTGGGGAGCTTCCTCGAACATTTCACAAACGGATATCAGGTTGAATCTACTTAACTCATTTGCTCCCAAAAATGTATAAATCTGTTATATTTTTATTTGCTTCAGTGTCCCAAAAACGTATTTATACGTCTTTTGCAGGGTTTTTTTTTTTTTTACAAGATGCATCTATAGGTTCCTATGTATCTAAGATACGACGCACAAAGTTCAAAACCCATTTTAAGCAATAAAACTTGCCACTGGAGGTCAGTAGCGCATTTGGTAAGAACTCATCTCGGGCCAAGAAAGGAAGTGAAGAAAAATAGTCAGGAACGGAAGTTGGAGGGATCTTGTGAAGACGGTGAGCGTTTGAGAAAAATGTGGAGAATGATCGGTGGAAAAAAATGCAAACAACACCGGAGGAGTGTTTTGAAAAGAAAACGAAACCATCGTCAAAGAATGATTAAAAAAATCTATCTTGATGAGACAGACGGTGACGTCCACAACAACGTCAGGTTCCACACACGTTCTGCGGAGCTCACATTGCATTACTCCTAAGCCCGAGGTTGAAACCAACAATGAAGATAATGAAGATGATGAAAAAAGTGAGACCGATCTTGATCCGGACTCATCAGATTAGGCACGGGAGCGGCCGAGAGCCTTCCCCATTGTTATGTGCGCAAATAGTTCAACAGTTCAATAGTTTAGATATGTATAAATAAATTGTTACTTTGCGATCAAAAGCTTTATTTGTTTTGTTGTTTGTTATTTTGTAGAACAAAAACATTATTCAGATGTTTGGGATGTCACATGAGAGGAAAATAGCTGTGTTAAAGCTGTGGAAAGTTATGTTTGAAATGTATGCTTTCACAAAAAGCTCAATTTCTCTGTTTTTTCATCAGAAATTGGAAAAATGCTCAAACTAAGCTATTTTCTAATACTGATTTCTAAAGAATGGAAAAATATATGACCTAACTTTTTTTCTGTTGAAAGAATAGAGCCTATACTTTCTTTTGGTGGGTTCCCTGTTTATATAGCAATAGAACAGAATTTTATGTGGGCCTTGCAAAATCAGTCAAAATCCAGTAAAATGACCGGGAGCGAAGGGCCTTGTGCTGGTGAAAATGGCTGGGAGTGAATCAGTTAATAGGTTAACTTCTGCCATGCCGTGGGAATACATTCAACTGTTCTGATTTGTAGGCAATAAATAATTTTCTGAGTTAGGTGTAGTTGGATAATAGCTTATCCTGCATCTGCCTTGTATATCTGTTAGACCTCTGCCTCAACCAATTGTCACAGCTACGAAAAAACTTGAAGCTACAAGCCGACCTACTCAATGCTTTCCCCCAAAAATACTACCACTGAAGAGGAAGAAGGCAACCTGACTACCTAGCTTGCAAAACAAGAAGCTGGCATAGCTTACCAGAGATTTAGCATGTCATAAACCGCTGTTAAAGCCTCCAATCTGTGTCAACTCAAATTTATATCTTCAGACTGAGATATGCAAAGGTCAAAAAAGCCGGGGTGTCCATCGTTAATCAACCGGCTGAAGTGTTTAGAACCTTTATCCGTGAAAGCAGGCTCTTGGCATAGGGAGGCCTAGATTTACAGAGGTAGCTGCCTGTTTGTCAGCCAACACACTCTTTTCCTCACGTCTACAGAAAGCAGCTAAGTGCCTCAGCCATACTAGATTACTTTTACGGCTACTTCCACCCATTGGCAGCAAGTTGTCCTAGCCAATAGGTGCGGAAAGAATACATTACCAGATATTTAGTGTTCAACGTTAGCAACTTCAGAGCGCTCTGTTGCCAGTTCCAGAAAGGACTCTCAGGATGTGTCAATCATTTGAGGAATTTCCTGTTTCAACACACCAGCATAAAAGTATGGTTAACCCACCAAAGGTCAAAACGCACTTCATTAAATTGTCACCAGAAATGCTTGTTACATCTTCCAAGCATGAGGTAGAACATTATGCTTTCAACATTTACTGTGTTGCCAAATTAACATAAAAAGTACTGAATATATGACTGTTTTTTGGGGAAGCGTGTGGAAAATTACTCCGCAAAGCACATAAGCACGATGCAGGACAGGAGTGAGCCACAACAAGTTAAAATCTTAAAACAAACATTGTTGACAAGCATTTTTGACACAGGTGCTTCAGGTCTTAAATAGTGGCACATTAATTCCTGCTACAATTCTGCTTCTGCCACTAATGATTGTGTACACTACACAAAAGAAAATATTTTTGCCTTCACCATACTGTCATTATTAAAAGTGTCGAATGGCATTTCTGCAGGTAAATCTGAGCTGTAAAGTTCTGCAGTAAAACTAAGGCAAAGACATGATATTAAAATAGCCACCTCAATGACTGGCATGTTAGTCCTTGTTACAAAGACTGTGGGGCATGAATTTGTAGGTTTCAGGTTAAGCATACGAAGTTGCTGTTGTTGTATGCTGCAGTATCAGTAAATCTCTATTCAGGTTGATTCAAAGGTATCAATGACATACCTGTATTACTGTTCTTGCAACCCCTCATACTCAACTACTGCCCCTCACATATAATCAACCCCGCAACCACACCTCTCAGGCTGTCTCAGGCTTCACTTTTGCTTCCCGCCAGTCGATATCTCTTTTTACCTATTATTGATTGCTTAGCTGTTGGAGCGACCTAAGCAGGACTGTTATGACATTTCGAGATTTCCCGCTGTCCTTGCAACAATCAATTACATGTGCATGGCAATCAAAACCTCTTTGCAAAATGAACCTGCCCCGTGACATTTTCATCTTCTAGATTTATGCCACGTAAAGCACAAGAAAAAATGGCATCTGTGAACATTCTGTGGGTTGCTCGGGTAACTATCACCCTCTCCTTCGCATGAAAGTACCAATTAACAGTGTGTGTCAATTTCAAAACACTTAAAATAAGTGTAGCATTGTCAGTCAAAAGAAAAAAGTTGTATTGTAAACAAAGTTGAGGCACTCTTTTTGTGTTGAGAACAAGCAAAATAAAAGTCGTGTCCTCAGTGAGCTATGATTAGAAGGCGGCGCACACCCGCCACAAGGTGCAATATTTGACATCTTGATATCTGACGACGTGTGTGAGTCACGATCAAACGCCGACGCTGTCAGACATCCCTATGACAGACTTGATGACGTGCTTGACGTCTGAAGTTAATTCAGAATACAGTCTAAAAAATAAAGTAAAAAAAAAAAAATGGCAGTGTTAATTCTGAGCCCCGCAGCCATCTGTAAATATCTGTGAATGCTTTTCCTCGTCACCGTTTCCTGTCAGGAAACAGCCCTGCTGCACGCGAGGACGCAGACAGAACAATCAAGCTTGGGTTGCCTTCTTTTGACAAAATATGTCTGCAGGTTAATTGACATCACTGGAAGAAAAACTGTTTGATTTGCCTTTAAACAAGAGTGTATCATTACCTCCCTTCTGACCCATTATTTCCTTGGATGTCTTGAGTCAAGCTGTTCTGACGATGCCCTCGGGGGACTTCAACTGCTCTGACATGCTACAACTGATCTTTTCAGGGATTTAGCTAGGAGTGTGTGACTATGAGCAGTTTGGAGATGGGTACAATGATTTATTTTCCTTTGGATATTTAAGAAAATTAACCGACCACTACTCTTTTATGTACATTACATTCATTGCATGTGTGTATACATATACTACTGTGTATTCTACAAAAGTGACACGAAATCCTTGTTTAACATGGAATGCACAGTCAGGACAGGATGACAGTATTGCTATCACATTTAAAAAACCCTTTTTCTTTTTTTCTAAGTATAAATTGCAGATTATGATTGCATACCACTACTAGATTATTACGCATCAATTTATAATATTTCCCTACTGCACAATATATATATATATATATATATATATATATATATATATATATATATATATATATATATATATATATATATATATATATATATATATATATATATATATATATATATATATATTGAAATCACATTCACATATTTCAAACAACTACTTGGGAATCTGGCTTCATTCGCGTCACATCACTGTGTTAAATCCACACACTAATAATTACAATCATTTTTATGTTTGTTAAAATCAAACACAGATTATATACATACAGCTTTAGCATTTAATTCTAAATGAGACTGTGCTCTTAAATTCTTGCTTTCCTATTTCTTTTATTCTGCAAACCATTTAAACAAACGACTCATTCGGCCTGAATTAACGGCACCCTCTGTACAATACTGATATTAAGTGAAATCCATTACTATTTTCATTCATTTCATTAACATTCTATTTTCATTCGAGATACTCAAGTGAAGCGATGGAACTGACTGGCAACAATTGGTACTTTTACACGGGTAGTTTTTCTCAATCCACTTGAAATGAGTCGTATTAAGTGAATAGGATTTAATCTGTATACATGAAATTTAAATTAAGATATTATATATAGTTCAATCCGCATTTTCATTGCCTAGCTGAATCAGATTGTATTGTTCTTTTTGACGTTCGTATTACATTACTCTCTGCCACTACCTGTAATGTGTAATGCTGCCTTCACGTGCTGTGGGAAAGATGATCCTTCCCACTTGTTAAACGGTAGTTACAAGGACGTTCTGTTCATGTGCTTTTGTTGTCGTAGAAAAAAAAAAAAAACAGCATACACAGATGTCGTTTTAGTTTGTTGCGTGGGCAAAACAGTTTTAGACCTATTAATTCATCAACTACAATAAGAAGAGATTGCATCAAAATGCAAATGGTACGTTTTTGTTTAGCGTTCTAGCAACCATTAGGCTAAAAAAAAAAAAATCTGAGTTTTATAAATGTGGACATTCGTTTTGATGCTGGCATAAAGAAACATTCAAACTGACGATAAATCTTCTTTAAAAACATAGTTTCTTAACATTCACAACTTCTTGTTCGCACTTCGCCATGTTGAAGAGTTAACAGTTGTCCCATCTTGGAAACTGGGGTATCATAATTAAATCCCAGTTTTCCAGTAACTAATACGACGTGAGGGGGCTTTCACATGCAATTTTCCACTCGACAAGTGGTATTTACCATAATTGAAACATCACATGAAAGCAGCACAAGAGATGATGAGGTGCACTTCCTGCTTCACCTGCGTCTTCTTTTGTAGTCAGAGCGCATGCGCAAACCGAAGATTCCTCTCTATCAACACACTACGCTCCACTCAGCAGTATACAAGAGGCATGGGAGCTGATTATCAATTGGCGTAGTCTACCTCTTACAATCCGATCCAAAAAAACAATACGATCCGACAGGGTGAATCCCATTAGCTAAGGTGTTTATACAAGACATTTATAATCATATTGGCCTTTCAATCGGATTATAAATAGAATTTTTAGACACATGTAAACGCACTCATTGTCTGAGGCGCCAAGCAGAAAACACTTGATTTTCAAGTTGCACCGAAATGAAAATACTTGGCAAAATGAAGAAACGAAGGCCAAAACAATGGCACCAAAACAAATTATATCTTATTTCACCCTCTTTCTTTTTTGTCTGTCTATGACAGATGGATATTTTTTTGCACTTGAAAAATTTAGTTAGGTGTGAGCTCTCTTGTTGCTTCATAAATTATGTCCTGCTATATCTCAATCAATTAAGCAAGCGAGCAAGCAACAATTTGTTTTCGTTAGCACATCATTCTGTTTCAGCGATGTTAATTAGCTGAAAACACAATTTCATTCCCATTTCAGCTGATAATTTAAGAGACCGAATTTTTGGTGCGTCTTTACTCTAGATTTGTCACTTTTTGGGGTGTTTTCAGAGGAAGGGGTTATTAAGAGTAAACTGTACTCAAATTATAAATAATAATCCAGTATTGATTTTCGACAATCCTTATTGTCATTTTGGGTCAAGAATGGGTTTAAGCCAATCCCAATTGTTTTTGAGGTAGAGGAGCTGTACATCCATCCATTCATCCATTATATTTTACACCCACACAATTATTTTATTTATTTATTTTACCGCTTATCCTATTTACCGTATTTTTCGGACTATAAGTCGCACCTGAGTATAAGTCGCACCAGCCCAAAAATGTGCAATGAAGAGGGGAAAAAAACATATAAGTCGCACTAGAGTATAAGTCGCATTTTGGGAGGGAGATTTACTTGATAAAATCCAACACATAGAACAGATGTGTCATCTTGAAAGGCAATTTAAAATAAAAATACGATAGAGAACAACATGCTGAAAAAGTGTACAGTATGATATTGTTACATGATGCATGAACAACGCATTGCGAACGTGGCCGGTATTTTAAAGTAACATAGCTATTAAGAGTTATTCAGAGAACTATAGCATAAAGAACATGCTAACAAGTTTACCAATCCATCAGTGTCACTCCAAAACACCAAAATAACATGTGACATGATATAATAATGTGTTAACAATTTCACACATAAGTGCCGCAGAGTATAAATCGCACTCCCAGCCAAACTATGAAAACAAACTGTGACTTATAGTCTGAAAAATACGGTAACCACAGGAAGCTGGGGCCAGCTAACTGCAAGTAAAAAGCATACTACGCCCTGGATTGGTCACCACTCAGTCGGCAAGCATACAGTCCACCCCGAAATGTACACAATTAATTATTTTAAGCTTGATTGTATTTAGGATTGAACAAGCATTCCCACTTATCTTCACACTGTTACTGTGTTGGACAGAGCCCATGCTGCCTGTACTGAAATTAGGCGTATGTACCATTACAATGACTGAACTTGGGGGCTAGCCAACAGCAATCAGTCGGTAGTCAGTGGTCATGCGAAAAGTGGATATCACAATATCATAAAATCGCTCAGATTGGAAATTTGCTGATATCGTCAATGGAAAACATGGAAAAGTATACCAAGGTGGTAGTAGTTTTAAAAGAAATACAAAACTGACATTTTGAGATAAATGGTGATATCTTGCAGCAATTGAATTTCATTTCAATAAAACATTTTATAAGATTATTTTTGAGGAATGGTATTTGATCAGTCATCTAAATTTAAAAATCTGCATGATCAGCTAAATTCCTGCTGATCAAAAACGCATACATTGATTTATCATGCACATCCCGAAATAAGACCATTAAATTGCGTCTTTAAAAGAGACATGCTTGTGTTGGTTTAGGCTTGAAAAAGCACAACTGTAGAAAAAGCCCATCTTGACTTCTGTATGCATGAAGGAGATGCTACTTTCAGCACATTACGTCCTCCACTAAACACAAGTTATTCATGCAGATAAATGCCTCGTTCTCGTACACTCTCAACCTGAATATTTGATGCCCTAATATAATCACATGGAAACTTGCGGCTCAAAAGAGAACAACAGATTGTGAGCACAGCAAACGACGCTCAGATGGACCCGGCGCCAGATTAATACGACGGGATGGCGGATGCGACACCATCTCCTGCCATCTGGCTCTTCATTTGGCCAAAAAGGATCACAATAATTAAGGCAATTAATCAAAGAAATGTTTTCACAGGCCACATTCGGGAAGTTTATAAACAACAACAAAAATTGAGTATATTCGACTATAATGAGCATATTTGCCCAGCCTCCACCCAGCTCATGATGTCATCGATTTATGTAGACACCCCTTTTGATGATAGAATATTCCACATCATTCGGCCCAAAGCCTAATTGGAAGCGAACTGTCCGAGAGCGGCACAATCTGCTCTTCGGAAGCCAGAGTCATCACTTTGAACTAGCCTCGGATGGATCACACGAGGCCGCCGCTGCTGCACCCACAGATCCAGACCTACGTCATGCACCAGCATACACACAGACACACACATATGCACACCTACATATCAGCATATTTTGACATATTCCCATAATGTCCCAGTCCTTGCATTCTTCATTTTCATCCACAATCTGGCACAATTACGTTGCTATCCTGTGAATCTCTTTACAATGGTCATTTAAAAATATATTTTATATATTTGTCAGATAGTTACCATTAAGGCTCCTAAGGGTCTTTTGTTACACCTTTTTCAAAGCCTTTTTTGGTCATTTTTGCTTTAAAGTCTTTATAATGTATTTCTCATCTGAATGTTTTATTTCGTAATGTAAGTATTATTATACACATCATGAACCTTTTTTTTTTTATAACATCAACATTGTATTAAAAAAAAAAATATATATATATATATATATATATATATATATATATATATATATATATATATATATATATATATATATATATATATATATATATATATATATATATAAATATTTTGACTGAACTCTGTATTCATACTGTATTTTTTTTCTATAAAGCGCACATGACTATAAGCCTCACACAACAAATTCCATAAGAAAACTTGCATATAAAACACACTGGACTATAAGCCGCAAGTGTCTACATTGTATTATGCGATATTTACACCTAAAGACATTCAGCTCATTAGCCCAAATCAATATACACACCACACTACTGGACTATAAGCTAAACAGTTCTAAGCCGGGGGAAAAGATAGAGGCTTAATGTCTGACAAATTGTGGTAACTTTATATTTGCATTACTCTTTTTGGGCCTTGAACAGTTTTTGCAATGTACTCGTATTAATCGAGGACACACTGACAAACTAAAATTCATTCAGTTATTGAAGTAAAATACTTTAATGAGAGTAATAGTTACAAAATCAGCATGATCCTGCATTGCTTGATAACAGATCGCCTACTTTTGCAGGATGTAATCACGGTGGATCATTTAAGATACCTCTCAAGTACTAACTTTGGTACTAATGTTCCATTTCAGAGTTGTGTACAATTCTAGTACAAACACGCGCAACAAAAATCAGGCAACCCTAACCTCAAGACATGATGCAACACAATACACAGGCTTGTGATTTTAGTGTCAAACATGTACATTTGCCATACATGATAGACGTATCCTTCCTGCTGTCTTTCAATTGTTTATAACACTGTACTAGTATATTTACAGCATATAGCATGCACTTTGATCTACAGTACCTTGAATCGTCAAAACTTATACTTTGTTTAAAATAAAAAGAAAGAGGCTCTAGAGTATGTGCACAAACAAAAAGACTGTAGTTGATGGACAATAATGTAGAATCCAATGCAGATATTAATTACACTAACAGGAGCAAGAGCGATCAATGTAAGATGCATATGCTCTTTTATTTTATTTAGAATCTGAGTGCTGACATCACACACACATCGCACACAATGACGTTTCCTTATACAGGTAGTCCTAGGGTTATGACTGCAGCTGCAGCTATCGATTATTTTAGTAGTTGATTAATCGATGAACCATTAGTTCAAATAATCGAGTAATCGGATAAGGAACATTTAAAATTAAATTACCTGAACTGAGCCTCAAACGGTGTAAAAAATAAATAAATGAGGATTTACAACAAAAGAACAATTGGCTAACTTACATAGCAGAGGTCCGCTAGTTTAGGTGCTAGAAAATGCTTACTTTTTTACAATGCCCTTAACAAATGGTTCAGACACATATTCCCACAAAAATAGGCAAAATATACCTAAACTAAATTACTAATGCATTAAAAAAAAACATTAGCTCAAACCAAAACTTAGCTCATGTTGGTCTTAACAGGGAGCACCTGGATTCAGCCATGTGAAATGAGGCAGACTACAAGGCAGTGTATCCACCCAAATCAATAAAACTAAATGCCAACACTTTAAATATAAACCATTAAAACGCCACTTAAATTAAACGAATACTCGAAGCAGCAAAATTTAATTCAAATCTTTTTTTCTAATCGAATACTCAAGTTAATCGAATAATCGTTGCAGCACAAATTACGACGTACCCAACTTACGTGATTTTGACTTTACGACGACGGAATCTCGTCCGCCAATTTAGACCGGGTCGACTGACACAGAGAAACCACGGACATTAACTGGGTCATAGTATAATGCCCAGGATTTAAAAGGGACGCGGCATGTTTGAAAGCAGCCGATTAATTCCCGGGTCACAGTGCGGCAGATGACGTAAATATCATGGCGTGCCGATCGTCATTTCTTCTTTCTTCGCAGTCATACGGAAAATGGTAAACAAACATCGCAATTATCAACATGGCAAGCTGGAACAATAGCAAATTTAAACTGAAAACATTTTAAACCGCAAATTTTAAAAAATTACATTGCTACTGGATCTTAGAGTCAAGGAAGAGACATCGTCAATCTTTGGAAATGTGCAGTTCATTTTGTTGCCGATGACGACCAAAAATGACGCAATGTCTGGGAATTAAATTCCCGTCCTCCGCCCTCTCTGCACAGAGAGCGCCGAGTCGTCAACATGGGACAAATCTAAAAGTGTCCTACCCGGGTAATTCCCAGTACATCTCCGCATGTTCGAAAGCCATGACACGGATAAATCCAGCGTCACATTACATTATTACGTTATCATTATTTAGTGGGATATAAGTCTGATGTTTTTGATAGTTATTTTGAGATTTAGGCGGTATTTAGGGATACTTAATGGGTTAATTCCAGTTTACTAGGAAATTTGGGTTACGTCGTCAGCGTAGGAACGGAACTCGTTCGTATCCCGGGGACAACCTGTATTTCCAATCGAGTTTATATTCACCACTCATATGCCTTCACTCAGGCTCAAAGTGATGTCGGAATTTTTCTGTAGTCAGATTATGATAAATGAGTCATTAGTGCACTAAAAATTGATTTACTGGTGAGGATGAAGCCATACAAGTGTCATAATTACAATTCAGTATGAAGTTTTAATAACAAAAATGCACATCGTGAGAAATGATAGGTTGGCCAACACTTTTTTTTTTTTTTTTTAATCTAGAAAGTGTTTTATTCCAAATACCAGCTACAAGAAGCTCACTCTGACTACCCACCACTGTTATCAGGCGCAAAAGATGCTGGATGTTGTCCGTAATTAATAAACAAAAGGGATGAATATGTATTCAATTGAATTTGGTTAAGTCTTTTTGTCATTATATAACTATCAATTGCATATCTTTTGGACTTGGTTCAGCACTACTAAAAAGTAGATCATCTTTAACATTGTTTGCATGTCATCACCGCAGATTTTAATCATAAATTGCTATTCACAATTTAGGTCGTTTCATGTTATATTTCCAAGGCAAGAATAAATGCACTGACAACATTGAGACACGCAGGAAGTTTGAACTATCTACTGTATAAAGATTTACAATTTGGTGCCGATTAGTGTTGTTAATCTTACTTTCAAAAAGTAATTGGTTACAGTTACATATTACTTCTCCCAAAAAGTAATTGAGTTAGTAACTCAGTTACCCGAATGTAAGAGTAATCAGTTACTTGGCAAAGTAAGCAGAGTCTGTCATTTCGCATCTAGCTCTATATACGTGATATCTATCATAGCCAAGGGTGTAACGGTACACAAAAATCTCGGTTCGGTACGTACCTCGGTTTTGGGGTCACGGTTGGGTTCATTTTCGGTACAGTAAGAAAACAAAATGCAAAATATAAATGTGCTAGTTGTGTATTACACACCTTTGTGCTTTCAACAATACGAACATTAGCCTATACAAAGCTAGAATTCTGCTCAAAAAGTAGCAGGTATTGAAAGATAATCCAACAACAATTAGAAGAAAAAAAGAAGTCCTGTGCTAAAGAGAAAAGCAATCCCAATGGCAAAGATTTTAACATGTATTTTATAAATGAAATGCATCAATGAATCATTTTTTTTTTCTTAGGAACGGTTTTCAAAAGCTTTATTTGTGGATTTTCTCAAGTTAAAGCGCCACACAGAAATTAATAAATTTAATTGTGTAAACAGGATCTGTGTATTATTCTTATCATTTAATTACAGGTATTTTAGCTCATTTCAATTTATTTTATTTAAATGGGCAATTATTTATTTTATTATGTGTTTATATTTTACAAATGTGATGTAGTATTGTTTTTGTATTGAACATGGGGCCGTGTTGGTTATTATCATAGCAGAGAAGACAGCAGTAAATCAACAAAGACAAGTCAACTGTGCCCCGATCTACCACTCAAGAGATCTGATGGACTCAAAAAGTGGGTTACGATTGCATATTAGTTTGAAAATCAACCGGATCCACCGTATTATTACACGAGTGACATCCGGTCTGCCTGATCCTAGCTACCGGTAGTAGTATTGACGCAGGAGGGTCGGGTCTCGCGTCAAATAATAAAGTCTGCCGTTCTTTTAGCGTGCGTCGTGTTGAGCCGCTTCAGGGACGCGTCTAACACGCGACCGCACTGCGACTGGTGTGCATTGGCTGATTGACTTTAACGCCCACGTTTCACTGCGTTCTGGCGGCGGCCACGTTGTTGCGCCATTGACGTTTCTGGGTTATACTGTCCTACCGTGTTGGTCCTCGTTATAGTAGACAAGATGGAGTAAATATAATCTACACAAAGAAACTGTAACCCGATCGACTCACAGCCTCGAAAAGGGTAACATTACGTCAGAAACTCGTTCGGTACGCCTCCGTTCCGAACACAGCACCACGTACCGAAACGGTTCAATACAAATACATGTACCGTTAACACTTTAATCATAGCACAATGAGGTCGTAGTTTGTAGGCTACAGTCAGGTATTATTGGAGCCACTTTGCATCGCATTTGCAACGCCGTCACAACTCCCTTCCCTCCTCCCCACTCCCGCTCTGCTCTCTCCGTGAGTCTGTGTGTCTCACATCATTCAACCAACGTAGTAACGCATAGTTACACATGCCGTTACACCCTCAGTAATGGTAAAGGCGTTGCAAAGATGAGAAAAGTAATTAATTAGATGAGTCACTACTGGAAAAAAATAACGCCGTAAGTAACGCCGTTATACTCGTGCCGATCCATACCAGGATTGTTAGGCTAATGGAAAAGTGATACCAACACAACTCACTGATAACAGGCAAAGACAAACATAAAAAGTGATCTTTACAAGCTTGCAGGAAGCCTTTACAAGTGAGGAAGCCAAAAGGCTCTAGTGTATATTTGTCAGATTATGGATGATTTTTTTCCCTCAGCCCCTGCTGATCCACTCAGTCAGACTCTCATTTCCAGTCTATTGGCTTAACCGGGCTGGCCATGCTTGTGACACGGCTCCCCCGCAGCAACATGATGAGGTTCGATACTTCCTTTCTGCAGAACAGCAGTTTACCCCTCGTTCACCCTTATCAGAGTAGGGGAGCCATCATCTCGCCGCACGCCACTCAAAAAGTGCGGCACATATTGGAGCTGACCGCTCCAGCAAACAGGGCGGCGCTAATAAAAGAGCATCCTGCTCGCCTTCAGATTTCCCTGATGGAGTGTCAGTCAGGAATGTTTGCGTGGCAGCCGCCAGGGAAGTGGGCAGCCGTTTAAAGGACCTCGCAACACATGAGGCCTTTGTTCTGGTTAGGAGACATTGAACGCCTCATTTCACTCACTGTGTGAATGCTGAGAGATGAGCATTCACACTAACGCTGTGCTACATCCCAAAGAATTGCCTTATTTTTCCAATCCAGCTCCATTACTACAAATACTTGAAGACAGTACACATTTTTTTACACATACTTGAAGACAGTACACACAAAAATGTCAACTCTCAAATACAATTTGGGAATTGCGTCATTTGTCAGAACTAGTGTTGAGCACATTAGAGAGGTTATGAAGTGATATCTGAGTCCAGCCGATTTTGCATAAACCATTCACTGGTTTTCCCTATTTTGTGGAAAGTTTTAAATCATCCATAGGTATGAACATGAGCATGAAGGGTTGTTTGTCTATATGTGTGTTGTGATTGGCAGGTCACTAGTGTAGGGCTTGTACTACTACCTTAAATCATCTGATCAGCTCTAGCTCATCCTCAACTCAAATGATGAGAGGCTTGAGTGAAATATTTCTTTTGATAATATTGTTATCTGGCAATTTTTTTTTTTTTTTAAATCATGTAGTGTGATGCTACCAGATTTTAAATCCCAGAGTATGTTGTAGGTTTAGGTCACCATAAATCGGATTTGGCAAGGTGTCAACGGACTGCTACGATATTCGTAAGATAATAAACAGAAATGCAATGATACCATGGAACTGCAGCACTTCCCAATGCTGAATTGTTCCCAATTTTGTCAGTTAGAGATCTTAAATAATATTGAGAAATGTAAAGTTGTTGTACCACTAATGTGTGTGTATTTTTTTTTTTAATTTACATATTCTTTTTTTGCAAACTTGGATGCCATTTTATTTTACCAGGTTTGCACAACAATTTGCGTTAAAAGTGCTCAGAATGTCATTTTTTCAAGCTATTTTAGTTGTTAGGGTCCGCAAATGCAGAAACAAAGTTGGACCTCAACGCAAGCAACAACCGAGGGATGCTTACATGGGTTTATTAAATTAAAACGAAAAAAAAAAACAAAAAAACATGCGATCGTGAAAAAGCGGAAATAACAAAATGGGTCCGTGACAGCAGGTGGACTGGGCTCAATAATACTAACCCGAGGGTAAACTAAGGCGATAGGCAGAGAGCCAATAAGACTATATAAAACACTGAAATACCTGCAGAAGGTATAGAATTACAAAACAAGAGCAGCAGACCAACAAAAACCCAAGGACAATGAGGTTAAAGTACAAGGTGTCAAATGATGATCAGCAAGACAAATATCTCGGCATCCTTCTCTTTGATCAGACGTCTTTAAATGCCATGTTGATGAACTGGCATTGAATGCAGGTGTGGCATCGGGAACGCCCCCACAACCAGCTCTGCAACAAAACACTAACTAGCAGCAGAATGTGACAACTTGATCCTTTTTGGGCTCTTCTGCAGAAATGATGATTCTCACTAATATGTAGCTGACTGGATCCAATTGGAATAGTCAGGATTTAAATTTAAACTCTTTGCCACGATTGGACATTAGAGGAGTAGGTATCGTGGGAAGCTCGTTAGTGTTGGCAATGCATGTGGTATCTTTGACACATCGGGGGAATGTGACTACAGTTGTTCTTCAATGACACAAAGCTTTGCTATTTCTTAATTACACTAAAATAAAAATATTCTCTCAACTGACACTCCTGCTTCAGCAGGGTTCCATGCGCTCATGCACACAGAGAGGTGTATTTCAGTCAGGAGGCAAGCTGTTGCTGTTTTTTTTTTTTTTTTGGTTCCATAAGGTTTTGAATAGGTATTCCTTATTTCCACAATAAAAAAAACATTCGTGATATTGCAGACGTTCGGAGGCAATCCATTTTTTTTTTTTTTCTAAGTCGATCAAGAGGTATTCTTTTGTCGGCAAACAAGAGGAGGTCCCAGGGAAAAAAGTGACCAAAAGACAAGAACTTGTGAAAAATGTATTGTACTAAACCACAGCAAATGCACATTTATACATTCAAATACTACATTATTTATGTACTGTATGCTTGATGCGGCTGGGTTAAGAACCATGAACTAGCAACCTCCAAACGGAGGTTGTCTCAGTGCTCAGGATTCAAGAATAAAGTGTGATGGTGTGATGTCACACCATGACCAATTTCAAAACCTAACGTTTGCAGAACAAATTCACTTGCAAGCATAATTGCAATATCAAAGTACGGTAAAATACTACACTGATAACACACTTCAACCAGGGCACACTTTCATATTGACCCACCTTATGCATGGAACTGATCAAAATATTGGAAAATGACTTAAGTCCCTATTTAGGAATTGACCTGAAATTATATTTTGACATATTTGTGTTTTTATTTATATTTTTTTCCAGGTTCAAAAATAATATTCACAAGCAATGAAAATTCATTGTTTTGTGTTTTTTCATGTCGGAATACAATTTCCTGAAAATTCAGTATAGAATACCAACTACTGGTATGGCAAATGTGAGCAAGGCAACAAAAAAATAAAAGACACAGAGGAAAACGTGCGCACAGAAAAAAATTGTTAAGCTCTGTGAAATCAGTTTGAAACCCAAATACCCAAATATCTCTAATGATCACGTGTACGGAAGAGGATTAGGGCCACTGAAGAAAATGAACAAATATTTTTCTTTTTCTTTTTTAAATTTGATCAACACTGAAGATGTATTTTACTCGGTCACACACATCATTTTTTCAATGTGAATAAGTAGAAAAGTCATTTAGTTGCACTTGTGTTAGTGCATGTTTTCAAGCGCTCATCTAATTAATCTCATTTTGCTGTATAAGACATGGTGAATGAATGTAGCCTTTTGTTTGAATTTTTTGGTCAAACACCTTGTGCAAGCTCTCCTGTTCAAAAAATAAATTGGTGTCTCGCTACTATAAAGAACCACCGTCCTATACAGAATGGGTGCTCTCGTGCTCTTCGCTAAGAGGGAACCAAATGTGGCTGGGCAGCGCACTTTTGTCCCTGGCAGAGTAGAGTAAAAAAGGAGGGCTGGTGTGCGCGCTGCATAGGAGATGGTCTGAAAAATTAAACATAAAAAGTCCAAATAAAGTCCAAAAACTGTCCGTCTGCAACCAATTGTCCCCGAAATGACAATGACAGAGGTTTTCAAAAAGTGCAGTTTGGTTGTTGTAGCAACCCAATGTCAAGTTCTTTACTGGTGGATCACTAATAATCAGACCTTGCACGCCCTTGTGAAGTCACTTGTTATTTCATAGTGCCCCTCTCATTCCCAATGGGATCTTCAAAGACTCCCCCTGAGATCACTCTCTCTCTCAGCAACATCAACTTCATGTGAACCCAAAACAACGACCTGCCCTCCCCAAAAAAGCTCACTCCATCAAGGTCGTGCCTGATGAATGTGATAGTGCAGCTGTGTGTATCCTATTAAAAACAATCTGCATGTCTCTAACTCCTCCTGTCTCCCATTTTTTTTTTTTTTTTTACGAGGCTGCTGGATGTGCTCCAGCCACAGCTTTCCTCGTACAAGCACTTTTAAGTTTTCAGCAAAGGGAGGCACTTTTTTAACATTCCCACTTCATTAATAGTAGATTGCCACTTTTTCCCTTCATTAAATACAATGAGGAGGCTGCGGAGGGAAGGTACGGCTGCGAGAGTGCCTCGGCCCGTTGTTTCTTACAGGACAGAAATGCAGCAAGACAGGAGGATATTGAAAATAGCTTCTGATAAAAGACCCCCTTCCACAAAATGGTCATTTTTAAGTGCAAAACTTCAATGGGGCTTTGTCATTCTGACAGCACATTGTGACAACAAGGCTGCCCAAATAGAAAAAGTGTTGGCAGCAGTTGAAAGTTTCCCTCTTCGAAAACAAACCCTACACTGTTTGTGGGTATTACTTAGAGTTGATATCTGTGTGTTGATTAGAATGGAGGGCAAAAAAAAATTAAATTCAATATTGAATCGGGGCTCCCGGGAGCAGTCACTCCATTGAACCAATTACTTATTTTTTCCAAAAGCTTCTTAAAAGACTGCTGCCACTGTTGAAATTAAGAAAACACATTTGAGGCTTTTGCACAATGAATGCAATAATCAACCATTTGGAACTAATATACTCAAAACTGCTATGTTAAACTGCTTCATTTCAGCGGTGGATTACACGTTACATTTTGAGCGTTACATTTACCTTTTAAGGAAAAATGTACTTTTAAAAGTCGTTTTACGAAGCCATGCTTTTACTTTTGCTTGAGTAGATTCGTGAAGAAGAAACACTACTCTTCCTCCGTTACTTTGGGCTATGATCGTTACATTTTTCCTCTTTATTCTACGTATTAGATTTTATTTTTTTTTGCTAGAGATGCCAACAGTGGCTCTGCCAGTTTCACCAATGAGATGTCGCAATAATCACATGACTCCATGATACCAGTCAAACTGGTGCCTGCTGTTCTATTATCACGCCGGCCTGTTCAGTCACATGACGTCTATAAAGCACTGTAAAAAATTAAGCATTTGACATAGAGTGCTGACGTCAACATGACTCGAAAGCACAGAATTTAACCTCTTTCCCAGTATTTATTTGGTATTGACCATGGAAATTATCCTTTTAATTTGAATTTTCTTCACTAGAGGGCATTCATGCTCTTTGGATGAATGATGCTTTATTTGTGTAATATTTTTCTCTCGCCGGAATTCAAGAATCTTTTTGGTGCGTTCTTTGGCTTAATGTGGTTATGTAATAGGTTACAGTGCAGTGTAGTGCTGCAACAATTAATCGATTAACTTGAGTAATTCGATTTTGAAAAAAGCTTCAAATAAAATGTTGCTGCTTTCAGAATTTGTTTAATTAGAGTGGCGTTGTAATGGTTTGTTTTGAAAGTGTTTGCATTTAATTATATTGATTTTGGTGGATGCACTGCCCTCTATTGGCAACAGTGAATATGACCTAACTCATTGATCAACATTTTGTTTGAGCTAATATGTTTTTCGTAATTTGGTTTATAGGTATATTTAGCTGTTTTTGGGGGGAATATGTGTTTGAACGATTTGTTAAAAGCATTATTAAAAAAAAAAAAAAAAAAAAATAATAATAATAATAATAATAATAATATTTTATAGCATTTAAGCTAACTGACTTTTGCTATGCAAGTTATCCAATTCTTTTGTTGTACTTTTATCCTCATTTATTTATTTATTCTATCATTTATTTTTAATAACATTTGAGGCTAAGATCAGGTATTTAAATTTATTCTTAACTGAAAGTGCAATTCTGCATATTTTAAAGAAACACTCGGAAATTTTATTTTGTATTTGCATTTAATGCTCTTTTAAAAGTGCAATCTTAGCAGCCTGTTTTACATCTCCAAAAATTGATTCTGCAGCACATTAAATCTTCCTAATCCGATTATTCGAACAAACAAACTGATAGACTAATCCACTCCTAAACTAATTGATAACTGCAGCCCTAGTTCAGTATAATAACAGTATAATGACAGTTCATATAGATCATTTTGTGCTGAGAAAAAAAAACACTTAAAAAAAATAAATAAAAAAAATAAAAAAATCTAACCTTGTAAGCAGTTACTCATAATGTTACTCATTACTCGAGTATTCTTTTCACCAAATACTTTTTTACGTGACTATTTTTACTTTTACTTGAGCAAGATTATTTTTTAAGTAAAGCTACTCTTACTTAAGTAAAATTTTTTGCTACTCTATTCACCTCTGTTTAATTTAGTAGGCATTAATGCAATTTGGTGTTTGTAATGAAGCAGGGGTTGGTGACATATAGCTCGTAAGCCATATCTGGCTCTTTTGATCAGTGAATATAGTTCTTTGCTGACTTTGACTGCGACTGACATCTTAAGTGTGGCTCACCTGATATGAACGAGCTGTGAAAAGCTGCTTGTTTGATGACACATTGATCTTGGACACTTCAAATGTAAATTACAATAATATGCTTCAATTCAGTGCCCACTAGTGGCCCGCCCATTGCGGATAGTGTAAAGAGCTCGCCTTCAGAAGACTCAAAAGCTGTTTGGCGAGAGTGCTCTTAGCATTCCCACAGCCAGCGGCAGGGCTGGCCCCTCCCATCTAGGTGCCGAGCAATTTGGAGTATTTTAAAACTCATTGGGAAAAAAAAAACATGAAAGTTAACCGTACCCCAATGTACACATGCGCCAGGATAGGCCCGAGCAATTCTACTTTCATTGGACATGACTTTTTGGGCTGTCAAATTATCGCCACTTCGAGGAGAGCGAGGCGCACCAAACGGCTGCCCTTGGAGGCTCCACCTGTCACAGCTACTGTTATGCATATGTCCACCTGATTGTGGTTGCCACTCCCTGCAAATATGTGCAACGCCACACCGTATTTGTTGCAGCCAAGTGATGAGCGCGCAACATGACAATTGATTATGAATGAGAGACGTGTATTTTTGGAGAGCTACAGTGGCATCTCAACTTTCATGAGTCCCATACAAGTCCCAAACAGTGACGCTAGGCTTTTGTTCTTGCTTTCTCGAGAGTTATTTCAATCACAATATGGCAATTGCTTACTAAAGTGAGCAACCCAATTGATAAAGCAACAAATTCCACTAATTAACCCTGATAAGGGAGACCTATGGAGGAAAAACTATTTCAGACGACAAGCTCTTCAAGCTCCTCTTACACAAAAAAAGTAAAAGGGTAGTTACTTGGAGGAAACTACAATATAAAACTTTTATCTTCAGTCACTTTTTTTTTGTTCGGTACATAATCCCACATGTTCCTTCATAGTTTTGATACCTTCAGTGACAATCTACAATGTAAATAGTCTTGAAAATAAAGAAAACCCACGAATAAAATGTGTGTTCAACCTTTTGACCTGTACTGTATGCATATATCATATTTTTCAGGCTATAAGTCGCTACATTTTTTCCTTTTATAATGAAGCAGGTTATATAGGGATTTTATCTATTTTGTCATTTATTTTACAAAAACGCTTCATATTTTCTCATTGTATGTAAATGTATTGACAAAAAAAAAAAAAATAGACAATTTCATTTAATTTTGTTTCACGGCCCGGCGCATCATGATAGCGTTGCCACTCAGGGTGCATTCAAAGTCAAACGACTAGAACGAATGTTCCGTTATGACAACACTCTTGAGTTACCATGGGTATCCACGTGCACTCGGTCTGTATTTTATTCTCAAAACACACCATTAGCTAGTGGTCCAAAGGCTCCGTTTGTGAGAAAACTAGTTAATTTCAGGTAGATGCTGACTTGTTGTGATGAGAAGAACCTCTGCTGCCGCTACAGAAAAGGATTTAAGCCTAACCATTGATTATTAGACATATTTTGCCACGACATGGCTCTCGGCTGCTACACTAGTGCAGACAAAGCTTCTCAGAAGCTTTGAGAGACTTCATCAAAAAATTAGAGGGGATTTTATTGAGGAATAGAATTCGATCTGAAACTATATGACGCTACAAAAGAATGATAGCTATCCACTGTTTGCTGTAACAATTAAACGTTATGCTAGTGCCAAGTACCATAATTTTCGGACTATAAGCCGCTACTTTTTTCCTTCATTTTGATACCTGTGGCTTATAGTCCAGTGCGGCTTATTTGTTGATTTTTTTAGGTAACACTTTATCTGACAGCGGTGTCATAAGACTGTCATAAGATCACCAAAATTATGACATGACACTATCATGGACATTACTGAATGCTTATGTCATTAAGTGTCATTTGGCAAATTATGTCACTAACTCAATTTGTGTCCATCTTGGATCTTTTGCATCCATTCAAAAGTGAGATCATTTGCCAAGTAACACTTAATGACATCTGTTATAAGCATTCACGAATGCTCAGGACAGAGACATGTCATAATTATGATTGTGTAATGACAGTCTTATGGGACCACTGTCAAATAAAGTGTTAGCAAATACCATAACTAGCAATTGATGAAACAATTGGAACAGTAACTGAAGAAATATTTAGCACTGAACATGATTTTTGATTGTTATTTACATCTGTAGCGCTACAATGCATGGTAAGAGGTATGTTGGATGACAACAGTCAACAGCAGGTGGCAGCAGAGGTTGACTGTCTCCCCCAAGGGAGCAGTGATGGCCAAATGAAGCTTCTTGAAGCAATAAAGCTTTGCACTGATTGGTTCAAAGTTTAATGATGGTTCATTTGGTCTTATGACAGTCGGTCGTATGATGCCGCTGTCAAATAAGGTTGTACCGGTTAATATCTTTTGGTGTAAATATCCCATGATACAGTGAGGACAGCTGCGGCTTATAGTCCAGTGCGGCTTATCTATGAATAAATGCCGTTTTCGTGCCAAATTTGGTGGGCTGTGGCTTATAGTCAGGTGCGCTTTATAGTGCAAAAATTAGGGTAGCCATTTTCAGCCAGCACTCATAGGACGTTTGCCCAGGAAAGCTCTGTCCAAGTCTTGATCCCATTACAGGAGAACAGTTCAAGGCTAGCCCTTGTTTTTTTTTTTTTTTTTTTTTTTTGTTAATTTAAGAGATTGTTGCCACAGTCTGCTACAACAAAGCTGCTATCCTAGGGCTAGCAGTGATTGCTGTTAGCCTTAGTATATCGGATCGGTTATGGCCCTGGGATTTTTAAAATTAATCCCAGCTTTAAGTTTAGAGGGCAAGAGAGATTTAATTTTTTTATTCTTTGTATATATAGTGACCGAGAACACCGGTGTTACTTCACCTGTCTGAAAGGCCGCTGTAAATGAATGAGGAGGTTGCAACTTGGCATGTTGATGTGTGTTTGTTTAATAAAGATATGATTAGTCAGTCAAATATTTTTGATATCTTCGTAAATTCTCCACTTTAAGATCAACAGACCAACCTGGGTCCCGGGGAGATGACGGCAGCCACCTTGCTGGAGCCGCAGGCGGAGGGACGGGCTGCGCTGGCTCACCCCTCTACTTGGCTGGGGGGCGGCCGCCGCACAGCATTTCCACTTGTCTGCAGCACTATCACAAGTCTGATATAATTCATGCATGACGGAATGCAATTAGACACACTCAAGTAGAGAAACTGTCGGTGCCAGGATTAGCGATCAGGCAGCATGGAATAGGGTGTCAACATATCCGCACTTAAAAGTGATTGACATAAGACTGGGTTCTACACCTCATAACGTTGATTTGTGTACACTCCACCCCACCTAATCACTTCTCAGACACCCCATCATCAGGCCTCCAAAATGGTGTCAACAGGAAATACAATTAGCTAATGATAACACTACTATAGTCATAGTTAGTTTAAATGGTAAATGGTGTTAAGCATTGAATGCAATTCTTGTTGTTGTTGTTATTCTTCTGTGTCTCTCACCTTTTCTATTTTCCTCTCTGTCCTCTGATAACACTTTCGTGCTCGCTTCTTTCACCTAATAAACGAAATACAATGAATAATCACAATTGGAGTATATCATACTCCCATGTGATACATTAAAACTCTTCAGACCAATAGGACACTCAGATAAAAATAAAGTCACAAGGTCTAAATTCTCCTCCACATAGTTTGAAGAGAAGAGAGACAGGAAAGAGAACTTGTAACTTTGTTTTTAGCAGCAAAGTGCTAACAACCTTGAATCATGATGACATTTTCATTTAACCGAATCGGATGGCTTAATGCAGGTCAAAATTTGACATCCATTAAACTATGAATTATTCTGAGTTAAAATGTCAAGGCTTTGATCACATTTTGAGCTGGTTTAACCTTGATACACATCATGACAAGATGTGAGAAAGTAAGTGTGCATCATCATTGGATACACCTGATACGAAATGCATTATGTGCGGACAACATACGGGTATACATGTAGCTGTAAAAAGCTTTTGGTGCAAGTCTAGAACGTAGGAAGACTGAACCCACACCATGTTGATAAATGGATGCTACTTTTGTCTTCCCTCTTAATAGAAATGTAATACACATCAAGTTCTTAAAATCGCCTCAAAATGTCATGTGGCTGAAATATATTTTCACTAAATCCACTCCACTCTGGAAAAAAAAAAAAAAAAAAAAAGGTGTAGCTTTCAGCTAGCAAGCTTGCAAGCTAACATTTAAGTAATAATTCATAATAAAAAAGTAACTCCAAAATGCACTGAAACACTAATATGAATATGTTCTGAAAAACTACAGTGGGGGAGAGGACTTTTACCAAAGTGTCTCTGTCGCTCCCCCAAAAATTGCCATATCTTCAGAAATTAGTCAGTTTTTAGATGTTTTTTAAGATAATTGCAGAAATAAATCTCTGAATTGGTATTACAGACTTAAATTAATCATTTGTGGACGTAAAAAACAACCATCCTGTATGTTGCTTGCTCACTAATGCGGCCTTGTAAACATGTCACAGCCCTTCAAATATTGCCAAAGGAAAAGTCAGTGGCACAACAATATTTTTCCTGCGTGACATTTGCTAGGTAAGAGAGGAGGAGTAGGTCGTCGACTTTTCTTCTTTGTTCACGGCACGAGAGCAGAGGAGAGTCGTTAATTTATTGAAAAGAAGGTAGGCGGACGAAGCAGCGGCACGGAACTGATACCTTGCACGGCTGTAGGTTGTGCACTGAGGGAGGGGACGGAGGGATGAGGGTGGTAACGGGGGGTCGGGGGGCGAAGGGGTGTGCCGACCAGTGCGACAGAGGAACGGTTAATGGAAATGAGTGACAGGCTTTCAGAATGATTTACAACGGGTGGCGCTGCGGCAGAGGCGGCACTTGATGGATGATACTGAAAGACGGAGACGAACCATAAATCATGTCTGGGAATCATTGACAGAGATAAAGGAGGGCGAGAAAAAGCAACGGCATTGACGTTCATTCTTCCAATAATGTACATTGACGAGTTACACTACGGAGCCTTAATTAAAAAGTGAACATGGAGGCTCCACCCCCCCCCCCCCCCCCCATTCCACCACCTCCTTCACCACAGCTCCACCGTCCCTCAACACTCCCTCTCCGATTGTCCTCCCCCAGCCTTCTGTATTTCCTTATCAATGGTAATTAAAGATGCAGCATCCTCGGCCCAAAGACACTTCCGCCTCACAAGATAAATGCTGTGCCAAAAGATAATGTCCATACCACTTCCTCCCAAAACAATATCTGACCCAATTGTTTATGCGGTTTTGGATAGAGCTTCACGGTTTCATCCAGGCTGCATGCTAACACATTTTCAGTCTTAAAAAAAGGTCATATTAGGTTAATTTGATTTATTTAACGCACATATACATCCACAACTCTTATTCATCTGTAACCACCGATACACATCCATCTATTCAATTAGTAGACTGAAGAGAGAACCTTCACACAGCAAAAACACACCTCCTTTAAACTCGTTAAATTCTCTTGTTTTCAGTGAAAATCTACCAAAAATAATTGAAATTATCTACCAGTGCTTCGAGTAAATTTTACACACGTAGGTTTCTTGAAATAAGAAAAATACCTGGCTGATAATGAGTTAAAAAGACTTATTTTAAGCAATAATTTAAAAAAAAGCTTTGCAATGTTAAATGTTTTTAATTCACTGGAAGCAAATTTTTCTTGATTAAGGTGAAAAATTACCAATTTTTGGATGTATAGGCTTAGTAAGAACAAATAGTGATATTTAGTGAAAGTAAATCATTATTCTGTTAAAATTGTCTCTAACACTCAAAACAAGATGTAGAAAATGATTTGACTAGATTTTTTAAAAAAGCGTGTTTATTTCGTATTACATCTGGATTGAGGAAGAAGGTGAATGTGATGTCAGCGGACTAATCATTTTCACAATACAGCCATTAGTATTGTATGCAGGAGGATTGTGCATTCATCTGATTTTGCGGATTAATATGTTTATTTTTGCGTCACGCCAGCCCAATGTGCTGCAGGCTTTTGTTGCTACACCAGGGAGAGTGGTGTGAGGCTTTTCGGATTTCCAAAACATCCTGTTCACCGCGAAGAATGGGCAAAACAAGTCCGACAAGCAACCATTGGCTGGATGACGAAGTGAGTGAGCTACGTGTTTTATGTTATGCCAAATACTGGGATTATGGCAAACGTTTTAATAAGGAAGTGGCATGCATTTTGTGGGTGACAATGCTCCCTGTCCATCGAAAAGGCCACTCGGCAGACGACCGGCGGCTTCTCACACACCAGGGTCTCTGGCCGATACAGGCTATTTGCAGGCCATGACATTGACTGGACGAGGGTTTCTCCAAGGAATGCTTTAACAGTTTTAGCTCTGTAGCATGATGCATTGTCATCTTGGAAAATAACAAACATATTTTCAATTGAGGGGATAAGAAAGCTGTCTAAAATTTCAGTGTAAACTTGTGCATTTATTGAAGCTTTAACCACAGCCATCTCCCCAGTGCCTTTGCCTGACATGCAGCCCCATATCATCAAGGCAAGGACTGAGGGAATTTTGATGTTTTCTTTGTAAATTTCACTGGAACAGCACCAAACCAAAGTTCCAGAATCATCACCTTGTCAAGAGTCATGAATCTGTATTTGACAAGGTGTCAGGAGTAAAGAATCTGCATTGGAGAAGAAATCGCCAGCTTCATCAGGTTTTTATCATTTATTTCAGAACTTGTGCAACATAACAGGCCTACTGTCTACCGTAGTTGACGGTTTCTCAACAAAACATTAAAAGAGAAAGCAATAACTCTGCCGCACCTCTCCCTCTCTCTATCACGTCCTCGACGCGGTGCGTTCAGGTATACCACGCAAAACACATCCGCCACATTCGAACCCGATTCGTTACATTATTACAGGAATTATTGTTATTATTATTTTATCATTCCGTTTTTTATTAATGATGTATTTGTTTTGTTGTGTGTAATTGCCATTTGTAATAGTACCAGCAGTATTTATTAAGGATTTAGTGTAGGTTTTTGGGCTGTGGAACAAATTAATGGAATTATAAAAAAAAAAAAATATATATATATATATATATATATATATATATATATATATATATATATATATTAGGGCTGTCAAAATTATCATGTTAACGCGCGGTAATTAATTTTTTTAATTAATCACGTTAAAATATTTGACGCAATTAACGCACATGTCCCACTCAGACAGTATTCTGCCTTTTGGTAAGTTTTACAGCGAGGCTTTTGGTGCTGTCTAACAGCGAACTCTTGTGGTCGCTTTGCGACATGGTTTATTGTTTTCTTGCCAGTTCAATATGGCTGCACAACGTCTCGGGCTGACGCCTACGTTGTAATGTTGTGCCTATATGATCCTTGGACAAGATTTGTCCGTGAGTATGGTTGTTGTAAAGAATGTACATATTATGTTAGTAAGCGAAATGTTATATTTTTTGTATGAGACGCTTTTTGTTTATGTTTAGTGAAGCTGTATAGCGTGCTAGGCTAACGTTGTTGCTAATGCAATGCTTGTGTACTTTTTTTTTTGTAGTTTTACAACGGTCTAAAGAGGACAATGGTTTCAGGCCATTTTACTAATAAATCAGATGAAAAAGGAAGAAGTCTGATTATTAAGGCGTCGTTCACTAGCTGTCTAGCTTTGGAAAAAGTAGACGCTTCGGAGTGAGGACAGCATAGACAGATTTAAATGACAGTAGAGTAAAATGCCCACTACAGTCCTTATGTACCGTATGTTGAATGTATATATCCATCTTGTGTCTTATCTTTCCATTCCAACAATTTATTTTACAGAATATATATATAATTTTCAGAAAAATATGGCATATTTTATAGATGGTTTGAATTGCGATTAATTGTGATTAATTACGATTAATTAATTTTTAAGCTGTAATTAACTCGATTAAAAATTTTAATCGTTTGACAGCCCTAATATATATATATATATATATATATATATATATATATATATATATATATATATATATATATATATATATATATATATATATATATATATATATATATATATATATATAAAAATATAAATATATATATATATATATATATATATATATATAAAACACATACCGTATATGTAAAGGGATCACTATACTGTAGTTTTTTTCCATAGGGGCGGACCATAGGGATGGATGTGAGTGAACCATAACTGTTTTATTGTTTATTGTACAGTGTCCTGCGATTAGCTGGCGACTAGTTTCTTTCAAAGTCAGCTGGGATAGGCTCCAGCTCACCTATGGCTGTGTGCAGCATAAAAGTAGGAAATGGATGGATACATTGTAATAAAAAAAATTTTCAAAAATGCCAGCCCTGCCCAACCTCTAAGAAAGCGAAGTTGTTCATTATCTCACTATTAGTCGCATGCAATTCTATTGCTGAGCCTGCCATCTGTCAGTGGTTAAATGATTGCCCCTAACTATTTCTTTCATTGTTTTTATGCACTGATGTCTTGTACAATTTGCACATTGATCACTGTCCACAATGTTGTTCCATGAAGGGTTAATGTACAACTGTACCGAAATGTGTTAGCACATCTGATGTACTTTCTTAAAACAAAAAAAATAAATAATTGCATATGTAGTGCCTTCATCTTCCCACCGTGCTCCTCTTGAAGATGGCGTCAGAGTGTCTTGAGTGCAGATGGCACCTCGATAAACAGGAGGAGCCCTGCAGGAGCCAGAATGAGTGGCATTCCACATCAGCTGAGCTCGCTTTACGTGCACACAATAGAGCAATGAGGTGAAAGTAATCCTAAACATCTGTCTGCTGGGTCCTACACGCACAGGCTGTTTGTTCAAGTTCTAGGAAAGACACTAGAGAGTGGGGGCGGGGTTGATGGAGGGGCTGTTAGAGAAGATATCAGTTCATGCTCTAGCCTCCAGAGGGATTAAGCTTCTGATGTTCCCCTCCGCTCTGTTCTGACAAACAAAACGTATATCCGTTGATGCATGTGCAGTAATACTTAAAACTGCATAAGGACAAGCAGAATAAATCAACAGATATAGATTTTTGTCCATCAAGATTCTTGTCAATCATGTGACTCTGGATCGATGTAACAATTGCATCAGCTTGACACCACATATGGTGAAATGGAAGGAAAATTTGATTTTGAACCTCAAAAATTGACATAGTAATTTAAAATATGAATATCTGAGTGATATATCTGAAGCTAACAAAATGAACTGGGCTTTATTTTGAAAAATAAAAATCTATAAAAATCCCAACAACAAAAGATATATATTTTATGAATCATTTACAAAAGAACAAAATAGAAAACACAATAGAAAAAAATGCCCAAATCTGCCTTTTATTTCGTGTATTTGCATTGAAGTTCTTCCAAAGACACACTGTACACTTTTGTTTAACTGTTCAAGCAAATCCTAACACACAAGTGGTATTTTCATTGCTAGTCAATGTCATTCTTCAATCCAAGATCATTGAACTAACAATAAAAATAAAAATTAAAACTAAATCTCTTTAATACCTTTAATTTTGAGGGAAAAAATGAATGAGAATAATCATTTAGGAACTGCTACCCTGAATAACAATATTATGTGCAAATATGGCAGCATCGTATAATCTGTATCTACAGTATAGAGCAATGTTGTGTAAGGTAAATAATAAAGCAAGGTGAAGTTACCACCCTAAATACTGTAACGTAAGCATTTCCTTTCATCTACTGGACTGTCACTTGCCTGCTTTTACATGTCGAGATGTTCATCTTTCTTGAAGACAATCATTATTTTCTTACACTTGACTTGACTGACTCAATGTGAAAGTTGTTTAATGTAGTCGTGAGCCTCAAGGTCCGTTGCCCTTCAGCCTTTTCCTTCCTTTTCCATTGTTTCACAATTTACGTAACCCTCTGAAGGGCACGAAATTTTATAGGTATACATGAATGAAAATATAAAGATACCTTGCAATAAAACAAAAGGATAATAATATTTTTTAAATAAAATTAAAGGATAAATAATTGATGTTTCTTACGTGTTAAACAGGTTGCAGACTTGAAAATGATTGTATGGGTATTTTTTAATCCGTGCCTACTAAAGGTAGAGGTAGGTATTTATCATTTTTAAGAAATACATATAATTAATATAATTTTTTTCCATTGCATTTTGTTGCGGATACCAATAACAGTGGGAAAGAAATTTGTCTTTGATTCTATCCAGATAGAATGGGCTTGTGCGCTATGAGGGGAGATATAGAAAGGGGTAAGGGGGAAATCATTCTCCCGCCATCCTGCTGTGAGCAGGACATGTTGGCAGGCTGGAATGAAAATGAATAGACAATGGCCATCGAGCGTTGAGAAGCTGTGGCGATACAATCAGTCCTGTGTGTGAGAATGTGCGCGCTAAAGAAATCATTCCCATTTGAAGGCTTGAAGTTGTTTGGATCATGTTTGATCGCATCCCTACATCAAAACACACTTTGATAGACAAGGCAAATAATTAGGTGTCATTCAAACGTCTGACTTTCTTCTATTCGCCGTCCTGTTTTATTTTATTTTATTTTTTCTCGTTACTTCCGGTAACTCACTAAACTCAAACCATAGACCTCCATTGACTGTTGAGCTCAGCAAGTCAAAGGGCTGAAAGTAATGAACTCCTCCGAGTCATTAGCAGAGCGTAGTTCCTGCTGATGTTTAACGGTCTTAAAAGATGATCCATACAGTAATAGAGCAAGCTCTGATGCTGGCTCAGGGCCCAAAATGGGAACAGCTTAAATCCTAAAGGGATACGAGGAAGCTTCTGTGGCACCTTCTTCATTTTTGATCCTTTAATGTACTACAGGGTTCCTGTGTTTACAATGGTTAAACCTGTGACATTATGAGATTAGAATAAACAATAGCACATGATAAAAACATGGTCCCTCTTTACTGTTTACATTTGATTGATTTTGCATGTATTTATCTGATTCTGCATTAGCCTTTGCTACATTTCCACGTAAGAAAGGAACTCCGTCATCAACTTAAGAACCGCTATAGAGGCATTCTTTTAAATGTTGTCATTGATTATTCAGCAGCATAGATTTACAGTGTAATTATTGGGTTTTAATTCACACAAGTTGTGTCATCATGAACCCTTGGAATTTTCTGTTTTAAAATTAATGTGAGATATTACTTTGGAGGGCTTGATTTGCAATTGAATGTTTGCTTATGTCTCAAACAATATAAAAAATAACAATCGAAAGATAAACTCCATCAATGTGGTTTAGTGTGTCTTTGTCTTTCCAATGTTTGTTTTGTGACACCACTAAACTGGATTTTTTTTTTTTTTTTTTTTTTTTTTTAAAAGGCCAGGAAGTGGAAACTATTGTAATGTAGTAACATGTCTCTAGTGGCTGCTTCATTGGTAACAAATACAAAATGGCAATAGAAGAGGGGAATGCACACTGGACCCTCCAGTGAGCTATGTTTAGTCTTAATGTGAAAAGACTCTAAAGCCCGGGCTCCACACTGCGACCAAATAGTCGCATTTTGTGACTAAAGTTAGAGCCAGTACGAGTATTTTTTTCATCTGCTCACAAATGCTTGACCAGTAACATTGCTGGGATTTGTTGTTGTCGTTGCTGACAAGCTCTTTCACTGTTAAATCCACTAGTTGACGGTAATGTAACGAGCTGCTTTGCCGAGTGAAAATAAAACAGAAGAAAAAGAAGGTGGAGTTATGCCATGTGTGGAGCGGGTTATAATTGGGGTAGCAGGAAAACTTGACAGCACTTACGAACAGTATTGTTAATAACGGCGTTAGAATATAACGGCGTTACTAACGGTGTTATTTTCTTCAGTAGTGAGTAATCTAATTAATTACTTTTCTCATGTTGGCAACGCCGTTACCGTTACTGAGGCGGGAAAGGCGTGCGTTACTATGCATTGCGATGTTGGTTGACTGACGTGAGAAAAGTCTGAAAAAGACGGACTCACGGAGACGAGAGAGTAGAGCAGGAGTGCGGAGGAGGCAAGGGAGTGTGTTGCGTTGCAAACGCGATGCTACTATGCTAGGTGGCTCCAATAATACCTAACTGTAGCCGATAGCCTACACACTACGCCCACATTCGGTAGATATCACATATATACAGAACTAGATGCAATGACAGACACGGCGGCATTAGCAACATTTATTATAAAGAACTAGATGCATTAGTAAACAGCTGCCATCTTAAAGCAGTAGACTTCTCAAGAAGGCTCTGTTGTAGAGAACCTTCCTAGCGAACCTAAGTAACGTTTGATCTAAAATACTCCTAAATCGGCAAAAATTAACAAATTTATCTTTAAATGATGAAACTGTTTTAAAACTTACACATGTCGAAAATAGACAGAAGGGAACTAATGCTTTAACGGTTGATTCACAACATTAAATGACGTCCACATATAGCAAAGGTTACTATCTAGTTATCGCAATATCCGCAATACACCTGTGTCTAGTTAAGTTTAGGGTAAAGAATTGGGCTCGGGCCAATTACTTCACATTGTGTGAGCTGTTTTTTTTTTTTTTTTTTTTTTTTTTGAGTTAAAAAAAACATGAAAATTATCACCAGTTACTTTGCCAAGTAACTAATTACTCTTACATTAAGGTAACTGAGTTACTAACGCAATTACTTTTTGGGAGAAGTAATTTGTAACTGTAATTAATTATTTTTTTAAAGTAAGATTAACAACACTGCTTACGAATAATGGCGAAAAGGACAAGAAGTCTTTCCAACAAACCCGCAGGCACTGTTTCAAAGGGGGGGAATAAGTATCACTCAGGGTTTTGACATACGGGAGGCGATGAGCGATGGTGAAATGTGAAAGTCATCGGCATTGAGCTGAACGCCAACACACGGGACGCGATGCAACTGCAGTGACAAGTGACAGCAACACGCACCCCCCATTGCCTGGGCGTCATCGCTCGTCTCTGATTAGCTATGAATTTGGAGGGCATTTTAAAATTTCTGTTTTTTTCTGAGTGCAAACAACTTCCCATACTGCTGCTTTTTTACTTATGTCTCGAAAACCATGCCGACAGGTATCATTAAGTATGTGCTGGTTGCACAATGCTAAAATGATACGCTCCTCCATGTTAATAAAGTGTAGAGTGTGGATGTCCATTTCTGGGTTGGCCAGTGTCCTTGCAGGTGATTTGTCCGTTGCTGACTGGTTGTAGTGCCGGGGGACAGCGACAGAAATAGAACAAAATTTCCATGTTAACCTAATTTTTAAGCAGTATATTAGTTGATGTCAAAAGTGACAGAGAATAAACTATAAATTTATAAGTTTGTAGTTTTATGAAAGAGGTGTGCAAAATTTCCGATTCTTAGATTATTCGCAATTCGGCCGTGGAAGATTCGAGAACAATTCACAAACATCCAAATTCCGATTATTGAAATATGCCAAGTAAAGCGGAAGTACAACGCACTCAGCGCGCCGAGCGGTCTTCGGGATGCAATGAGGAACGGAGCGAGAGCAGCTAAACATCATGCTTCTCATTACCCGGCTCCTCGGGTAATGCCAATGCTCAACTCACGGCTCTAGCTCAACTCATGCCACGAGATAAAAAAAACACAACAGCATACCTGACTGCTGCCGAAAAGCTGCTACAAAGTACATCCACATAATGTTACGGTAGATATAATTTATACAGGACTAGATGCAATATAGATTCGGTAGTGTTAGCAGCACATCTACAAAAAGCTAGATGCGGGCGTTAGTAAACGGCCGGCATCTTAAAGCAGTACACTTCCCTGCAAGGCTGTTGTAGCGAACCTTCCAAGCAAACCTAATTAACTTTTTATCTAAAATACTCCTAAATCGGTAAAATATTGACTTGAATCTATCTTTAAAATAGTTTTAAAACTTTCACATGTCGAAAGTAGACAAAAGGGAAATTATGGAATTTTAACAACTTTAAAGATTGATTCACAACATTAAATTAATTGAATGTAGTTTAAAGCTGCTGATACAGAATGGGGACTGGAGCTTTTTATTTACTGTTATTTTTGTATATTTGTTTACTGCTATATGTTAACTTGATACTGAAATAGTAGTTTGGTTTAGCCTGAGAGGATTTTTGAACAATTTTGGAACTAATGTACAAAACATTAAAAAAAAAAAAAAAAAAAAAAAAAAAAAAAAAAGGAGACGGGTGCATCAATAATCGTTTTATAATCGAATCGGAGCCTCTGAATCGTAATCGTAATGGAATCGTTAGGTGCCCAAAGATTCCCAGCTCTAATGAATAGTATTTAACGGTTAAAGATTGAAAATTAAAGGAAAACTTTGCATGTTGATTTACAGTGTGCGCCCCTGAATCTTCTGCTTGTGGCCCTAAAATTTTAAGTTAGTGGCCATTGTGCTCCTAGTAAAAAATGTTAGTCTGGAGCCTAGAAAGCAGATCTTCTCATATGTTGGGGCAGGTCCATTTTGGTAGGGTTGGTGCAATGTTTGGGTGTGTGTAGCCTGGGGAAACATACATTTCTGCCATACTATAATAAAGTGTCATTGCACACCCATTGCATTTAAGACGGCCATGGTGCTCTCATTGTCAAAGGGTGGGAAGAAATGCCTATTAGCTCTTTGTGTAGGGTTTTTATGAACTGAACATAGAGCAGGAGGATTAATATGCAATGGACAAACTTGTAGTAGATAAACATGAAACATATTTAACAGGGAAGAAAAGAAACCCCAGAGAGACTGAGATTTTAAGACAAAAAGGAAAGTCAGAATATAGCTAAGCTCAGGAAATACCGGATTTCATGTAGCACTTAGCATAACTGTGACTATGGCGAGCGACGAGGAAACACCGGTGTGTTCACTCTGTCATAAACTGTTGTCAGCAGAAGGACGAGGTCAAATAAAGGAAGGTGCCACTTACTACTCTGCAAGCAGGTTCAAAAGCCACTTGAGTTTTTTCAGCATTTTTTTAATCTGAAAAAAATCGGAGGTTCAACACCAATTCTTAACAGATTTTGTCTGTATCAGAGGATTTATTGCAATAGATCTTGACATCGAGGCATTCTAATTCAGAGCATGTTTCTGGCCGCAAAAGGGCCTGCAGGGCGGCTTACAATGTCCTGCAGCACTTTATGTCCGAAACCGTAACCCCTCCCTTCTCTTCCTCACCACTGACGCTTCTGCCGGGACCACCCTGCTGGCCGGGTTGCGCCACATGACAGGATGCTGCTGCTCAGAGCTCAGACCAGTCGCATTGTTTTTCTTGGAGCACGCTGAAAGCAAATTGTATTTAAAGGGCCGCAGTGCTCGCAGTAAAAAACAAAAGCCGCACAGTCATTCATCAAAGTCCAAAAATACCCCCAACAGCAGACAAGCCACCCACTCCCCTCAAGGCCCAGTGCACCTCCCACTCTGGGCTTTAACTAGGACTCCAAATATTTCCAGAAATGACAAATGATACTTATATCTCTGGCCTGTGCCAAATCAATAAGCATGCAGAACAACAATCCATCTTGGGACGTATCGACAGATGTGGCTCAACATCTGCGGGATGCGCTTGGAGGTTTGAATGTGGTGGGCGGAGCCAAGTAGAAGTTACCAAAAAATGCTTGCATTAAACAGAGGAAGGGGGTGGATTCACCCGCTAAGAGGTGGCCTTTTATAAAAAGCGTGATACGGGTTAGTCTGACAAGAACACCTCTCTATGTGTACATGGCAGTTGTATGAACCCAAACTGACCCCCTTGCTAAAACCCTCACAACTGCCCCCCTCCCCCTTGCAACCACAAGAGCAGCTGACAGATCGCACTTCAGAGCAGCTTTAGCTCCAGCTCCCCTTGAGGGGCTATGATGGATGACTCCCGCAGCCACCTCCATCCTTTTTCTATTCCAATCTGACTTGTCACAGGTAAACCTCAATCCTGTGCTCACATTGGAGTGTTCTATTCTGACTTCAAAAACATAGTGCATTTGAAATGGCAAATTAAAGGCAGATTCCAACTGAGTCAAAGGAAGCTATCCTGAAAATAAGGGATCTTAAAAAAGCAAGCCAGTGTTGTTTAGGGACATGATGTCATTAGTAGAGAGATGTTCAGACCCCTGCTGGTCTGAAGGCGTTGAAGAGCAGTTAGCTTAGCCATCTGGTAGACAATTACAGCAGAACAAACGCACCGCCTCAGCAAATAAACCTCGGCTCATCAATCAACACAATGGCCGCAAGTCGGCCTCGTATTGGCTCTGATTTAATAACCCGATGAACTGTGGTAGTGTCAGCTGGTGAACATTCCTCCAGCAGTTTGCGTGCCGAAAAGCTCCAAATGTAAATATCTCATAGAGGCCATTAAAAGGATATAGTTTATGCTGGTTTTTGCCAGACACGTTGACATACACATCCCTCCCATTGATGGCAATTTGACTACAATTCCTTACACTTTGGGAAAATTAAGAATCAATTAATTAATAAAAGTTATTTTTATTTATTCATTTATTTAAAGAATTGGAGGGTATCTTTTAGAATATTCTGTTCCCTATGTGTGTTTCTATGTCATTTTGATTGATCAGAACAATGCTTCACTGAGGAGCTGAGCAAGACCAGCGGTCCACAATATATACGCGTATGTATATCTCAGCTTCCCAAAGCTTATGTTACACTTGGCTCCTTTTAAACAACAAATTAGCTGAATGAACAGCGCCTCTGCTGGTTGCATGACAGTCACACACACCATTTGGTCTAAAATGCTACAAGACACAATTAGCCACCAATCAATTCCACACAGGCAAAATAATTGTTTACAGTCAATTAATTGATTATATCATCTGTCTCTAGGCACTTGCAATAAAAAGTACACTGACTCTTAACAGGCTTTGACCTATGCATGTACTGCATACTAATTAAGCTTCAAGTACAGAAAATCCACACAATTCCAACACAACACTGACACCAACCTGTCCAGGGTGAACCCTTCATCTTTGAATTGTTGTCTGATCTCTGGATCATCTATGGTGAAAAAAAAACAAGGTGCGAAGTGGTGATGAATGGCCTCATTTGTGAAGCCACAATGTCAAGGTAACTGAAAAGCGTCGGTTTAGAGAAGTCCTTCTCAAATAGTATGGGCCAAGCCATGCCGGTTGGGGGTCGCATGTGACCTCGGGGAAAGTACTCTTTTGCCATACTAAAATACAGTGTAATTGCACATCCACTCAGTGGGTGGCAGTGGCATTCTCATTTTCAGAGTGTGCGCAGTATTTTTGCACCAAATAAGAGCACACAGAAAAGCGCAGGAATAAAGCGCATTGATTTAACAAACCCTTCAGTGACTATGCATGTGCTGGTATGAGATTCTGACGGTATGATCACCTTAAGCAAAAATATCACGGTTTCACGGTATTGCAATTACAGCTCTAAAATGTGTTACTGTTAGATATCTGGGTTTTTAAAAAAAAAATCAATTGAACAGGCTTTTTCAAACATATTAGCAAATTGAAACATAAGTATAATGTTAAGTTAAAATAAATTAAAAATATATATTCTAAACAAAATTAAAATAAATGCAGTCCTTTAGGTTAGCGTAAACCACAGCTTACCATTATTTTATCAGAACACAAATAATTGAACTATATTCCATTAAAAGCACTTGTGTATGACTCGTATCATGTTTACATTATAGACAGACACTTTCTTTCTCAACACAGACAGTTGCCAGAAAGAAAAACATGTTTTATTACCCTCTAGACATGCTAAACATGCTGGAGCTCGTAGCCGGTGCGAAACATTCATGATAGTGTTTACTAACCTTTAATTTTGTAAAAATGCCAAATCTTATTGGAGGTATTCCCTCCTCAGCAGCCACTCTCCGCAAACATGTTTTACATGTCGGTTGGCCCTCCTCCTCTAAGCCGCGGCCGTCTGTAACTTTTCTGTCACCGAAGTGTTCGATTTAATTTTTCTTCGATGGGGGCGCAAATTCAGGAGTTTCACCTCCTCCGGCCATCGTGTAGCACAGCTGACTCACTGACACTGAGCAACAACCAGTGGGGGTGGGTTGAGATTTGGAGCTGCAAGCGAGGGACTTCTACCTGCATTTATGGTACGTAAAGAATAGCTAATACCTTAGGGACAGTATGACGGAAATTTCTGCGATTTTGAAACCGTGATGTTTTCATACCACAGTATACCTTGAAACCGGTTATTGGCACATGTCTATCAGTGACACCATGAAAAATTATTTGACAAGGATGTCGGAAATGTCTCCAGAAAGCTAATAAGAGGAAATACAATAAAGCTTATGTAGCGTAGTATTTGGCTTCATTTTTAATACAGTCAAAGACAAGGAAAGACCAGTATGTTTACTGTGTCTAACAATGTTGGCAGCGGAAAGCATGGAGCCAAATCAATTAAGAAAATATTAGACTCTAATCACATTGATAAGCCACCTGATTTTTTTCAGTGAGAACATCTGTAAACCAGTGAGCACTGTTAGCATCATATAAGATGGCATACGAAGTTGCTCAGTGCAAAATACCCCACACCATGGCAAATATTCTGGCAAATTGATAAGCTTTAAGTCTTTTCTGTTACAGACAAAAACAATGTTAATAAAGTTATGCTTTATTGTAGGTTTATCTATGTTCATTTGTTTCCTTGTTAACATTAAAGAAAAAATGTCATGCATAGGTGTACTGAATAATTTTAAAGACAAATGATACTATTCACAGTGGCGGCAGAAAGTTGAGGGGTGGCGTGAAGCATTTTCCTCCTCCCGATGGGGTGTAACAGACAATAATTGAAAAGCACTGGTTAGTGTAACTACAACTGTGTTAAATACTAAACTAATAGTAAGTTTGGGAGCCTATCACCTTGGCAATCAAAAGACGTGTTCGTGTATAATGTATATTTGTAATGACAGACAACACAGCACAAAGTTAAAAAAAAAAAAAAAAATCTTGATTTTGTCTCTGTTGCAATTTGCTCCAGTATAAATTAGGCATAATTTTAAAAAAGAAGATGGAGGTTAAAAGTGACAAACATTTACAACATCCCCCCTTTCTGGTCTCAAGTAGTTTTCTTAATTAACATTTGCCCGATGGTTTTAATTGCAATCACACACACCCGTGGGAACTGAGTGTCGCTTGTCTGGTAATTGCAGATGTTGATATGAGATGATGGTGTCGCCATGTCAAGTTAAACTGCAGAATTTACAAAAGAATGATGAGGAGATAGGGGAGGACCGCCGCTGGTGTGTGGGGACAAAGAGGCTGAGTTTCACCTGAATGCAGGTCAGCCTTTGTTGAGAACAAACGGAGATGTGTTTCTGGGTTGCGGCCTGTGCGGGAAGAAAATAAGTAGGCCACCGCCGCGGTCGCCAGTTCTGCTTGGTACACGCGTCACCTGCCAAGTCGTGTTGTCCCGTACAAAGCCGGACGTGAGCTGCTCTGGCAACAAGCAAATGTTTTCATTTACCTCAAGGGCATCTGCACTCTGTAGTGGTAGGACTGGGATGGGTCACGCACTCTTGGTTTGGGAGACCACAATATAAGTAGTACTACTAGTAGTAGTACTCTGAGCAAGACAGACTCGAGATCACCTGCTAATGCTTTCAGACTTACAATTGAGACAAATGCACATGCACCACAGGTAGGTCTATTTACAGTAGTATGCATTTTAGCTATACCTGAAGTATGAGTCTCAACAGCTCTTTATTGGTTTTACAGCAATCCATTTAGGTAACATATCAATTGTGCCATCTGTCTATCTTGCTAAAAATTGCAAATTTTACCTGGTTGCCGAACCTGTAAACAATCTAAAATTGATTTAGCCGTGTTCATCCCAAGTAAGAATGGCAAAAATTAAGGTCGTCTTTGAAGGAGACAGCAGGAGAAGGGCGGCGGACAGTGGCAGCTTGACAGCATCAGATTTTTTTCTTGGTGGGGGGACCCTCATGAATGCAGTTTTCTGAATCTTTCACTCAATTAGAGCAGTAGGGGTTAGGAATGTGTTTTTAGAGGACACGTTAAAGTTTCACGCATTTATTTGCTGCCATCGCAGCTGAGTCGTTGGCGACAGCCTGTCATGAGTCGACTTCTTTGATCAGCCGACTCAAAAAAAAAAAAAAAACTGCAGGGGGCTGGGGAGAGTAACCATTGCTGACAAGTGAAAAGAGAAACCCAAAAGGTACACAAAATGTTTATAAAGCACAATTTCAAACACCAAAAGAAGCAGAAAAGTGGTGATAAAAGACAGACAAGGATGTGACAAAAACAGTGCTAATCAAATGAGCTAACAAGGCCAAGGAACCTCACAATTGAGAACAACTTTGGAAGGACTCAGCAGGACAAATCAAAGTTTAGCCGTTCATTTCAAAACAGAAAATTGTATCTTTGAGACCATTAAGAACGAGGACAGTCGGCAAAGCAGAGTAAGGAGTTACTCATACCCTGCCTCCGTTTAATGATTCACCACGAAGAGCGTCCACACGCTTCCAGGAGGGTTCAAATCCCTTTTCCCACAGCCTCTTTCAGTCGGCATGATAAATGACACCCGTCATTCCACTGCTGCCAAACAGCACAGAGGGGAATTGTACTGATATATGATTCACAAGAACAGGAAATAAACTCGGCCTTTCAGTGCAGTATTCCCGCTCGCCAAGTAGGACGGACCTGGACAGCGTCAAGCTCTCAGGGAAGAAGCAGTAGGGAGGGAGGCGGCTTTGGTTCTGCTGAAGCCCAAAAAGGGAATAAACGGCAGGTCCAAAATGCTTCTAACGACTGATGAAAGACACACAAGTCGCAGCAATAAAACAAAAGCAAGCTCGGGAGGCTTGAACTGTTTAACCGAGGCTTTGCTAAAGTGTGCAATTATCAAATGGGGTAAAATTGGAAAAAAAAAGTACAGGAACTTGCAACCTCCCTGTGCCCCCAATTAGACTGCTGCGAGCAGGGCTAATTAGTGCTACATTGATTTGAGAAAGAACTCACACAGATCTGATGTGAGCATAGGCATTTCTTTGAAACAACATCCAGCTACTTTTAGACTATGTTCCTTAATGTCCAGATCTGGGATGTGACCTTTAGTAGTGCTTGGCTTCCCAATCAGAATACCATAAATGGCATGAAAAGTAGAGTTATAGTAATATAGTTTTGTCTAATTGGTTTCAAAGAACATTTTAAGTGTAGAAAAACACTCTTCAGAAAGCCAACATTCAATTAGCTAAACATCACGACAGGTATTTTATGCTGATCGCTAATTAGGCCTACTACTCTATGTTTTATGCAGGATCGTTTAGGTAGTTGCACCTGGTGTAATAGTTCATCATCAAGGCCAAACTTAGAAAACATTAACGCCCAATTTGACAGGACATTGGTGAGCCATTTGTTACAAGAGTTCAGCAAACTAAACATGAGTTATTGCAATTTATCCTTCGCAACTGTGCTCTCCTATCACCGATTTTTAAACTACTGTATTTCTAAATATAGATTGTTAATGTGTATAGTTAGTCCAAAATTAGAGTTACGTGCCTTCAGTGTACTGTAATAGCGCAGTAATGTTGTCTACTGTTCGAAATGTAACTGACAGCAAAAAGGGGAAGCCCCAATAGTGTAATACTGCTTATATTTTATGTTTGTTTTTACTACAAGCAGAGGGAATATATGCCTCGGTGTATTGTTGGGCTCGTATTGTAATTTATAGTAACTATAGTTGTTGTTGTGTCATAGATTTAACAATAACTTCTAGCTTCAACCTGTTAATTTCTTGCTTTCTCAATTTTGATTTAGGAAGAAACTTCTCTTCAAAAGAGCTGTGCTCTTTAACATAACGGCGTTTCACATTTTCACTTTTTTATCTGAGCAACTGTCTTTCAGCATATTAAGCACTAGAGCTGGGAATCTTTGGGCACCTAACGATTCGATTACGATTACGATTCAGAGGCTCCGATTCGATTATAAAACGATTATTGATGCACCTCCCTCCTTTTTTTTTTTTTTTTTTTCTTTTTTTTTTTAAAATGTTTTGTACATTAGTTCCAAAATTGTTCAAAAATACTCTCAGGCTAAACCAAACTACTATTTCAGTATCAAGTTAACATATAGCAGTAAAAAAATATACAAAAATAACAGTAAATAAAAAACTCCAGTCCCCATTCTATATCAGCAGCTTTAAACTACATTCAATTAATTTAATGTTGTGAATCAACCGTTAAAGTTGTTAAAATTGCTCCCGTTATTCCTTAATTTCCCTTTTGTCTACTTCCGACATGTGAAAGTTTTAAAACTATTTTAAAGATAGATTCAAGTCTATATTTTACCGATTTAGGAGTATTTTAGATAAAAAGTTAATTAGGTTTGCTTGGAAGGTTCGCTACAACGGCCTTGCAGGGAAGTGTACTGCTTTAAGATGGCGGCCGTTTACTACGCCGGCATCTAGCTTTTTGTATATGTGCTGCTAACGCTAGGGAATCTATATTGCATCTAGTCCTATATAAATGACATCTACCGTAACAATATGTGGATGTACTTTGTAGCAGCTTTTCGGCAGCAGTCAGGTATGTTGTTGTGTTTTTTTTATCTCGTGGCATGAGTTGAGCTAGAGCCGTGAGTTGAGCATTAGCATTACCCGAGGAGCCGGGTAATGAGAAGCATGATGTTTAGCTACTCTCACTCCGTTCCTCATTGTCCCCAAGACCGCACGGCGCGCTGAGTGTGTTGTACTTCCGCTTTACTTGGCCTATTTTCAATAATCGGAATTTGGATGTTTGTGAATCGTTCTCGAATCTTCCACGGCCGAATTGCGAATAATCTAAGAATCGGAAATTTTGCACACCTCTATTAAGCACATAGGTTTGGTACTTGCAGTTGGTGAAATGGATGCATATTTGTCAGTCCATTCCTCATTGAAACGGTTGTTTTCGTTGTCCACTTTTCTCCTCTTGATCAACTTGGAGCATGCCATTTTGTTAGATTCGGTCTTCTACCGGTGGCATGTAAACCAACGAATTGCAAAGTACCGAGTGCGACTCGTGTTTTCACACTGCTGCGGTCCGTCCACTCTAGCTAGCAGCATGCAGGCTCTCTCAGCCAATCAGCGCATCCAGGCCCGCTCTCTCAGCCAATCAGGGCATCCATGCACGCTCTCTCAGCCAATGAGCACATCGTTGTCCTAGAGATGACAACAGAAGTGGGAACATGGAAGATATCTGACTAAAAATGAAACAGAAATTAGCGATAGCATAGTAGAGCACAGCGATAGATCGGCGATTCATACAAATAATACTGTATGAGTTAAAATAACTTTTTTTTTTTTTTTTGAAAAGTGCTATTTGCTCTGTTTCCACAGAGAGGTGTGCAGTGGTCTGGTTGTGGACCGCGGTCCGCTAATTGTGGGCCCCGGATTTAGAGTTTATTAAATCAGAATTGGGTCAATACGCCCAACAATGAAAATCCAGGACCAGGCCAGACAGCACTTCCCATTGTATGCCCAATGACAAAACTCCATCGATGCTGCGATCAGCGGTGGGCCTGCCTCTTGGGCTCATACCAGCTAGATGTGCCCAGGGCAGCACTCAATCACCCGGACAGGGACATCCTTTCGCCATCACTATCAGAGAGGCCTCTTTTGGAGGGGGGCTGGGCGGTGGTGTGCTCCTGTGGTGGATATTTATGAGTGGAGTGAACACACATACGCACACATGCACACACTTGATGATATACTGTGTGCTGGAACTGTGTAGTTCATCTCCTCCTCATTTCCAGCCTCTAAGCACATCCCAGTTGTTTGTGGCCCTCTTAGCTTTCCAGGTCTCACTCCGTGACTCTAAAAGTAACTGACTGGGTCTCACTATCAATTATTACTTTGTTGAAAAATGTGGACGAAATGACCAAAATTCTGGTGCTGGTCTAACAAAGACACTTTCATTGTTGAGAAGCTATATTTTAAAAGAATAAGCAACAGTATTGTATTTTTAAATACTTTTCAAATACAAGAAGACACCATTAAATTCTTACTACTAGCCAGTTTCTATTGTTTCACAGAATGTTAGCTGAGCAGTGTGTCTCAGAAGGGGTTTAGACAACAAAGTTAAATTTTTACTTTTTGTTCTGTACAACTGCATTGCGAAGCTTAAAATCTGTCTTCATGCATTAGTAATTTCCAACCAAAACGACAACCGTGGACCAAAACTCTTACTCTATTTGTATTCTTTAAGTTTGTATATTTGGAAACTATTCACATTAACTGCAATGTCACATCTTAAACTGCACTCACATAAATGTATGTACAGGTAATGTACATATTACCTGTATGTCGAGAAGGCTATACAGATAAGTGACAACGCCTGCTGCTGGTCTTGCATCAGAGTGGCCATACCTCTGGATTTATGCTGAACTGTCGGAATTTAAACGCTTCAAGGCGGACACTTATTTTTCCTTCTTTTTAGAGTTGCACCTGAATGCAACATGACACATCCTCCGCCCTCACTACTATCAACAAACAGACTGTACGATGCAAGACTCCGCCGATTTTCAACTACAGAGGTGAAATTACAGTGCTCAACTTTCAAATTGCTGTAATGCTCCACAAACTTACAAGGTGAAAGCAATATTGTTTTGAACAAGCTAGCCATGTTTTTGCCACTTGACTCCAGTGAACGTGTAAATTGGCGTTTCAAGTTCCTTAAGATGCAGGTATATGTTGACAGTCTCACCCATATCTAAGCACACTTTGCTTTTCCTACTGATTGAGACTCAAGCTTTTCCTTTCTCATTAACGACGCTTCAATCAAATTGGGTCAATGATGACCAGATTTAGGGCCGAGTAGCAGGCGCCCATAAATCGTCTTCACCATCTCCACTTTTCTCCAGAAGACCACCATAGATTCAACCAATTAAAAATATGTTTGACTTGCTTGCTTATGGAACTATCGTCTCTTGGCATCAGATGGAGCAATAGAAACATTATTAAATGTTGTCACCGTAGCCCAGCGATTAAAAAACTTAGGAAAGAAAGGATATCACCAGTGCAACAGTGGTTTAGAACTTGCGAGCAAAACTCTTTATGAATGGTCTATAATACCTAAGGAACACGTTTTGATTTTTGTCTCCTTTGTACCTCTTTTGGCACACTCCCAATGTCTCAACACCTGAACAATTCATTGTCTTTTCCTATAAATATCAGATTTCCATATTTTTCACAGGTGCAACTGGACCTGGATTATTTTGAAGCTATGGCTTCTTCCGTCAGCCGTCTGAAGAGTCACATCAACCACAGCTGTTTACAATTAGCTGGATGGTGTCCCAGAGCCTTTTTTTTTTTGTTCTGTTTTCCACTTTAAAACAGTGAGGCGTGTATACTCTACATTATCTTTGAACACATTATAAATCTGTCTCTTGTTTTAACTGGAGGCATGCCAGAGTGTCGTGTGATATAACATACTAATAGTCTGCCAAATTGAAACATATTTCCTCCTTTCCGATGTATCCTAAAGATTATCCTGCTTTATTATTCCTGTGTGAGATGCATCGCTTGAAACGAGACATTTGCCGAGGATTAGCTCAGGAAACCAATATAAATTGTCAATGTCAAACCTGTTTCATGTATGACAAATCCTTATGTACTATTTGTGGTAACCCGTTAGTTGGGCGGAGCCAATGGTTCTGTTGCTATGTTGTGAAATATGTCAAATAACATCCACTAAGGAAATGATCTGAACCGTTGATGCTGGAAACAATCAGAGAAGCAACTGATTGTGTTGTGTTTGTTTTACATGTCTCCCTAATCATTCAATAAAATAGAAATGAAAAGAGTTTATCCCCACTAAGTACAGTGGTACCTCTACATACGAAGTTAATTCGTTCCAGGACCCTGTTTATAAGTCGAAATGGTGGTATGTCGAGCAGGATTTTCCCATAGGAATACATTATACCGTATTGGCCCTAGAGCTGTCCCGACTAGTCGACGTTGTCGACGTCATCGATGACGTAAATGCGTCGACGGGCAAAACATACCGTCGATGGGTATTGACGGGTTAAAAAAAAATTACATGCGGATAAAGTTTAGAATGGCGGGCGCTCGCGATGCAAGCGGTTGTTACTAACACCCCCAAGGGGGCCGCTGTTATTTCAATGTGATCGGCATTGTCAGATTGAGCAAAGAGGAAGAAAGTGGGCGAGCGAGCGAGAGTGAGCGAAAGACAGGGAGTGATATCGGTGAGTTTGGAAAGTGCGCGACTGCGCGGGTAGCGCGGAGTTCAGTGGCTGCAGCTCCTGCGTTTTTGTTTTGGACATTAAAAGTATCTATAAAGAGCCATCCGACGCCTCTTGGTGTTTTTATGCACGCCGCCGCCTTCCTGAGGAGGACATGGGCCGAACCGACGACAACGAGCCAAGTGAATCGCCGATTCACTCCTCACTATGGCGAGGAGTTGAAAACACCGCCAATTACCAAAAAGGGCAGAATTGGTGACACGTGAAAGTGGCATAAAGCCAAAAAAAGCAGACCAGAATAGCCAGAGCCTGGAATTATATCAAGGAAAATATGGAGGGTGCCACTGTGTGTACTTTTTGCTAAGTTGAGCTCGCATACCACGGTAGCATGTCGGCTATGAACGAACACTTGAAGCGCCGTCACTCAAGTATAATTTTCCAAGACAACAAGAAACAACAAGCTAGCGGATTGTAAGTCCATACAACTTTCTAACGATGTTTTTTAAAATAGAAGTTACCTTTATGTGCGTCGTATCAACGTACATTTTTATATAATAAAATAATTAATGTATATATATAGTTATATAATTTTTTAAAATTATTATTAAATTTATTAGGATCATGGAAGCTCCCACTTGGGGAAAATATATACATACATCCTGTATATACATAATATAATGAAAATATATATGGAAACAGCACTGGCCTGCTTACTGTAATCCATGACTGCACTAATGTTTGTCACTTTATATTATAAAGTATCATTGTGTGTATACATATAGTAGTATACTATAAAAATAATACTGTATATTTAATTTTTGTTACTGTGAGTTTGTGTGCCTCTCATTCAAAATAGTTGTGGTAATATTTCAGTGTGCCCTCTACTTGATCTATTTTCAGGTTAAAACAAACAAAAACTGAACAGTTTTTCCCCTCCCCCAAAAATGCAGAATGCACACCAGAAAAAGCATCTGAACTCACACAAAGTATTCTGAAAATGGTTGTCCGGGACATTTAAATTCATTTTAACATTTAGAACAATATAGACAATGACATACCACAAAAAGAGTGAGAATTGTTTTGACTCATGTTAAAGAGGTGAAGTCTCAGTGTTTCCGTTTACATTTTTGCACTAGTTAATGCCAGCATCATTTGACCTCATTGTTTGTGATTTATTATTGATTTATTATTATTATTTATTATATTGATTTATGTTATTTATTTATACATTAATAAAGAATGTAGGTGTTCCAAAATGTTTTTTGTGAATTAATAAGCTTCAACAAAAATTTCATTGTTAAAGTAGTAAAAAAAAAAAAAAAAATATTAGTCGACTAATCGTACAAATAGTCGGCTGACTAATCGGGAGGAAATTAGTCGTTTGGGACAGCCCTAATTGGCCCGAATATAAGACTGTGTTTTTTGCATTGAAATAAGATTGGAAAAGAGGGGGTCGTCTTGTATTCGCGGTCTAGACATTATACCCATTCACAACGCTAGATGACGCCAGATATCATTGAAGCAATGTTCTGTCACGACAGATTTCAGCTACTAGTTTAACCAGTTTGCATTATTTTATTGCAATGTTTTTCCTCATTCAGAATTGTTTCAAGACTACAGTTACAGTTAGACTTCACTTTGATAGTTAATGCAGTTATTGCAATTTTGTTGTTTTATCACAATAGATTGGTTTATTTACATTTCAAAAACCAGAAGCCATTCATTTACGAATGTGATTGCACTTTAGTTTACATATTTAAATGTTCAGATATTAAGATTTGAATGAGGCAAAATAACATGCTTTTTCTCTCAAATATATTGTTATAAATTTTGTTTCAGATCTACTGTAATTATTTTCTGTATGAAAATTAATTTGGTGTTCAAAAAGGTTTTTTTTTTTTTTTTTTTTTGTTTTTTCAAACTTGAGTCTTGAAAAGAGGGGGTCGTCTTATAATCAGGGCCGTCTTATATTCGGGCCAATACGGTAATTCCATTTATTCATTCCAGAGCCCAAAAACCTACATTAAATCCTTAATAAATACTGCTGCTACTATTACAAATGGCAATTACATATAGCAAAACAACTAAATTATTTAAAACAAATTTTGAATAATAATACAGTATAATAATAATAGTAATAATAATTCCTGTATATTGTAACAAATCGGGTTCTAATGTGGCGGATGTTTTTTTTTTTTTTCTGTACCTGAACGCACCGCGTGACTGACGTGACAAGAGAGAGGAGCGGTGCGGTTGAGTTTACTTTCACTTTCAATGTCTTCCTGAGTACACAATCAATTGAGGCGGATAGCAGGCGTTTTGTGTTGGATAACTTCTGAACTAAATGATAGAAACCTGACAAAGCTGGCGATTTCTTTGACGATGTAACCACAATAATAATTGTCAACTTATAAAGACTGGTGAACGGTGGTTGGAGAAGGACCGTGGAGATGTATTGTTAAGCCAGTTCATGGATTGGCACTCCATGCTCATTTTTTTCTATAATTTGCATCTACATTTAGAAGGTAAGCGTCACCTTTACCTTGTTTCACCACCTGTACCAACCTTTTTGAAACCTGTGTTGATTTCTGTCACAAGAAAGTCAGCCATACATCTGTCTGCGATGCCGTCATGTCGTCATATTTTGAGCATGTCGTCGGATGTAGAAACAAATGGCGAGTCAAATTTTACGTCGGCTGTCGAAAAGATCTTGTGTCGAAGCGATCGTATGTTGAGGTACCACTGTAATCAGAAAATCTACTGTACTGTGCTACCACATAAATCTGGAGGATGAAACTCAAGATTGTCGGTGGAAATATCGTTATTTATGGTGTGCTGTGTTGGACATCTCAAGAACACCACAAACCATACGAACAGTAAGGAAGTGCTACTTGGTTTCTTTTGTGTGTGGTCACCCACATTTTCTAAATCAGTTTTTATAAATCAGTGTGTGTACTCTGGTTTAGAAAACAAACTAGTACAGACAATATGTTTCCTTTTTCAGGCTCTTAACATATGAAAGTGTGAACCTCCACAAGCTTACTGCACAAAAGGATAATGCTGTTATCACATGTGGCCCAGATTCACACGCCAACAATAGACACACAAGGTTCTGAGGGACATAAATCTGTGCGAGACACCCCTAAAGCCATCAGGCAGCTGCATTCAGTTCAGCTCACTATAGCACTGTTCCAATCTGAGAACTTTTGTCTTTCTAGTTATGTCCTTCTGGTATACTAAAACTGCACAATTATACCAAAAAGGGTGAGCTAGAGCCAATTCCACAATGCATTGCCAGTCAATCACCATGTTGTGGATTCCTTCTTTTGGTATGGCTCTAAAACGAAACAACAAAAATCGACTGGCCATGTAGATAAGAACAGTGAGATGTCAATCATTGTGGGCTGCTCACAAACTCTCTGCTGTACACACCTCTAATTAAACTCCAGCTTTTTATCCAGGATGAGGTGGAGATGATCCACACCTACAGCAAGGCCTCCCCTTTGTGTACTTAGGTGTTTGGCGTTGCCGTGACTACGGTGCACATGTCCACACCTTTACTGCTATGGTGCAGAACACAGCAGAGCGAACAGACACACTGAGGTTCGTCATCAAACACTACTGATAATTAGAGAGCTGAGTTACGGCCATATGTTATTTTGATGAACATTCACTTCCCAACTAAAATGAAAGAGTAAACAGCCACCCACCAGTATAATCACAGTGGAGTTATCTCTCTATTTGATATCACCCCGCCCTCATGTCCTGACACTGAATGCCATATTTTTTTTTATGGGGGGGTGGTGGTAGTTGTCTGTGGAGAGACTGGCAGAGGAAGCAGTCATGTGCACAAGACAATGGGCCAACCTGACTACAATAACAGTGTTTATCAACGGAGCGCCCGCATGCTGCGCCTGAGACGATCTGAAAAGTAACCGTCTATTTTCCTCTTGACGGCAGCTGACACAGCTCGTGTTTTAGCAAGACCTCTTGAGGTTTTGCCACCAATTGAAATGCAAGCGACCTTTGGCAGGAAATAAGAGGGGCGGGGTGAGGGAACCAATGCGGCTTTTCATCATTTCAGCCAAATCAGAGAAGGAAATGAATATGGATGTCCTCAGGCAAGAGGGGAAGGCATTTGAGAGGTTGATGAGGTCCCTCAAGGAAATGACTGGACAATTTCGCAAGTTCTCACCTTGGTCATTGCCAAAATTACACAACAACACACACACACACACGCAGAGACAGTACAATAGGTTTTAAAATCACAAGTCGTTTGAAAATATATACTGTATATAACTTTTTACAACATATAACTAGATTAATCTACATACATATACATTTAAATGGGGCTGCATTCACTTTACTGGGGAAATTAGTTCATTGAAAAACACATAAAAAAGAAAATACTATTATATGTTTATTTTAATTTTATATAAATTTGTACCAAAATGCAATGATTAAATTTTTTTTGCAAATTCAATGAAGAATCCATTAATATTTCTAACGTTTTGATCTTTTTCTTAATTCTTTTCATGGAGCCTAATGAAAAATGTAAGCCATAACAGTTTCTTTCTACTACCATCTACTGCATGAATACAAAATAACCTTGTGCAGGTTTGGCAGAGGTCTGCTCTCTACTTGGCGTCATATTAATACTAGATGTGTGACCTTGAAAATATAAAAATAAAATACAAAAATAAAAAAAAGAGCTGCGCCAAAGCTGACTACAATCTGCTCACGCTGCCTGTAGAAGGCTGCTGCCAGCTGGAATAGGCCTCTGCATTTGCTCAATTGCTCAGCGTAGTGAATAGTGGCAATGACATCAGCGGCCGCACCCACGGGAAGTGTGCGCGTGACGTGTCAGCACAGTTCCCACCGGCATCCATTGCGCTCCACCAGACATGCAAGCCGCTTCCTGTACTGTGTAATATTAATCACGTGAGGATAAAGTTGTAAATCCTACTTGCTTTAATGTCTACGAGGGGTGTGGCTTTAATCAGTTGTAAGTGCCTTAGAATGTCAAAGTGACAAAGTTGTTGTTTTTTTTTTCTGCTCTCGGCCCAGCCTGCAAAAAAAAAGCATCAGGGAAAGATTTGATGCACTATCTGCTCTCGGCCCATCCTGAAAAAAAGTATCGGGGAAAGATTTGATGCACAATCTTACCAAATTAGAACAGTTTCACATAATATGACCATTTCAAAGCAAGTACCGTATTTTTCAGACTATAAGTCGCAGTTTTTTTCATAGTTTGGCTGGGGGTGTGATTTAAACTCTGGAGCTTATGTGTGAAATTATCAACTCATTATTATATCATTTCATATGTTATTTTGGTGTTTTGGAGGGACATTGATGGTGTGGTAAACTTGTTAGCATGTTCTTTATGCTAAGTTATCTGAATAACTCTTAATAGCTATGTTACGTTAACATACCGGCCACGTTCGCATTTCGTTGTTCATGCATCATGCAACATTATCATACTGTACACTTATTCAGCATGTTCTTCTCTATTGTATTTTTATTTTAAATTGCCTTTCAAGATGTCATATCTGGTCTATGTTATCAAATAAATTTCCCCCCAAAATGCGATTTATTTTCCGGTGTGATTTATATGTTTTTTTTTTCTCTTCATTGCCCATTTTTGGGCTGGTGCGACTCATACTCAGGTGCGACTAAAAGTCCAAAAAATATGGTAAAAAAAAATGTTAAGTTTCCCCAACAATCAATTTCTCCTCTAAATGGCACCATTTGCCATGTACTTATTAGTGAGACAGTCAATTCCAAATGCCTACAATATCAAACTCAAATCAGGTGGGAAGCACATTCGGCATCTAGCTGACATCAAACAACGTTATTGTATGCACAAATATGATATTTGAAATGAATGAAAGTTCAAACAAAGCCAGCAATGTAATACGGAGTCAATCCTGAAAGACCTGAGTGACTGCTGGTCGCTAGGTAATAGCAGGGCACATATAGAAAAGTTTCCGAGGTACTTCCGCATGTCTGCTCTCAACTTCCGTTTTACAATTTCTCCATTCAAAAGAACAATGGAGCTGGAGTAACATTACTCATCAAAATCCCTTAAAAAGACAATTTGGAAATATCGCATCCATCTTGCCTGGCACAGCCAGACTGTTCTCCCTGTGTTCTTCCAAAGACTGAGAGTGGAGTCTGGGACCCAGCCCATTAACGGCCTCTCGAGCAAGTACAAAATCAATCGACAAATCAGATTCGTTTATTTGCGTGACGTGTTCTTAATGAGCAACGTCACTCTTCCGCGTCGGAAGTCGTTTCCACAACAACACAGATGGCGAACAGGAGAGCCGAGAATATGTTCCAATCCACGGTAAAATCAGTTTTAAATTACCAAAAACACATCGACACAAGTCACTGACAACAGTCTGTCTCGCGCTAGCCATGTTGAATAAACTCCGCTCTCCTCGTATGTTTACTTCCACGCGCAAGTCCCTTGTCCCACCCGTCGCTGATTGGTCCACTCCGCTGTCTGTTTGCTGTGGCTTGCTCTGCCCTGGAAATTTTATCCGCTTAATGGTGGCCAGACTCAATAGCTGGAACAGCAGTGAGTCTGGAGTACCAGGCTAGCATCCATCTGCCATCATCCCGACAGGGGAGGACAAAATGTTCATGACGGCAGATGTGGAACCAAGCTCGTGCCACCACAAAGACCGGGTGTTCTTGTAGTCATGTTGCCGCTGTGTTACGGAATGTTCTTCCCATCCTTGCATTTTCATGTGTCCGGTGCTCAAAAAATACTAAAGCTAAAATCTTGCTCGTGAAATGACTTGTTGCCTTTGATATTGTTATTACGATGATGATTGTAATTATGATGATCTCTAATATTATTTACTACAACTACTGTATCTTCTGCTAGCCTGTTGCTAATCAGTACATGTTGGATGGCAAAATTATGTCAATGCCTAAATGCAAATGTTACAAGTTTTTTCCTCGTTTGTTCACCGGTGGAAACGCTGTTAAGGAAGGGAAGATAAATTGATGTGCCTCACAGCAACACTTACTGTACGTTGATGGACGTGTATCGAGACTACATGCGTTCTACCCGGGGGCGGCCGAGAGGCTGGGGCTGAGAGACGGTGGCTCGTCTCAAGGCGGACCGCCACCTCGAACCCGAGATCCAACTACGAGCTTTTTAACTGCAGCAACTTTAAGATACGCTACTGGAGCTGAAATTACCGAGGACAGCGGGAGAAAGCCCGTCTGGAGACCGCCGAGGCTCTCCGTAATGTCGAGTGAAAGTTTGGCTCTGCTGTCTGACACTTTCTCACTTTCTCGTATGCTATTTTCCTAATTAGTTATATAAATTGTGATTTTTTTTTTTTTATACCTGTTTTCCACATGCACCAATCGTTTTAAATAAAACAAAAAATTGAATCATGTTCTCCAGATGATTTATTGGTAATAATATCTGCAATTAAAAAGAATGACATACTATTTTTGTGTATATCTACATATCTTTTAACATCCTTGTAACAACAAAATTCGTGCAGCACTTCTGCATTCGGCACATGTTATATTATTTGTAGTTTCACCTCATTTTGGTTACTCAAGTGGCCGGCATATCAAGCTACACCTCACGTCAACACAGGCTGACAGGTTGTTATAATTTTGTCCACGAATGATCAACGGAGTGATAAGAACAAAGTTTAAATCACATCCTTAACTTCTTGTCTGCAGCTGGTTTCGATTTAAGGCGTATGGCCAGGTAGATCCACACTGGCGCTTTGAAGCATTTGGGCTGTTCAAAACATTCCACTTCAAACCATATACAGTGGGGAGAACAAGTATTTGATACACAGCCAAGGCAGTGCATCAAATACTTGTTCTCCCCACTTGTTCTCCCCATACACAGCCAATGGGAAAACCCATTGGCAGTGCATCAAATACTTGTTCTCCCCACTGTATATAGGCGCTTTGAGGAGTTGACACACAGCACAGAATGTCTCAGAGTGTCATCTACGTCGAGCTGAATCCCTTTTTGGAGATTCCGTGGGCTCCTCTGGTTTGATTTTGCAGTTTTAACTTTGTCAACACACTGCATACTATAACCGCAATTTATGTTGTTCTTTCTAAACCGGAAGTTCTTGTCTATAGACAAAATAATTCATCCTCACGCTCACACATATTGACAATTTAAGGTTTTCAATTAAACTAACGGGTTAAAAAAATCTACAGTAAATTTAATACAGGTGGAGCCCAAAAAAAAAAACAGGTCACAAATTTGGATAAGCATCATGTCTTGATTTTTTTTTTTTTTTTTTTGTCGGCATAAAAATAGACTCTACCTATAACTGCGGTATTTATTTTCAGAGCATCTTACCTCGTATTGATAATGAATGAGTTTTAGCTGCAGTTTTTCTTTTGTTCTGAAAAAAAAAAAAAAAAAATCAAGGAATGACGCCAATCCAAATTTGGGGCCCGTTTTTTTTTTTTTTTTTTTTGGGTGGGGTAGTCATCCTGTATGTTCAGGGTTAACCTACCACCATCATAAAGCTTTACTTAACTCTAAATTTATAGAAGGGCAAAAATCAATTATTTACATGCGGAATATTTTGGAGGTTTTCAACATCGTTGGCAATCCCATGAAATTTCAACTGGCTCAAATCAAAGATTTAGCTCCCTAAGCTTGCGGGATATTTCAGGACGTCCCGCGGGTACAGCGGCCCGACAGACTCGTCAGCCACTGTTGTTGCTTCTCTTAATCAAGTTGTGAGCACAACACAATTATTCCACATCCATCACGGACACTGAAGCTGTCACCGCTGTTTAATGAGTATCAATTAAGTCGTTTCAACTGACTCGCTCAGCACGTTGTGAAGGCACAAGCGGGCGACCTCCAAACACAAAAGACCTTCAGGCACAATGATCTTAATGTGACAATATGTCGTCATTTTGGCTTCAAATAATGGCTTCATTTAAATGTTTGGGAAGAGATATACAACTATTACACCACTCTCTGTATTCTTTTGAGTTAAGAAAAAATGGCGGACTAATTGGATACTTTAGATGGTAACATTATTTTTGAATGTAAAACATTAAAAAGATCAAAGATGAAAAGATTAAATTCAAGAGAAAAGAGTTAGACTTCACCTGTGGCCCCACGACAGGACAGATAATTGCCTAAACACAAGTGAAAGACCGAAAAGTTGGCAAAACAATAACACTGCTTTACATACTGCAAATACAACGTGCTGGGAATCTGCCACATTTACAAGGTGTTGCTAACTATGTAGGCTAGCATATTCAGGGCTCGAAGTTATTGTTTTGTTTTCGGCTTATAAGAACTAGATGAGTAATGGAATAACACAAAGGAACGCTTAAAGAGCAATTAAAGACCTAAGTCCTCATTATGTTTAAAGCATTAAAGGAAAATTAGTAAGAGCACCAATTGGATTATCATGTACTTTGTCCAGATAGATTATTTTTTTTCTTTATAGTATTTTGTGTTTCATTTTCAAGTAACAAATTTTTCGCACTATAAGTCGCACCTGACTATAAGTCGCACCAGCGCCAAAATGCGCAATGAAAAGAAAAAAAAAACATACAAGTCACACCGGAAAATAAATCGCATTTTTGGGGGAAATTTACTTGATAACATCCAACGCATAGAACAGATATGTAATCTTGAAAGGCAATTTAAAATAAAAATACAATCGAGAAAAACATTCTAAATAAGTGTACACTATGATATGATGCATGAACAACGAAATGCGAACGTGGCCGATATGTTAACGTGGCATAGCTATTAAGAGTTATTCAGATAACTATAGCATAAAGAACATGCTAACAAGTTTACCAAACCACCAGTGTCCCTCTAAAACACCAAAATAACATGTGAAATGATATAATAATGTGTTAATAATTTCACACATACTTCGCTCCAGAGTGTAAATCGCACCCCAGCCAAACTATGACAAAAACTGTGACTTACAGTCTGAAAAATCCGGGAGTGGTCAAGTAGTTTACATCAAATGGGTAAAGCGCAATATACAAAAAAGATAATAGTATTTTGTGATGATGATTCTTACTTTTTGAGCTAGAATAAGTTCCTTGCCATTTGCTTAAAATGGACAAGTATATGTGAAATGGTGTGTTTCACTATTCTTCTCTATATCGCTTGCCACAATAATAGACACAGTGATTGCACATGAACACCTTTATGGTCTCCAACTTTCTTTTTACTAATACCACATTCCAGCTGCATCTATAAGGAAAGTATGTTTTGACTGCAATTCGGTTGTATTGCGTTCATGTGACATAAACCTGAGCAACGCTAGGCCATACTGCTCGATAAATCTATCCAACATACATAAAGAAAAAAAATATGGGAAAGCCCTGATTTTGAGGTTTCATATGTGTCGATTTAACAAACCTTGGCCTCAACAAACCAGCACAAATAGTATGCCCGGCAATGCCGGGCCATACAGCTAATTATTGATATCATTAATATAAATCTTCTTGGAATTGTTTATTTTTCTTCCAACAAATTAATGTCATTTTAGGGAGCGTAAACATGCCATAAAACTTAAACCTGTTTTTGCCTACACTCTTGCAACTTTAAGTCCTCTATTGCATTACATTGTGCACATAATATATCAGCTTATTTTATGACAGCAAACAAAGATACATAATAATTTGTGACTGGCAATATTTAGCGTCACCGACTTTTTATTCCCGACTGAATTCTAAAGACGCCAACAAGGGCTAGTTACCAAATCTCATCAGTAATGCACAAGAACTCGGTTTGACCTGCACTGGGAGATGGAATATAGTGGTCCAGCAAGGTCAACGATGGCGGCTAAGCATTGACTTGATTCATCAAATTAGATCGTCCGTAATTGCACCACATGACGACTCATAAAACACGGGGCACATAAAGCTGTCGGGGCGCCATCAAGCTGGCGCTAAACGAAGTTACCAAAGGTGCAAAGTTCAGCAATTCATCCAGTGCCGCAGGAACGTGTCCGGCAACACGTCTTCTGATCACATGCTCGCCGTTGCCAAGGAGACATGAGCTAAGCATCCTTCTGAGCCTGAAGCCAAAGTTTTAAGACAAGGGTTACGTTTTAGGCTAATTGGTAGTAGGTGATTAATAACAACAGTAATCATTAAATAGACTTGAGCAGAATGTTGAAGAGGTGCCTTTTTAAAAGCATCCTGCTGTCTCGCAAACAACCAGTCATATTCATCGAAAATATCACTTGATGACATTGCCAGTCATTAAACTCATAAAGGGCAATGACATACATGCACATGCATATACGTTTTGTACACTTAAATAAGCATGACATTTCAAATGTACTTTTTTATTTGTTATATCATTTATAATATTTAAGTACTTAGTCAATTCTTACCACCCAGTCAAGTAACCAAATTAAAATAATGTTTATCTTCGTATTCTTTAAGAATTAAGTACAGGATTATATGTGTTTAGAATATGTTGCTATGTTTTTTATTTATATTTTGAGGGGAAAAGCCAAAAGGGATGGATGGATGGATGGATGGATGGATGGATGGATGGATGGATGGATGGATGGATGGATGGATGGATGGATGGATGGATGGATGGATGGATGGATGGATGGATGGATGGATGGATGGATGGATGGATGGATGGATGGATGGATGGATGGATGGATGGATGGATGGATGGATGGATGGATGGATGGATGGAATGTTATTCAATGGTAATGTTACTGTTTTAAGATGTTTTTCTAAAAATAACTGGTTCGTTGTTCCATCATGAAACAGACTTACACAAAAATTTCTGCTTGTTATATTTATAGTGTAATGTATATAAATGTGTGATGTGTTGTATAATGGCATTTGAGTTTGAGTTTATAATTTCAAATGGCAGTAAAAGGGGGGAAAAATATGTATTACATTTAGACCAATTAGTCTTAATCTCAAAAAGTTAATACAGTCAACAGTTCCTTTTGGAGGCAAAGCCTGAGGCTCCCAACTTAATAGTTTCATATCCAAATGACAAGCTTATTACTTACTTATACTTACTTATATATTACACTGATGCAAAGAAACTTAGTTACAATAATTCTCTTTGTGTCTGTCTTTTTCAAGATTGCATTTTGATAAAAGTGATAACACACCCAAGTTTGTGTTATTCCTGTATACTTTATATTTTCTATGGCAGTCTGTTTAGGCAACATACTAGTTCTGCCCTAATTAAGCACCCCCATTAAGAAAAGACCTTTTCCGCAACACCTGAATGCAGCTGCATCAGCTGACTTCCTCCTGAGGAAGGGTGCTGTGTGACCATGATTTTCTTATGCAATTATTACAGATCTCCATTAGAATTAGCAAAAATGCTGTCATCTCTCCTGCAGTCATGAGCAGTCAAAGGTTAATTTGCATAATTCATCAGAATTACAGCTCATTAAGAGTTTGATAAGAAGCAGAGAGATACCTTAAGATGAATGTTTTTTACTGCTTTAATTGAGGACATGTATTTCCATGTAGTGAATTCAATAAAAATATATTGCCTAAGTCATGAAAAGGCTGTCTCTAAATGACTTTCACTGACAAAAAAATGTGACCTGGCATACCAAAATGCTTCGGAAGTCACACAGAGCGATTATACGCAAAGATATTTGACTAGGTGAAAAATTTCAAAACTGACATTTCTTCATTAACATTCCATAAAAACCTCTCTTATCAATGTAAAGTTCCACTATTGAAAGATAAACATAGCCAAATGTACAAAAAATTGTGCTACAACATAATGGCACTAAAATAATAATAATGATAATAATAAGAAGAAGAAGAAGAAGAAGATGTAAAACAAACCAGCTCCACAAAGCATGATAAAGTATGATTTAAAATAACTAAAAAGATTGAAGTGAACTTTTTAGTCATTTTTTTAAAACTTTCAGAAAAGAATGGGTCTCCCTCAGGTTGTCTGGGTGAGCATTCCACAGGCACGGTGCAGCAGCAAATAAGGACAACAAGCAGAAACTCGCACAATAACAGTCCACTGGTAATCCCCAATTTACGTCCATAAGTATAAAAAACACCTTCCCGTTTGCTAATTTTGTACCCATTTTTAATAGGTGTATGTCATTTTAAGATAAAATTTAGTCAATTTTTGGAAAAAGTGTTCTGTGGCCCTTTTGCACAAACACAGACTTTTCTGTGGGTTCTAAAAATAAAAAATAAAAAAAAATAGAAAAAAAGCATTGATTTGTATGATTAAATGACTTTTTGGAAGAAGACAGAAGTTTCTTACAGTCTGAATCAGCTGTCGCCTTGCATTTTTGTTGTTATTGCAGATGCATTGGCAGTGGACTTCACCAGACTGCACTACTGGAATTTGATAATGGACATGCAGATAGCGTCTGGGAAGAATCGGAGAATGACCAATCAATGTGAATGATACTAATAATTCAGGTTTTGTTATTAATAAATCAATAGGTGTTAATGAGGTTCAGTGACACTACTTCAGAATTAATTTTAAAATTACAGTGGTGCCTCGACATACGATCACTTCGCCACACTTCGCCACTCTTTTCGACATTGACATAAAATTTGACTGGCCATTTGTTTCTACATCCGACGACATACTCGAAACACGGCGATTCATGACAGAGGATTTTCTTGTGAGAGAAATCAGCATGGGTTTTAAGACATTTAGTGCAGGTGGTGAAAAAAGTTGAAGCTTACCATTTAAATGAAGATGGAAATGATAGAAGAAAATGAGCGCGGTGTGTGCGTCTGTGAACTGGCTCGACAATACAGTCATAGAATGTCTACAGTTTCGACGGTCTTTATAGGTTAAGGTGACCATTATTATTGTGGTAACATCGCCAAAGAAATCGCCAGCTTCATCAGGTTTTTAATCATTTATTTCCGAACTTGTGCAACACACCTACTGTCCACTGCAGTTGATGCCAACAACATTCATCATCAACAACAAACATTAAAAGAGAAAGTAAAATCTCTAACGCACCTTTCTCACTGTCACGTCAGCCACGCAGTGCGTTCAGGTACAGCACACAAAACACATCCGCCACATTAGAACCTGATTCGTTACATTCTTGCAGGAATTATTATTATTATTATTATTATTCCATTTTTATTTATAATTTCTCTGTTTTGCTATGTGTAATTGCCATTTATAATAGTACCAGCAGTCTTTATTAAGTATTTAGTGTAGGTTTTCAGGCTGTGGAACGAATTAATGAAATTATAATGTATTCTTATGGGAAAGTTCTACTCGACATATGACCATTTCGACTTACGAACAAGATCCTGGAACGAATTAACTTCATACAGTATGTAGATGTACCACTGTATAATGAAATGCATTTAAGTCATTACTACATTGCTGAATAATACAATAAATTGTTCCTCAAAATGGCTTGAATTTTAGTGCCTAATTTGGTGGTAGTCCAGCCCAACTAACATTTTTAATATCAATAAAAATCTTCCCGCTTCCATTTTGCCAGACCGAGCAATTTGAAATCACAATTTCGCACGGATGAAACATCGCATCAAAATCAAAACTTTTTTAATTATGCCAAAACTGCTATTTTAAAAGCAAAACATAATTTGATCTCATTCAGTTTACTCTAGTAAACCTAATCCACTAGTTTTGTAAGGACTCCATATTGCCGACATGCCCCCCCCAAATTCCCACCTCCCGATATAAGACATGTAGGTCAACAACTCCAAGATGAAGGTCTCAATCTTTGTGCATGGAAAAGACAGAGATGACGTGCGACACAAAGTATAAATTACAAAGACGAAAGCTCTGGAAGAATGCTGGTCGTAAAAGTAATACACGGCGCACAAGGAAGTGTTCGTTTTAGAGCAAGGAACATAAAACACACAAGCTCACCAGCACTGTGTAATCGATACCAGGCCCTACATTGCTACTGTATCTTTCCTCCAGAGCGCAAAGCATCATTTTATTTTTGGTGTGTTGTTTTGTTTTGTTTTTTGCATGGGATGTCAAACAGACACAATGGGATTCAGCTGGCTTGCATTAAGCTCACACTTATTGTCAGACTTAATGAGAAATAGGTGAAAAAATAGATACTACTACAAGAAATTGTCTATTTTCTGCATCGAATATACATTACATGAATCAAACACAAAGTGAAACCTGTAAACGTATATACAGGTATATATATATGGTGGAAAACACTCAGGTGACTTGAAGTTCCACTCTGAGACCCCGATATGGCCAAATTTAAAAATTGTCCTGTATGCATGTGTGTTACATCATTGGAAAGCTTAAAATCTCAATTTTCTGGGGGAAGATTTTTTTTTTTAAACAGCAAAACCCTAAATGGAGGTGAGAGCACAGGAGAGCATAATTAAAGACGCCATGATTTTAACGAGATATTATCGCGTACTTACCTCTTTTTGATCCAAAAACTCCACGTAGTATGTATCAAGTGTCAAGACACAGCTGTGATTGGCCACAGCCAGATTTTGGGGGGATTTTAAGGTGAAACATGGTAATATAACAAGGGTCGCGATGCAGAAATTGCTGACATCAAGGAGTGGTCGAGATTTTTATTTTCATATATTTACCCTTTTAAACTTTTTTTTTCAATCTTTCTTCGGATCAATTATCAATAAAATATTGGGGAAAATGCGACAGTAACGAAAAAAATACAGTTAAGCGATAGTTATAAGGTAGATAACCGTGACTTTTTTACAGACGCAATTTTTTTAGTTGTGACGTAATTTGTTTAAAAGCTTAAAATGAAAAAAAAGCTTTTTTTTTTTTTTTTTTTACTAAATATTAGACATCAATTAATGATTGTAAGCTAAAAATGACAGACATTTTGAATAATAAATACGATTACTTACCTTCTTTTTATGGCTATGTTGAAACAAAAGCGGTTGCGCGACATCTGTAAACGGGGGTTTCCAAGGTAAAACGGAAAAATTAAAAATAGTTCGGGGGCTTAACGCGCCACGAATCTGCTATGGCAGCATATAGACATATTGTTCTAGTGCTGCAAGGATTAACCGATTAACTCGAGTATTCGATTACTAAAAAAGATTTGAATTATTTTTTTTTTTTGCTACGAGTATTCGTTTAATTAATGCGGCGTTGTAATGGTTTACTTTGAAAGTGTTTGCATTTAGTTTTATTGATTAAGGAGGACACACTGCCCTTTGGTCTGCCTCATTTCACATGCTTGAATCCAACTGCTCCCTGTTAAGACCAACGTAAGCTAAGTTTTTGTTTGAGCTAATGTTTTTTATGCATTCATAATTTAGTTTATAGGCATATTTAGCCAGTTTTTTGTGGGAATGTGTGTCTGAACCATTTGTTAAGAGCATTGTAAAAAAAATAAATAAAAAAAAAACGTTAGCATTTTAGCGCATTTTACGGACTTTTATGTAAGTTAGTCAATTCTTCTTTTGTTGTAAATAGATCTCTTTTTTTTTTCGAGGCTCAGCTCAGGTATTTTAATTTTTCATGTTCCTTATCCGATTACTCGAACTAACTAGTTCATCGATTAATCGACTACTAAAATAATCGATAGCTGAAGCCCTATATTGTTCTATCAAACACAACAGTTCTTTTAGCTTAAAATACAGCAGTTTATTTTGAAGAGGGGTGCAAGAGCAGAAATTGCTTTTTCAGTCTTGTCTGTGTTTTCCGCCATATACATACACAAAATGTGAACATCTGTCCGTCCATTGAGATTGAGATAATGTAAAATGTCCATCGGCACAAATACACACATATTGAAACATCTGTCGTTCTGTTTACAGTAAAAACCATATAAACTTCTATCATTTCACACAGAGACAATGTAAGCATCTGTTCACATACACACCTGTTATGAATATAGATATGTAAGTCCATAAATGACATACTGTACACATAATGTAAATATAGTGTTTTTTTTCCAATCAAATAAACCCATCATGTCAAGATTTACACACACACACACACACACTATCTGTCCATTACCATGCACATATACTGTCAGTCCCTTCACATGCAGATTTATTGTCAATAGCATGCAATGCTTTTATACATAAACAAATAGGAACGCATCCTTGTGCATGTACATACTCGTCTTGTAATGTATTTCTATTCATGTATACATGAAATTTAGAAATTTGTCAATACCTGTTTGACCATTCACATGGTACACAAATATCTGTTGACATATGTACATAACAAGTACAGTACTGTATTTACATATAGTCTAAAAAAATAAATAAATGAAGATCTGTCTATCCATTTACATACACATAGTATAAGCATTTGTGTCCATGTGCATACGTCCACAATCTGTCTGTCCACTCAAACATAATGGGAACATCTGGTCATGCACAGGAGTCTTGCTTCTCGTCATGCAGAAAACACAACTCCGTAACCCACATGTGCACGCAAAGTACCAACAGCTAGAGCACACTGCTAGCGGCACCTGCCACCATCTCACCTGACTTGATATTTCTCTTCATGATTTTACAGTAAAAAGTCGCTGATGAAGAGGTAGTTTATTATGGGAAATCTCTACGGGTGGAGAGCCTAAAACTGCAAACGCTGCAGCAAAGTGTGCCGCGCTCAGGAGACTGCATTTGATCAAAACATTTGTTGACGCAACCTCGTCGTGGAGAAAAAGATTTAATGCTCGCTAATGATTGCATCACTATGCAACTTCCTGGACCTCGAGCCAAACTTTTGTCCCCCCCAAAACACACTAAAGTTTTTCTCATATTACCATCAAAATAAAGTAACATGACATTTGTGTTTATAAGTCAAAGTTTGTTTGTTTTTTTCATATTTTTTGCCCCTATTCTCAGAGTAAGCATTATACAGTATGCTCTCCAATCAACACTAGACTTCATCAAGCTTTAGGTAACACACCACTAATCTTGGTACTCCAACAGAAGACTGCCAAAATGTAGTGCAAAATATTGCAGATCAGTAGAAATAGGTCACGTTGATCGTTGTTTGTTTATTGGTTGGATAACGCATTAATTGCTTTCCTCCAAACTTTTCAAAAATTAGGAACTAGGCCAAAGTTAGAACCCATTAATTTTGCAGGCTGAATACATTTTGCCTCATTTTTTAAATTACAATTTTAATATGTAATTTCAATTCAATTCATTTTCTTGCAGAGTAATTTTGAGTTGAAAAGGCAAATAGTCAAGATATAGATATAGAATAGAGTGCAATATTTAAGTGCTCGAAAGTCAATTGTTTTAGCTTTACCAGAGATCTGTGTTCTAATGTGTGATTTTTGTAGTCGTGTATGAAAAATGATCTGTTCGGATCAAAAATAATTCCCAATTCCCTCCTTTCACCAAACTAATAAATAAATAAAAGGGCATTTCACTGAACAAATGAATCACATCGTGCTCAAGAGAAGGTTTAAAATCTCTTACAAAAGAAACAAATATGCTTTGTTTGCCTCTCTTTCGAACTCGACCACCTTTTCCCACCTTAAGTAGATCAACAACATCTGTCTTGATGCTGGGATGTTTTCTGAACTAACCACTTAGGAGGAATTTGTGCAAGGCCATTCCCACAAGCTGCTGTCAGTCACGAGCTGGCGCTGCAACACTTAATGCCTTTGTCTGCACCCCAATTCATCTTGTTAACAGCAAATTGGGTTACAGGCACAGCGCTATTGTAAAAATTAAAAACAACAACAGCGAAAGGGATCCTCCCACGAGTCGCACAGTAACATATGGCTCCTTTCACTCAAACATGAACCTTGTGCTATTACGGCACCTTTAAACTGCGTAAAAGAGCAACTAGGCTGATGAAGTCTCACATTGCTGAAGGGCCACAAGGCTTTAAGTGCTGTTTTCCAAAACACTTTTGATCCACTTTTATTGTTCAAATTTGCCCATAAATGAAGATTTTACAAGATTAATTTTTGTCCTGTTGAAACCATTTCCCAAAATATTATAAATTACTGTAATTTTCAGACTAAGTATAAACAGCTGTTTACTCTCCATTCCTCTTATAATGAAGCTGCTTATTGTTTTTTTTTTGTTTGTTTTTTTGTTTCTTTTTTTGGGGGGGTCATGTTCTATCTGCGAAAATATAAAATTTACGTTTTCATTTCATTTGATTTTATTCCACGGCCCAGCGTATCATAAAATATAAAATGTACGTTTTCATTTCATTTCATTTTATTCCGCGGCCCAGTGTGTCATGATGACGTACTTGCCACTTGGGGTGCGTTCAAAGTCTCTAACAACTAGCGCAAGTGTTCCACTGAGTTCCCGTGTGTATCGGCGCACGCTATCAAACACAAATGCATCCTCAGCTTAGTGGCATAGCAATCCAAAAACTACGTTCTTGAGAGAGAAAGCTTTTTTTCAACGTAAATGCCAGCTTGTTGTCCGGAAAAGACTCTTGGTCCCAATATAAAGGAACCATTTAAGGTGAACCATGGATTGTTATACATCTCGGCTTCTTTTACCGCTGACAAAGCTAACCAGCTGCTTCATCAGACTTCATCAAAAACCCTGGGGATTTTGTAGATGAATAGTGTTTTGTCCAATGTTATGTGCTACCACAAATGAAACATTTAAAAGGATCCTTTGTTTGCTACAGGACACTATGCTAGCACTAATTAGCCGTTTTCACCAGCACTCAGAGGACGTTCAGTCTGATGCTTAATGTCATTACAGAAGAACTGTTTAAGAATAAGCGTAGGTGTTTTGACAGATTTAAAGAGGACGGATAGCCACAGTGTGGTACAACAAAGCTGCTATGCTTGCGCTGATAGCTGTTCACCTAGAGTTCATCAAATAGGCTTATTATTCGGATTTTTAAGAGTACTTCATCCGCTACAGGCACAGATGTCAAGGTAAAGTGGATGTTATTATTTATGCTTTCTAAATCAGTCTATGTGTATTTTAAAGGTATGTGTTTCATAGTTTCAGACTGCCTCAGAGAACAAAAATTGTGGTTTCTCCCTTCCCTAACAGGCAGTTGCATATGAATGCGGAGGATGCACACAGCATGTTGATGTTAATTTTGTTAATAAATATATTTTTAATAATCAATGTTTTTGTGCAACATCGCTCTGTGTAAATATTCCAAATTTTATGACATGGACAAGTGTGGCTTATAGTCAGGTGTGGTGTTTATTTGTATTTTTTTGTGTGGGTGTATTTTAATTTGGGCGGTGCGGCTTATAGTCAGGTGCACTCTATCGTGCAGAAATGACTGTAGGTAGCCATTGTTACCTAAAATAGATGCAGTAGCTAAGAATATGCAATATCAAGAGTTAGAGGGGTGGCAGAGAGGTTAGCACGTCTGCCTCACAGTTCTGAGATCAAGGGTACAATCCTGGGCTTCGGCCATCCTGTGTGGAGTTTGTATGTTCTCCCCGCGCCTGCATGGGTTTTCTCCGTTTTCTCCATGGGGGGTTTCCCCCCACATCCCAAAAAAATGCATGGTATGCTGATTGAACACTATAAATTGGCACTATGAGTGTGTGTGTGAATTGTTGTCCGTCTACTTGTGCCCTGCAATTGGCTGGCAACCGATTCAGAGCGTACCCTGCCTACTGTCCATAGTTGGCTGGGATTGGCTCCACCACCCCCGTGACCCAAGTGAGGATAAGCGGCTCTGAAAATGAATGAATGAATGAATGAATGAATGAGAGTTAGAGGTGCAACAATTAATGGATTAATCAACAATCAATTGATTCGCAAATTAATCGACAACTATTTTGATAACCGATTAATCGTTTAGGACCTTCTTCAACTTAAACTTGAATAAAGTCTTGAAATTATAACAAATATAACTTCTCAGTTGTGAATATTATCAGATTTCAAGTCAACGTAGGACATGAACAAAAATCTTCTTTCACTTTGGAAAAAAACAATTCACATTTTTGCCAATTTTCTGACATCTTACTGTCTAAACTAGCGTCTAAATAAGGCTGCAACAACTAATTGCTTTAATCGATCAATAAATTGCCAAAAAATTTGATAACCGAGACTGTTCAAGGGACTAGTCATCCATTTTGTCCTCATTGCTACTTACAACATGCCAAAAACAACTTCAAGGTAAATTGTGAAGGTAATTGAAAGAAGTGACATTTATCCGATTAATTGATTATTGCTTGATTAATCGTCAGATCATTCGATTATGAAAATAATTGTTAGTTGCAGCCCTATCGAAAATGAAACTGTTCACCAAACCACCTAATCAGAATGTTGTTAGTTAGGTTGCTCCTCATCACTTTGAGGAAACCAACTCAACCCCACGTGTAAGCACTGTACAATAGGAAACTCGGAAGATACAAAGGGAAAGAAAGTGAACACTCTAATTGTTTCTCTTCCTTAACCTGCCACTAAAAACATACGTGCAATCGAGCAATTAAAGGAGAGCAGAGTGGGTAAACATCACAACAAGAAAAATATCAAGGCTATAAATATTTGGATAAATTTAACGAATAAAAAGTGACATCACAATACGTGAAACTCAAGTGCCCAATTTTCTTTATTTTCTCATATTGATGGTTTTCTTCATTCAAAGTATGATGTTTGATGTATTAGAAGATAAACATTTAATTGTGGTATGTTCCTTGGTTAACCAATAAAAGCATTCATCCTCTTGAAAAAGTGCTATTTAACTTCATGTTTTGCCATTCTCAGTTGAAGCCTATACAGAAATACGAAGCAAAGAGAAATACACTTAAGTATTTAATCAAACTACATTAAGTCTGCTAGTTGAGTGCAACCCAAATTAATGACACTATACATGACGACACTAACGTCAATGTAGCTGTATTGCATTTTTTAGACTATAGTGTTGGTCACACTTTTTATACAGTTGGGCTGGTCATCTGGACAATACTTGGGTGTGAATTATGTATTAAAATCAATCATTTCGCACATTCTTAAATGTTATTTCACACAACTTGACCAAAGTGTAAATATGAGCAATAGCCTGTCTTGAAAGGGTACTCGAGGTTTTGGTACTATTACTGGTATCTGCTACTTTATTTCAGCATGCATTTTGCACAACACATACATACACCAAGGATGGAGGCTTCAATGGATTTAGTGATTTAAGGTGATTTCAAGAATTTGGTAAACCTGTTTAGCGGTACCTTTATTTTTTGTTAAAGTGATCCTCTAGTTTTAAGACAAGTAATTCTTAAAAGTTACATCTTAGTATGAGTTATAATAATTTGACATTAAATCCCTCTTAATGTTTTCGTTTTAATAAAATTTGTAAAATTATTTTAACTGATTGTTCGCCATGGTTGTTGACGTCGCAGTGCTGTGACGTCACAAATCCCGCTGCCGGACTTCAGCGTGTCATTCATTTGCAACATCTCGTCAGTTCGTCCCTTCCAATTTGAACCAGAGCGGAAAAGTGAAGAGCAGGACAGCACTGTCGGTCGTTCACAAGACGAGCAGCAAAGGCGAAATGCAGAGCAAGAAATACCTGATGAGGCAAGAGTTGGGCTAAACTTCTGGTGTACTTGCGGCAAGTGCATCTCGATGACAACGGAGCGAGAGAGCGTATGTTGTCGAGAACTCAGGTTTTTGTCAGCAGATCTTCAAGGTGAGTTATTGCGTCATCAAACTCATTCCAATATAATTGTGTAGATTGTTAGCATCCAGAGCTGTCGTATGCTTTACATACAGTACAGGCCAAAACACATTGGCATTCGTGCCTTTTTATTTTCTTGACCATTGACATTATAAACTCTCACTGAAGGCAATAAAACTATGAATGTGTGGCGAGCTAGGGAAGGATGCGGAGTATCAAACCACGGAGCTAATCCGCGTTGTTTTATTGACATTTAGGCTGCAAGAAATAGCAATGTCTGTCTGGCATGCGACCCGCGGAAGGTAACAGTTATTTCCAGCTGTTCCCTTCACAAAGTACCCCCCCCCAACCACACAACGTGCCAACATAATTTCCGCCGGTGAATTCTGTTATAACTTGCTACAAATGCACACGTGTGTATTGTGTACTTAGAAAAAAGGTGAAATAACTAAAAACGTGTGATATTCTAGTATCTTCAAAGTAGCCACCCTTTTCTCTGATTACTGTTTGGCACTCTTGCCATTCTCGCGATGAGCTTTCAGAGGGAGTCCCCTAAAATGGATTTTGACTTCACATGTATGCCATTCCGGCGATGAGAATTTATTGCTTTATCAATGGGGTTGGGACATTTGTGTTGCATTGAATGAATTGCATTGGACGTGCTTTGATCAGTTTGAGTGGCAGCATCACTCATATTAGCTGAATACTGAACACACACTGCCTGATGAACTGACAGTAGAGGTGAATTATTAGCTTCCTCTGTGACTAGCGGTACGCCCGAAGGTTCGCCTCCCGCTGTAGCGACAGGAGCGGCTTGGGTGCTTAAGAGGGCGGCCAGAGTGTCTCGTCCGTCTCGCTTCATTGCGCGCATTTCACTCGATATCCGAGCAGGCTGAGGCTTCTTGTGCGGGAAAATAGTTGCAACAGCATTTGGTTTTAGTCTGCGCTTATATCTAGCCGCTCCGGTGAGATCTTTCATTAGTTGTCATCTACTAAAATCCTCAAACGCGGTAGGAGAAAAATGGCGACAACAAAGCCTTGGTTGTTTGGGAAGATTTGCTTGTCTACAGGCATTTTCCCAAACCTTTCTCCTCTTCTTGTCAACAGGAAATTTGTGGAGACTCGCATCACTCTCCTTGTTGCTATTTGACTCGAAATTGCATCCATAAGCAGCACATCGTGGCATTTTACTTCGCGAGTTAAGCCAGTAATACACAGTTGTTGTACACACGCTACACGATTGGAAAAATATCATCTACGTCATCACTCCGCGCCCGCAGAACATGCAGAACATGGCGCCAACTATCGGTCAAAATATGCACTAAATGAATGTTATAAAATATTTCCATTGATTTAACATTTTATGTGTTTCTAACGACATATTTTAATACAAGAGAACAATTGTGATTTATTAGAGCCTACATGTCTTTAAAATCGAGGATCACTTTAAAATTATTTCATTTTTTTCTTCATGATGGTCGAGTGGTTAGCACGTCCGCCTTACAGTTCTGAGATTAATCCCAGTCTCTGGCCTTCCTTTGTGGAGTTTGCATGTTCCCCCTTTGCCTGCATGGGCTTTCCCTGGGTACTCCCAAAAGCACGCACGGTAGGCTCATTGAACACTCCAAATCATACCTAGGTATGAGTGTGTGTGTGAACAGTTGTTTGTCTACTTGTGCACTGTGACTGGCTGGCATCCAATTCAGGGTGTACTCTGCCTACTGCCATACAGTGCTGGCCAAAAGTATTAGCACCCGTGCAATTCTGTCAGATAATGCTCAATTTCTCCCAGATAATGACGGCAATTACAAGTGCTTTGGTACTAATATCTTCATTTATTTTGCTTGAATTGAATAAACACAAAAGAGAATGGGAAAAAAATGTCCAATGTTTTTGGCTTTCTCAGGTGAGTTTTGGAAAACTCCAGCCTGGCTTTTTTATGTCTTTGGGTCAGAAGTGGGGTCGTCCTGGGTATCCTACCATAGAGTCCCTTTTCATTCAGACGCCGGCAGATAGTACAGGTTGACACTGTTGTACACTCGGACTGCTGGACAGCTTGAACTTGTTTGGATGTTAGTCGAGGTTCTTAATCTACCATCCGCACAATCTTTCGTTGAAATCTCTCAATTTTTCATTTCTGTCCACATGTAGGGAGGTTAGCCACAGTGCCATGGGCTTTACACTTATTGATGACACTGTGCACGGTAGACACGGAGACATTCAGGTCTTTGGAGATGGACTTGTAGCCTTGAGATTGCTCATTCAGCCTCACAATTTTGCGTCTCAAGTCCTCAGACAGCTCTTTGGTATTCTTTTTTCTCCATGCTCAATGTGATACACACAAGGACACAGGACAGAGGTCAACTTTAATCCATTTTAACTGGCTGCACGTGTGATTTAGTTATCGCCACCACTTGTTATGTGCCACAGGTAAGTAACAGGTCCTGTTAATTACACAAATTAGAGAAGCATCACATGATTTTTCAAAGGGTGCCAATACTTTTGTCCGGTCCATTTTTGGAGCTTTGTGTAAAATGATAATGATTTTTTTTTTTTTTTTTTTCATTCTCTTTTGTGTTTTTTCATTGCAAGCAAAATAAATGAAGACATTACTACCAAATCATTTGTAAATGCAATCATTTTCTTGGAGAAATTGAGCATTATCTGACAGAATTGCAGGCACGCCAATACTTTTGACCAGCACTGTAGGTAGCTCCAGCTCCCCCCCCCCCCCCCCCAAACCCTTGTGCGGATGAACTGCATGGAAAATTAATTAATTTGACCTGCCTACAATGCAGTAGTATCTAAGCGTTGGTCTAGGTTTTTGTAAAATAACCCCCAAAGCCCAAACAGACTGATAAGGGGAAAGTCACATAGATGCATATGCTACATATACCTCTAAATACAGTTGTACAGGTGTGCCAATACATTGATTTGATGTACTGCGATGCAACACGTGCTGATTTGATAACGATTCATGAATGTTCAGAGACACAATTACAAAGCACATAATGTATGACTCTACGGTATATGAAACAATTCGGAGTCAGATAAATACATAAAGTGCGTCTGCATGTATGGAAATTGAATTCAGAATTGTTAGGTCTTATCGGAGAGAGACTATATGAGCTCAACTGCTTCTATTCTTATGTTTTGGATTTTTTTTTTTAATAGTGCTCTCATTTAGGATATCAGTACATTGTGCAGGTGTGCTTAATGTAGTGTCCAGTGGGTTTATTTATGATCTGACATTTTCATATGCACCTATTAATAAATACTACAACTCCCAGAGGAACATCTTGACTGCTTAAGAAAAGAAATGCAACAAAAAGGACAGTGTCTGTTTAAGAGCCCCGCATCAACAATGAACACACTTAAAAATATATTCCTTTGCATCTTGTGTATGCTTATTTCCATCCTCCTTTCTCCTTGTTCCCGCTGCACACATCATTAAACATATTATTATAACATGACTGTCAGCCGCCGTCTCCGCTCGCTCCATTCTTGCTCTGCCAGGTAATCAATTTGTCGTCACTCTCTGTAACCTCAGTAAAGTCATCAAGTGAAATGAGTTACAGCTGCAAAGAGCCTTCAAGAATACTAGAGGAGGAGGGGTGCAGAAAAACGAGAAAAATGACAACGAGGGCCGGGAATATTCCACTGCTTCACGGCACCGTCGCAGGTCTTGAAGATGAAATATTAATGCACAATTTGTTTATCTGCGGGCCCACATCTCACAAGAGCAAAGCTGTTAATTTTCAAGCAGAGAGGGTTGGGAAAGGGGGGGCTTGCAGACAAGGGATCAGTCAGTCATGAACTCTTCACAGCCATTAGCGGGCCGACATTTTGATGAAGTATTCCTAATGTAGTGGATAGGAAAGAATGAAAACACTCTGCCTGCCAACTTTTGATTGACCATTAAGCCACTGATGAATGTGCCTGTCAGCCAGAAGACAATTACCTCAACAATGAAGAAACTCTTCTGGAGGGCTTATTTGTACGCTTGCAGAGGCCCGACACATTTAGGGAGCGTGTAAAAGGATCACTTAGGCACCGTCTAAAAAGTTTGCCCAACCCCCTTCCAAATAATAATAATAATTTTTTTTTTTTTTTTTTTTTTTTTTTTTGAAGAGGTTGAAATGTGGGAAAAATACTGTCCCTATGGACCAGGGTGACCATATTTTGAAACTCAAAAAATAGGAGGCCAAAGGAATCGAGTGGTGTGTATGCTGAGGGGCTAATTAGAGAAATTGACTTAACACTGCCAAAATAAACAGAAATTAACATTAACGTTTGTTTTTTTGTCTCATAATACCCTATATTGACACTTTTTCTGGGGACGTTGGCAACAAAAAAGAAATTGCAATTATTAAAATGAGGTTGAATCTATTTTTCCACTTTTTAGATCTAAATCTCATTCTAAATATTTTATGTAGTCACAGTTGCTGCTTTCTTGGCTAAGACTTTGAGACTGACAGAGACTTGAGGCTAAAAACAATGAAGAACACATACACAATATATATACACACAAGTATAGTCCATACTGTACATATATAATAAAAACCTTCATGTACATAAATAACAAAATCATAATACCGTAAGTTCACTAAATCCGCAGCTGCAATGTCACTTCTATATGGTCGTTGTCATAACACTTACAATAATGATTGACACGTCACCAATTACTGGCGCTGCTTTAATGATTGACATGCGCGAATGGCAGTTAAATGTATAAACAATGAAGCTTGACTGGAGATCAAACTACAGAAGAGAATGTGCTCAGTGGTTTGATCACAGATATATTTTGAAGAACTTGTTTGAAATTGTTTGAAGGAATGGGGAAAACAACAATTACAAAAGGAATTCATGGATAAATATTTTGTATAATCCAAAAATGTGAATAAATTGGAAAACTGGCCATCCTCATATCTCAGCAGGTGCTTTCGTGTGAGTGTGTGTGTAGGTGTGTTTTTGAGAACTCAGTATCTTCCTCACGTAGAAATGCAGCGCTATTATTGGCGGAGAAAATAATCGCCATCTGCTCACAGCATCCGCAGCCATAATAAAGACTGATAACTTCACACGGCTTCAAATGCTAGAAAGAGGGGGGGGGGAAACAGGGTATCCTCTGACAATAGCGACAAGACGGCCTAAAGGGTGAGGTGATGGGGGCGGAGATCGCTGAATATGGCACCCTTTGGAAAACAAGCTTAGAATCCCCACAGGCTAAAATCCATTATTTATTTATTATTATTACAGATACACATTACAGCCCCTAAAATGTGTTTCTGTCCGGTAGATAACGAAGAGTTCACAGAGAGTTCACAACATGCAGCCAAGGAATGACTTACTTATTATTTGCTACTAGTTCACATTGAGGCAAGGAAGTGTGGATCATTGAAGGTGTACAAGTTGATGATGATCCAAATTTGGATACTTTTTTAATGCTTTAAAGGAGCTGGTTATCTTTAATAGTTACATTTTGTTTCATGTTTTTCCCAAGTGCAAGTCTAAAACTGCAATCATGAACATTCATTCATTCATCATCCATATCGCTTATTCTCACAAGGGTCACTGGAGTGCTGTAACATATCCTAGGTGATTATGGGCAGGAGGCAGGGTATGCCCCAAACTGGTTACCAGCCAACCAAAGGACATAAAGAGACAACCAACAATGAACATATATACAATGTCGACCTAATAATTGAACAATATTTACTTTTTAAATATTGTATGTCGTTCTATTTAGCATCCAGAGCTTGCCTGGTGACCAGTCCAGGGTGCACCCCTCCACTTATTGGGAAAGACTCCAGCTCATCCGTGACCCCATTAAGGACAAGTGCTGTATAGCATGAGGGAAGGTTATGTTGTCAGGTGTACCTAATCCAACGCACTCTGTGTTATATAACTTTTAAAAAACTTATTACGTGAAAAAAATAAAAAGAATGAAGAAATAAACGTTCTGAAAGACCGTTCTGTATGAAAACAAGCCCAAAAAGTTTGTTGGGAGTGAGGAAAGGCGTGCTAGAGGAGGGAGTGCATGTGCAGAGGTGAGGCGGTGACCATGGTAACAAAGGCAAAACAAGCCTAACAATGTCCCTAATAAAGAAAAAGACAACGAGAGTTGAAAGAGGCGTCTTCTTACCCGCAGCCCGTCGAGGCGCCTGCTGCTTCCTGCGTGGCATGGTGCCGCCGGGTGGCCGTTCGCGCGCGTGCCCAGGTGCAACCACAATGCGGGCCCACGCTCGTGCGTGCGCATAGAGTGCACACGCGCGTGGAGTGCGTGGTTTCTTTTTTCGTTGTTGTTTTTTTCCTGATGTCGCTGGTGGTTCTCAAGGCGGCAGCCGGACAGAATCCAGTTCGCTATGTGGCGCGAAGCAGATAAAAATAAAATAGTCAGACAAAAAAAGGAATCAATTAAAAAAAAAAAAAAAAAATCTGCGCTTCTTCCGTCTTCTACGCGGGACGGGTTGCCCTCCTCCTCTTGTCCATCTGATCGCTGTTCCCCGCGTGTGTGCGAGTCCACTTCTCCCTCCGTGGACTCTGCGCGTGGTAGGGTTCAAGAAAATGGCATGAAGATGGAAAGGGAAAACAATTTTCTTGTTTATATTTTTTTGCGTGGACTGCTGGGTGCCGGGGGGACGGGCAGAGAACAGAGGCGATGTCAGCGCACAGACATCCACGCGAGAAACTGAACATTGAAAACTCCTCCCTCCCTCATTCCCTCCTTCCACCAGGCCGGACCTGACGACGACGACGATGATGATGGCAGCGAGACATTTATGAGAAGATAAGCAGCAGTTTATTAAAGGAACAGAGACTGCCACTCTCTGCCATTTAAAGGTCTATAATGTAATTGTTGGTTTTAAATTTTAGTTTAACATAACTTTTTTTTTCATTATTATATTATGATTTTTATTATTATTATTATTATTATTATTACACATTTTTACAGTCTAATTATGCTTCATGTACCTATTCTGATTCTTACGCCTTAGGGAAATTCAACGTCCACTCAACTATACTGTATATGCAATTTTTGTGGTGCACAGAATGGAACCAAATCACACATGGAGGCACATAAAGGGAGATGAAAGAGTCAGAAGGGCGAGCTAACAGTACTTTTCCCTCTTGAGCTAGTGTTCAAGGACACCTTAATAGTGACCAGCAAGCAGACTAGACTCTAACCTAGTTAGCATATATATATATTTTTTTAATAGATGTTGTCTACAGCAACTCAGCAGAACTCAAATTGTGAACCCTTCCAAAGCCCATTTTCTTTCAGGGGAGTGGTTTCCAAACTATTGTCCTAATTTAAATAAAACATTCAGGCTGCAGTACAGTAGAGTCAAACATAAAACAAGTACAGTGTGTTTAATGGTCTCATGCTTGCATGGGTGTTCTCTCTGACTTGCTCCCCAAATGTTTCAATAACATGCATTTTAGGTTAAGCCCCAGGCCATTTGCATGGAGACGCACCGAGAATTCAACACATTTCATGTTTGCATTTACATGGTTCCGTCTCAATTTGAACGATGTCACAATTCCGTGTAAAAATGATGTAGTATTCATGCCAGACCCTAGAGGGCAGTGCAGTTTTACAAGGCGACAGCCAATTATGCACTTCCATGACCACAACCGCTTCGGCCTAGAAGACAACATACCCGCCCACTCGAAACAATGGCGTACCTGCGGTTTTTTTGTTTGCTTCAAGAGGAACAAAAATGCAAACATTAAATGTTTAAATTAAAAATATTCTAAAAACAGTCAATTAAAGCAGACCTTCTGCCATGTTTGCTGTTTGAATGTTTAGTCGCAGAGACTGCGCATGCCCAAAGTGACGAGTGCAATTGCTGGCGTCATCAGAGCGAGTATGTTCCATTTATATGGTTGCGAAGCAAGTCCAGCAATTGAATTGTTCCACTTTGAAAGCCGGAATCAAACGGCCGTTTACATGGTGACTCTCCGAGAATAAGAAAACTTTCAAATTTGAATTTGAATTTGCGTCTCCATTTGAACAATGTCGCAATTCCGCATGAAAACGATATAGTATTCATGCCAGGCCCTAGGGGGCAGTGCAGATTTACAGGGCGACAGAGAATGATGCACTTTGACCCCACCAAGCTCCCTCAGCCCGGAAAAAATATGCCCGCCCACTCGAAGCAATGGCATTTTTCTTTTGTTCAAAAAGGCACAAAAATGGAAACATTCAACATATTTAATTTAAAATTATTATTAAAACAGTAAATTAAAGCCAACATTCCACCATATTTGCTGTTTTTAATGTTTAGTAGCACCGCTGCACACAGCCAATGTGACGTGTACAAGTGCTGACGTTAACTGCGCGGTCTCGCGCCGCGGGAGTCTTTGATATGCATGCCGAGGAAGCCCCCCCTCAATCCCCGGCAATCGGATTCTTCCACTTTGGAGGCAGGATTCAGAATTTTTCGTCTTTGCCTTCCGTCTTCGCCGACACCATATGCACGCAAGGCGAGTCGGCTACTCAGTCATTGCGTCTTTGTGTCGCAGAGTCGCCATGTAAACTGCCCCAAAAGTGTGCATCTTCGCGTTCCGTTTTCACGTCACCGTGTAAAGGCGAGGCTATTCTGCAACACAATCGTTGGGTCTTGGTGTCACAGCGTTCCCATTTAAACTGTCCCTCAATTGCCCAAATGTATCTGTAAGCTTGTTTGTCAATATGTGCCTTTCAATTGACTGGTAACTATGATTGAGAATTTTTGGCATTTGGCCAATTCCATCTGTGTCTAGATCAGGGCTAGGCAAACTATTCCACAAAGTGGGTGTGGGTTTTTGTTCCAACCCACCTTTTCACCAATCTGGTGTCTTAAAAGTGCAATCAATTGATTCAGTATAATATAGACAGGTTTTCGAGGTACTTCTCCTTTACTTCCGCATTTCGGCTCGCGACTTCAATTTTACACGTTCTCCATCCAAAACAACAGTGAAGCTGGAGTGGCATTAGTCAACAAAATCCCTAAAAAAAGACAATTTGGAAATGCTGCATCGATCTGCCATCATAAAGACATGGGAGGACAACATGAAGAAATGGCTAAGAGTCGTCCCAACCAAAATAGTTTTGTATTTTAATGATTTAAAGCCAGTGGATGGAAATGCAATCAGTGACCTCAAAATCTCCAAAGCATCCAGTTGAATGTGTCCTAATACATTAATATGGGGATTTTGTGTTCTTGAAGGCAGAACCAAGACAGTGCTAAGCACAAAGCAATAACAGGTACAATTATGTTCAATTTGACTACAATTCTGTTTGTTGCGTCACAGCAGAGACATTATTAGCTGTGCATTAACTTCGACGATAAAGAAATGGAAAACAAACTCATCTACAACAAGTCTTACACAGGCTTTTTACCCTAAATGCATAAATTCAAGTGTTACACGTTTTTTTGTTCGTTTGTATACAGGTGGAAGACGCTGTTAGGCAAGGGAAGACTACTTGATGTGCCTCACAACAACACTGATGTTGATGGACAAATATCAAGACTACGTGCATTCTACCTTGATGACGGAAGGCTCGCTTTATGCTCCACCTTCGTTGATATTTTTCCAATTATTTTATTAATTGTGATTTATTGACCTGTTTTGCACATGCACCAATTATTATACATAAATCAAAATATGGAATCTTGTTTTCAAAAAGCTTTATTGCGATCACTATCTGCAATAAAAAAAGATTGACATACTATTTTTGTTTGTACATGTGCGATGAGCTCGTAATATCAAAACTATAATCTAACCAGATGAAAATGACCTTATATTTCCTCATAACAACATAATCTGTGTCAGCCCTTCTGTATTCGGAAATTGTCATATTATTTGTAATTCGCCTCATTTTGGTCACTCAAGTGGCCTGCGTATCAATCTACACCCCATGTTATCACAGGCTGCACAGATTGTTAGAATTTTGTTCACGAACAACCAAGGAAGTGATAAAAACAAACATGCAATCTTTTAGGTGGATCCTTTAGGGTTAAAACTGCGAGCCAAATCTGGTTTCGATTTAAGGCGTAGGGCAAGGTAGATCCACACTGGCGCTTTCAAGCTGGACGTTGTTCAAAACATTCCACTTCCAAGCATATATACCAGTATAGGTGCTTCCAGGAGTTCCCACGACCACGCAAAGCACAGAAAATCCCGGAGTCTCATCTATGTCGTGCTGAATCCATTTTTGGAGATTTCTTGGGTTCCTCTGGTTTGGTTTGGCAGTTTAAAACATTGTCCTCTTCAACCGCAATTCATGGTGTTCTGTCTAAACCGGAAGTCCGTAGCAGAAAATGTCAAAGATGGCGATTGCCCACTTTTCGCTCAGGAAACATGTCTTTACGAGAAACAAAGTGATGCAATTCAATACCACATAGAAAATAGCAAAAAGATTTGTTTTCAAATCTAGACAATTTTTTTCCTAAACTATTTCCCAGCGGGTAAAAGGCACTTTATTGTTTCTACATGGACCTGTAGGAAACAACAAAATCTTAAGTAAAGAATGGCACTGACATTTAAAACAAAAAACATTTTTTAAAAATTGAATGGCATTTTTTGAATGTGATCAAATGTTGCCCATGCAGTTTCAAAATAAAAGCCCAATAAATAATTTGTAGTATGAATTGGTATTTCGTAAAGCTTTTTTTTAAAGTTGATTCACAGCTGCATTTCTGCACGCCGCTACTTCCTTACAGCTACTTGCTAACAGCTGTTATGTAAGCGCTCATGGTGTTTTAAAATAGAAAACACTATTATGTGAACACTCACAGTGGTTTCAAAAAAAAAAAACAAAAAAAAAAAGCCTCGTGAAGCCACAGATAACCAATTGATTGCTAGCCTTGTGATTTCCGATGCACAGTGCTACAATCAATGTTTTTATGGATTACCGGCGAATTGGGTATCAACTGAGGAGCTTGTTATCCATATATTCGATACGGATGTCACATTTTTGTCACAAATCTACAAGTAACCAATCAATAAGTTGGGAAAGGCTCCAGTTATAGGTGTGTAAACTTTTAAAGCTCGCTACACATTAACAATACGTCAAAATGTGGGTACATATCTCCAGTCTTATCAGCAAATGTCCAGTTTGTAATTATCCTTACTAAGCAATTGTCCTTTAGTGTGTGTTTTACAAGCAGGACTTTTTTCTTCTCCAAATTTCTTGGAAAACGCCATTCGAAATAGAATCTGTACAGTATTTACTAAAGTGACAAATTTACAGTATATGTGGTGGACTACATTTAGGGAAAAAAAAGGGGGAGAAACTTTCTTTCATTTTTTTCCCTTTAACTTAATGGTCTGTTGCACCAATCTTCCTTTTCCATGTCTGTCTTGGTACTGCAACAGACGTCTGGTTTGTGGGAGGAGACTGACCAACTTTGGCAGCACTACGGTTGTGAGCACATCAGTGGCATACACTGAAGTTATAAACATTTCAAAAGCACTGACCTGCATTTTTGTAAACATTATTTTTCTTCCAAAAGCCTTTTGTCTTCATTTCACTTAATGTCAAGTTTATTTATATAGTCCTAAACTGTCAAAAAGAAGATAAAGGGCTTCACAAACTCACAACTGACATTAAAATATAAATTAATATTGTCATGTTAATCAGTGTTATTATAGTAAATAAATAAATAACAATAAAATGACATGAGGTCATTGTGATGTTTGGTGACATGATGTGTAATCCATGAATATTGACCAATGAAAACTACATAATGAGAATAGAGTTGAAATGTAATTGTGGGTGTATCATTTTAATGGTAGTAGATACAATAAGAACATCTATTAGCAAATGCATTGCACAAATTATTCAAAAGTTTGCGGTCCATGGGACAGTAGCCAACCTTCCTGGATGTCTGACATCAATCTGAAATCAATATTGAAATTAATTTTAAAAATGCATGGGAAAGCTATTTTTCGTTTCCTTTTTTAATTTTTTTTTGATTGATTGAAGTCAAGTTTTTTTTTTTTTTTTTTTGATTGAAGTAATGTTGATGTGTGTTTTTTGCCACATTTTGGCTAGGACATTTTTGTGTTTATTATTCGATCTAAATTCAGTCAAAAAATCAGTTGCTTAAAAAATATATTTTCAGAAAGAAAAATCACTTCAATCAAAAAAAAGAAAACATTTAATCATAAAAAAAGTTTTTGAACGCGAAAAAATATTTTTAGATTGAAAAATTTGCATTTGAACACTTAATTTTTTATTTAAAAAGTTGCCTTTGATTGAAGAAATCCTTTTTGTGTTTGGGCCATATTATGGGTAGGACATTTGTGTCTAAATCATTCAATCCCAAAAAAAGTTGCCGTCACCTAATTCTTTTTTTATTTGAAAATTATATGCAAAGCAAATGACCGTCACATGATCTTTTCGAAAAATAATTTTGACCCATTATAAAAATATATTTTTGTTCATTTCATTCATTTTTGTTGCAGTTTTATTGCTTTACAACTTTAATATATATAGGAAAGACAATTACATGCAATGACACTTTTCAGCCACGGGGGGGCCTCGCCCCCCCCCCCCCCCCCCCTTAAAATCCGCTTATGGTCAAAAAGATTTTGGATCAACATTCCGCTGTCGATCTTATATTGTTGAATCACCCGACGTTGATTTGTCATCCTTTTTGCACCCTCAATTAATGTTGTTTCAACATTGAAATCCTTACAAAAGCTAAACGTCATTGCGATTATTAATAATATTGGAACAACACTGAATCAATGTTATGCTTTCCTTCATTTTCAACCTTAACGCTATTATTGCTTTTGAATATGCCTTTATTTAGAGGTCCTGCTTTATTTACAGACAGAAGAAACAGCGAGGTTGACAAATAAAATACTATACTGAATAAATAATAAAAATAACATGTCTAGATTTCAAATTATTTTTAATAACGCTCAGTAAACATATTTCAAACTTAAGCTTCCTCTTCAGTCTGAAGAGCTTGGCTGCAAACCGTGCTAGCCACTTCTGCAAAAGAGCAGCGAATGCATATTCTGACATGTCCATGTCCCATCTGCCTCTTCAGTGAATTTGAAGAATACAAACAAAACAACTTTCACAGTTAATTCATATCATGGAATTCAAGCAGATATCATGGGTTAGTTTAACAAATTTCAGTATTTTGTGGAGAAATAAGATTCTCAACCAATCTTAAACCAAATTAGGGCTACATGTGGGAACGGAGCTAGCTACGATGAAAAAATTCCCGCTTTGTCTTGGTATTCAATAAATCAATTTAGACAAGGCTCGATTGTGTAATATCTAGAGATTTTAGCACTTGAATTGAAAAACAAATTTAGTTTGCCCCTACTTTTACTTAGCTAACAAAGCCTAACATCCATGCTACAGAGGTCAATCACAGCAAATGCATCGTTTCTTACAGTTTTGGCAACTTTGTCACATTGTGTCAGGCAAAGGGTTTTATATACAAGTAATATTGACAAACGCGTTTTTTTCTACCGTGAGACATCATTGTTATTAAAGGCTCTGAAAAAGCGCAACAGGCTTACTTTTAAATATGGCTATCCTTAAATGAGGCGTTTCCAGTGGAGTTTGTTCGAGGCGAGTCGCTGTCTTCCCGGTCAACCTAGAACACAACTATTTTTCGGCCAAAACTCCGGCTCATCCCTAATTCGATTACTTTTCAATCATATTTCCTGGTCAATCGTAAAACAAGGATCTGTCAACATTATTTCATCAAATATAAAACAATATTAACGGAACCGTCGCCTGACATACTATAGAACAACGTTGTTTCAACATCACTGCCATGTGTCATCGGTATTTGCAACAAAGCTTACCTTTCTCTTGCTGCCTTGGATGTGAGTCTTCCAACATCTGCTACTACATCTTATGATTCTTCGTTTTCTCCTTAATCCTCTGTTATATTATGGGGTTTGGCTAATTAATAACACTGTGAAAAAGTTTTTTAGTTTATAGTAAGACTTTCAACTTTTCCTATTTAAAAGTCAAATCAAATGGAGTCTTATTTCTGTATACCTAGGACAAATTAGCATGCTTTGTTGCAAACTTTAAATATCTTGTATGGAAACATTTGGAAAGTGTCTGTCTCTCCTCAAATGCTGTTCATGACTTCATCCAACTTGAAGCCAAGGTGATGGATGACTTCATTCCAGAGAGACAACACCCCTCAGAGATCCAGGCTCGGCCCACATTACAAATGGCTTCCTGATAATATTCCATCAGCCTATTTTGTGTCTGTCACTCACTCACGCTGCAGCCGATACCGGAGACCTCCGCTGAACTCCACCTGAACTCGCGCGATCAATCACACCTCAGATCAGGTCTGAGTCGTACCTGTCTGACAGCTGCGAGCACCTTGTGTTTACGCAACCGCAGCCCTCACCCCAACAAAGACACACACCTTATCACTCCCAGCATTTACTGCTGGTGCCCACATCTCAACAACTTCTTTGAGATTCAGTGTTTGGAGCAGTGCAGATTGTAATGGCAGATTGATGTCTTTTTTGGAAGTATGATCACAACAGGTAAGTTAACCCATCTCACTTTTGGGCCAGATGGCGACAATTAAGATGAAAATATTACCACAAATAGACTGTTTGTTTTCAATTATCCCCTTGTATGACACCAAAAAAAGCATGTACAGTGGGGCAAATAAGTATTTAGTCAACCACTAATTGTGCAAGTTATCCCACTTGAAAATATTAGAGAGGCCTGTAATTGTCAACATGGATAAATCTCAACCATGAGAGACAGAATGTGGGGAAAAAAAACAGAAAATCCCATTGTTTGATTTTTAAAGAATTTATTTACAAATCATGGTGGAAAACACAGTTGATTTCTTTTGACCAAGCGTTATTGCAGATTCAGTCTTCCCAGCCTGGTGCAGGTCTACAACCTTGTCTCTGGTGTCCTTTGACAGCTCTTTGGTCTTGGCCATAGTGGAGTTTGTAGTGTGACTGACTGAGATTGTGGATAGGTTCCTTTTATACCGATAATGAGTTAAAACAGGTACCATTAATACAGGTAACGAGTGGAGCCTCATTAGACCTTGTTAGACCTCGTTAGAAGAAGTTAGACCTCTTTGACAGCCAGAAAACTTGCTTGTTTGTAGGTGACCAAAAACTTATTTTCCACTCTAATTTGGAAATAAATTCTTTAAAAACAATGTGATTTTCTGTTGTTTTTTTTTCCCATCATTCTGTCTCTCATGGTTGAGGTTTACCCATATTGACAATTACAGGCCTCTCTAATCTTTTCAAGTAGGAGAACTTGCACAATTGGTGGTTGACTAAATACTGATTTGACCCACTGTATATTTCATATTTCACGCGGTGTTCAATGCTCCTGAATTAAATGGACCACTTGGATGTGTGTGGAAGCGATCATTTTATATATTCAATTTTTGAATCCCACACCATGAAAATGACTTACTTCCGGCTCCAGTCGCGGGTTTAGGACGAATGCAAATGTGACATCATCCGGGTCAGCATTTCACAATACAGCATTGCTTTATAGCAGACATGTCCAAAGTCCGGCCCGGGGGCCAAATGCAGCCCTTTGTCAAATTTCATCCGGCCCCCATCCTCGGTCATAAAATCAATAACGTCTGGCCCGCAAACAGGCTTAATAAATTGGTCAGCAGTACTGCTACCAGCATATGAAGTAGCTTACAAACTAAATGCTGCTCCTCATTTACCCACTTAAAGGCAGCAGCACTCTAAGCAACGTTACCCTGGGTGACCCTTTATTCCCAATTTTCTAAAATAACGACAATCAACAACAACAAAAAAAAAGAATGTTGACTGCGACGGCCGACGCTTCAAGGATAGGTGGAAATTGGAATATTTCTTCACTAAAATACGCAACAACTGTTATTTGCAAAGAGACAGTCTGTGTTTTTAAACAGTTTAATGTGAGGCGATATTACCAAATAAGACACGTTGACGACAAGATTACAGAGAAGATGCGCAGCGAGAAATTCAAGCAACTTACAGCTAGTTTAATTTTACAGCTGCAGTATTTCACAAGAGCATCACAAAGCCCGAGAGCCTAAAGAGAACGCCACAAAAGCTAGTTGCGAGATTGTTGAAATTATTAATTAAAAAAATAATAATAATAAAGCAAAAGTGACAAACGGAATGGCTTGCTAAAATTTGCTTCAATAATTTGTTCTATGTAAAGGACGTCAGCCAAGGTCGGCCCCCCACATTTTTACCAGACCAAATCTGGCCCCCTTTGCAAAAAGTTTGGACACCCCTGCTTTATAGCATGCAGATGGACTGCAGATTCAGCTAATTTTGCGGATTAATTAGTTTATTTTTCAAATCACGCCAGCCAAACTGCTGCAGGCTTTTGTGGCTGCACCAGGGAGAGGCGTGTGAGCCTTTTTGGGTTTCAGAAAGTTCCTGTTCACCCCGACATCGGCCAGTTTGTCCGGTGGTCATTGTCCAGCTGCTTCCCCACAACGAGCCCTCTGCCCTCAGCAGAGCTCTAACTTGCTCGCCACCGGGTGGTTTGCCGATCGCCGAAGACAATCGACAACCCCGCTGCCGGGTGAAATGTCCGGGCTAGTTATGTGTGATTTTTCGCTTCGAGGACTTTGAAACATCACTCGGTTCGGGCTAGCATGTCGGCTAGCTGTCACGCCTCTTGGTTTGTTTACATTCTCCAAAGCCAGGGCACGGAAATGACAAAAGCCCGACTAACTACGGTGGCATAGAATATCATTCGAGAGGTGCAACAGTAAAGGTGAAGTCGACAATTTTGACCATTATGGAGTCATTTTGCCATGTCGTACTGAATAAATGCATTTTTATTATTTCATATTCCATTTAGCACAAGACTGTTATTTGTCATGACCATACCATTTATTTAGCTATTGGGGAAAATACTTGGATAAAAAGAATATGCTGTATAAATATTGGAGTAGAGAGACTGAAACAATGACTTTTTGCGGCTCTCTTCGTCGCATTTTCCTCGTTCTGAATAATTCCCCCTCAATGGGTTGAATAGTAAAACAGATAAAACCATTCTCCTGCCGACGTCATCCTCCTGTTGGGGACGCTAGAGCCCTATAATGGTAGGTGCGGCTAACCGGCAGATTAAAAGACATTTCGAGAAATTTCTCGTCATTTGCGCCTTGCCAAATTGTTGTATATAGTCAAATCGTCTCAAAATATGATTCTAATTCACATAATAATGCTATTTAAGACTTTTTTTCTCCTGTCGTACGCACTTTAAACCCACTTAAAAATGGTTTCAAGACCTGGACTTAGCTGTCACAAAATTCAATTTTAAGAACAAGAAAAAACAGAATTGGGCTCTCCAACCTGCAGAAAAACAAATTAGAAGGGGGCTTAGATGCTCCCCACTTTCAACACTATTATATAGCAAATGAAATACAGTACAATACCTCATTAAGTGGTTACATCTGAACACTGAACAACGATCATGGCTGGAATTAGAGTAAACAGACTGCAATCAAATACAACTGGCAACCCTCCCTTTTATTAGTTCCGATATCAAGCGACATAGCTGCTTCAAGAATCCAATCATAGCATGTACAGTGGGGCAAATAAGTATTTAGTCAACCACTAATTGGGCAAGTTCTCCCACTTGAAAATTTTAGAGAGGCCTGTAATTGTCAACATGGGTAAACCTCAACCATGAGAGACAGCATGTGGGAAAAAAATAGAAAATCACATTGATTAATTTTTTAAGTATTTATTTCCAAATTAGAGTGGAAAGTAAATATTTGGTCACCTAAAAACAAGCAAGATTTCTGGCTGTCAAAGAGTTCTAACTTCTTCTAACGAGGTCTAACGAGGCTCCACTCGTTGCCTGTATTAATGGCACCTGTTTTAATTCATTATCGGTATAAAAGACATCTGTCCACAACCTCAGTCAGTCATACTCCAAACTCCACCATGGCCAAGACCAGAGAGCTGTTGAAGGACACCAGAGACAAAATTGTGGACCTGCACCAGGCTGGTAAGACTGAATGTGCAATAGGTAAAACACTTGGTGTAAAGAAATCAACTGTGGGAGCAATTATTAGAAAATGGAAGACATACAAGACCACTGATTATCTCCCTCGATCTGGGGCTCCATGCAAGAGATCACCCCGTGAAGTCAAAATGATAACAAGAACAGTGAGCAAAAATCCCAGAACCACAATGGGGGACCTAGTGAAGACCTACAGAGAGCTGGGACCACAGTAACAAAGGCTACTATCAGTAACACAATGCGCCCCCAGGGACTCAAATCCTGCACTGCCAGACGTGTCCCCCTGCTGAAGAAAGTACATGTCCAGACCTGTCTGCGGTTCGCTAGAGAGCATTTGGATGATCCAGAAGAGGACTGAGAGAATGTGTTATGGTCAGATGAAACCAAAATACAACTTTTTGGTAAAAACACAGGTTCTCATGTTTTGAGGAGAAAGAATACTGAATTGCATCCGAAGAACACCATACCCACTCAATGATCCCAAATACACAGCCAGGGCGACAAAGAAGTGGCTTCGTAAGAAGCATTTCAAGGTCCTGGAGTGGCCTCGCCAGTCTCCAGATCTCAACCCCATAGAAAATCTGTGGAGGGAGTTGAAAGTCCGTGTTGGCCAACGACAGTCCCAAAACATCACTGCTCTAGAGGACATCTCCATGGAGGAATGGGCCAAAATACCAGCAACAGTGTGTAAAAAGCTTGTTAAGAGTTACAGAAAACGTTTGGCCTCCGTTATTGCCAACAAAGGGTACATAACAAAGTATTGAGATGAACTTTTGGTATTGACCAAAAACGTACTTTCCACCAACATTTGCAAATAAATTCTTTAAAAATCAAACAATGTGATTTTCTGGTTTTTTTTTCTACATTCTTTCTCTCATGGTTTAGGTTTCCCAATGTTGACAATTACAGGCATCTCTAATATTTTCAAATGGGAGAACTTGCACAATTAGTGGTTGACTAAATACTTATTTGCCCCATTCTACCTTGAAAGATTGGTGGAAAGAAATGGAAATTATACATTCACAATTGGCACCATGTACTGTAAATTTTCACCACTCTGGCACAATCCAGACTTTGGAGTTAGTAAAACTGTTTATTTTTGCACATGGGAGGAAAAAGGAATAAACCAGTTACAGTATTTTTTAAAGATAACATATTTACTGGTATGTCATGAAAAAATCCGAGTGTCAAATCAGAGGGGTCATTTTCCTTCAATACAATAAAATCCGGGCAGCCATTAAAAGCAAATTCCCATCACTAGCGCGTACTTTAGATCCTCCACCGTTCGTAAATAAAATAGTAAATATCCAGCCTCAACAACAACAACAACAAAAAAATCCTTTCAAAAGTGTGTAAAGCATTTTTATGTTGAATATCTCATGATCTACCATTTTTAAGTGAATTGTTTTCTCATGTTCAGACCCTTTACTCTTTATCAGTTGCTGAATGTGCCAGTCAATTTTTTTTGTCAAACGCACATTTGATCGGCTGATTACCAGATGCCCCCCCTCCCCACACACACACACCCACACCACATTCCCACAGTTCCGACAGAAATACAACATGTCGACAACATGCCGCCACCTCTACCCCCCGTCGAAGAGGAGGCATATTAGAATATTTTTTTGTTGTTGTTTTTTTTTTTCGGCCAACAGTGGCCACTGTAAATAATGCAAAAAGACATAAGTGTTGTGGAGTTGGAAAACACACCACTAATTCTGCTACTGAAAGCCCGGGCTGCATCAGAGTTAACATTAAACTGTGTGAACTTGCTAACCTGCAAAACTTGAATAGGAAGCTGCTTAAAGAGAAGTGTCCTCCTGTATGTGTTTTCTACCGTTAACGTTAATTAAACAGTGAGAAATGTTCTGAACTCTGCTAGAAACTATAGAACCAGAAAATCATAAAGCTGCTTGACAATTAAAAAAAAAAAAAACGCATGCTGATGCTTCTTCGTACGGCCTGTTTTAGAATGAAAGAAAGCTAGCGCATGTTGTGACTTTACACTTTTGAAACCAAATACCTAGTGCATTTTATTTATTAATTAAAATGTATTTATTTTCTACATTATCCCTTTAAAATTTGCATTCTATGCATTTTTTCAGCTAGTCATAGATGAATCATAGTCGAAGTAAAAAGTTTAATTAATCCCGATTTAGATTTTTTTCCATAATTGCTCAACTTGCACTTCAGAGATGCTTGTGGGCAAAAGCAGTAGTATTTTACCTGAAGGAAGGCTCCATTTTTATTTATTTTTGTTAATCCATGACTAAGAAGTTTTTTCTGTTATATTTAGTTCATTTATTTAAACATACAAAGTTGAGCGGTCTTAAGAGGAAGGTTTATTTTTGCATTCCTGGATAGTTAAGAGATTATTAACACGTTTGTATTTCTTGTGTATGTAATATAATTAACTTATGTTCAAATATTGCAATTTAAATGTGCCAATGAAATCCAGACCTTTATTCTGGAAGTTTTCAAAATGTTTCTTCTGTAGTTTTTGAAAACAAATGTTTGAATCGAACGGTTTACCACCTGGATCAATACACATGAAAGGTAGTATCAGTCAATACAGATTTATTTTGCATTGATCATTTAGCCTATCAGTTAATTAGGTTAATTTCGTGAGATATGTAGCCCTGACCCCCGTTCACCCAATTTGTTTGGTCTTATTAATGTTTTGTTCCCAGCAAAAAGTGTACAGTGCCTTGCAAAAGTATTCGGCCCCCTTGAATCTTGCAACCTTTCGCCACATTTCAGGCTTCAAACATAAAGATATGAAATTTAATTTTTTTGTCAAGAATCAACAACAAGTGGGACACAATCGTGAAGTGGAACAACATTTATTGGATAATTTAAACTTTTTTAACAAATAAAAAACTGAAAAGTGGGGCGTGCAATAATATTCGGCCCCTTTACTTTCACTGCAGCAAACTCACTCCAGAAGTTCAGTGAGGATCTCTGAATGATCCAATGTTGTCCTAAATGACCGATGATGATAAATAGAATCCAAATGTGTGTAATCAAGTCTCCGTATAAGAGCATTATGAAAACCAAGGAACACACCATGCAGGTCCGAGATACTGTTGTGGGGAAGTTTAAAGCCGGATTTGGATACAAAAAGATTTCCCAAGCTTTAAACATCTCTAGGAGCACTGTGCAAGCCATCATATTGAAATGGAAGGAGCATCAGACCACTGCAAATCGTCCAAGACCCGGTCGTCCTTCCAAACTTTCTTCTCAAACAAGGAGAAAACTGATCAGAGATGCAGCCAAGAGGCCCATGATCACTCTGGATGAACTGCAGACATCTACAGCTGAGGTGGGGGAGCCTTTATGGAAGAGTGGCAAGAAGAAAGCCATTTCTCAGAGATATCCATAAAAAGTCTCGTTTAAAGTTTGCCACAAGCCACCTGGGAGACACACCAAACATGTGGAAGAAGGTGCTCTGGTCAGATGAAACCAAAATTGAACTTTTTGGCCACAATGCAAAACGATATGTTTGGCGTAAAAGCAACACAGCTCATCACCCTTAACACACCATCTCCACTGTCAAACATGGTGGTGGCAGCATCATGGTTTGGGCCTGCTTTTCTTCAGCAGGGACAGGGAAGATGGTTAAAATTGACGGGAAGATGGATGCAGCCAAATACAGGAACATTCTGGAAGAAAACCTGTTGGTATCTGCACAAGACCTGAGACTGGGATGGAGATTTATTTTCCAAAAGGACAATGATCCAAAACATAAAGCCAAATCTACAATGGAATGGTTCAAAAATAAACGTATCCAGGTGTTAGAATGGCCAAGTCAAAGTCCAGACCTGAATCCAATCGAGAATCTGTGGAAAGAGCTGAAGACTGCTGTTCACAAACACTCTCCATCCAACCTCACTGAGCTCGAGCTGTTTTGCAAGGAAGAATGGGCACGAATGTCAGTCTCTCGATGTGCAAAACTGATAGAAACATACTCCAAGCGACTTGCAGCTGTAATTGGAGCAAAAGGTGGCGCTACAAAGTATTAACGCAAGGGGGCCGAATAATATTGCACGCCCCACTTTTCAGTTTTTTATTTGTTAAAAAAGTTTAAATTATCCAATAAATTTTGTTCCACTTCACGATTGTGTCCCACTTGTTGTTGATTCTTGACAAAAAATTAAAATTTTATATCTTTATGTTTGAAGCCTGAAATGTGGCGAAAGGTCGCAAGGTTCAAGGGGGCCGAATACTTTTGCAAGGCACTGTATATGCAGGTTATGCTGTTATGCCTTCCAAACATATGCCCTTGCATCAGATTTTTTAAAGACAAGACTTCTATTTATTGTTGAAATTCAAAAATCCATTCAAAAGAAGAAAAACGCCTTAATCTGAAATTATTGAAAGGTGTTAAGCAAACTCATATTAAGCCATTTTTTTCAAGGTAAATATGGCTACATTACATCAGTTTACAGTATTTTAATAAGTACAAGTAACGTTACATTTTTTTTTTCTGAGTGCGTCCTCCAAAATGCCCGCTTGACAACACTGATGTTTCAGATCAGTTGAGATGGTGATGGGCTGAAGGACAAGGTCGAAGATAGTCCAGGGGCGTTACCTGGGGGGGGGGGGGGGGGGTTGTGCCCACCTATGGACAGGCTCTGCCCACCCAAAGAAAACTGTATGTAGTACTAACTAATATACTAGTAGTACTGATGTGTTCTTAGTTTTAACCATTGTGTTGTTACCTCCTCTTTCACCTTAAAAAAAAAGATTTTTTTTTTTTTTTTTTTGTTACATTTTATAAAAGTTTTCAAGGCTGTTGAGTTTGGTGAGTTTTGAAGCATTCTGAGGGGGTCAAAGTAGGGCTTGAAGCGTCAGCGGGACAAAGAATGACTGCTAAGGGGCGCAACATAGTGCAGGGGTTCCCAACCTATTCCACTAAGGCACACTGTGGGTGCAGGATTTCATTCTTACCAAACAAGATGACAACACTTTTTCCCCAATCTGGTGTTTTACAAGTGCAATCAGTTGATTGCAGTCAGGTGTGGCTTGTTTTAGCAGAAGCCTCATTGGTTCAACTGTCTCTGCTGGATCGGCTGGAACAAAAACCAGGACCCACAGTGTGCCTTGAGGACTGGGTTGAAAACCCCTGACATAGTGCATTAGGAATTCATCTTTACACCAGTGGTTCCCAAACCGGTCCTCAAGGACCCCAGTGGGTCCTGGTTTTTGTTCCTACCGATCGAGCAAAGACCATTTAACCAATGAGGTTTCTGCTAAAACAAGCAGCACCTGACTACAATCAACTGATTACACTTGTAAAACATCAGATTGGTACACATGTGTCGTCCTGTTTTGATGGAAAGAAATCCAGCACCCACAGCGGCCCGATGTGGAGTAGTTTGTAGTAGTTTTTTTAATCCCGCGCCAGGAAAATGAGTGACTTCCGGCTTCGGTCTCGCATTGAGGAGGAGGGCGCTGTGACGTGTACGGTAGAAGACGTCCTCTTCACGCTACAGTGTACTGTTGTGTATGAGGACGAAGGATTCAGCTGATTTTGCGGATTAATACTTTTATTTTTTGCATCACGCCAGCCAAACGGCTGCAGAAAAATCATTCTGTATGCGGGAGAGGCGTATGCGCCTTTTTGGAGTTTCAAAAGGTTCCCATTCACCGTGGATATTTACTGTGGGACCATTGGACTTACAAGGAAGTGAGTAAACATCTTGTTTTGTATTATGTCAAATACGAATACAGTGATTACAAAGTAAACACTATAAAATTCCTTTAAATAAAGGACTACTTACGTTTGATCATTGATAGGCATGTAAAAAGCTATCCTCACGCTCATTAGCAGTTAGCTGTTAGCACGTTAGCTACACAACAATTCCAGCCACCCTCCTCCAGGGAACGAACTGTAAATTGCTCTCCGCCGGGCGGTTTGCCGATCCGCAAAGAAACTCGACAACCGGGTCGTCATGTCAAATAATCCAGGCTAGTTATGTGTGATTTTCCACTTCGAAGACTTTGAAACATCCCTCGGTTCGGGTTAGCATGTCGGCTAGCTGTCACTCCTTCTGGTCTGTTTACATTCTCCGAAGCCGGGGAAGGGAAATGACATATGTCCGATTTAGGTGTCATAAAATATCGTTCGGCAGGTGTGACAGTAAAGGTAAAGTCGACTGTTTTGACCATTATGGAGTAATTTTGCCATGTCGTCTTGAATAAATGGATTTTTATTATTTTATATTCCATTTAGCACAAGTTATTTGTCATGACCATGCCATTTATTTAGCAATTGGGGAAAGTACTTGGGTAAAAAGAATATCCTGTAAAAATATTGAAGTAAAGAGACAGAAACAATGACATTTTGCCGCTCTCTTCGTCGCGTTTTCCTCATTGTGAATAGTTCCCCCTCGACGGGCTGACTGGTCCTTCTCAAGCCATTTATATAGCTATTGGGGAAAAATACTTGGATAAAAAGAATATCCTGTAAAAATATTGAAGTAATGAGACAGAAACAATGACATTTTGCCGCTCTCTTCGTCTCGTTTTCCTCGTTCTGATCAATTCCCCCTCAATGGGCTGAATAGTAAAACCGATGAGCCTAGTCTACCGCTGACGTCATCCACCTGTTGGGGACGCTAAAGCCCTATAATTGTAGGCGTGGCTAACCGGCAGATTAAAAGACTAATTTCTCGTCATCTGCGCTTTGCTAAATTGTTGTATATGGTCGAATCGTCTCAAAATATGATTCTAATTCACATAATAATGCCATTTAAGACTTTTTTTCTGGTGTCGTATGCTCTTTAAGGTGCTGTAGCCCTACACTGGATTTCGACCTACTTGAGCATTGTAGCTTTTTTTTTTTTCCCAGGTAAGACTAATGCCCACCCACACCTGGCATCCTGGTGACACCACTGGAAGATACTACCTGAAAAGTAACAAATAAATGATTTCGAGTTTTGAAGCCAGCTAGCGAGCAACAGCATTGGACAAACTATCCCTACTCATTCTAGTTTTTCTTGAAAGGCCCCTAAGTTCTTTTTACATTATAATTTTTTCTTTCTGTAAACACAATGCACAATAACAATAATTTGCAAGTGCGATTGGTGGATTGGTGACAAAGTTTTGAAATGGAGTCCATGCTTTTGTTGTCTTCGTGGGGGCTCTCATATACTTCACAGTGGCTTTTTTCTTTTTTTATATATTCGAGTCACAAAGGGCAGCCACTCCAGATCCATTAGTAGTTTTCACGGTGAGGAAATCCCTTCTCACCATTGTCCCACAGTCTTAGATGCATGCCGCATCACACGGCTCCCCCTCAAACAAGTTAATTTTTGCAAGGGTGTGTAAATTGTACTAGAATTCTTAATCCCTGGTGTATTTCAACGAAATCGTGTCACTGTTCATATCCTACAATTGGGGGGGAGAGTCTTTCGATACGTACATACAATGCCTTGACTACTTGCACTTTAGTATAAATGCTATATGAGTATTAAAATTTGTTGGGAATCCCTGGCTAAAACAGTTCATCAAGATGCTAAGGTCTGATTTTCACTATGGAGTTAGGTAATAAAAATAATAATGAAAAGTATCATCTGAATTGTGTGGTATTACTTGTAGGTGCCGTCTGGATAAACCACAGACTGCTAAATTTTCCTGTGTGACACATAATCACGGAAATTGAGTTTCATTCCTTTCAAAGAGGAATATGGTCAAAATGTTTGCTTGACTTTCAGTCATAAAGCTCTGGGAGAAAAAAACGAAAACTTTACAATAAAAACTAAATTAAAAATCTCATGCATGTGGGATCATGTAAACAACACTCTCGACACTCCTCTGCTTGTAGTATCTTTTCTGAAAGGCATTTCGGGTGCAAAGGGGTCAGAGTTGACCACATTTATACAAAAAGGGCACATCACATTTGAGTGCAGGCGAAGTGGATCGAGTTGACGTGAGTGTCGCTGCTGTTGAAAGCAGTAAAAGCAGCTTTGTGCTACACGCTGTGGTTTGTCCTCAGGGCTGAATGTAACAGATGACTGAGATCATTGCAGCCTTTTTATCCTCAACATCACTCAGACCCTGATGATTTTCACTCTCTTTACTTTGTACTTTTTGTTGAGAAATTATGGTGTCTTAAACTATACGTCTTATATTTTATGTTGATGCACTTTTGGCAGTAATTACAGCATCAGTTATTTTATTATTTTTTCTAGGACCATGGTGTACCCTTAACACACTTACCTTTAGGCAGTTTCGCCCATTTCTCTTTCTCACCATCTTTCAAGCGCCATCAGTTGGATGGGCGCATCGTTACGCAGCCATTTTCTTCTATTGGCTGCGTTGCTTTTCCTCAGGGACTCCGGTTTTCTCCCAACTTCCAAAAGCATGCATGCTAAATTAATTTACGATCCGAATGTGTCTGTGGCGGAAAACACTTCGGTGATTTGAAGTTCCGCTCTGAGACCCCCAATTTAGCCAAATTTCAAAATTGTCCAATATGCATGTGTGATACATAATTGGAAAGCTTAAAATCTCAATTTTCTGGGGGAAGTTTTTGACCGAGAGGGCATTTTTATTTTTAATTTTTTTTTTTTTAACAGCAAAACCCTAACTGGAGGCTAGAGCATAAGAGAGCAGAATTAAAGACGCCATGATTTTAACGAGATATTATCGCATATTTACCTCCTTTCGGTCTAAAAACTCCATGTAGCATGTATCACCGAGTGTCAAGACACAGCTGTGAATGGCCAAAGCCAGATTTTGGTGGGATTTTATGGGTGAAACATGGTAATATAACAAGGGTGGCGATGCAGAAATCGCAGACATCAAGGAGTGGTCAAGATTTTCATTTTCATATATTTACCCTTTTAAAGGTTTTTTTTTAATTTTTCTTTGTTTGGATCGATTATTTATCATCTAAAATGGGGGGAAAATGCAACAGTAATGAAAAAAAAATACAATTAATTAAGCAATAGTTATGAGGTAGATATCCGTGACTTATTTACAGACGCTAATTTTTTCATCGTGAAGTAGTTTGTTTAAAAGTTTAAAATATGCAAGTGAATAATTTTTTAAAGTCTTTTTTTTTTTTTTAAATTATTCAAACTAAATATTATACATCAATTTATGATTCTAAGCTAAAAATGACAGACATTTTCGAATGATAAATATAATTACTTACCTTCTTTTTATGGCTAGGTTGAAACAAAAGTGGTTGCGCGACGTCTGTAAATGGGGGTTTCCAGGTTAAAACGGACAAATTAAAAATAGTTGGGGGGCTTAATGCGCCATGAATCTGCTATGGCAGCATATAGACATATTGTTCTATCAAACAAAACAGTTTTTTTCTGGCTTAAAATACAGCAGTTTATTTTAAAGAGGGGTGCAAGAGCAGAAACTGCTTTTTCAGTCTTGTCTTTGATTTCCGCGCTATATGTATGACTGCGAGTGTGAATGTTGTATGTATAATTAAGACCGCTAATTGGCTAGCAAACACTTCCGGATGTACCCTACCTCCTGTTTAAAGTCATCTGGGATAGGTCACCCGAGCCCAAACAGATAAAGGAGAACATAATGGACATTAGATTATACATTACCCCCTGTGAGCCCTAACTATGTTCTTAGCAGATCTGGGAGCATACATTGCTCAAAACGCTTCAATGCAAAGGATAGTCTTTGACCGACATCTGATTCACCACGTAACACATATTTTTTTCCCAGGTTCTAAGTGTTTCGTCGCATTGACATATATACAGTGCCCCCTTGAACCTTGCAACCTTTCGCCACATTTCAGGCTTCAAACAAAAAGATATAAAATTGTAATTTTTTGTCAAGAATCAACAACAAGTGGGACACAATCGTGAAGTGGAACAAAATTTATTGGATAATTTAAACTTTTTTAACAAATAAAAAACTGAAAAGTGGGGCGTGCAATATTATTCGGCCCCCTTGCGTTAATACTTTGTAGCGCCACCTTTTGCTCCAATTACAGCTGCAAGTCGCTTGGGGTATGTTTCTATCAGTTTTGCACATCGAGAGACTGACATTCTTGCCCATTCTTCCTTGCAAAACAGCTCGAGCTCAGTGAGGTTGGATGGAGAGTGTTTGTGAACAGCAGTCTTCAGCTCTTTCCACAGATTCACGATTGGATTCAGGTCTGGACTTTGACTTGGCCATTCTAACACCTGGATACGTTTATTTTTTTAACCATTCCATTGTAGATTTGGCTTTATGTTTTGGATCATTGTCCTGTTGGAAGATAAATCTCTGTCCCAGTCTCAGGTCTTGTGCAGATACCAACAGGTTTTCTTCCAGAATGTTCCTGTATTTGGCTGCATCCATCTTCCCGTCAATTTTAACCATCTTCCCTGTCCCTGCTGAAGAAAAGCTGGCCCAAACCATGATGCTGCCACCACCATGTTTGACAGTGGGGATGGTGTGTTCAGGGTGATGAGCTGTGTTGCTTTTACGCCAAACATATCGTTTTGCATTGTGGCCAAAAAGTTCAATTTTGGTTTCATCTGGCCAGAGCACCTTCTTCCACATGTTTGGTGTGTCTCCCAGGTGGCTAGTGGCAAACTTTAAACGAGACTTTTTATGGATATCTTTGAGAAATGGCTTTCTTCTTGCCACTCTTCCATAAAGGCCAGTTTTGTGCAGTGTAAGACTGATTGTTGTCCTATGGATAGACTCTCCCACCTCAGCTGTAGATCTCTGCAGTTCATCCAGAGTGATCATGGGCCTCTTGGCTGCATCTCTGATCAGTTTTCTCCTTGTTTGAGGAGAAAGTTTGGAAGGACGGCCGGGTCTTGGTAGATTTGCAGTGGTCTGATGCTCCTTCCATTTCAATATGATGGCTTGCACAGTGCTCCTTGAGATGTTTAAAGCTTGGGAAATCTTTTTGTATCCAAATCCGGCTTTAAACTTCTCCACAACAGTATTTTGGACCTGCCTGGTGTGTTCCTTGGTTTTCATAATGCTCTCTGCACTTTAAACAGAACCCTGAGACTATCACAGAGCAGATGGATTTATACGGAGACTTCATTACACACATGTGGATTCTATTTATCATCATCGGTCATTTTGGACAACATTGGATCATTCAGAGATCCTCACTGAACTTCTGGAGTGAGTTTGCTGCACTGAAAGTAAACGGGCCGAATAATATTGCACGCCCCACTTTTCAGTTTTTTATTTGTTAAAAAAGTTTAAATTATCCAATAAATGTTGTTCCACTTCACAATTGTGTCCCACTTGTTGTTGATTCTTGACAAAAAAATTAAATTTCATATCTTTATGTTTGAAGCCTGAAATGTGGCGAAAGGTTGCAAGGTTCAAGGGGGCCGAATACTTTTGCAAGGCACTGTAAACACTGCTGTTTTCAAAAAAGTTTGGGTTTGTGGTCTGGACTTTTAAATTGTTTTCCATTTTTCTTTACTGTTCTAAATGTTTCTAAAGCTTTTATATATTTACATTTTCCCTCTTATTTTATAGACTTATTTTGACCTGAAACATGAAGGAATTACATTTTAACAAATATTTTCCGCATAACTTAAAATCTGAAATTTTGAATATAGCCTCTAATTTGATCAAATCCAAACATTTACCTTTTTAGTGGCACTTTTTCATTTACTGTATTTTCCACACTATCATTAGAGTATGAGGTGCACCCTCAATGAATGGCCAATTTTAAAACTGTTTTCCTGTATAGGGCACACAGCGTTATAAGGCGCAGTAGTAGTAGTAGTGTTCGGTGTTGAGTTATGCCTGTACTAAACGGAGCGAAGCTAAATGAATGTTGTGCCATGATTAAAACAATATTGTTTTATATACTGTATAAGACGCATCAGATTATGAGGCGCACTGTCGGCTTTTGAGAAAATTGAAGGTTTTGAGTTGCGCTTTATAGTGCGGAAAATACGTAGTTTAGACCCAAGCAACACAAATAAAATGATTACAAGCCAGGAACAAATTTTATATTTGTTTTTTCTTTAATGCTTAAGATGCTTGAATTGGTGCCTGTTATCGGTATCTGGGTGTGTGCCTAGCTTTAGTGGTTACACGGCACAATGACAAAATTTGGCATAAAATCTGAAAAATTTCAAACTAATTCTTGAAGAAAATGTCAACGCTGGAGAAGGATTAACCAGATGTAACCCTTTTAATCTCATCTGCTTTTAATTGAGTGAAGGTGTCACCAGTTGTGAAGAGCACATTGTGGGTCTATTGTTGGCCATGAATTCAAGCCAATAATAATAATAAAAAATAAATAAATAAAAAACACGCCAGCGATCGCACTCACACTGCTGCTTGACCTATTTCCTCTCGTGTAATGTATCGTTAAAGCAGCCTTGTGAAAACGGTTAATTATTCATGCTTGATTTCAGAATGAAGAGCTTTGAGAACATGGCTCCACGGGAGGATCGACACACGCAATGCACACAGATGAACACACGCACGCGTACATACACACACGCAGTTTTGTGCAGAGCGCATTAAAGCACAAGTGAAGATAAATGCTCTGTCAGCGCCTTTAATGATTTATTTCAAACATTCCACTGGATCCAATAAGGTTGCAAATCCATGACAGGTAATTGTTTGTACAGAAGCGAAATTGCAGGGCCTTTTGTTTTGTTTTATTGAGCACTGAACTGAGCAAAGAACATTCTCACCAACGACGAATATCCACTGTCACATATGAAGACAAATTGAAAAAAAAAAATCCTGATACCTGTCGACAACTTTCTGTAAGACAGAAAATGGTCTTTACTTCCGAATATAAAGTATCCCAAAATGGGGGCCAAATAACATGCAAGTATTCGTCACTTAGTGTCCAGCATGTGCTGGTATGAGATTCTAATGGTATGATAACCTTAAGACAAAATATCACGGTTTCACTGTATCATGGTATTACAATTACAGCTCTAAAGGTTAGATAAGTCTAAACATACAGCCACAGCTCAACATTATTACCCTCTGAACAAAAATAATTCAATTATGTTCCATAAAAAGCACGTGTGTATGACTCGTATCAGGTTTACACTATACACACTCTATTTCTAGACACAGATAGTTGCCAGAGAGAGAAAAAAAAAACGTTTTACCACCCCTAGACAAACTAAACACGCTGTAGTTAACTCTCGTAGCTGGTGGGAAACGTTCACGACAGCCTTTAATTTTGTATAAATGCAAAATCATATCGGAGGTATTGCCTCCTTGTCAGCCAACCTCCGCAAAGATGTTTTACATGTCGGTTGCCCCTCCTCCTGTAAGCCGCAGCCGTCTGTAAATTTTCTTTATTCCTACACCAGCGATTTTGTTTTTCTTTGTTGGGGAAAAAAGTTCAGGATTTCACCTCCACCAGCCATCATGAAGCACAGCTGACTCACTGACACTGAGCAACAACCGGTGACGGAGAGTTGAGCCTTGCAGCTGCAATCGAGGGATTTCGCTATGCATTTTTGGGACATGAAAAATAACTAATACTGTAGGGACGGTATGATGGAAAATTTTTGCGGTTTTGAAACCTTGACGTTATCATACCACAGAATACCTTGAAACCGGTAATCAGCACATGTCTAACACCAACTGTATCTGCCATCATGCGGTCTTGAAGTTCTGGGTTTCAATCTCAGCAAATGCTGTTCTCTGTCGAGTTTTCGTACTCTGCCACTGCTTCCTGGGTTTTCTTAGAGTACTCCGGACTAGGGTTGTTCCGATCATGTTTTTTTGCTCCCGATCCAGATCGTTTTAGTTTGAGTATCTGCCGATCCCGATATTTCCCGATCCGACTGCTTTTTTTGGCTCCCGATTCAATTCCGATCATTCCCGATCATTTTTCCCGATCATATACATCTTGGCAATGCATTAAGAAAAAAATGAATAAAACTCGGACGAATATATATACATTCAACATACAGTACATAAGTACTGTATTTGTTTATTATGACAATAAATCCTCAAGATGGCATTTACATTATTAACATTCTTTCTGTGAGAGGGATCCACGGATAGAAAGACTTGGAACTTTGTGTATTGTGACTAAATACTGCCATCTAGTGTATTTGTTGAGCTTTCAGTTCAGATACTGCAGCATGCCCCAAGGCATGATGGGAAAGTGGAACCATGATGGGAAGTAAAACCATGACTGTGAGTCATGCTAACAATGGATATACCATCTGTGCTTTATGAAATACGTCATAGTAGAAATAATACGATTTAATGCGACCTTGCTTCCCCACTTTGATTTCAATGTCACTTCTAGTCGCAGGAAGAGAGTTAGCAAAGTTTCGATTAAATGAGAGACGAAATCACGGGCGGCCAAAATTCACTCTGCTCAATTAATACCGATTGTTATCTCTCTGTAAGTAAAACGGCAACACAACGGATTGAGTGTGTCAACGAGAGATTAAAGTGACTCATTTATCAATCAAGTGAGTTCCGCTACGCTAAACCTAAACTAAAGACTCTGGATGAGTGTAACATATGATGTCTGTAACGTTAAATACAATTAGAAAACGATTTAATTAATATATATATTAAAAAACAGCATGGCCGATATTTTTTTGCCAATTCCGATACTTTGAAAATGACGTGATCGGACCCGATCGATCGGATCGGGACATCTCTACTCCGGACAGAATTCAACCGCATGCAGAACTTCATGCAACATTGTTGTCTGACCTCGGGTCAAATGCAGGCAAACATTGTGCGAGGGATTCAAATGTGAGGAATGCCGTGTCCATCCGGATGCTGTTATGGCAGCAGACTGTCAGTTGTCGCTCTGTATTGCATTCAGTGTGTCCGGACAGTGCGCCCATGTTGGGTTTGTCAGCGTCTATTCCGACCTGACCTGTCTGCTTGAGCACAAGGCCGCGGATGCTGATGGACGTTTCCAGCGCTTCTTCCCTGTGTCCATCACTCGGCTCGGGACGTTCACTTGACGCGTCTTCCTTTGAGCTCCTGAAATCTGTTGACAGCTGCAGAGGGTGGTCTGCACTTGTGTCAGCCTCCATTACGCTAGACGGGACGGGATCCTGACGGGAGGGATGCAGGTTGCCTGCTGTGCATAAATGCTCAATTGCGGTCAATCGATCTCTTGCTAATAGGTTTTGAAAATTGACAACAATGCGAGGAGAAGGATGAGTAAAATTGCCGCTGAAGGATTTTTTAGGTTCTTATTTTGAAATCCTGCCCCAGAGGGTAAAGTGAAGCTGGGGCTTTGGGCCATGACCTATTTATTTATTTGCTGTCAAGCTGGTTTAGATTCACTTGAAATGCTTTTATGTTTGTTGCATGTTTGCAGCCACTTCATCTCGTGTTTGTTCTCCTAATTTGTTGCTAGCCTGTGAAGAGAAAAACGCGCTATTTAATTAGCACTCCCTCTGTTCTGCTGAAACTGTTTTATGTAGCATGTGTGTGGTTTTTTTTCCAGTGGCGATTGAGGACCCCGCATTGCACCCCCCCCCCTTCCTGAAGAGGACAAGTTCAGCTTTTAATAAACACGTAATAAGAAAGAAAACAGCTGGTAGAGGCTTCGCAGATGGCACCATGCTCGGCATCTCCGAGGAAGGGACCTCACACATGCAGATGGCTCATTATTCCAACATTTGGTGATGCATATTGCACAAAATTTTATTCCAATGCTTAACAACCAGGATAAGCCGTACAGGTGTTATGATGGCGTCTTCAAAGAGTTCAGACCGCTTCAATTTTCTTCACATTTGGGATGTGGCTGCCTTATGCTGCATTAGGAGCAGGTTTTCTTCTAGGTCTTTCCACCATCACCACACAGGACGTTTTCGAATGAGAAGGCATAATGCACAACGTGGGTGGACAGTGGAACCTCAAACAGTGAACTTCAAAGGACCAATGTTGAAAGCGCACTTTTTTTTTTTTTGGGGTGGGGACCTAATTTAAAAGGACCAACCTTCTAGTAACATTGTAATTTACGAACTCAAACATCACCACACTGGTGTCACTTTACGTTTACTGTACATATCATTTTATCAGATGGCAGCATAATCACAAGCCTACAAAAAATGCTGTATAGATTTGTATGAAAATTCTGTCTTTGGCCTAAAATAAAAATAGGTAGAAATCAAAAACAAAACCAGTAAATTGGGGACTGAACGCGCCTTCTTGTGCTGCATGACGACACGTTTTTACGGCACTTTGCAAAATAGTATTTTGATAAATTAATATAGGTGAAAATTGTTTTTGAAGCAGTTTCAGTAGGCTGACCCACATCACATGTTGGCACGCTACTATTTCAATGAGAAAAATTATATTTATTATATTTCGTTACAGTTTTATATTTGTAATTATTCATATTATTCCATTCATCTTCTCTTGACTTAAGTTTAAGTGATCTGATTGACCCAAAATAAATATGTGGAAAAATGTATCAAGACACCACAGCGTCGCTGAGAACTTGTAAAGCTTGATGATATGCACATGTGAGAATCTTATTTATATTTATGTAGAAATATAGCACTGCGAAAATGAAAAAAGAAAGAATGAAACAAGGGAAAAGGGTTCACTCCCACGAGAGAAATGTGCTCTTTGTTGAGTCTTTTTTAGGTTGACTATTTTAAATTACAGATGCGCTCTAATTGGCTACGGTCAAATAAAACCCACCTAATGAGGCATCGCAGTCATTTGCTTCTATCCTTTCAAGTTGTTTCCCTTTGGATCTGAGAGCAAAGAGTCTGCTCCTGTGCTCACTACTCTACTCCGAGACTGCTTGAGTCTTCTTTGTCAAACATTTATTTTGCCACTAATAAACTTGCAAATATTGTTGATTTTGTTTTTTGTTTTTGTGTGTGCGTGTGTGTGTGTGTGTGTGTGTGCATTGAAAAGTTTGGGCAGAAGCTAGCAATTGCCATGTAATTACTCTACTTATGCACATGCAATGACAAGTAAAAACAAAAGTATGCAGACAACACGATCCACCCAGTCAACCTTCCAATCCAGGCATCTATGCGTAAGGGTCAAAACAGAAGAACCCTACTGGATGCCCATGAATTTAGGGCACTAAAAGAGCAATGGTGTAAAGGAAATTACAGAAAGAGCGTAGCACTAGTTTCAGAAATCTTCGTCAGTAAACACAATCCACCTTGCCATCAGCAGTTGCCATCTGAAACTCTACAGTGCAAAGAAGCTATTTCTAAATAGGACCCAGAAGCACAGGCAAAGTTTTTCTCTGGGCCAGAAGTCATTTAAAATGGAATATGGTGAAGTGGAATATTATTCTATAATCAGACTAATCACAATTTTACATTTTTTATGGAAAACTGGAATGCCATTGGACTAAAGAGGGCAAAGACAGCCTATGTTATTTATCAGCGCTTAGTTCAGAAGCCTTTGTGATGGCAGGGGGTTGCATAAATGTGTGTGATACGGACAGCTTGCACATCTGGAAAGACATTATCAGCCTAGAAAGGTATATATATTCAGGTTGTAAAATAACATATGTGTCCATCCAAACATTGTGTTTTTCAGAGCATTCTGGTTTTTTTCCCACAGCTTTTTATCATTTCCCAACTTTTTTGGATTTCAGTCTGACTAAAGATATTGTCATTGAAAGGTTGGTAAAGTAGCGCTACGGTCAGTGAGTTTAACAGAAATTCAATGTCTTTCTGGATCTGACTTTGTGATTCATTTTGCCATTATAATAGTGTGAGCCATAAAGGCCTCTAAGTCTATTGTCATACCGATTGTTACACATGAGGTATCATTGGTAAGCTTAGTCAATGATAAATATAAATATGACTATTTCTCAAGAAAATATTGGTTACTTCATGCACACTGTTGAGTTGATTGTGCGTTCTCCCCTACTCCACATTAGGCTTATTGGTCGGTGCACCTCATAACAGTAGATGAATTTCAAAATTTGGCATGTAGATTTTGTTGAACTCATTTGCTCCCAAAAATGTATAAGTATGTTCTATTTTTAATTGCTTCAGTGTCCCAAAAACATATTTATACGTCTTTTGCGTTTGTTTGTTTTTTTCCACAATCGGCCTCTACAGGTTCCCATGTACCTTAGAATGCACAAAGCTCAAAACACATTTTAAACAAGTAAAACTGGCCACTGGAGGGCAGTAGCGCATTTGGTAAGACCCCAACCCGATTCAACCAGTACAGCGTAGTTGTGACCGTACTTCTCGCCGGCAGAGCCCGCACCGCATGCTCACCGCTCGCGTCCCCCGCACCCTCCAGTGTCCCACACGGGAACGCGCACGGCCAAACCTGTTCCCCCCCAGGAACACAAGTTCCCCAAGCGAACGAAGCAGTGGTCACCACAAAAGAAAGACAAAAAAAATCCATCGTTACGAGACAGGCGGCAATGAGGAAAAGTATAACCCGCTGTCGCGGCTACCAAGCGTCATTTCTCAGTTAATGTGTGAATAAATTGTTACTTTGCTATCAAAAGCTCTATATGTATGTTTTTTTTAAATGTTATTTTGTAAAAGGAAAACATTATTTAGATGTTTGGGATGTAACTAAAGAAAAAAATAGCTGTGTTAAAGTCAAAGTTATGTTTGAAATGTATGCGTTTACAAAAAGCTCATTTTCTCCAGTTTTTCATCAGAAATTGGAACATTGCTCAAACTAAGCTATTTTCTAATGCTGATTTCTAAAGAATGGAAAAAGATATGAACTTACTTTTTTCTGATGAAAAAAGAGAGTCTAATCTTTCTTTTGGTGGGTTCCATGTTTATATAGCAATAGAACAGAATTTTCTGTGGGCCTTGCAAAATCAGTCAAAATCCAATAAAACGGCCAGGAGCGAAGGGCCTTGCTCCGGTGAAAATGGCTGGGAGTGAATGAGTTAAACTGCCCCAGAATTTGCCAAAATGAACCAAAAGTCTATATTATGGTTGCATTACTTTACATACATTTTTTATACATGGGTTTTGTTGAACGCAAATATCAGTAAACTTCAAACAAACAAACAACCCGCCAATTAAAGTCGACCAATAGTAAAAATTCAGTTTCAATAAAGTTTGTGTACTTTGAAACACTTCATTGCCCCTAAAAAAGTTTTGAAAAAAACTAGGCAAATACTAGAGCGTTTCCCCGCGTTTTTGAGGCTTTGAATCAATTCCGGGCTGCCACCGTGGTTGTGTTCACTCGTGCCAGTGTATGAAAAGGTAAACATACTGTTTTTACATATTATTATCCATCATAAAAGTGTGGCTGTCTAAAACCCTTAGCCCGACTTTATTAACCAGCCTGCTTTGTTTAGAGTTGTCTTATATTGTTTGTTTGTTTCTTTCTTTGTTTGCCTGCGCTGTAATTGCCCCTTGTCACATATTGTTCCAGGTTTGTCTGATTGTTCTGTAACGTGTGTGTGAATGTTGTATTTAAAAAAATACAGATGGTTGCATTTCCTCAAATAGAGAACTCCCTTCTGACATATTCTGTGTCTCAATTGTGTCTCAATTGCCAGGGATGTGTAGTTATAGATATATCCTAATGACAATTTCATGTGGTGCAAGGAAAGTGATACACATACCATGAGACAATGTTGTGTGTGTCCATTATTATGTTCCAGCGACCTACATACCTTCAGACTTGTTCCACCTTGGCAGGATATATATTTCATGGTTCAATTGCCACAACTGTAATGTTTTGCTGTCAAGTGTCACAATTTGGATACATGTCAAGACACCAAAAAACACATCCATCCAATCATTTCTTATACTGCATATCCTTGTTTGTGAGTTGGATTCTATGGCAGCCCGCCATGGAATATGATATCATTTGATAAGTATCAGGTGACAACCAAATATGAATACAAAAAAAATCTGATAACTATTGGATATATGCCAGTTAAAGTACAGTGGAAATACAGTTTAAATAGGATTAGGAATCTTTGGGATGAGAACAATTCGATATGTGTCTAAATACATGGTTTGCGATTTGATACAAAAAGAAATAATGTTTAAATTAGGATTCAGTTCAGTTTGCAAGTGATACAATTTAATAAGATATAGGGGGAAAGAAATACAATTTGATACACTATGGATAAAAGCAATTCCTTAATCTAGACATCAAGAAGTAATTATCCTCAGAAATAAAATAATAATAATAATCAGGAATAATTGGTTGTGTTACAGCATTTCCAAATATGTAAAAGGCAATTTATTGTTTCTTCATCCAACCTCCATCGAGGTGGGTAGAGTTAGCCTGGTACTCCAGACTCACCGCTGTTCCAACTATAGACCCCACTCACATGACGGCACAACCACGCCTCCGCGCCATATTGTCCATCAGCTCGTCGTGTTTACACAATACGCATTACCGCTACGTAAATTCCTCCTATTATGGCGTGTTTTTCTGCTTGTTAACATTAATAATCAAAATGGTGAAGGCGTGTGTGGCAGTTGGTTGCAGTAACAAAGAAGATAGATGGAGAGACTTGAAGTTCTACCGTATTCCGAGAGACCCGGAGAGGAGAGCGAGATGGACTGCTGCAATTCAACGAGAAAACTGGGCACCAAACGATCACCACAGACTACGTAGTAGTCATTTTATACCTGGTAAGATGCATTTAATATATATTTAGAGGGTTTTGGGCTGACAACCACAATTAAGATCATTGCGAGGCTAATCGCCGACAACATACAGTTTCAAATTCAAGATGTTTATTTCTTCCGCCATCATCATTTTTTGAATAATATTTAGCTGGTACCAAGTGAAAGAAGCTGGCCTCGTCTACGGATCATCAGTTAAACAGGGATGTCCAAACTTTTTGCAAAGGGGGCCAGATTTGGTGTGGTAAAAATGTGGGGGGCTACCTTGGCTGATTTACGTAGAACAATATATTTAAACAATTTTTAGCAAGCCCTTGTGTCTGTCACATTTGCTTTATTATTATTTTTTTTAATTCATAATTTCAACAATCTCGCCTTTGTGGCGTTCTCTTTTGACACTTGGGCTCTTGCGAAATACTGCTGCTGTGAAATTAAAGTAGCTTCAAGTTGCTATAATTTCTTGCTGCGTATCTTCCTTTTAATGTTGTCGTACATGTCAGCGTGTCTTGTTTGGTAATATCGCGTCACATCGAACTCTTTGAAAACAGCGACTGTCTCTTTGCAAATGAGGCAGACACAGTTGTTTAGTATTGTATTGAAGAAATAGTCCAATATCCACCTATCCTTGAAGCGTCGGCCATAACAGTCAACTTTTTTTTTTTTATTAATTGTTGCCATTTTCACGGTGGCTGAGTGGTTAGCACATCTGCCTCACAGTTCTGAGATCAAGGGTTCAATCCCAGGCTTCGGCCTTCCTGTGTGGAGTTTGCATGCTCTCCCCGTGCCTGCGTGGGTTTCCTCCGGGAACTCCGGTTTCCTCCCACATCCCAAAAACAAGCATGGTAGGCTGATTGAACACTCTAAATTGTCCGTAGGTATGAGTGTGTGCGTGAATGGTTGTATGTCTCCTTGTGCCCTGCGATTGGCTGGCAACCGGTTCAGGGTGTCCCCTGCCTACTGCCCGTTGTTAGCTGGGATAGGCTCCAGCACCTCCGCGACCCTCATGAGGAATAAGCGGCATGGAAAATGAATGAATGAATGAATGTCGCCATTTTAGAAAATTGAAAATAAAGGGTCACACGGGGTAATGTTGCTTAGAGTGCTGCTCTTAAAGTTTTTCATAGTTTCGTGAGAATAGGCTGAGTTTCTGTGGACAAGATAGTTGTAGATATCAGGGTAGCAGATGTCAGGCAGAGGTCAGGCAGAGACGGCGAAGACAGCGGGTCGAAAAATATCAATTTAGGCATCAAATATGGATCTGGCAAATGGATAGACTGAAGCTTTTCCACATAACGCCTTTTATGCAACGCATCCAATGAGTTTACAGCGTCTGAAAGCACCGGGGCTTCCATGAATTGCACTATAAATTGCACGACAAATTGAAACCATTGAGAATACGGATAAACAATGACGGACAATATGGTGGGCGGATACAGCGGCACGTCATTGTGTGACGTTGGTGAGTGGGGTCTATAGAGTCTGGCCACCATTAAGCGGATAAAATTTCCAGGGCGGAGCAAGCAACAGCAAAGAGACAGCGGAGTGGACCAATCAGCGACGGGCGGGACGAGGGACTCGCGCGCGGAAGTAAACATACGAGGAGAGTGAAGTTTATTCACCATGGCTAGCGCGAGACAGACTGTTGTCAATGACTTGTGTCGATGTGTTTTTGGTAATTTAAAACTGATTTTACCGTGGATTGGAACATATTCTCGGCTCTCCCGTTCGCCATCTATGTTGTTGTGGAGACGACTTCCGACGCGGAAGAGTGACGTTGCTCGTAAAGAACACGTCACGCAAATAAACAAATCTGATTTGTCGATTGATTTTGTACTTGCTCGAGAGGCCGTTAATGGGCTGGGTCCCAGACTATACTCTCAGTGTTTGAAAAACACAGGGAGAACAGTCTGGCCGTGCCAGGCACGGGTAGAGTAGCCAAAAAATTCACTCAAGTAAGAGTAGCGTTACTTCAAATATAGACTTCATAACCTATTGACATGACACGGGAAAGGGGGCCAATTCAGAGGCTGCCTGTTTACAAAAACTTCAAATTCAAATATTTACAACACCAAAGCTGCTACTGACCGAAAACCAAAACAGGCACTTACCTTTGCCATATATGAGTCTTCATAAGCAGCGGCATAAAAAATTTTGAAGTTGTTCCCTTACAAAATCCCGATTAATTATTTTTTATATAAGTATAACACAACATAAAATGACTATAAAAGTCTCAGATTTTCGACTAGATGCACAAAAATAACCAAATGCAGAGATAATCACCTATATTTTCAGAATCAATAGCCATGTTTAACATATCATATAAGTTTTTGACCGATACAGCAATTTCTTTTTTTTAATTTTTTTATTTTTTTATTTACTGCAAGTTTTCAACAGCTAATAAATCACTCAATTTAACATCAGAAATGTAATACTTGAGGAAAACATGCAGAGTCAATTATAAATAATATGTAAATGGATTATTAATAAATTCTATATACAATCAGAACTTATTATAAACTAGAATAGCCCTTCATTATCATTATACACTATATACTGTTACCAAATGAGGCGAGCGGCCGCCTGGCGTAACAGGAGCTTTTCTGGCAAAAAATCTTGTGAATGAATGCTTAAATCCTCGAATTCGTCATAGATATGGACGTAAAACAGTCTTGATTCTTGGTTAAAAGCAAGAAACCGTGCAATTCGCGTTTATTTTACGTATATTGACAAAGTACAATGCTACAATGTTAGCAAATGAGGCTAGCGGCCGCCTTGCATAAAAGAAGCTTTTCTGGCAAAAGTTCTTGTGAATAAATGCTTAAATCCTCAAATTCTTTATAGATATGGACGTAAAACAGTCTCGATTTTTGGTTAAAAGCAAAGAAACCGTGCAGTTAGCGTTTATTTGACGTATATTGACAAAGTACAATGCTACTATGTCAGCGAACGAGGCTAGCGGCCGCCTGGCGTAAACAGAGCTTTTGTGCCTCGATGGTTAAAAGTAAACTATGAGGCTAGTCAGTAACGAAAATTAGCCGCCACCATGTGTAAATAAAGAAGAAAATTCCTGCGAATAAATGCTTCAATCACGCATGCATGGTATGAAAAAATAATATAATCCTCGAACAAATCACTCCCGAGACAATCTGTTCTGTTTGTATGCGGTACTACTTTCGTAGGTAAATCCAATCGTAAGTAAATCCATGCCTAAATCCGACATGAGCGTGTGCCATCTTCGGTTTTTACTAAATGACTTCCCGCCGAACGCAAGTTTTGACAATCGCTTGACAGTCTTTTGACAGTTTGTGAAAACAGACATTTGCAATTGGAATCGAAAATTCCCTGTGACTTTTTGAAAACACTGGAAGGAATTTTACGAAGTCTGATGTCACGTTTTCGCCTGCCTTGTTCGGATTTTTGCTTGGAACTAAAAGTTCACCGGCGGCTAGGTGGAAGCTAACTGCCGAAGAGGGCAGCGATATCAAGAAATCTCTTGACTTCCTATCAGAAAAGATATCAGTTATTAAGCTACAGCAAAAATCGATCCTAAACCTGGTGGAGGAGGTGAAGGCTCTCCGAATCCAGAATGCCGAGAAGGACCACCGTCTGGCGCAGTGGGAGTGCCGAGTGGTGGAGTTGGAGCAGCACACCAGGATAAACGATGTGATCGTAACTGGGCTCCGGATCAAGCCGTGGTCATACGCCCGGGCTGTGACCGATAGTGTTGGGGAGCCCAGCGAGCAGGATGTCGGCTCTGTTGAGCAACAGGTGGCCGTCTTTTCCAGTCCAAAGGGATTGAGGTGGACCGGAATAACATCGAGGCCTGTCACCCTCTACCCCGGTGAGACGACAGTGACAAACGAGCTGTCATCATCAAGTTTGTCAATAGAAAGCACAAAACCGAACTGTTAAAACAAGGAAGGAAACAGAAGGGAACCAACGTGTTCATGAACGAGCATCTGACAAAACAAAACACTGATATATCAACAAAAGCACGACTAATGACAAAACAAGAGAAAATTCAACAAACATGGACATCGAACTGTAAAATATTCATCAATCTAAATGGGACACCTGAAAAAGCTAAAACATTGGTCGTCAGGAGCATAGAGGAATTGGCCAGGTATGAATAAGCAACATGGACTTGTGACGTATGAAGACACACACCATCATGACACACCCATCACCACATAGAGACAATAGGGATGTATTCCAAAGGATTGATGAACATGGGGAACTAGAGCTCAGAACATTTCAACATATTGAACATCAATCATTCGATCTGGAGTATGATATAGATCCGGACAATAATTTCTTTTTTAATACCAACATCAACTGCTGCTATTACACCGAGGAACAGTACAACTCTACCGTTAAAATGAACGATAAATTATCAATAATACATCTCAATAGCAGAAATATGTATGCTAACTTCAGTAATTAAGAGAGTATCTGAATCAATGTATAAAACCATTCAAAATAATTGCCATATCAGAAACATGGCTCAAAGCATATAAAGGAATGGATTTTAAACTGGATGGTTATGAATTTAACTGTGTAAACCGAAAGAACAAGATTGGAGAAGGTGTCGCTTTGTATGTGGATAAAAATCTGAACTACAAAGTTGTAGAAAGTATGACAACTGTGGTTGATAACCTGTTGGAATGTATAAAAACTGAATTGGATGATGAAAAAAAGCAAAAATGTCATATTCAGCTGTATATATAGAGACTGGATAGGAGAAACCAACAGTGCTACTTCAATAGATAATATATTCACCAATGACATTGAAAGTAATACAGTAAGCGGACTGTTAATTTAACATATTAGTGACCACCTACTAGTTTTTACAGTTTATAACGGCACCCAGTTTAGAAATTTGCCAGAGCAGAATGTCAAATATAGGCGAGTCAAGACAGAGGAAACTCTGAAATCATTTAAAAAGGATTTACAAGAACAAAACTGGGAAAATGTATGCAATGGCAGTGACATAGACTGTGTATATGAAAGATTTTTGCATATATTCACATCATTATATGATAAAAACTGTCCATTACAACAGTACAGCAGAAAACAAAAGCACAAAGCTCAACCATGGTTCACGAAAGGATTACAGAAAGCATGTAAGAAGATGAATCCACTTTATAGAGAATTCATAAAAGAAAGAACTACAGAGGCAGAAAATAATACAAAAAAATATAAAAATAAACTGACCAATATCATAAGGGTATGTAGGAAAGAATATCATAGTAAAATTTGGTATAACAACAAAAACAATATTAAAGGAATAGCCTATGGGATATATTGAATGGAATAATTAAAAATTGTGCTAAACAGCAGCGTTATCCTCAATACTTTGTGGATAATGATATGAAGAAGAAGAATATGGATGACATTGTCACCAGCTTCAACACGTTCTTTGTACATATTGGACCGAATCTGGAAAAAAAAATTCCAGATGTAAGTTTATCTGAGGAGGGGAATGACAACCTCTTCAAAAGGAATCCTAGCTCAATGTTCCTTACAGCAGTTGGAGAAGAAGAAATAATCGATACTGTAAATCAGGGGTCGCGTTAACCGAATATTTTCCGTCGTTGACCGATTTTTTAAAACGGTGACGGAAAAAACTGAAGTCCATCCGTCATTTTGACCGGTTGCAATTCACACCCCAGACCACAGGGTGGCGAGTGAGCATATTAATTAGTTATTGTCTCTCTTGATGCATGACGTCGTTGGCCTTACTCTGAAAAAATGTCAAGGCAACTGAGTGTCCGAAGTGTCTTCAAAAAGCCCCAAAACGACGATGGTGTTGATAAAAGAGGTGAAAAAACAGGGACTGCACAAGCGGGCACGCAATTCAAGTCCATGCGCACCAGGAGGAAAGTGTGAGACTACGTTCAGGCCACAGCAGGTGAACTGTTAATTTAATTTCATTCATCTGGTAGGCTACCTACCTACTGGGGCCTCAGTGATGTTTCTTATTCTCGCTATATGATTATACAACTTTAACATTTGTTAATAATACGCTCTGTGTGTAGTATCATCCATCGCTTTTCCTTTTTTAATGGGCACTTATAAGCGAACGCAAGAAGTAACAACGGGAACATTTTTAAACAGGCATTTCACGGGAGAGCATTTCGACTCTTCGGCCAATCATATAGCGAGAGCGAGTGGATAGTGAGGGGACCGCGCGCGGCTCTTAAGTGTCTCTGTCACGTGACTGTCGTAGCCGGTGTAGGCGCTTGAACCTACACCGGTAACGCGCTCGGCCAAATGGACACACAAGTACGGAAGGTGAATTATGCCAAACAAAGGGTCACCACAATGTCATTATCATCATTTTAAAAATTTAAGTGACGGGTAAAAATAGATTATGACCGGATTTTTATGACCCTGTCAGTCAAAATGACAGACAACGAAAAAGTCTAGCGCAACCTCTGCTGTAAATACATGTAAATGCATCCACTGACTTAAATGGCATTGACATGACAGTTGTGAAAAAGGTCATTGAGGGGATTTCAGAACTACTAACATACATCTGTAAATGATCATTTCAAACGGGTACATTTCCAAACAAAATGAAAATAGCTAAAGTAGTGCCATTATACAACACTGGGAATAAACACCACTTCACAAATTACAGGCCAGTTTCTCTACTTCCACAATTTTCCAAAATTCTGGAAAAATTATTCAACAAAAGATTAGATAATTTCATCAGTAAATATAACTTACTTTTTGTTGGTCAGTATGGATTTAGGGCAAACAGTTCAACATCACTAGCCTTAATAGAAGCAGTTGAGGAGATCACTTACGCTCTTGACCACAAATTGCATTCCGTTTGAATATTCATAGATCTACAGAAAGCATTTGACACTATTAACAATGACATTTTAATTAATAAACTTGAAATCATGGGCTCGGGGGGGTATACTACACTGGGTGAAGAGTTATTTAAGTAACAAAAAACAGTTTGTGAAGTTGGGTGACTATGCATCATCATGCTTGGACATTGCTTGTGGCGTCCCTCAGGGTTCAGTGTCCAAAACTGTTTATTCTTTACATAAATGAATTTATACAAAGTTTCAAGACACTAAAATTAGTTTTATTTGCAGATGACACTAGGATCTTTTTGTGGTGGTCCTAGCCCACACTCCCCTCTACTGGCTTTTATTGTTGTTACACTTCCTGTTATGTGGCATGAGTTCAACCTTGGCAGGCTGGGTGTGGCAGACCTGGGAGTGCACCTGCAGCTCATCGCAATCAACACTGCTTATAAGGCGCTGCCTGGGCAGCAAGCAGGTGCCAGATGATTCCGTCAGTGACCATCGGTACATCGGCCAACTAGTCTGTAGTTTTTGACGATCATTCATTGAACTCTTGACTAATCTTGTTTTTTGTCATCAGGACACCCACACTCCAAGCCCTCGCAGCCACAGCCTGAGCCACAGCCACAGCCACAGCCATTGTTCAATAAAAACCCTTCACTCCACTTCTGTTTCCTGGTCGCACTTTGGTCCGCATCGATTTTTCCAAGTTTGCCATAACATAATCATCTGGCCAAAAGAATGGACCAAGCGACCTCCAACTGCTTCCAAGAGGCCCTCGGACACCAAGGACACATGCTAGGTAATCATGAGCAAATGCTGCGCAGCTTGGAAGAGACGCTAAAAGCAGTTTCTATGGACTTGAAGCAGGTGAGGACACAGCTCTCACAATCCCTCACTTCCAGGGCCGGACCTAATTTGCCCGTGAGTAGTCCTACTGGTGGGCCATCACCCCCACTTCGGCCGGGCGTGTTTATACCAACTCCTGAGTGTTATTCTGGGGAGTTGGGCTCATGTAGTCGTTTTTTGCTTAATTGCAACCTTGTTTTTAATATGCAGCCTTCAAGTTATGCCTCTGACGCTGCTAAGGTTGCTTTTTGTGTGAACCTCTTGAGGGGAAAGGCTGGTCAGTGGGCAACCGCACTTTGGGAGAGGAATTCCCCGGTGCTGTGCTCTTTTGACGCTTTTTCTGGAGAGCTACGCAAAGTATTTGACCACCCTGTTCGTGGGAGAGAGGCCAGAAGCCGCCTGTTTTCTCTCCAGCAAGGTACCCAATCAGTGGCGGACATCTCAATTTCTTTTCGTATCTTGGCTGCAGAAAGTGGCTGGGGTGAGCAAGCTTTAATCTCTGTATTTTCCCGTAATTTGGCAGATGATTTAAAGGACGAACTAGCAATACGGGATGAGCCTTCCACCCTGGAGGAGCTAATTTCCCTAGCAATAAAGATTGACAATCGCATCAGAGAACGCAAGAGGGAGAAAGCCATCAAGTCATGTCTGTTTCTGCCACTCATGTCACCCTCTACCGATATCATCAAACCATCCCCCAGATACACACAGCGACCAAAACCCCCTCTCTGCCCTGCACAGCCAAAAGACTGGTCTCACCAGATAAAAGGGAGCACCATGGTGAGCCAAACCTCCTCAGATTCCTGCTCTCAGTCACGACTCATACTCCCAGCTAGTGTTTCCCATGGTTTAGACGCCATGCCACTTCATGTATTCATCGATTCTGGCGCTGACGATAGTTTTATGGACGAAGGTTTTGCGAAACAAGCTGAAATCCCTCTCGAACCCCTCAAGGCCCTCAAAGTGGTGGAAGCAGTGGATGGTAGAAAACTGTTTTCAGTAAGTCATCGCACCGTCCCTCTCATGCTCAAGGTCTCTGGTAATCATCATGAATCAATACAATTGTTTATTATCTCCTCTCCAGTGGCACCTGTCATCCTTGGTCTCCCCTGGCTCAAACTTCACAACCCAAACATCACCTGGACGGTGGGGAAGATTGTGGGGTGGAGCAATCGCTGCCATCTGGAGTGTCTTGGCTCAGCACATACCCCTGGCAAATCGGTCAAAGAGCCAGCCTATCCTCCAGAGCCTCCTGACCTCTCCAACGTACCCGCCGAATACCATGACTTGGCGACAGTGTTCAGCAAGGACCTCGCCCACACTCTACCTCCCCATCGCCCCTGTGATTGTGCCATTGATCTCCTGCCGGGGGCACCCCTTCCAACAATCAGACTCTACAACATATCCGGTCCTGAAAGAGAAGCTATGGAAGACTACATCAGAGACTCCTTGGCTTCTGGTATCATCCGTCCCTCCTCCTCCCTGGTCGGCGCAGGCTTCTTCTTCATGGGCAAGAAGGATGGCGGCCTGCGGCCCTGCATTGATTACCACAGTCTAAACCAGATAAAAATAAAAGATAAGTACCCTTTGCCTCTAATTGACCCTTCTTTTGAGCCCTTCAGTCACGCCAGGTTGTTCACCAAGCTGGATCACCGTACAGCATATCATCTCGTCCGAATCCGTGAGGGGGATGAGTGGAAGACGGCATTCAATTCTCCCCTTGGTCATTTTGAATATTTAGTAATGCCCTTTGGGCTAACAAATGCCCCCGCTGTCTTTCAGAGACTCATGAACGACCTGTTCAGAGATATTCTGAATCGCTTTGTGTTTATTTACCTTGATGATATACTTGTGTTTTCCCGTTCCCTAGAGGACCATCGCCATCACGTCAGGATGATCCTGCAGCGACTTTTGGAGAACCGGCTTTTCGTTAAACCGGTGAAGTGCGAGTTCCATGTGTCATCAGTGAGCTTTTTGGGCTACATCATCGCCCAGGGCCAACTCAAACCAGACCCCATAAATATAAAGGCAGTCGTTGACTGGCCTACTCCCAGTACCCGCAAAGAACTACAGAGATTCTTGGGTTTTGCCAATTTCTATCGTCGCTTCATTCGGGACTACGGCAAGGTGGCACTCCCTCTGACCCAACTCACTTCCACCAAACACCCCTTTACCTGGTCTGAAGCCGCAGGTAATGCTTTTTCACGTTTGAAGTCCCTCTTCACCTCTGCCCCTATCCTCAAACACCCTGACACCTCACGCCAATTTGTGGTGGAAGTGGATGCATCCGACGCTGGAGTAGGGGCCATTTTGTCCCAGCGGGATCCCACTACCCAGAAATTGCATCCATGTGCCTTTTTTTCCCGGCAGCTGAGCCCTGCCGAGAGAAATTATGATGTGGGCAACCGGGAATTGCTGGGGGTTGTTTTGGCCCTGCAGGAATGGCGTCACTGGCTGGAAGGTGCTAAGATCCCGTTCCTTATCTGGACAGATCACAAAAACCTCTCCTACATCCAATCTGCACAACGTCTCAACCCCCGACAAGCCCGCTGGTCACTGTTCCTTTCCAGGTTTAATTTTTCGTTGTCGTATCGCCCAGGTTCACGCAATGGCAAGGCTGATGCACTGTCACGGCTCCATTCACCATGTCCAAGCTCTGTAGACCCTGGAACTATTCTTCCCTCGGCCTGCGTGGTCGGTGCAGCCAGATGGGAGATTACATCAATGGTCAGAGAAGCTCAAAAAACTTATCCAGACCCGGGAAACGGTCCCCCGAATCGCCTATTTGTCCCATCTGTTGCACGCTCTCAAGTCCTGGAATGGAGCCACTCGTCCAAACTAACCTGTCACTGCCCATCATCCAGTCTCCTGGAGCACTTACCTTCCCTGGGTGGAATATGCTCATAACTCACTCATCTGCTCGGCCACCGGTATGTCACCTTTCATGGCCTGTAATGGTTTTCAGCCTCCTTTGTTCCCAGAGCAGGAAAAGTAAGTTGCTGTCCCTGCTGTGAAGGACCACGTCAGCAGGATTAGGAACATCTGGAGGACTGTAAGGGCTGCCCTCACTCGTACCGCCAAGAAAAACAAGAAGCTAGCCGATCTCCACCGTTTACCAGCCCCTGAATACAAGGTGGGACAGGAGGTCTGGTTGTCTGCCCGGGACCTTCCCTGCAGGTAGAGTCGCGCAAATTAGCCCCCCGGTTCGTGGGCCCTTACAAGATCACGAAAATCATTAACCCTTCCGCTTTTCGGTTGGACCTCCCGGCATCCATGAACGTGCACCCCACCTTTCATGTTTCCCTGCTCAAGCCTGTTTCTTCCAGTGACCTCTCCCCTCCGGCTGTTGCCCCTCCCCCACCCCTTCTCATCGACGGCCATCCCGCGTTTGCGGTCTCGAAGATCCTGAATGTTCGGCCTCGTGGCCGTGGGTTCCTGTTTCTGGTGGACTGGGTGGGCTATGGACCCGAGGAGAGGTCGTGGATCTCCCGTGGTCTCATTTTGGACCCGTCCCTCTTGAGGGACTTCTATGCTGCTAACCCTGGGAAACCGGGCAGGCCGCCCGGTGGCGTCCGTTGAGGGGGGGGGTACTGCCATTGTTCAATAAAAACCCTTCACTCCACTTCCATTTCCTGGTCGCACTTTGGTCCGCATCGATTTTTCCAAGTTTGCCATAACACTTTTGCTCTTTACATGAACTCATGGGGAGGGTTTCTGATGAGATTTGCAAACTAGAAGCATGGTTTGATAGACACAAACTATCATGAAAGTTATGTATGTAACTACGGTTCTATGAATCCCGAATGACCGCCACAGGCGGTGCTGAAAGCACTGAATGATCCCTTCGCGCATGCGCAGTGCGAGTATTAATACCAAAGAAGTCACCTGTGACCCCAGGTTGACCCCCTGCCAGGGTATAAGTTCCGGCGTCAACCTAGTACCAGCCCCTACAGAACCTTCTCGCGAGTGACACAAGGATTCTGAGTGACAGAATGCTCTGGCGGTCATTCGGGATTCAAAGAACCGTAGTTACATACGTAACTTTCGTTCTATTTTATCCCTGCTGCCCGCCAGAGGCGGTGCTGAAAGCACTGAATGACCAATACCAGCGGGGTCACGAAGAACCAGACACAAACCTCACAGGGAAGCCCCCGCAGAGCCGAAGACCGCACCCAGCGGGTGGGGAGAGGTGACATCCAAACAGCAGAACCTGAAGAAGGTGCCAGGCGCCGACCATGAGGCAGCGGCACATATGTCCTCCAGAGGCACCCCCTTCAAGGCAGCCCAGTACGTGGCAACGTCCCTGGTAGAGTGACAGCGCACCCCCGATGGCAGGGGGTGACGAGCCATCTGATAGGAGTGAGAATTAGTATCCATGACCCAATGAGAGAGGCGCTGCTTGGAGAGGGCAGAGCCCCGGCCATGTGCCCCGTAGCAGACAAAAAGTTGGGAAGACTTATGAAAACTCGCCGTAGAGTCCACATAAAGCCTCAGGGCCCTCACCGGGCACAACAGCTCCAGTCTGCTCCCACCCTCCCCAGGCGGGGGGCGGTAATGAGCAAGGCGTAAGGGACGATTGCAATGGGAGCCAGCCAACACCTTGGGCACAAACGCAATGTTAGGCCACAGTGTGACACCCGAACCCCCGGGGTGCCAAAACATGCACGAAGGGCTAACCAAGAGTGCGTGCAGTTCGCCGACTTGCTTAGCAGAGGCAATGGCCAGCAGGAACGCCGCCTTGCGGGCGACCCACTGAGGCTCGGCCGCAGCCAGAGGCTCGAAGGGGGGTTCGGCACAAGCTGTCAAGCACCAACTGCAGATCCCAGATCGGGGCCCGAGGACACCTGCGGGGGTGGAGCCTCAGAGCCCCCTTGAGGAACGTAGAGACCAGGCCATGGCTCCCCACAGATCCACTGGAGACCTTGGAGTGATGAGCAGAGATGGCGGCGACGTAGACCTTGAGGTTGGACGGAGAGCGACCCATATCAAGGAAGGACTGCAAGAAGTCCAGAACAGTGGGGACAGAACACCTCACCAGGTCATCCCCACGGTCCCTGCACCACTTCACAAACTACCTCTACGGACCAGCATATTGCAGCCGGGTGGAGGGCGCCCGAGCGTTCAAAAGCGTCCGCCTGACTGAACATGAGCAGGCATCAAGCAGCGAGTCGGTCCCCTCAGCGGCCAGACGTGCAGGCGGAGACGGCGAGGATCGGGATGCCATAACTGGCCCCCCAACTGGAACAGTAGATCCCGCCTCTCGGGGAGGCACCAAGGCTCGCCGACACACAGGCTGCGCAGTAGGGGAAACCATAGGCGAGCCGGCCAAAAGGGGGCCACCAGCAGCAATGAGTGCCCCTCCAGAAACACCTTCCGAAGCGTCAGCCGGATCAGTGGGAGAGGCGGGAAGGCGTAGAGCAGGACCCTCGGCCAAGGGTGGGCCAGCGCGTCCTGACCGAGAGGGCTGGAGCGCTCCCCCAGGGAAAACCAGAGAGGGCAATGGGTCGACTCCTGGGAGGCGAATAGGTCCACCTCGGCTCGGCCGAAAACACCCCAAATCGCGCACACCACCTCGGGATGGAGGCGCCACTCCCCCGGCGGGAGACGACTGCGGGACAAGGAGTCCGCAAGACAGTTCACCCGGCCAGGAAGATAGGCGGCCCGCAGACTCGCAAGACGAGGGGCCGCCCACACAAGAAGACGGCGGGAAGCCTCCAAGAGATGAGCGGACCTCGTGCCCCCCTGGTGGTTGATGTGGTACACAGCGGCAGCGTTGTCAGAACGCACCAGCACATGCCTCCCCCGTAGGAAAGGGTAAAAGTGCCGGTGAGCCAGGTGAACCGCACACAGCTCCAGTACATTGATGTGGACAGCGTGGTCCCGCAGAGACCAGCTGCCCCGAGCAGCCCTGCGCTGCCAGACAGCACCCCATCCCAAGCGACTGGCGTCCGTAGTGACCACCTCGCGACGGACAGGGGCAACCCCCAATTGAACGCCCTCAAACAAGGAGGCACCGTTCCTCCACGGCGCCAAGGCCACCGCACACCGGCCGGAGACTCTGAGCAACCATCGCCGGTGCCGCCTGGCGTCCAGGCGAAAGCTGTTCAGCCACCGCTGCAGGGGGCGCAAGAATAGAAGACCAAGGGGCACGACTGCGCTCAGGGACGTCAGCACGCCCAAAAGATGCAGAAAGGCCAGATACGGACGCACTTGACCCATCCGAAAATGCGAGAGGAGGCGAAGAGCAGCCTCAACCCGACGGGACGACGGACGAGCCAACATGGCCACCGAGTCCAGAGACACCCCAAGGAAGGTCGCCTGCTGAGAAGGAACCAGACACGACTTCCCCAAATTCACCCTGATGTCCAAGCGAGCCACGTGGGCAAGAAGGACAGCCGTATCGCCGCATGCCCGAGCTCGCGACGGCGCACACAACAGCCAGTCGTCGAGGTAGGGCAGAATCTTCATGCCCTCCGACTGGAGGGGAGCCAGACCAGCCCGTACAACACGGGTGAATACCCTCGGGGAAAGGGAGAGCCCAAAGGGGAGCACCCTGAACTGCCAGTGGCGACCCCTATAGGCGAAGCGGAGAAACCGCCTGTGGTGAGGAGTGACCTGCACATGAAAGTAGGCGTCCTTCAGGTCCACAGAGGTGAACCACTCCCCGTGGGCGACCACCCGAAAGACATCCGCGACGGTCAACATGCGAAACGGAAGGACTTTCAGGAACCGATTGAGGCCCCGCAAATCCAGAACCGGCCGAAAACCGCCGGTCTTCTTCGGGACCAGAAAGTAAGTTGAGTAAAAACCCCGGGGGCAAGCCCGGGGATCCACAGGCTCGATGGCCCCGATGGCCAGGAGAGAAGACAGCTCCCGGTCCAGAGCCAGAGCCAGAGCCGGGTCTGTGACAGTAGTCACCCGGACTCGGCGGGACACAGGGGGCAGGCGTCGGAACTGGAGCACGTACCCATGGGTCAAGGTGGATATCACCCAGGGGTCCGAAACTCGAGCAGCCCAGTACCTGAGCTGCTGGTGGGAAAAAAATCCGACGGCCGGCCCAACGGCCTCAGTCCCGGCCCAGACGGGCCCTGGGGTGCTGGCGGGCGGGAAGCTTCGTCTGCGCCCGACGTAGAGGCAAGCGGGCGGGGTCACGAAAGGAATCGGCCGAATGCCAGGAGGCTGGCTGGGGACCATAGCCCCCGTCAGGGGAAAGGCGCACCGCACGACGAGGACGAAGACCAGCAGAGGGAGCCCCTGGCCCACCTGCAGGAGCGGAGCCCCGACGCAGGCCCGACAGCTGTTGCCTGGTCATACGGGCCGAAATAGTCCTCTCCAAGGCAGACACCGCTGCCGAGCCGAAGAGATGTCCGGGTTCAACCGGAACGCTACGGAGCGTCCTCCGGGCGGCCTCAGTCAGGGGGGACTGAGCAAGCCACACCTGACGACGAGCCTGCACAAGATAGGACATCATCCGCCCGAGCTCCCTCGTCACCAGGGCGAACGCGTGCAATGCCGGGTCGCTGAAGCCCACTGCAGAGGCGTCAGCACTACTCTCGGTCAAGGACGCCAAGAGGGCCAACAAAAGGTGAGCCATGGTATTACCGATGCGCCAGCATGCGCACCGGCACCATAGGCCTAGACAAGGAGGTCGTCCGTCAGCCGACACTGAGGCTGAGGGCACCTCACAACCGGGCGGAGAGACTCCTCAGGGGACACGATGAGGCCCACAGCGGCCGGATCATGCATGGCCGCCAGAGCACGGCCATCGGCCGAAAGACGAGAGAGAGCCGCCGGACCCCTCCAGCCCGCATGGAGTTCCCTAACAAAGTCAGCCGAAGCAGGGACCGAAAAATCCGAGGCGGAGTCCAGCTGCAGACGCGCCAATGCGCCGCGCAGCACCGCCAGCATGGAAGCGTCAGGGGAGCCGGCCGACGAGCCCAGCGTAGAGGACGAGGAGCCGAGCTCCGACACAAATGCCGACTCACCCACGACATCGTGGAACAGGGAAGCAGAAGCCGCCAGCGATGCGGCATCAGCCTCCAGGTCGAGGTCGGGCATGCCAGGTGAACGCGGGTCAAAAACAGCCGCCGAGGCACCCGGGGGACGGTCACTCAAAAGAGACCTCAACTCCGCCACCTCCCTGCGCAGCCGCTCAACATCAGAGGCAAGCAGCTGGTCAACCTTCGCTTTCTTCGGACGTGGGCCGGACGGAGGAGCCGAAGGACCACGGCGGTTTGAGCGCCTAAGCTCAGAAGGGGGCCGCGTCCCAGACGCGGATGGGCCCCCGAGCACGACTGGGGGGGGGGGGGGGACGAACAAACATCCGCAAAACCCCCACATGGAGCGTCAGACAGGCCACGGCAAGCCGCACACCGGTCCAGGGTGTCGGACGGCCCAAGGAGGGAACCGCAGGCAACACAGCAGTGAGAGCCCTCCATAGCGACGCGACCGTGATAACAGCGAGCCGAGGGAAGGTGGCGCGAACGCCACCTACACGGCAAGCGCAGGCAAGCTAGCGGAAAAGGCGAATCGCAGGCAGGCTAGCGAAAAGGCTAACCACAGGTACGCTAGTGAAAAAGGCTAACCACAGGTAGGCTAGCGAAAAAAAGCTAACCCCAGGTACGTTAGCAAAGAGGCCAACCACAGGTAGGCCAGCGAAAAGGCAGACCACAAGAAGGCCAGCCACTGATCGCCCACAAGCGGCGGAAAACCGACGCCACACGGCGAAGGCCCGCGCACAACCGACGCGGTGGTCGTGAGCGCTGACACCAGCAGCACGCCAGTGGGAAAAACCAAACGGGCGAACGGAGCCGGCGACCACGCAAACAGCGAGCCAACACAGACGCCGCCGGTCTGGAGAGGGGTCACACACGAAGCCGTCACAGGCACGGGTCGTCAGTAGTCCGAAGTCCGGGAAAAAAAACAAAAAGCAAAAAGCCCTAGACTTTCCGATTGCCAATAAAGTGACGCAGCCTAAGGAGAGCGAAACCGCAGCTCCGACACCAAGTCAAACAAGGCTATCCGCGACACAAGTAGCAACTGCCACGCGAGAAGAAAAAAGGGGCTGGTACTAGGTTGACGCCGAAACTTATACCCTGGCAGGGGGTCAGCCTGGGGTCACAGGTGACTTCTTTGGTATTAATACTCGCACTGCGCATGCGCAAGGGGATCATTCAGTGCTTTCAGCACCGCCTCTGGCGGTCAGCAGGGATGAAATAGAACTAAATTTATGTTATTTAGCAGCCACAATAAATGTAGTCAAGTACAGATACAGATAGATGGGGTGACTATTGAAAGGGTCTATGAAAATAAGTGTCTTGGTGTTGTAATTGATGACAAGGTTAACTGGAAAGCTCATATAAAACATATAGATTCAAAGTAAATTAGCAAGAAGCATTTCAGTTCTGAATAAAGCAAAACACATTCTTGATAATAAATCATTCCACATTCTTTGCTGCTTTTTAATCCTGCCATATTTACACTACTGTGCAGAGGTTTGGGGTAATACCGTATTGGCCCGAATATAAGACGACCCCGATTATAAGACAACCCCCTCTTTTTCAAGACTCAAGTTTGAAAAAAGACTTTTTGAACACCAAATTAATTTTTATACAGAAAATAATTACAATACATCTGAAACAAATGATTATAACAATATATTTGTATATATTCTTATTCTTATTCTTATATATTCTTTTTGAGCTCTCCATCTCCGTACATTACACTCTGTGACACCATATTTCACAGCCGCTTTGCAGTTGTTTGAAGACACCGCCTCATTTATCACCATCAACTTGAAGTTTGCGTCATAACTTCTCCTCAGCTGCCGATTAACCTGGCCAATCTTCGACCCACTTTTCTCCAAATTGTCGCGAAGTTTCTCCATTTTCGGTTATCTCTTCTATTACCGGTATTTTCTTCCCTTTTCCTTCTTACCACTTTCTTCTTCGTGTCAGGGGTTCGCTTTGGCCGCCGGAGTCGCGTTCAGCATTCGATTAATTGATGACTGGCGCCATCCAGCATCGTGAATGGGTATATGTCTAGGCCACAGTTTTTTTTTTGTTTTTTTTTTAGGCCGCAGTTATAAGACGTCCCCCAGGTTTTCATTCTTACTTTAATGCAAAAAACACCGTCTTATATTCGGGCCAATACGGTACTTATAAATGTACAATAAATTCACTATCCAATTTGCAAAAAAGAGCAATGAGAATAATATATATTGCTGGTTATAGGGATCATACTAATATATTATTTTTAAAATCCAGAAATTTAAAACTCACGGACTTGTTTCATTTTCAAGCAGCTTAGCTCATGTATAAGGTTATCCATATGTCACTTCCTGGCAATATACAGAAGTTGTTTTTTAACAGAGAAGGTCATTACAGTTTGAGAGGGGAGCTTCACTTACAGCATCAGAGGGTACGGACTACATTAAAAAGCTTTTGTGTTTCTGTTCGTGGAGTAGGGCTGTGGAATAAGTTAGATGAGTGGCTCAAGCAATGTCCAAGCATGACCCAGTTTAGGAAGCAGTACAAACACATGGTTTTTACAGGGTATAGGGAAGAGGAAGGGTTTTAATATAGGGGCTTTTCACATATGTTTTATTGGCTGGTCCTTTTTATTTTATTTCATTTTATTTTATTTTGTCTTGCATCTTATGGATATGGACACATTATTTCTTTGTTGATATGAGGCCTAATTACGGTAAATAGGGCGGACTGATATTATTGAGGAATAGAAAAGGGGGCTAGGTTTTAATAAGCAAATGCTTCATTCTACTCCTTTTTGGACACAATGAATAAATTCTAATATTATTTATTATTATTGTTGTCTTAAAAATTGTTGCTGTTATCTCAAGTATTATAATTGTTTGTCTGATTTTTTGTTTTGTTTTTGTTTGTTTGTTTATTACTTTTATTTTCTCATGTCCAAAATAAAGCATTCTCATTCATTCTCATTCTCAATGAAGCTCGGCACCCTCTGAAAAGGCGTCACGCAAAGAATGACGAAGTGACACGTAAATAGTGATGATGTCTATGCTTCAAAATAAGGTTACTCAAGTAAAAGTAGTTGTCCAAAAAATGTACTCAAGGAGTTCGAGTAGTGAAGTGTACCTTCGTAAGTACTATTTTGAAATTAAAAGGATCATATATCCGGTTTTCCGTGGTCAATCGGTGCGAAATAAAAACTGGGACAGAGGTTAAAAGCCGCACTTTCGAGTCATGTTACTTCATTTTTTACGGTGCTTTAAAGACACCGCATGATTGAACAGGCAGGCATAAAGATAGAACGGCAAGCCTGCGTCTGATTGGTACAATGGAGTCATGTGACGGCGTTCAATGTATTTCTTGTTGTTGTTTGTGTTTCCTTTATTTTACTGTGTTTATTTCTTTTCTTCTGCTCCCCCATCACCCCTTCCTGTTCGCTGCTTAGTCAAAATAAACGAGGTATGTTGAATGATCACAATGGGAGTATGTCATATTCTCAATGTGAAACATTAAAACTATTCAGACCAACCGGACACTTAGACTTTAATTCTCCGTGTCAAACAGCTGAACAGGACAGGTTTAAAAAAAAGAAAAAAAAAAAAAAGAGACGAGTCATTGGCTAAAGGCTGTGTTTATCCCAACTATCGGACGCTCAGCGCCTCTGAGGGTCTATGGCCTGTGGGCAGGGCTCGTCCGGCCTGGACGACACACTTCATGCATGATGATGATGATCTGTCTGAGACGGAATCCCTTTTTGATTGACAGAGAAATGAGCACATCAGCAATTCTGTGGTGGAAACGTCCTTGGTAGCATTTTTCAATTTTCCTTCTGTTGTTCTGAGTTTAACTGGAGACTTTCCTAATCATCCTAACGACACTTTCTTTGTTTCTTTTTTTTTTTGTAGCTGCTTGTGTTTGGAGACTGACTTCTATCGCTCCACACTTTCTGTCCCTACTGATCCCCACCACCATCACAAAGCACTCACAGACCGACACACTTTGAGCTCGCCCTCATTGAAAGACCAGCATCTGCCACTGCTGTAAGAAATACCAGAATATCAGGTAAAGAATGATTATAACATTATAAAGGGAACGAAAGTCTTGCATAGCATTTTTTTTTAAATGGAATAGGAATACTTAAGAAATAAAATAAATACAGTTCTATTTGATCGGTATCAAAAGTGCAACATATCAGAATGAAAGTAGCATAGTGCTTTGGCAGGTATGGAAAAAATGGTTCGAAAATTAAAATATTTTGGTACGAATATTGCGTAGTGCATTAAATACTACAGGTAAAATGTGCAATATTTCAGCTTGATTATCGTGTTGCTGTAAAACTTCGAACACAATAGCTAGCTCAAAAAAAATTCAAGGTAAACAAGTATTAAACAAGTGTTGGTGACATATTTTCAGGATGTCAATGAACATCTTGAATATCACTGTCCCCATGCGTTAGGTATGTGACAATAAAAAAATAATAATTGTGGAATTAGTATAAATAGAATTAACGACAAGTAATAATAAAGATAAGGTTGCTTAACGGTCGGGAAAGTAAGGCTAGTTTTGGTCAGTGAGTGTAATAGAAATTCAATAGGTTTCCGAATCTGACTTTGTGACCAATTTTGCCACTAAAATGGTGCGAAATAAATGCCTCCGGCTTGCTTATTTTCTTACTGAAGTAATAAACAAGAGAAGCGACAACCAACTGTGTTGAAGGGAAGTTATTCATGAAAGGGTAAAAATTATGACAACCAACCTCATTTTCCCCTACGCCGTATCAGGCTTATCGTCACACCTTTTAACAGCTTCCGAGCACTTCTAAGGATGTACACAGAGCTATCCGAAACATGCTCCGAAGTGCAATCCTAAATATCCATAGTCCTTTTTTGATATTTATCCTGCTTCTCTCACTGACTACTTTGTACTATGCAACATTTTCTTTTTAATTCTTAATTTTATTTTTCAAGCTGTGCTGGAGTTTACCCTAGCTGAATTTAAGAAAGAGGCAGCGTACCACTTGAACTTGTCGCCAGCCAATGCAGGGCACCCTGACAAACACACATTTACACTAACATTCATACCTACGTAAAACTTAAAATCTTCAGTAAATCTACCATGCATGTTTTGGGGGGGTGGGAGGAAAATAGCCTATAGACTATTAAACCAAGGCCCTATTTGAACCCTCAACTCTGAACTGAATCGCAGACAGTCATGCTTCTGCCATTTTCAGGATATACCGTACACTATATACTGTAAACTTGAATAAGAATCGCTAAAAAAATATATAAATGCACAATTCAAAGTCATACATACAGTAAGTAGTACCAGGTATTGTCTTGCAGAATTTTACCAGCTCACTCTCTGTGTTGCCATTTTATTTCAAGTAGTGATTGCAAATTTCCCTTGAATGTGATGATTAAGTGTGCTGCTAATCTCAAGTGTGAGTGAGACGGGGTGCGTGTGTGTGTGTGTGTGTGGGTGTGTGTTCACGTGTGTGGTAGTGCGTGCATGTCCCAAATCAACCGAGGGATTTTCTTTCAGCCCTCCTCCCATTTGACACTCGCTGTATGGCCGAGCTGTCCTGTCCAATTTAGAGCAGCAGCCAATGTGACCTTTATCCAGGCGATGACTGTAATGGACTTGAGCACGTGTCAGTCTCCCCGCTCGTGTCATATGTTTTGTCGTGCATGTTTTACTCTCACTGGGGAGCCACGTCATGTCTTCTCTGCTGCCGCCGATTTGACTTTAAATTCCACTTAGACAGGTGATAAGCTTCAAAAACAGTGTTTTATTCCTCCTGAGACGCTTTACAGGGGCCTTTTTAATAAACTATGTCACATACCAATGAGCTTAGCTAGTCATATGGTAGTCTTTGAAGGACTTTTAGGTGGTTGACTTTGTCAGTTTATTGGAAAATCTTATGTTGATATTTTTTTGTTGTTGCTATCATTTAAAAAAGGTATCATTAAAAATAGTAATCATTACATCAATAATTAATCATTTTGATGAGTGTTTGATTTTGTAGGAGGAAATAGGACAGGAGTATGTGCACAGTATATACAAATGTACATCTGGGGCAGTCTCAAATACACTAATACACTAAAAAGACAAGATATTTAATATTCAAACTGAGGATTGTTTTTAGCAAATAATCATGAACCTTTTACGACTGCAACAAGTTCCAAAAGAGTTAGGACAGGTGGACTGAGAAAACTGAGGAATGCTCATCTAATATCTGTTTGACAAAAAATACCACATGTGATCAGGTTAACTGGGGACAAGTAGACGCCATGATTGGGAGTAGGTTTGGTCTCAATATTGGTAGGGACGATATAACAGCATAAGCTGCATGTACACTTTTTACTGGGGACAGGACATTAATAACACCAAACAGATTGGGTGAACGGCGGTCAGGGCTACATTTCTCACCAATAAGAACCTAATTAATTGATAGGCTAAATGATTACTGCAAAATAAATATGTATTGACTTGTACTAACTTTCACACTTTCAAATTTTACAGTATAACGTCTTAATCTGATAAATTTTCGTAAATCTAGTCGAATATTTTTTTTAATCTTATTTTGAGTTTTTATAGGCTAGTTACCACATAACTTCATTAGATTATTCCACTTACTTTCAGTAAATATTACCATGTGTTCTTGTTTGGCCGATACATTTATAAGTCAGTCATTTTTCACCTAAAACAAGAAAAAAAAATGCTTTCAAATAATGTTTTGAGCAGTAACTATTCTTAAATTAAGAACATTTCTGACAAACAAGTTTTTCAAGAACAAATATACAAACTTTATGTTTCAAATAAGTATTTTTAGCTAGCAATTTTTATTTCAAGAAATCTGAGTAATACTTACTTGAAGCACTGGCAAAAAAAATTCACTTATTTCGAGTAGAGTTACACTGAAAACAAGAGATTTTTTTTTCTCAAGAAGGTGGGTTTTTGCAGTGCATATGTATTGGTTCAGGTGATACACTATTCGATTGTACCCTTTATTTTCAAAAACTACTAATGACACATTTTGAAAGAATAAATGTATGGATTTTATTGGCAAATCTAAAACGCATTTTTGAACAAAAATTATATTAACATACACAAGAAACAGAAACTTTTTAATCATCTCTTAATGCCAGCTCTATCACTTCCATTACTTACAGTGGCTGCTGGCCGAAAAAAAAAACTTCTAATATCCCTCCTCTTTGAAGGGGGCGGAGGAGGGAATGCGAACATGAATGCAATGTAAAGCCTGAGTTTTGCTCCTGCGTTGCGATGACGGCGAAGTGACTACGGCGTCAATGAGCATTCGTTAGGGAATGTGTTGCTCTGTAATTAACCACCAAGCCACTAGAGGGTTGTGGCGTTATGTTTGTACAGTTTTGGGGCATGCTTGCTGACTTCCTCTAGTCTACTTTAACGGAGAAAAAAATAAATAAACAATGCAAAATGGAACGCTTGAATGTGGATCTTCTGCTCATCAACATTGAATAAATATTGATCATACAAATGTTGAGGCACAGGCGACGCAGAAGACGGTTTTGAGGCGGTCTGTCTGACTTTTGCTGCCGCACAGAGACTTCTAGCCTCGGGTGGAAACCAGCAAGCTGTGGCGGCTAGCTTGAAACTGGCGTCGAGCACTGTGTTAAGTGTTTTGTCCGAGGTCGGCAAAGCCCTCCAGCCCGATTTGTTTGCCGTGTCCTACAACCAGCCAGTGGGAGGCCATAGACAGACTTCTGATGACAGACAACTGCGTTGGAAGCCTTGATGTTCACGTTATCATAAAAGCACCGAAGCAACGTCAATCAGTAATGATGTATCGAGTGTGAACTGCCTGTTGTTGCAAATTAAACATCAACACAACTCTTTTAACACCAAACGTTTGCTTTATTCTTCATATACTTGAAGTGTGACACATAAATAAGTCACAGACCCACAGCAAACATATATACACAATATATAATGAAGTGCATCAACCAAAAATATGACAAAGTGATAAAAATCTGGCAGTTTTTGGCCGACTGGATCATCTCTTTGTGTGGCCATTTGATTCCGAACACACACATACTGGTCTCTGTGGTTCTACCATTTTTTTATTCAATCGCTGGCTGACCTTCAGCTCTGTATTTTTAGCAATCTCCTTCCACTAATTGCTTGCCATTTGGCGATCTTCATAATGTCTTGATGAGACATTGTAGAAGTTGTCGTACTTGCTCTTCGTTAATACTCTCGTCGACTTGGTCCATTTTTGCGTGTTGCAAAATCATGTTTGACAATGGCGGTGATTTCGCGCTGAACCGAAAACAACTGTCTGAGCAGACCAATCACAGTCCATTTCCGCCACGTCACACGCGTTGACGCAACGCAAAGTCAAAAAAATTGAGAAGGAGCAAGAGAGGCTACGGCTGAGGGTTGTATATCGGGTCTTCCTTGACGGTGCAGGTCTGACGCGGAAGCATAACTCGGCCTTAATGCTGAAATGTGAGAGTGTGTCGGGGGATGGGTCAAGTCATCAGCCAATCAAACGTGCGTTTGAGGAAAAAAAATGGAGCGGCACATTCAGCAAGCTAAAAAGGGGTAAATGTAAGTCTGAACATAATGAAAATAATTCATTTAATAATGGTAGGGCCAATTCTATCGTTACAACATATGAGAAGACAATCTAAATGACCTATATAACTGAACACATTTGTGACGGCCCCTGGCCGTTTAACAGTTAACTTCTGAGATTCTTCCAGTCAGCTGATCGTCGCCTCCACCAGCTGGCTGCTTCCCCTCCCACTGTGACGACAGCTGATCGACGCAGAAGGGACCGACGACGTCACCGCCGCTGATTGGCCACGGAAAAAGGCGCCAAGCTTCTTAAACCTGCCGCTGTCAACGTTCTGAGAGGTCGCAATTTGGCAGCATTCTGTCGCGTTCCTCCTCGCTAGCTGTTTGCTCGCCATTCACGCTCGTTTGCATTTTGATCACTAGTTTGATACACTCCCGCTTTTTCGGTGAGGTCTTTTGTGTTTATTCGTTATTGGATCGTTTTTGTTCACCACTGTAAATAAGAGCACTGAAGCAAGTAAGGGTAAGTCGCCATTTCTGTTCAACCCGTTTTCTCCTGTTTTGTATAGAGTAGGAAGTTAGGTTAGACGCTGTCTTTTCTTTGTTACTTTTACATGATCAGGGTTTAGTTAGCGGGTGGGGTTTGAGTGTAATTCCTTTTGTTTGTTGTTTTGGCCTGGGCTTACCCTGAAGTCACGCTTCCTCGGCATTTTGTACATATTCATTGCGAGTTTGATTATTGTGTAAATAAAATTGTGTCCACTTGTACATTTGTGTGGATTGTTTTATGTTACGCCTTTCGCGAGCCATCTTTGGCACGTAACAACATTATATAATGCAAATAAGGTTGCTTAAAAGTTGGTAGGGACAATTTGAGCATCCTGAAAAGTTTTCTCCACCTTGAGTAATCCTTTAATTTTGACAGTTCAAGCATGACGTTTTGCCCAAACTACTTTTAATGTGGCACAACGCGCTGATGTCATGTGCTTACAGGAAGAAGAGAGAGATATGTTTGATTTCAACCACGCATGAATATAGAGGTAACGATGAAGAAGCCGACGAAAGCGAAACAAAAAGGCACCAAGAAAAGCAGAAAATGTCAAAAGTATGGGAGCATTTCAAACTGGAGACCAAGGCAAATACTGTTTCATGTGTTCACTGTAAGACAGCGCTTGCATAACATTACCCCTACCTGGCCCCGGCTATCCGCGACCGCGCCGACACTTCCGCAACCTCGGCTGGACCCCGTGACTGATGACCGTCCCCGAAACATGGGCCGGGTGCAACCGCGCGACCTGCCCGCCTAGCCCCCGCTCCAACGAAGGCCTAAAACGGAGTAGCGATACTCGGGACAAGGTAAAATTAAGTTAGCCTAGCGCTAATAAATAAGATTGTTTCAGTACCTTGCTAATGTAACGTTAGCCCTGCGGAGGGCTAGGTTTCCAATAATTATGACTACTGTAGATGCGTGGCTAACGTGTCTTTCATACAGGCTTTATTTACTTTGTATAAACACAGTGCTGTAGAGTGATGAGGGTGTAAAATAAAAACATAATAAAGCTAACTGTCAGTTTTAGCTTGGTTGTCATTGATGGCTAAAACCTAATGTGCCTAATGCCTAATGTGCTCCAATACAGCAGGTATCATACATTTATTTTGAACACTGCAAAAACTCAAAATCCTATCAGGACTTACAACTGAGAATTAAAGACCAAATGGGAAGTAAGGTTGGCCAATAATGTTTTTGAATAATATCAATGGCTAAACAATTATAAGCATATTTTCGTTATTTTTTTTAACGCAACCCTTCCAGATTCTTTGTTTAACCCATGGCAACGCCCTTGACAACGAAAATCCTTTTCTTCGACAATCTTCGGAAATGACGTCACACCGAGAACTGCGAGGGAAGTCCGCCATACACACAGTATTGTTGCATTGCTTCTCGGTAAGATGCCACGGTGGTGTGTGGCGATGTATTGTTCTCAATCTAAAAAAAAAGTTGTATGAGTGGCTGATGGATAGCAGGGCCAGTAAATTGACATCTTTTCTTCGCAAATGAATTTCACACCATCCGTCAAGTCGTGTTCTCTGCTACAAAGACTTCGAAGATGCCTGCTTCCTCAACCAGTCTGCTTATGATCAAGGATTTGCAAAAAAGTAAGTGTGATTTTTGGATAGATGACTGATGACTTTGTCAAAGCAGACCTGCCAACTGTTGTGGAACAGTGCTTAATTTTCATAAACTACATGCAATTCTTGGGATTTGTTGTGTAAATGAATTTATGCATATTATTATTTTATTTTATACTGTAATGTCCTAACTGCGTGTAATATTCTGATACAGTGTTCTTCGAGGCACCCTGAAGTGCACGCAACGTTACTCTTGTTTTGGTCATGTGACGCAGGAGTGTGATAGAGAGCCACAGGCTCTATCTATTGCTCTGCACAGCCTGCCGAGAGCCCCCAGCTATGTTCGTACTGTTAGCTCCATGTGTTAATAAAGAAACAAAGTTGTCAGCACGTCGTGTGTTCGATACCTTTGTCAACAAAAAGCTCATAACAAGGCACTATGCACGATCCGTTTAAGAGACGCTGGGACTGGAGAGCTGTGAGTAGTAGGAGGCGAGGGGAAGATGAGCTAGAAGCAAAACTTCGAGGTCGAATGTGGCGGCAGTCCGCTATTATTTTCTTTTCTTATTGTTGCCATAATAAAGTGGAGAAAGCCATCAACGACTCATCTCCTTCTTTCCCCCCACCGGTTTTATATTATTATTATTTTATATGCACGAGAGCTGCCGGATCTGCCAAAATGAACATGAAGTCTGAATATAATTTTTTTTAAACAATGTCATCAGATAGACAAAAACATAAAATTATGTGCAAATGCCTGCATCTTCAAATCATGAAAATAATAACAGCCTATATCTTACCAATCTTGGGTCGTGTCTCCATTCCATGTCAGGTAGTCTAGGCACATTGTTTGCATTCTGATTAGCGTATACATGTTAGGTCCAACATATAATTCCAACCTCCTCTTCTTCCTCCAACTCTTCAAAAACTTGGATCACCTCCCTTGTGCTCGCTCTATCGCTTATATCGCTGTTTGAATCATTGTTTGAAGGGCTTTGTATGGCGGTCGTATGTATGGAGCTGCCATCGCTCCTCCCGGTGTGACGTATCACTTCCGGGTTCGTCCCCTTTCAGGCTCGAACTTCGGAAATGTGATTATTTTGTCAAATATACAACATATAAATTATTTTTTTCATGCTTTATTTGTTGGACAATGTTTAATTACTTTAATTGTGACCCTATTTGGCATGTTATGAAATTACTTCACATTTGGTCTTTAAACTAGAATTTGAAAAGAGCTTGACACAAATGGAAATTCAATTGGAACTTGTGGGAAAAACACCCTTTTAACACATTTTTAAGTGATGTGTGGTATCAAGCTCAATGGCAATTTTTAAGTAAGAAATAAGATTTTTTATGTATATATAAAATTCTAAGTTTTTAAAGGGAAAGCAGTAAAAAAAATTTATCGAGTCACATTGCAGTTGTTGGCTAACTGTCTAAAATAAAGACATTGATTGTCTAAAAATGGTTCAATATTAAGTTAAATGTCTTTTTTCTCATTTATATTTATAATTGCTCGTTACCTTAAAAAATATTTTACTGTATCCGATTACTTGGATAATCGATGGAATTTTTAGTAGAGTACTCGATTACTAAAATATTGCTATAGCTGCAGCCCTAGTCTAAGAACAATGTTCCTCAATGTACAATTGCACGGAATTCAGGGATTTCATCATCAAGTCCAAAATATAATCAAAAGGCTCACAATATCTTGAGAAATTAATGCATGTAAGCAACATGGTCTAAAAAACAGATTGTCCGTGATATTTGGGCCCTCAAATAACACTGCACCACAAACAGGAAAATTACTGTAAAGGAAATCACATAATGGATTTAGCAATATTTCCATAAACAATTGTCAGTGAACACAATCCACCGGGCTAGCCACTGTTGCTGGAAAAAACAGAAATTTCTAAACAGGACCCATAAGCGTTTTCTCTTGGGATTGTATAAAAATGAATGTGGCAAAGTGGAAAACTTCTCTGAGGCCATTCGAAGTTATTTATGGAAAACTGAGATGCTGTGTCACCCGGACCAAAAGAAGAAAAACAGCACTCAGTCCAAAAACCAGCATTTGTGTCGCTAGCATGGGTAACTTACACACCTCTGAAGGCACCATTAATGCTGAAAGAACACATGTTGCAAACCAAGTAATGCACCTGCTTATTTCAGCACGACAATGCCAAAGCACATTTACATTCTTACAACATTGTGGCTTCGTAGTAAAAGACTGCAGGCCAGACCTGTCCAACATTGAAAATGTGTGGTGCATTATCAAGCGTAAAATACAGAAACAGAGACCCCGGACTGTTGACCATCTGAAGCTGTACAGCAAGCGAGAAAGGGGAAAATTTCCACCTATAAAGATTCAACAATTAGTTTCGTCAGGTCACAAACGTTTATTCAATGTTTGTTAAAAGAAAAGGTGATGTAACACGGTGGTAAACAGGATCCTGTCCCAGCTTTTTATTAACATTTACTAAAATGATCAAGTTTATCAGTTTGAACACAAAATATATACTGTATATACAGGTTGAACATTATTTGGAAACATTGTATTGTTTTCATTTATGGTTAACACAATGTCCTAACTTCATTGGAACTGGGGTTATAAAATAAAGAAATCCCTTGAATAATTGGGAGAGGATAGATGGATGGATGGACGAAGGGTTGGAATAGTAGGTGGGTGGATCAAAATGGTCTGAGGATACATTTATAGTAAGATATTTAAATAAACAGCTAGGTTAAAGTGTGTGTTTTATGCAGCAAAAAATGCAAAAGAAGACAGAGACAAAAGAAGCCAAAGTCAGTGATGTAAATGACTTCAAAGCTTAGGTGGGCTGCGCAAAATAACTGTCACATGTTTTTGGCTCTAATACACTGCACCCCCATGCTGCTCTTATTGCTCATCAGCTAACTTGTCAGGTCCGCTATGTCCCTTTGATGGCATCACTGACAATTAGCAAGACGCCGCCACACAAAACCATCTGGACAGGCACGTCGCTCGCTGCTGAGCGAGACAGTTTTGCGGCGCGACAAAAATAAATCTCAAGGTCACTCGCTGTCACTTTTCCAACAGCGCAGGTTCCTTCATAGGTGGATTTATTGGGATTGGAATTTATTTTGAGAAGGTTTACTCGCTAATGACAGAGACTCTTAGTGACGGTTAAACTGAGATGATGAATTAAATCAGCAGAGTGCGACTTTATGTCACATTTCACACTCGACTATTATTCACTTATGCCTTGGGTAGCATTCAGCCAATACACAATTATAGTACATAGATCAGCTTAAACAAGATAGGTAGTGAAAAGTTTAAAAAGACTTGCATTTTTTTTTTTTTTGCAGTGATTTTAAACTATTGTCTTAATTAAACGTCTCTAATTTTTTTTAATCCAAATATTATATAAGTTTAATTATTTTTTAATGGCAGATGTCCAGTTACATGCAAATAAAACATTAAGGTCTGCACAAATCTTCATGAGTGTTCTGTCGCATATGGACCTCAGAGAGTGGGGTGGAATCTCCCTTCCCAAAAGTGACCTGCCCAGTAGGTCTGTTGTACTTCCACTTAGCAAATCAGTTTTTCCGTCCATCAGGCACACGCCGGTGTTTTCAGATATACGTTAGCAAGCCGCTGAATGGGTTCAAAGCTATAGGAGGTGCTCATGCTGATCAGTGGCACACCTTGGCCCTCATTCCAAAGGGCATGCTTGCACCCATAGATTTAAAATATACTATAAGGCTTGATGTCTACACCATCCTGCATTGGGGGACCTCCATGCTAGTCTCTGCTACAATGTTATATTTATTGACTAGCCCAACAAACAACAAACAAAATGGCCGACAAGTGATGACGCTCGTCAAGATTGGCTCACAGCGCAGCTCAGACATGTAGCTTTATACATATATATGATATCCATGCTTGTGCCTGTTGATGAGAATACGTACCAAAACCTGGTCTAAAACCCCTAATGCAATGCAAAGACTGGTGGAGAGGTATAGACGAGTTTCCTGAACGAAATATGGGCGCCGCCAACTTGGAAAACGTCTGCTCCGAACTTCCGGTTCAGAAAGAACAACATGAATTGCGGTTGAAGTAAGCAGTGTGTTGACAAAGTTAAAACTGCAAAAGCAAGCTAGAGGAACCCACGGAATCTCTAAAAATGGATTCAGCACGACGTAGATGAGATTGTATGATTGTTCTTGTCACTTCATTGACTTGACAAAAATTATAACAAACTGTCAGCTTGTGTTGACGTGAGGTACAGATTCATACGCCGGCCTCTTGAAAGACCAAAATGAGGTGACATTACTAATTATTACATTTGCCGAATGCAGAAGGGCTGACATGGATTTTGTTGTTACAAGGAAATACTACAAGGTATGTACATATAAACAAAAATAGTATGTCATTCTTTTTTATTGCAGATATCGATCGCAATAAAACATTTGGACAACATGATTCCATTTCTTGTTTTATTTAAAACGATTGGTGCATGCGGAAAACAGGTCAATAAATCACAATTTATAAAATTATTGGAAAAATAGCATACGAAATTTTTGATATCAGACAGCAGAGCTCCGGAGATTTGCCAAACTTCCACCAGACATTACGGTCTCCAGATGCTGTCCTCGATAATTACAGCTCCATCTTAAAGTTGCTGCAGTTAAAAAGCTCGTAATTGGATCTCGGGATCCAGTTGACGGTCCGCCGCGAGGCGAGCCACCGCCTCCAGCCTCTCGGCCATCCCCGGGTAAAACAACATAGTCTGTATATATGTCCATCAAAGTACAGTAAGTGTTGCTGTCAGGCACATCAACTTATCTTCCTTTGCCTAACAGTGTTTTCCACCTGTAAACAAACGAACAAAAAACTTGTAACACATGCATCTCTCTGGGGAGGGGCTATTTTTCAGCTGCAGCCTCCTGACTGTCCGGACCCCTGGCTGGTTAGACGTCCTCGCTGCTACCCCCGTCTCATCTGACTAGAGGGACCTCTTCTTGCTCCTTTACTCCACTCTATTTTTACGGACTATAACTTCGCTTGCTAATTCCCATTAGCAGTTCTGGGGTTCCTGTCTATCCGTCCTGGGAGTGGATCTCTCCTGACTGTGGTACTCCCCAAGGTTTCTCATTTTTCTCCCAATTGACTCTGGAGTTTTTGGAGTTTTTCCTTGCCGGCATGGAGGGTCTTAAGGATAGGGGATACCCAGGACTTGAACTGTATCTATTCATCTTTGTTGCTTCATTTCTAATTGTGTATCATATTGCCTCTGTAAAGCCCTTTGAGACTTCTGTTGTGATTGAGGGCTATACAAATAAAATTGAATTGAATTGAAAATATGTTGACATAATTGTGCGATCCTACACGTACTGATTAGCAACAGGCTATCAGCAGATAGCATGTGCTGCAGCCACAGTAGTTGTAGTAAATCGTATTAAAGATCATCATAATTACAATCATCATCGTAAAGTGGAAGTACCTCGGAAAATTTGACTATATTCAAATAACAAAGCAGAACCCATAATGCCGGGCATACTATCTGTGCTGGCTTGTTGGGGCCAAGGTTAGTTCTATCGACACAGAAGAAACCTCAAAATCAGGGTTTCCCATCATTTTGTTTTTATGTATGCTGGATGAATTTATCGAGTTGTATGGCCCAGCGTTGTTCGGTTGAAAAGGTGAAAATTGGAATTTTTTTATGCTGATTTTTTTTTAGTTTCAAATTCATTTTCCGTCCTTAACGGAGACCATTTGAGATCAAACCCATCTAATAATACTCTCAGACACAAAAAGTACAACTTCTTAAAATTTCATCAAAATGCGTCCAACTGTCTTGCTGTCCATAAAACACGAACACACAGAAAGCTACACAGACAAACTCGCCTTTAAAAAGATTAAGATATCCAGCCGAAATGAATCCCTTATTAATAATCTGAAGAATTGCACTTTTTAAAAATCCAGCATCATGTTGTGGAGGACTCAAAGTCCTCGCCTCACAGTTCTAAGATCAAGGATTCAATCCCAGGTTACGGCCTTTCCTGTGTGGAGTTTCCATGTTCTACCCATGCCAAACCATCAGTTTCCTCCATTATCCCAAAAACATGCTTGGTAGGAGGATTCAACACTCCAAATTGTCCAAAGTATGAGTATGTGCGTGAATGGTGGTTTGTCTCCTTGTGCCCAGCAATTGGCTGGCAATCAATTTAGTGTGTACCCTGCCTACAGCCCCTACTTAACTGGGATAGGCTCCAGCACCCCTGCAACCTGTGTGAGAATAGGCAGCAGTAAACAATCCCATTAAACTTAACTCAATACAGTGCTATTTTTTTCCCCAAAATCTGATGTTTTGTTTTGTTTTGTTTTGTTTTGTTTTGTTTTGTTTTGTTTTGTTTTGTTTTGTTTTGTTTTGTTTTGTTTTGTTTTGTTTTGTTTTGTTTTGTTTTGTTTTGTTTTGTTTTGTTTTGTTGTGGGTGCGGGGCAGGAAAACAGGGAAATAGTTTCAGTGAATTAAACTAAAAGGTACCACCTTATTCCAAATATCCAGTCCCATTCTCCTACAATTGCACGTTACCATACACCAGCTTTCCGACCTCCTTGTGTCCTCACTTCTTCCTGCACCAGAATCTGGTCTCAGAGGGTTCCGCTGTGTGCTGGCGCGGAACGTCCTGCAGTCCCTGATGGTCGAATCGGCGCTAGAAGTTCAACACACGTGAGAAACATCTGTCACTCTGACAAATAATAAGAGCAGAGGGCCTCCAGGGGGGAATGAGAAGTGCAAGCTCCATATTTTATTTCTTTCTGGGGAGAGCGAGCGTGTAATTTACATGTAATGCAATGCATGCTCACACCGACAATTGACATTTTAAGGGCATTACCCTTGACAAGGCGACCCGGACAAAATGAAAGAAAAAGCAAAGTGATTTATCAAGACACTTGGCAAAATATATTTCAATTTACATTGTTCCTGTCGTTGCATTTCTAGAGGAATATTCAAGGCTGGATTTATACTGCAGGCCTTAATCTTTGGTTCAGATTTTGGTCTTTCATTTGTTTTTGCTATTTAAATGAATAAATCACTAATAAAGTGCCACGTATCCAGCTAGATTTCAAATAAAAAAAAACACAGATTTGTGAGGTTTGGGCTTTGAATTTTTTGTCCAAATTAAAGTGTGGAATTTGCATGTTATTCCTGTTCTTGCATGGTTTCTTTGAGTACTATGGTATCCTCCACTGTTCCAAATGTTCACATGTCTTTGTTATTCATTCATTCATTTTCCATGCCGCTTATTCCTCACGAGGGTCGCGGAGGTGCTGGAGCCTATTATTACACCTAAAACATGCATTGTAAGTTAATTGATGACTCAAAGTTGTCCATAAGTGTGCATATGAAGGTGAATGACTGTTTTTATGTGCCCTTCAATTGGCTGGCAAAAAGAGAATAGACATCTAGCTTGATGGGAGTTTTGGAATAATAATACAGTACATATCTTATATGTATGATATGGTATTTTTATATATAATTCTATATTACAATCATAATAGCAGTAGCCTTTAAGTCTTTTTAAAAAAGCATTCCGACGCACAAACTAGTGAAACATCTCAAACAAAATTCTTGCCACAAACACTGGTAGACTTAAAAAAAATAAATTTGAAAAAAAAAAGAAATGTAGTAAACATAAAAAAGTGAATTAAAAACTAAGTTTTAATTTTGAATTACTCCGGATTTAAGGTTATCTTCACATGCATTTTTACTTGCATTCATCATTTTTAAGGGGCCAATAATGTACCAATAATGTCTAAAATTAACATAATTTGTCATTCCTAATGAATGTACCTATTCAGTAATGTTACATGTACAGTATATAACATTTGTAAAGATCAATGGATGCACTTCTAATGTACTGTATTTACAGTACATTACAGTTCATGACCGACAGTACCTGTAAAGAATCATATGACCCTCACATTTATTGGCCTTCCTGCCTCCGAGCATCCACTGCTGTTTTAATTTACGGCAGTTGCATTATCTGTGTTGATGTTGATGTCATTGATCAGCAATATAGTAAATTTCCTACCCTGCAGTCCCATTGGCAGATGCCTGACTCATATCTCATTTCGATCCATATATGATGCTGGCCAGAATGAGGTTTCTAATCTTTCCCAATGGCACTCTTTAAATTCGAAATGTAGTATGGGTTGGTGTTGTTTGTTTAGTAAGGTTTGACACTAAGGTAATTAAACTGCAGTTCCTCTGGATCAGAATTGTTTTACCTACTGAAAATGCAATCAAAAAGAAGGGTAGGTAAAGTTTCAAATTCAGTAATAGATCTGGACAGTAAATGGCCTCCTAATTGGGTTCTTTGACTTACACTACCTTGACAAATGTCTAAACTGGAGCATAAGGGAGGAAGAAAATTTGAATTGGTCCTTGGATATAATGTAATCCACCTAAAGATGTATGAAGAATTCCTCTGTCTACATAGGGGCCTCATCACCTGGTAGCAGCTAGGGCCACGGTTCCCCAGACCCCCACCCTTTCAAGTACAATGCCATGCCGCATCCCTTCTATTCTTCTAGTTCTGCCAGGTCCACGCGGCTTAATTGAGAATTTGAACAAACAAATTAATCATTGCTGCCCATAAAAATGACAGGATTCATGCAGTAGCATTCTTCATTCTCTCCAGCCCCCACAGCAATTTTTTTGCTGAATCCGCTAGTTTAGCCCCCTTATGAAAATTACAAATACTTGTCAAGGTTAACGAGTTAATATTCTCATTCAATATTTATTTTATGGGGAAAATAATGCGTCTCCCTTCAGTGCCTCCCCCCAGTCCCGGCATGTTAATCAAACTGACAACGACAGTGTCCTTTTGATAATTCCCTGAATCATGCAGAATAAAAAAAAAAAAGAACTTTATTCATCAGCCACCTCTGATTAATTGTTATGAAGTGTTGCTCATCCATTTCCTCCACATTTCCGGGGTTTTCATGGATGCCTAACAATCTCCCAGATGACTAGAAGCCGTTTGAGCTTAGAAGCAGATAAATAGCCGAGCAACAACACAACGCTTGTTTGGTCCTTTTCTTTACCGCAATGCTTTTTCATTCAATAACTCTTTAGTTTGCACTTTTCAAGAGTTCTGTAAATGTCAATGTTGACGTTGACAAAAGTTCTTTCATGTTTGCACCCTCCACAAATTCTACAATCCATGTTTGAAAATGATATTTCAGCAAAGATTTTTATTATACGTGATTAATTCAGGATGGGAGATGATTTAAAGGTCTTCTCTAAAGGGCCGAACATTGGCAATTATTTTATAGTTCTGGACATAAAAACGATGTCTGCAGAAAAAAAAAAAAAATCCCAAAGCATACCGAGACTACATGCACATTTGACCATACCGGGGTGCAGGTACGTGCACGGACATTTTTGTGGGCAAGTGCTGAAGCCAAAAAAGGGCACCCAATGCCAAAATTATATTTAAAAAAACAGAAAAAAAGCTAGGATATTTTACTTATTTTTGTTCATGAAATAAAATAGGGTAACTTTATATGATCAAACTGAATAAATAAACAATTTTCATAAATAATAACAACATAAAAGCAAAAATAAAACAGTATTAGGAAAAAACAATAATATTAGAGAAATTTTAAAAAATCACTCACTGTGAAGGTGAGTTTTTAATAAAACTAACACATGCTCACCTTTGATTAACTATCACAACACATCCTTTGTGAACACTATACAGAGGTACCTCGACATACGGTTGCATCGACACATATCTGACGTAAAATTTGGCTCGTCATTTGTCTCGACATATGACGAAAAGCTCGAAATATGAAACGCGACTGTTTGAGAAATCAACATGGGTCCCAAGAAGGTTAGTGCGTGTGGTGAAAAAAACATAAAGATGATGCTTACCATTGAAATTAAGAATGAAATGATAGAAAAATGCTGTATGATTTGGGTGTACGTTTGAGTGATCTTGCTCTACAATATGGCCGGACTCCTCCGTTTGCCAGTCTCAATTAGTTAAGGTGACATTAAAAACGCTTTTTTTATTTCCAATTTTTTATTATTATTGTAACATCGGAAAGGAAGTCACCAGCTTGGTCAGGTTTTTAATAATTTATTTCAGAACTTGGGCAAGACAACATGGCTACTGTCCGCCCGTAGCTGACGCTAACTACAACATGAAAAAAAAAAGGTAAAAACTTCCCACTCTACCACACTTCTGTCTCTCTGTCTCTTTAATTACTTTCTTATGCTTAGAACTACAAAAATATTTATTCAATAATATTTATTTTGCACTGATATTTCCAAATTAAACTGTAACTTGTTTTAAAGTTCAACAGCTGTAGACCAAAACACTTGGTTGGGTTTCTGTACTAACAGCCCCCACTGTTTTAAGCATCAGACTTACCATTTGTGCTGTAGAGCATTGACATCATAAGCAAGATGTCGTCCATATAACTCAATTCGTGTTCAGTGGAAACAGAGCATTGCTCCACCTTGGCGATTTAACGTTTTCAATTAAACTATCACGCAAAGGGAGAACGCAAAAGACAGGGATGTCATTGACTGGATTTGTTGCCATGAACTCATTCTGAGATGGAAGCCTGAGTAGTCTTCACTGTGTCGCTTCATCTTTACAGGATTAAAAAATTAATCTACATTAAAAGGGCCATATGACGTCATAAAATTCATAACTGTTTCTACTATGCTATTGTAATCTCAGATCATGCACCATGTTGTTTGTTATTTAGAGAGGAGAAATTGATCAAAGACAAATTCAGGTGGCACTTACAACATAAATGGCTTCTTGATAAGGAATTTTTAGGGTACTGTATTTTTCGGACTATGAGTCACAGTTTTTTTCATAGTTTGGCTGGGGGTGCTACTTATACTCTTGAGCGACTTATGGGTGAAATTATTTACACATTATTATATCATTTCACATTTTATTTTGGTGTTTTGGAGTGACACTGATGGTTTGGCAAACTTGTTAGCATGTTCTTTATGCTACAGTTATCTGAATAACTTTTAATAGCTATGTTACGTTAACATGCCGGCCACGTTCGCATTTTGTTGTTCATGCATCATGTAACATTATCATACTGTACACTTATGCAGCATGATGTTCACTATTGTATTTTTATTTTAAATTGCCTTTCAAGATGGCATATCTGTCCTATGTGTTGGATTTAATCAAGTAAATTTCCCCCAAAAATGCGACTTATACTCCGGTGCGTCTTATACAGTGGGGCAAATAAGTATTTAGTCAACCACAAATTGTGCAAGTTCTCCCACTTGATAATTTTAGAGAGGCCTGTAATTGTCAACATGGGTAAACCTCAACTATGAGCGACAGAATGTGGAAAAAAAACCAGAAATCAAGTTGTTTGATTTTTAAATAATTTATTTGCAAATCATGGTGGAAAATAAGTGTTTGGTCAATACCAAAAGTTCATCTCAATACTTTGTTATGTACCCTTTGTTGGCAATAACGGAGGCCAAACGTTTTCTGTAACTCTTCACAAGCTTTTCACACACTGTTGCTGGTATTTTGACCCATTCCTCCATGTAGATCTCCTCTACAGCAGTGATGTTTTGGGGCTGTTGTTGGGCAACATGGACTTTCAACTCCCTTCTCACCCCGTGGCGTCAAAATGATAACAAGAATGGGGAGCAAAAATCCCAGAACCACACGGGGAACCTAGTGAATGACCTACAGAGAGCTGGAACCACAGTAAAAAAGGCTACTATCAGTAACACAATGCGCCGCCAGGGACTCAAATCCTGCACTGCCAGACGTGTCCCCCTGCTGAAGAAAGTACACATCCAGGCCCGTCTGCAGTTCGCTAGAGAGCATTTGGTTGATCCAGAAGAGGACTGGGAGAATGTGTTATGGTCAGATGAAACCAAAATAAAACTTTTTGGTAGAAACACAGGTTCTCTTGTTTGGAGGAAAAAGAATACTGAATTGCACCATAACCACTGTGAAGCATGGGGGTGGAAACATCATGCTTTGGGGCTGTTTTTCTGCAAAGGGACCAGGACGACTGATCTGTGTAAAGGACAGAATGAATGGGGCCATGTATCGAGAGATTTTGAGTGAAAATCTCCTTCTGTCAGCAAGGGCATTGAAGATGAGACGTGGCTGGGTCTTTCAGCATGACAATGATCCCAAACACACAGCCAGGGCAACAAAGGAGTGGCTTCGTAAGAAGCATTTCAAGGTCCTGGAGTGGCCTAGCCAGTCTCCAAGTCTCAACCCCATAGAAAATCTGAGGAGGGAGTTGAAAGTCTGCGTTGCCCAACGACAGCCCCAAAACATCACTGCTATAGAGGAGATCTGCATGGAGGAATGGGTCAAAATACCAGCAACAGTGTGGGAAAAGCTTGTGAAGAGTTACAGAAAACGTTTGGCCTCCGTTATTGCCAACAAAGGGTATATAACAAAGTATTGAGATGAACATTTGGTATTGACCAAATACTTATTTTCCACCATGATTTGCAAATAAATTCTTTAAAAATCAAACAATGTGATTTTCTGTTTTTTTTTTTCCCCACGTTCTGTCTCTCATAGTTGAGGTTTACCCATGTTGACAATTACAGGCCTTTCTAATATTTTCAAGTGGGAGAACTTGCACAATTAGTGGTTGACTAAATACATATTTGCCCCACTGTATATGTTTTTTCCTCTTCATTGGGCATTTCATGGCTGGTGCTACTTATACTCAGGTGGGACTTATAGTCTGACAAATACGGTATAGTATAGGCAGACAGATAGACAAATTATTTGAACTCAATACAAATCAAACCTAAAAACGTGTTAGGTGGGAAGCTTTTATTACAGGACATATTATTAGTTTCACAAACTCAAAAACTAGGAAAGGGCATGGGGATAGATCACATCTAGAAAAGAAATTGAAAGATCTTCAAAAAATTGTTAATGAGGGCAGTAACCCAGAAAAGAAGTCAAACTAATAACAACATGAGCAGAGTACGAAAGGTTATCTGCATCGAGAGCGGCTGCTGGTTTACTGAGACTGCAGCAAACATTCTATGAACAAGGTGATAAATCCGGGAAGTTACTGGCATGGCAAATACGACAACGACAGATTACAAATGTTGTAAAGGAGGGAATTACCATAACAGATCCATTAGAAATCAATAATACATTACAACACTACTATAGCTAAATGTATAGTTCAACAAATATAGCACTGTCACATGTGGATTCTTATTTTGATGAGTTAAATATTCCAAATTTCACAAATGAACAGGTGGAAGAATTAGAGGCAGAAATTAAGCTGAGGGAAATTGAAAAAGCTATAGATAGTATGAAACCAGGAAAAAGGGTAGGTCCGGATGAAATCCCTATTGATTTGTACAAGAAGTTTGAAAACAAGTTACTTGTGCCCATCCTTGAAATGTTTCATTAAGCATTTGATAATGGCGGTTTTCCACCTCTCTTTAATGAAGCACTAATCACTCTGATACCAAAGCCAGGTAGGCCGGCTAATAAATGGGAAAATTTGAGAATTATGATCTAGAGATATTGAGTAAGCATCTGGCATTTCGGTCCGTCTCATCAGACCATGGGAGATGGTTCCACAAATCCATGTGCTTTGTTGACATGTCATCAGCAAACTGTTTGCGGGCTTTCTTGTGTACCGTCTTCAGAAGAAGCTTCCTCCTGGGGTGACAGCCATGCACACCAATTTGATGTAGAGTGCGGCGTACGGTCTGAGCACTAACAGGCTGACCCCCACCTCTTCAATCTCTGCAGCAATGCTGACAGCACTCCTGTAACGAATCACATGACATTTTGGAGGGAAAATGACAAGCAGTACTCGATTCGGACATTTAGGGATATACGTTTTTTCATAGGGGTGTACTCATTTTTGTTGCCAGGGGTTTGGATATTAATGGCTATATTTTGAGTTATTTTGAAGGGGAAATAAATTAACTCTATTATATATGCTGCACACAGACTACTTTTCATTGTGTCAAAGTGTCATTTTGTCAGTGTTATCCCATGAAAAGATATACTTAAATATCTGTGGAAATGCTAGGGGTGACTACTTACTCACTTTTGTGATGCACTGTATCTCGAGGTGGTTTACAATTCTTATGTATAACTCTCCTGAAAACTCAAAGGACAAAATGATGGCATGGATTCATAAATTGGTTGAGGACATAACAGAAAGGGGCTAAGTTGTTTGTGAATGCTCAAACTAAATGCATGAATGCACGGCTATGACTTATTCAATATATGTGGATAATGGGAACATACATAACACCTGTAGAACTAAATAGATACTGTATAATAAAATCATTCCTGATACCTGCTTTAAATGTACAAGAGAAAAAAGGTACCCTGTATCACTGTGTATGGAAATGCAGAAAAGTTAAGAAATTCTGGGATGAGGTAAAAAAAAATGTTGGAGGAAGTGATTTTAAAAGACATTCCATTCGGACCAAAGTTTTTGTTGGGACTGTTTTCAGAAGAACATAATTTTACCAAACATGAACAGACACTTATCAATCTTGGTTTAACAATGGCAAAGAAATGGATTGCATTGGTATCGAAATCGAATTATGGACCTTTTACCAAACAGTGGATGAATCAGATGTTGTCAATAATGCCTCTAGAACGCATGACATACATTTTGAAGGGCAAACAATAGACTTTTGAGGACATCTGGACACCTTTTATGAGTTATGTCAAGAAGAGGAAAATAGCTTGAGGTCCACCGGATCAAATTGTGAACTGTGATTCTGTGTTATGGAATAAGGATAAAAGGGGAAGAAGGAGGAGAAAAAAAAGAGGTGAAGCTGGAGCTTAATAATGGTAGAGGAACAATGTTTTGTTTGTTTTTTTTGTTGGGTTTTTTGTGTTCTGGTGTCTTTTTTTATGGTATTGTTTTTATGGTGTTAATTATTAGTTGGAAAATCAATAAAAGTGGGGGGGAAAAGGGCCATATGTAAGAATTGAACCAAAATTATTCCTTCAATGGCCCTAATATCTCAAAGTAACTTTTTGGGGAGGGGAAATACCTCTTAAACAGTTCTCAATGGTTAAGCCTGTTTTCACATTTTAAAAGTCAATACTCAGCCATTTTGTTACTGTTTTGATTTTGTGCTCACAATCGATGCCCCACTCTTCACCAATCAACCAATTACAAGATCAGATAAATAGCTCTGGCTTGTCACGGACCCGACAGAGGAGGACCACAAATGCGTCACGTTTTCAACAATTTATTGACAGGACCAGCAGGGCAGGTGAAAAGATGGCAGCAGTACAGACAAGGGCTAGGCAGAAGTCAGGTTTCCAAAAGCAAAAGGCAGGTCGAGTTACCAGGGCAGGAGAGAAGGCAGCAGTCAGGCAGGTTCAGATTCGGCAAGGAGAGTCAGATTCAGAGAGCCAGGCAGGCAGGTAACAGGCAGGCTTCGCAGACGGTCTGACAGAGTGGAAATGAAAATCTGGGCTTTAAATACACAGGTAGATTGCTGAATGCAGCAGTGCTATTGGCTGGGCTGTGAGTAGGTGAATTGAGGACAGGTGGGGATAATTGAAGGCAATTAGGCAATGCTGCAGCAGGGGTTGAGGCCATGACAGAACCCCCCCCTCAAGGGACGGCCCCAGAAGTCCTCCAAAGGGAACCATCACCCAGGGCGGGCGGATGGGGAGCAGGCGGAGGGTCAAAACTCCTCCGACTGGTCAGAGTCCAGGTCAGGTGCTGGGTCGGGTGTCGGATGGGTAACCCGACGATTGCCCCTAGGGCGACCCCGCTGTATGGAGGGCTGGTCAGGATTCCGACGATGGAAGTCAGTGATGAGTGTATGGTCTACAATCCGTCCAGCAGGTACCCAGGATCGTTCCTCCGGACCGTAACCCTCCCAGTCAACCAGGTACTGGATTCCTCTGCCTCTACGTCTGGACTGGAGTAGCCGCCGAACAGTGTACACCGGGCCACCGGTGATGAGGCGTGGAGGAGGAGGTGGTGGTGCAACTGGGACCAATGGGCTCTCGTGAACCGGCTTTACTCTGGAGACGTGGAATGTTGGGTGTATCCGCATGGATGCAGGCAGTTGGAGCCGAATGGCGGTCGGGCTGAGGATCTTTTGGATGGGGAACGGACCAATGAACCGAGGAGCCAACTTGCGTGACTCCACCTTGAGTGGCAGGTCCTTGGCTGAGAGCCACACCTTCTGACCCACTCGATAGACGGGTGCAGGAGTCCTTCGGCGGTTGGCTCCGGTGGAATAACTTGTGACAGACCGTAGGAGTGTGGCACGGGCTCGTGACCAGGTACAGCGGCATCGTCGGGCATAGGCAAAGGCTGAGGGACAGGTAATCCTTTCCTCTTGTATGGAAAACAGCGGAGGTTGATAGCCATACACACACTGGAAGGGGGACATGCCCGTGGAGGAGCAACTAAGGGAGTTATGAGCGTATTCTACCCATGTCAGTTGTTTTGCCCAGGACCGGGGGTTGGATGCTGCCATGCACCGAAGTGCCTTCTCAAGCTCCTGGTTAATCCTCTCCGACTGCCCCGACGGCAGGGGGCTGGTTGGATGACTTGCTTCGGTTACAGGTGGGACAGGCGCGGACAAAGTCTTGTACATCCCTTCTCAGGGACGGCCACCAGAAGCGTTGGGAGAGCAAATTGCAGGTGCGTGTGGATCCAGGATGGCAAGCAAGACGGGAGTTGTGTCCCCACTGTATGACCTCTGATCTCAGGTTCTCTGGGACAAAGAGGCGGTCTGCAGGACATTCACTGGGCCCGGGCTGGTTGTGAAGGGCCTCAAGTACTCGCTGTTCAACCTCCCAGGTTAGGGCAGCGACCACACAGGGACCAGGCAGAATGGAAGCAGGTTCTTTGGTGGGTCCACTGTCCTTCTGAAACTGGCGGGAGAGGGCATCAGGTTTAGTGTTGCGTGACCCAGGACGGTAAGACAACATGAAATTGAACCGGGTGAAGAAAAGAGCCCATCGGGCTTGTCTGGAGTTCAGTCGTTTGGCGGAACGGATGTACTCTAGGTTCTTATGATCGGTCCAGACCAAGAATGGAACTGTTGACCCCTCCAGCCAGTGGCGCCACTCCTCCAGAGCAAGTTTGACAGCGAGCAGCTCACGGTTGCCTATGTCGTAGTTCTCCTCAGAAGGGGACAATCTGCGAGAGAAGAACGCACAGGGATGGAGTTTTCCATCCTCTGCTGCTCATTGAGAGAGCACAGCGCCGACTCCCACATCAGAGGCGTCCACTTCCACAATGAACTGCCGGTCTGGGTCCGGCGTTCGGAGGATGGGGGCAGAAGAGAAGCGTGACTTAAGGATACCAAAAGCTTTATCTGCTGCTGAATTCCAGATAAATGGCTGTTTGGAGCTGGTCAGGGCGGTGAGGGGGGAGGCAACACTGCTGTAATTGCGGATAAACTTGCGGTAGAAATTCGCGAAGCCAAGGAACTGCTGAAGTTTCTTCCTGTTTTCTGGCAAAGGCCATGAGGTCACCACCGAGACTTTGGCCGGGTCCATTTGGATGCTTCCCGCGGCCACGATTTACCCCACGAAAGCCATGGACTGAGCATGAAATTCGCATTTTTCAGCCTTGACGTACAGAGAGTTCTCCAAGAGGCGACTGAGGACTAGTTGGACATGGCGAGTGTGTTCAGACGGAGTTCGGGAGAAGATCAAAATGTCATCCAGGTAAACGAAGACAAACTTGTTTAGCATATCTCGTAAGACATCGTTTACAAGAGCTTGGAATACTGCCGGAGCGTTGGTGAGTCCAAACGGCATGACCAGGTACTCATAATGGCCTGTTGGGGTGTTGAAGGCAGTCTTCCATTCGTCTCCCTCCCTTATGCGCACCAGATGGTAAGCATTTCTGAGGTCTAGTTTGGTGAAGATGGTGGCCCCTTGGAGCAACTCGAAGGCAGAGGTGAGCAGAGGAAGAGGATAGCGGTTTTTAATGGTGATGTCGTTTAATCTCCTATAGTCGATGCAGGGGCGGAGCGAACCATCCTTTTTCCCCACAAAGAAGAACCCGGCACCGGCAGGAGATGATGATGGACGAATAATTCCAGCTGCCAGAGAGTTAGTGATGTAATTATCCATGGCTTTTCTTTCAGGGGCGGACAGAGAGTAAAGACTGCCCTTCGGTGGGGCAGTCCCCGGAAGGAGGTCGATCGCACAGTCATAAGGACGGTGAGGAGGCAGAGAAGTGGCCTTGGCTTCGTTGAAGACCTCCCGGAGTCCATGGTAGCACTTCGGCACATTAGAGAGGTCAGGGTCAGAACTGTGGGAACCAGAACTGGAGGGCAGTATGGCAGAGCGCAGACAGGTTCGGTGGCAGTCTTTTCCCCATTCTTTGATTGTTCCGGTTGTCCAGTCGAGGTGGGGGTTATGCTGGCCTAGGATAAGGGGTTGGCCTGGTGAACTGAGCAGGTGAAAACGAATCAACTCATGATGGTTTCCTGACAGGATCATAGCGACAGGGTTTGTGATGTTGGTGACTGTGCCGAGGGGGTGACCGTCCAGAGCCCGGACTGGGACAGGATAGGGCAAACGTTGACTCTCCAACCCCAACTGGCGAGCCAGCTCACTGTCCATGATGTTGGCCTCAGCACCAGAGTCTACGAGCACAGCCAAGATGTGGGTGGTCTCAGGGAGAAGAAGACGTACTTGAAAAAGAGGCTTACGGTGCGTGGAGGCTTGGGTGGTCATCGAGCTCAATCGGACGCCTCCTATGTCCGATGAGCTCTGGCTTTTACTGGGCAGGTGGAAACACGATGACCATCGCCTCCACAATACAGGCAGAGGTTGGACGAGAGGCGACGTTGGCGCTCGGCGGCAGATAGGGAGGCACGGCCGACCGACTCCATGGGCTCTGGTAGATCAATCTGGCTGTGGGGAGTGGCGGACAAGCGTGGCCAGGCGGCAGACTCTCTCGGAGTGCAGGCAGATGACAGGGTGGAGCTTCCTTTCTCTTGTCGGCGGGTCTGAATGCGATGGTCCACCCGAACAGCAAGGTCGATGGCCTCATCTAGCGTCTTTGGCTGGTCGTGCGAAACGAGTCCGTCCTTCACATAGTCTGCCAGGCTGTTATAGAAGGCGTCCACCAGAGCGGCCATGTTCCATGAACTGCGCCTTGCCAGGGTGCGAAAGTCAATTGAGTAGTCTGCCACTGTCCGGTTCCCCTGACGGATGGACATCAGGCCCCCGCTCGCCTCCGTCGTTGATGCGCCCATGTCGAATACCTTTAACATCTCTTCAGCAAAGGGATTAAAGGAAGTGCAGGCTGGAGTTTGCCGGTCAAACTCTGCAGTTCCCCAAAGCCGAGCGCGGCCTGTCAGATGTGTAATGGCATAGGCCACCTTGGCCCCCTCAGTGGCGAAGGTCCTGGGTTGGAGGGAAAATTGGAGCCGGCAGCTCGTCAGGAAAGCACGCACCTGGGTTTGATCACCATCAAAGCGTTCTGGGTTTCCAATCTGCGGTTCGGGGGCTATGGGGTTCTGAAGAAATGGTGCAGGCATGGGTGCGGTTGGCGTGGCGGAAGAATCAGGAGCTGGAATAGGAGGTGTGGCTAGGTTGGTGAGCTGCTGTATGACCTGGGTTAGGAGTTCGTGTTGCTGGTGAACCTGTTGTTGCCTCTGATGACCAAGCTGAATTAATGATGAGATTTCCCACGCCATCCGCTTCATCTCGCCTTCTGTGTGTTCCAGGCGCTGCATGGCGGTCGGGGTTGTCGGGTTGCTGTCGTTCATGCTGGGAGTGTTGTGCGCTGGGTCCTTGCTGGTCAGACCGTACTGTCACGGACCTGACAGAGGAGGACCACAAATGCGTCACGTTTTCAACAATTTATTGACAGGACCAGCAGGGCAGGTGAAAAGATGGCAGCAGTACAGACAAGGGCTAGGCAGAAGTCAGGTTTCCAAAAGCAAAAGGCAGGTCGAGTTACCAGGGCAGGAGAGAAGGCAGCAGTCAGGCAGGTTCAGATTCGGCAAGGAGAGTCAGATTCAGAGAGCTAGGCAGGCAGGTAACAGGCAGGCTTCGCAGACGGTCTGACAGAGTGGAAATGAAAATCTGGGCTTTAAATACACAGGTAGATTGCTGAATGCAGCAGTGCTATTGGCTGGGCTGTGAGTAGGTGAATTGAGGACAGGTGGGGATAATTGAAGGCAATTAGGCAATGCTGCAGCAGGGGTTGAGGCCATGACATGGCTACCTGGACAAAGACAAAAAGGTTTTATTCAAGGTTGCCAGAGGCAACCTAAACTAGTAGGCTACCTAAACTAAGGTTGCTGCAACCTTCAGGATTAACGATGTCATTTTCCAGTAGAGCAAAAATAAAAATAAAAATAAATAAATAAAATAAATAAATAATAAAAAGTTGCTCCGAATCTCAACTGAGTCATGAGAAAATCAGAAAAAAGACAGGGCTACGCATTTGGACATGCCATCCATAAATGGAGACAAATAAAAACAAAGACAAAATTGACGACAGACACCGACATCGCATGATTTCTCCTCGACAGGCAGTGTTGTCTGTAATCTGTCTGTAAAGTACTTTCTTTCAGTAACAAGTAATCTAACACGTTCATTTTCCAAACCAGTAATCTGATTAAAATTAGTTTCCTTAGTTTCTGTGCGTTAGTATTTTGTTATTGCCTCATCATGTATGTAGAATGAAGAATATTATAGTCATGTATGAAGAGCATTTTGAATAGAAAATGCTACAAAGGTTCCCGCTACGTGTTCATTTCCATGGTAACCGCGCACAATTACTTCCTGTTTTGGTCTCGCGTCACATGCACTAAGTGTTTTAGAGCTGAGAAAAGCATGTGCCAGGCTGCCAGCATGGGTGCACATTCGAGCCGAGTGTTAAGCTGTGCGAGGAATGTTGATCTGTGTACGCCCATGAATGAACGTGAGTATTTTCCTTCATTCTGGAGGGTTCCAGCGATAGGTTGGACCCCCTACATGCAAAGTTGTTTCGTAGCTTTGCCGTTGCAACGACGTAGTCATCGCTCCAAGCATTGTTTACATCATATTCATGTTGTAATTTATGCTGTGAGGTGGCGTGTTCGTTTAGCATCTTTGGGATGTGTTGTAAGTCCGACTGAGTGTAAAGTGCTTAGTTGCCGCCACGTTTTGTTGCCAAATTGACTGCGTGTGTCTACTGCGTACTTCCGGGTTGTGCGTGCGCATCCGCCCCCGCCCCCATCTTTTTGTTTATTGCACTGTGCAATTCATTCGTATGTTTTATATTATTGTGCAGTCAATTTGCATTGTTTTACATTTGCACTGATATGTTGTAAACCCTAACCCCTAAACCCTGACCCGAACTTCTGAATTTTTGACATAAGGCTTAAAGTGCATACGACAGGAGAAAAAGTCTTAAATAGCATTATTATGTGAATTAGAATCATATTTTGAAATGATTCGACTATCTACAACAATTTGGCAAAGCACAGATGATGAGAAATTAGTCTTTAAATCAGCCGGTTAGCCACGCCTACCATTATAGGGCTCGAGCGTCCCCAACAGGAGGATGACGTCGGCAGGAGAATGGTTTCATCTGTTTTATTATTCAGCCCATTGAGGGGGAATTATTCAGAATGAGGAAAATGCGACCATGAGAGCCGCAAAATGTCATTGTTTCAGTCTCTCTACCCCAATATTTTTACGGGATATTCTTTTTATCCAAGTATTTTTTTCCCCAATAGCTAAATAAATGGTATGTTCATGACAAATAAGTCTTGTGCTAAATGGTATATGAAATAATAAAAATGCATTTATTCAGGACGACATGGCAAAATTACTCCATAATGATCAAAACTGTCAACTTCGCCTTTACTGTCGCTCCTCCCGAACGATATTTTATGCCACTGAAGTTAGTCGGGCTTTTGTCATTTTGTCAAACAAACCAAGAGCCGTGACAGCTAGCCGACATGCTAACCCGAACCGAGTGATGTCTCAAAGTCTTCAAAGCGAAAAATCACACATAACTAGCCCGGACCATTTCACACGGCGGCGAGGTTGTCCGTTGTCTTTGCCGATCGGCAATCCACCCTGCGGCGAGCAAGTTAGAACTCGTCGTTCCCCTGCTGAGGGCACAGGGCTCGGTTGCGGGAAGGCAGCTGGACAATGACCGCCGGACAAACCGGCCAACGACAGAGGAGCGCGTAGCTGCCACATGGTCAACAAGAATATGGCAAAAAAATGCTTTAATGCACAGCGAAGACGTAAACAGCCAGACAGTTATAGCTGAGCGGCTGCAGATGTTGTGCAGCTAAAATGGCAGAATGTGTCTGAGAAGAGCTTTTCTACATGCCCATCCATGATCAAACGTACTGTAAGTAAATAGTCCTTTATTTAAAGAAATTTTGTAGTGTTTGCTTTGTAATTGCGGTATTCATGGCCATTTTTAACACAAAGTTGCAATTTCTGAAAATTTGACGGAACACCAGGCACATGAAGAGGGCAATAAGCAAAATATAGTGCTCTCCCGGCAGGGGGATGTGCGACAAGCCGGCACTCATCGGCCGAGTGGACAAGGAGCATGTCAGCCACAAAATGCAAGCCACCTCGGTATTTAAACATGTGCCGTGATCCCACTATTTACTGTATTTTTCGGACTACAAGTCGCACCTGAGTATAAGTCGCACCAGCCATAAAATGCCCAACGAAGAGAAAAAAAACATATGTCGCACCGGAATATAAGTCACATTTTTGGGTGAAATTTACTTGATAAAATCCAACACATAGAACAGACATGTCATCTTCAAAGGCAATTTAATATAAAAATACAATCAAGAACAACATGCTGAATAAGTGTACAGTGTACAGTGCATGAACAACGAAATGCGAATATACCGTCCTCACCAGGACGCTATGGCTCGGTCCTGGCTATTCAGCGGGATAAACTCCCAAATGACGATGCTGGACGTCCGTATAATTTGCTGAATCAATTTCGTCCTCGATACCAAACATGTTCGCATCAACGTAAATAAATGATAATTAGGTGCTTTTACAGCAATGACAAAAACTGTTAGCATGCGATCTCTAGCATTAATTAACACATCGTTCAAACATCCACACAACTGGCTCTAAGTGTCCGATCGAGGGTGGAAAACACACAACAACAACAGAAAAGATGATACACACGGGTGTTGGCCTTGTAGAGATATTTTACAAGCATAAACAATGAACGTAGGTTCGCTGCCGTGTTTCTCTCTCGCTAACTCGCCCACTCACTCAGAGTTATGTAGCTGTCGGTCTTCTTCTGGCGTGTGAGCGTTCTTCTTCACTTAAACAATTGCGAGTGCACCCCCCAGACCTGTTAAGTTTCACGATTTGGTCGGGAGACTCCCGATTTTGACCCCAATGCTCACGCCTCACGATTAGAAAGCCAAATCTCCCGATTTTCCAAAAATGTCTTTTTTTTTTTTTTTTTTTTTTTTTTTTTTTTTTTTTTACGTTTTTGTTTGTCACCGTTTTGTAACGATACCATTCGGCCCGATTCGGAAAGTGACCAACAACGAATAGCCTGGCCGTCTCCGACTTCCCCGCCCTCACTCCCCTTCAGAGCTGGAAAAGCCCAACCAATTATCTGACAGGGTAGGAAGAGGCGAAGCACCACCGACTTCCCAAGATGCTGGCACTAATAAACCGGCTTTTAGACAGGTTCAAGTCTTTATTTTGGAAGGAAGAGATGGAGCTGACCCTGGTCGGCCTCCAGTATTCGGGAAAAACGACGTTCGTCAACGTAATTGCCGTAAGTCTTACCTGCCAGCGATAGCTAACTAGCCTAATGCTAATAGCATTAGAGCTAATGATGGGAGAACGATGAGGAAGAAGTCGCTGCTTTACTCTGTGTTTTCGTGGATCAAACATCATGGAATATTAAACCACTGCGGTCCTACCCCCAAAATATATGAATTTAAGTGAGAAAGCATATCGTTACTTACTTGAAGTTTAATCATTTAGATTCGCTATTATGCTAAAGCTAAAGTGTATACTATACACTTTATTACATTATATCATTATTACTGTGCTGAAACAAAAAATATAAAGTTTCAATTCTAGGTTACAATTCAATTAAAAAACTGCCATGACAAAGATACTTTTAAAAACAAATATGATTAATTTTCTAAATGATGTAATTAATGTTTTTAATCTTGTTGATTTAGTCTGACGGAACCCTAATTGGAGTGATGGTTGATGAGATGAAGAGGCTGCTGAGGAAGCTGATGTCCAAATTTGTGCAAATAGATGTGATCAGGAAAGCTGAGGATATCCTAGATGTTGATTACAGGAACAAGGAGAACTGGCATGACACAGGCAACATAGCAGTATCACATGATGCCAGACAATACATGGAGCCAGTTGAAGACTATCTCTGATGCCACCAAAAAAAGGTTCTTTGACAGTGTAGTTAATTTTTACACAAGTGTTGTGACCAAAATGAACTTGAAAAAAAATGGTTGCATTTTGTCTTAATGATTGTCGCGCGCGCGCGCGTCATCAGGGTTGGCAAACAGAAATCTCCCTATTTGCAATTTCTACAACTTAACAGGTATGACCCCCACGTGGGCTTGAAAGCGCCACAAATTAAAAGCATGCATTTCAATATAAAAAAGTCAATAATACAATTTAACACACATTGCCAAAGGCAGAACATGAACGTGGCTATAGCTATTAAGAGTTATTCAGATAACTATAGCATAAAGAACATGCTAACAAGTTTATCAAACCATCAGTGTCACTCCAAAACACCAAAGTAACATGTGAAATGATATCATAATGTGTTAATAATGTCACACATTAGTCGCTCCTGAGTATAAGTCGCACCCCCAGCCAAACTATGAAAAAAAACTGCGACTAATAGTCCAAAAAATACGGTAACATAATACAAAATACAATGTTTACTCACTTCCCCGTAAGTGTTACACAGTTGTCGCACACTTGTTTTGGCTGATCTCGGGGTGAACGGGAACTTTCTGAAACCCAAAAAGACTCACACATCTCTCCGTGGTGCAGCCACAAAACCCTACAGCCGTTTGGCTCGCGTGATGCAAAAAATAAACAAATTAATCTGAAAAATCAGCTGAATCCGCTTATTATTTTTAGTTTCAGCACACAGCACAGCCCGAAATGGCAACGTGGGTTCCCCTTCCCATGGGCTCACCACCTGTGGGATGGGCCAAAGGGGTTGGGTGCGTAGGGAGTTGCGCGGCAGCCAAAGGCTGGGGCCTTGGCGGTCCGACCCCCAGCTGCAGAAGCTAACTCTTGGGACATGGAATGTCACCTCTCTGGCAGGGAGGGAGCCCGAGCTGGTGTGTGAGGCAGAGAAGTTCTGACTAGATATAGTCGGACTCTCCTCCACACACAGCTTGGGTTCTGGTACCAATCCTTTCGAGAGGGGTTGGACTCTCTTCCACTCTGGAGTTGCCCACGGTGAGAGGCGCCGAGCAGGTGTGGGCATACTTATCGCCCCACAGCTTGGCGCCTGTACGTTGGGGTTTACCCGGTAGACGAGAGGGTAGCTTCCCTCCGCCTTCGGGTGGGGGGACGGGTTCTGACTGTTGTTTGCGCTTATGCACCGAACAGCAGTTCAGAGTACCCACCCTTTTTGGAGTCCATGGAGGGTGTGCTGGAGAGTGCTACCTCGTTCTCCTGGGGGACTTCAACGCTCACGTGGGCAATGACAGTGAGACCTGGAGGGGCGTGATTGGGAGGAACGGCCCCCCGGATCAGAACCCGAGTGGTGTTTTGTTATTGGACTTCTGTGCACGTCACGGTTTGTCCATAACAAACACCATGTTCAAACATAAGGGTGTCCATATGTGCACTTGGCACCAGGACACCCTAGGCCACATTTCGATGATCGACTTTGCATTCGTGTCATCGGACTTGCGGCCGCATGTTTTGGACACTCGGGTGAAGAGAGGGGCGGAGCTGTCAACTGATCACCACCCGGTGGTGTGTTGGCTCCGATGGTGGGGAAGATGCTGGCCAGACCTGGCAGGCCCAAACGTATTGTGAGGGTCTGCTGGGAACGTCTGGCGGAATCCCCTGTCAGAAAGAGTTTCAACACCCACCGCCGGCAGAACTTCTCCCTTGTCCCGGGGGAGGTGGGGGACATTGAGTCTGAGTGGGCCATGTTCCGCACCTCCATTGTTGAGGCGGCCGATCGGAGCTGTGGCCGTAAGGTAGTTGGTGCCTGTAGTGGCGGCAATCCCCGAACCCGCTGGTGGACACCAGCGGTAAGGGATGCCGTCAAGCTGAAGAAGGAGGACTACCGGGCCTTTTTGGCCTGTGGGACTCCGGAGGCACCTGACAGGTACCGGCGGGCCAAGCGGACTGCAGCTTCGGCCGTCACCGAGGCAAAAACTCGGACATGGGAGGAGTTTGGCAAGGCCATGAAAAACGACTTCCGTACGGCTTCGAGGAAATTCTGGTCCACCATCCGGCGTCTGAGGAAAGGAAAGCAGTGCACCATTAACACTGTATATAGTGAAGATGGGGTACTGCTGACCTCGACTCGGGACGTCGTGAGTCGGTGGGGAGAATACTTCGAAGACCTCCTCAATTCCACCGACACGCCTCCCTCGGAGGGAGCAGAGTCTGGGGACTCCGAGGTGGGCTCTCCAATCTCTGGGGTTGAAGTCACTGAGGTTGTTGGAAAGCTCCTCGGTGGCAAGGACCCGGGGGTCGATGAGATCTGCCCGGAGTTCCTAAAGGCTCTGGATGTTGTGGGGCTGTCATGGCTGACACACCTCTACAGCATCGCGTGGATATCGGGGACAGTGCCTCTGAATTGGCAGACTGGGTTGGTGGTCCCCCTTTTTAAAAAGGGGGACCGGAGGGTGTATTCCAATTATATAGGGATCACACTCCTCAGCCTCCCCGGTATAGTCTATTCAGGGGTGCTGGACGGGAGGGTCTGTCGGGAAGTCGAATCTCGGATTCAGGAGGAGCAGTGTGATTTTCGTCCAGGCCGTGGAACAGTGGACCAGCTCTACACCCTCGGCAGGGTCCTCGAGGGTGCATGGGAGTTCGCCCAACCAGTCTACATGTGTTTTGTGGATTTGGAGAAGGCGTTCGACCGTGTGCCTAGGGGAGTCCTGTGGAGGGTGCTCCGGGAGTACAGGGTACCGAGCCCCATGGTAAGGGCTGTTCGGTCCCTGTACAGTAAGTCGAATTCGTTCCCAGTGAGGATTGGACTCCGCTAAGGCTGCCCTTTGTCACCGATTCTGTTCATAATTTTTATGGACAGAATTTCTAGGCGCAACCGAAGCGTTGAGGGTGTCCGCTTTGGTGGCCTCAGCATTGCATCTCTGCTTTTTGCAGATGATGTGGTGCTGTTGGCTTCATCAAGCCGTGACCTCCAACTCTCACTGGGGCGGTTCGGAGCCGAGTGTGAAGCGGTTGGGATGAAGATAAGCACCTCCTAATCCGAGACCATGGTCCTCAGCCGGAAAAGGATGGCATGCCCTCTCCGGGTCGGGGATGAGATCCTGCCCCAAGTGGAGGAGTTCAAGTATCTTGGGGTCTTGTTCACGAGTGAGGGTAGGAGAGAGCGGGAGATTGACAGGCGGATCGGTGCAGCATCTGCAGTGATGCGGACTCTGCACCGGTCCGTTGTGGTGAAGAAGGAGCTGAGCCAAAAGGTGAAGCTCTCGATTTACCGGTCGATCTACGTTCCTACCCTCACCTATAGTCACGAGCTGTGGGTCATGACCGAAAGAACAAGATCCCGGTTACAAGCGGCCGAAATGAGTTTCCTCCGCAGGGTGTCCAGGCTCTCCCTTAGAGATAGGGTGAGAAGCTCGGTCATCTGGGAGGGGCTTGGTGTTGAGTCGCTACTCTTCCGCGTTGAGAGGAGCCAGTTGAGGTGGCTGGGGCATCTGGTTCGGATGCCTCCTGGACGCCTCCCTGGAGAAGTGTTCCGGGCATGTCCCAACGGCGGGAGGCCCCAGGGTCGACCCAGGACACGCTGGAGAGACTATGTCGCTCGGCTGGCCTGGGAACGCCTTGGAATCCCGCCGGAGGAGTTGGCTGAAGTGGCTGCGGAGAGGGAAGTCTGGGCTTCCCTGCTAAAACTGCTGCCCCCGCGACCCGACCCCGGACCTCTTTCTGAGGTGGAGCAGCTCTACTCAATTGGCGAACGTGAGGCGCTCGCCTGCGTATGGGCATGTATGGCACATGTTCCTCTATGGTCGGCATTTCACCATCAGAACAGACCACCAAGCCCTGACTACGGTGCTTGCCACTTCCGGCACCGGACACAAGCCGCTGCAACTCCACCGCTGGGCCGATCGCCTCCGGCAATACGACTATGGTCTTGTATTCACCCCAGGCAGGGAAAATGTTGTAGCTGACCTCCTCTCTCGTTCTATTGCAGCCTCAAAGCCTTCTGTCCCACCCAAGCTGTCGAGGCCAACAGAGGACGAGGAACCGATCCTCATACAGACATTGTACGCGCCTTTGCAGCCTACAGTCAGGCTTGAGGAACTGCAAGCTGAATCGGATAAGGATCAGATTTTGTGCAAGCTCCGCACATATATTAGACTGGGCTGGCCTGCCAAATTTCCTGAGGAGCTAAAGCCATTTGCTAAGGTGAAGGAGGAGTTGTCCTGCTGGGTTGACACGTGTGTCAAGGGGCCTCCGTACCATCATTCCAACCACCCTACGTGCTCGTGTGCTGGCGATGGCACATGTGGGCCACTTTGGAGTGGTTAAGCTCAAGCAAAGCTGCCGTGAGTTCGTGTGGTGGCCGGCAATTGACCAGGACATTGAGCATCTGCTCGGTGACTGCTCCGCTTACCTTCTCAGTGGCAAGGCAGGGCCTCCACCTCCTGCTTACTTACAACCACTTGCATGGCCTTCTTAGCCATGGGCCCACGTGCAGTTGGATATATGTGGTGAAATCCATGGCCGGAATGTTCCTCGCCACCAGCGCTTCCTTGTGGTTGTGTATGATCTCCACTCCAAGTGGCCTGAGGTGGTTCCAGTGGGTACGGTGACGTCATGTGCTATAATCCAGATTCTTGATGATCTGTTTGCTCGCTGGGGGCTGCCGAAGACTGTGACGACTGACAATAGCCCTCAGTTGACTTCAGCGGAATTTGTGGATTTCCTCGCCAGCAGAAGCATCAAGCACATTTGAACCGCCTTTTACCACCCTCAGGCCAATGGAGGTGTGGAGCGCTTCAATGCTACGCTGAAATATGTTATCTGTGCTCACATGGCACAAAGCTGTAGTTTTCCTGTTGCTCTCAACCAAACATTGTTGCACTACAGGGCAAGCCCCCATTACACGACTCAAGTGTCCCCAGCGCAGCTTATGTTAAGATGGGACATTGAACTTACACTACACAGGCTTCGGGCCCCCACTTTGTTACCAATCAGGCCCTCAATTGCACAGACACAGGAGATTGTGGCAGCACAAGACGAAGGAGAAAGTGGACAGGAGGCGCAGGGCACGTCCACCAGCGATCCAGGTGTCGGACTGGGTTAGGACTCGCCGGCCACAACGCCTCAACAAGATGTCATCTTTCTGGTCGCAACCAAGGCAAGTCATAAGGATTCTGGGCCGTGCGACTTTCCTTTTGGACGATGGCTCCCATTGGCATGCCTGTAGGCTGAGAAATGTTCAAGCGCCTTCACCTCCAGATGGAGCAGCACTTACAGTTCCAGTGAAAGGACCACCTGCACCTCCAGTGTGGGCCGTACCAGAGGAACCGGTTTCTCCCAGCTCCAGGCGCCACAGCAGCTGGATGCCAGGCCAGTGAGGGTCCGAGCTCGGCCGGTTACTCTTCGGGACTATGTTCCATCGTATCATACCTAGGTTGGGTGTGGGACTTTGGACAATAGTTTATGTTGCATGTTATTGTTCTTGTTAGTTCTTAGTTGCACTTTCCGGTGGGAGGAGAAAATGTTGTGTCCATAAGACATATATATACTGTGTGTATATATATATATATATATATATATATATATATATATATACAGTGCCTTGCAAAAGTATTCGGCCCCCTTGAACCTTGCAACCTTTCGCCACATTTCAGGCTTCAAACATAAAGATATAAAATTTTAATTTTTTGTCAAGAATCAACAACAAGTGGGACACAATCGTGAAGTGGAACAAAATTTATTGGATAATTTAAACTTTTTTAACAAATAAAAAACTGAAAAGTGGGGCGTGCAATATTATTCGGCCCCCTTGCGTTAATACTTTGTAGCGCCACCTTTTGCTCCAATTACAGCTGCAAGTTGCTTGGGGTATGTTTCTATCAGTTTTGCACATCGAGAGACTGACATTCTTGCCCATTCTTCCTTGCAAAACAGCTCGAGCTCAGTGAGGTTGGATGGAGAGTGTTTGTGAACAGCAGTCTTCAGTTCTTTCCACAGATTCTCGATTGGATTCAGGTCTGGACTTTGACTTGGCCATTCTAACACCTGGATACGTTTATTTTTTAACCATTCCATTGTAGATTTGGCTTTATTTTTTGGATCATTGTCCTGTTGGAAGATAAATCTCCGTCCCAGTCTCAGGTCTTGTGCAGATACCAACAGGTTTTCTTCCAGAATGTTCCTGTATTTGGCTGCATCCATCTTCCCGTCAATTTTAACCATCTTCCCTGTCCCTGCTGAAGAAAAGCAGGCCCAAACCATGATGCTGCCACCACCATGTTTGACAGTGGGGATGGTGTGTTCAGGGTGATGAGCTGTGTTGCTTTTACGCCAAACGTATCGTTTTGCATTGTGGCCAAAAAGTTCAATTTTGGTTTCATCTGACCAGAGCACCTTCTTCCACATGTTTGGTGTGTCTCCCAGGTGGCTTGTGGCAAACTTTAAACGAGACTTTTTATGGATATCTTTGAGAAATGGCTTTCTTCTTGCCACTCTTCCATAAAGGCCAGATTTGTGCAGTGTACAACTGATTGTTGTCCTATGGACAGACTCTCCCACCTCAGCTGTAGATCTCTGCAGTTCATCCAGAGTGATCATGGACCTCTTGGCTGCATTTCTGATCAGTTTTCTCCTTGTCTGAGAAGAAAGTTTGGAAGGACGGCCGGGTCTTGGTAGATTTGCAGTGGTCTGATGCTCCTTCCATTTCAATATGATGGCTTGCACAGTGCTCCTTGAGATGTTTAAAGCTTGGGAAATGTTTTTGTATCCAAATCCGGCTTTAAACTTCTCCACAACAGTATCTCGGACCTGCCTGGTGTGTTCCTTGGTTTTCATAATGCTCTCTTCACTTTAAACATAACCCTGAGACTATCACAGAGCAGGTGCATTTATACGGAGACTTGATTACACACCGGTGGATTCTATTTATCATCATCGGTCATTTAGGACAACATTGGATCATTCAGAGATCCTCACTGAACTTCTGGAGTGAGTTTGCTGCACTGAAAGTAAAGGGGCCGAATAATATTGCACGCCCCACTTTTCAGTTTTTTATTTGTTAAAAAAGTATAAATTATCCAATAAATGTTGTTCCACTTCACGATTGTGTCCCACTTGTTGTTGATTCTTGACAAAAAAATTAAATTTCATATCTTTATGTTTGAAGCCTGAAATGTGGCGAAAGGTTGCAAGATTCAAGGGGGCCAAATACTTTTGCAAGGCACTGTATATATATATATATATATATATACATCTGTATATGTATGTGTATATATATATATATATATACATATATATATATATATATATATATATATATATACACATACATATATATATATATATATATATATATATATATATATATGTTTAATACCGTGGGAATGTGGGATTTGTGGGTGGAATTAGTGTGTTGTTTGTATGTGTGGATACGGAAGTAAAGGAGTGTTCAGGAAGCCAAGCTTGTGTCCATCTGTGCTCTTACCGTAACACAACAAGTTCCCCTTCCGTCATGACGATAGAAACTAACTTGCAGCTCGTAATTCAACCCACTGATTGATTTGATAACTCAACTCTGGCACACAAAAATGAGTACACTCCTTTAATGTAAAAATTACAAGCTTTGAGATTCAGCCCTAGATTTTTTTTTTTTTTTTGGTGTGTAAGGGGGAGGGGTCCCATGGCTAATATGAAATTAATAGCCAAGGTCTTTTATCCATCAGGATGAATAATTTAAAGGGGATGTTAATAGGTGTCCCCAACCTGTCTGAAGGATGGAGACAAAGCTTTAACGGAATTTTTTTTTTTTTTTTTTTTAGTGGTCCTTCATTTCTTCTGTGCTGTTTCATTCCATTAGAAAGGTACAGTGAGGCAAATAAGTATTTAGTCAACCACTAATTGTGCAAGTTCTCCCACTTGAAAATATTAGAGAGGCCTGTAATTGTCAACATGGGTAAACCTCAACCATGAGAGACAGAATGTGGAAAAAAAAACAGAAAATCACATTGTTTGATTTTTAAAGAATTTATTTGCAAATCATGGTGGAAAATAAGTATTTGGTCAAAACCAAAAGTTCACCTCAATACTTTGTGATGTACCCTTTGTTGGCAATAACAGAGGGCAAACGTTTTCTGTAACTCTTCACAAGCTTTTCACACACTGTTGCTGTTATTTTGGCCCATTGCTCCATGCAGATCTCCTCTAGAGCAGTGATTTTTTGGGGCTGTCGTTGGCCGACACGGACTTTCAACTCCCTCCACAGATTTTCTATGGGGTTGAGATCTGGAGACTGGCTAGGCCACTCCAGGACCTTGAAATGCTTCTTACGAAGCCACTCTTTGTTGCCCTGGCTGTGTGTTTGGGATCATTGTCATGCTGAAATACCCAGCCACGTCTCATCTTCAATGCTCTTGCTGATGGAAGGAGATTTTCACTCAAAATCTCTCGATACATGGCCCCATTCATTCTTTCCTTTACACAGACCAGTCGTCCTCGTCCCTTTGCAGAAAAACAGCCCCAAAGCATGATGTTTCCAATCCCATGCTTCACGGCAGGTATGGTGTTCTTCAGATGCGATTCAGAATTCTTTCTTCTCCAAACACGAGAACCCGTGTTTCTACCAAAAAGTTCTATTTTGGTTTCATCTGACCATAACACCTTCTCCCAGTCCTATTCTGGATCATCCAAATGCTGTCTAGCGAACCCGGACGGGCCTGGACGTGTACTGACTTCAGCAGGGGGACACGTCTGGCAGTGCAGGATTTGAGTCCCTGGCGGCGCATAGTGTTACTGATAGTAGCCTTTGTTACTGTGGTCCCAGCACTCTGTAGGTCATTCACTAGGTCCCCCCGTGTGGTTCTCGGATTTTTTGTTATCATTTTGATGCCACGGAGTGAGATCTTGCATGGAGCCCCAGATCGAGAGAGATTATCAGTGGTCTTGTATGTCTTCCATTTTCTAATATATGCCCCCACAATTGATTTCTTTACACCAAGCGTTTTACCTATTGCAGATTCAGTCTTCCCAGCCTGGTGCAGGTCTACAATTTTGTCTCTGGTGTCATTCCCTCTTTTGTCTTGGCCATAGTGGAGTTTGGAGGTTGACTGACTGAGTTTGTGGACAGGTGTCTTTTATACTGATAATGAGTTAAAACAGGTGCCAATAATACAGGTAACGAGTGGAGCCTCGTTAGACCTCGTTAGACCTCGTCAGAAGATGTTAGACCTCTTTGCCAGCCAGAAATCTTGCTTGTTTGTAGGTGACCAAATACTTATTTTCCACTCTAATTTGAAAATAAATTCTTTAAAAATCAAACAATGTGATTTTCTGATTTTTATTTTCCACATTCTGTCTCTCATGGTTAAGGTTTACCCATGTTGACAAGTACAGGCCTCTCTAATCTTTTCAAGTAGGAGAACTTGCACAATTGGAGGTTGACTAAATACTTATTTGCCCCACTGTAGATGAAATCAACAGAATTTGTCATGTAGCACAGAAAATATAATCAAAAGTAACCAAAATCGGTATTGACCTTAAGAGTGTATCTTACTTTATATTGTTCAAGCTGCCACAGTTTGAGTTCGTCTCAAATTTTTCGGAACTCTTCTGATTCCAACAGATACCCTACTTCACAAACAAGGCTGTGTCATGAGATCGCCTGCAGATGCTGTCATTGTGACCAAGGTACAGTATGTGAAAGAAGTGGAAAGAAGTGCATTCTTGAGATGAGCTAAATCCAGATAAGATAAAAGCGTGCATAGTACAAGTATTTTTGTTTACTGAACACATCATCCCTGTGGACAGAAACTTATTTTTCTTCTATTCAATAATCTATTGTTGATCACCCACTTAAGGGCATAAAAAGGGACGCCACACTTGACTTGAATGACTGAGAATCTGCACCAGACAAATTCCTTAAGTATAATGATGGCGATAAGTGAGGTTAGGCACCCTCTTGTTGCCACCTGTTAATATGTCTCCTTCATAGTTGTCATTGTTGTCGCATTGGTGTTGAGACTAAAACAATACTATAAGTGAATTAATTTGTTGGTTTGAAAGTGATTCATTTAAATTACTCTTTTAATTTCATGCCGTTTTTGGCAAAGGGCAATTGCAGGAGAAATATTTCTTCTGCATATTCTGCTGAGTATAGGGGGCTTTCACTCAAAAACTTTAAAACTGGCTATATTTAAGAATTTGAATACTGTCAACTCATAGACTTATTCTGTCTGGACTTCATATTTGTTTTTGTTTAGTTTTCAAGTGCAAAGTTCAAGAGGAGTGATTGTATTGGGATAAAAAAGAAAAATAGACAAACAGTTCAATACACAGTGCAATTCTTACCATCTGATACCTGACAATCTCTTAATAACTTAATGAATAGCATTTTTTAAAATTTTTTTATTTTTCCTTTTTTTATATTGTTATTGTTTTAAAATGTATTGTAATGTAGAAAGAGAATGAATAAAACATTTAGAAATTGGGGAAAAAATTCTAAAAATTTGAAAGTGGAATTAATTTTTAAATAAAGATTACAACTCAAAGCATCAAACCAGTGTGTGAGCACATGTGTGTGCTAATCCCAATTGACTGAAGGCTTACATCAGAAAGAACTCATCTAAGTCAGAAGCAATCAAGTCGGATTGTCGTGCACGTTGGTCCCGATGCGTTGCCCTCAGCAGTCGTCTTATCGCATCAATTAGCAATGGTGACGATGCCCCTTTGAGGCCGCCATCCAATGTTTGGAGAGAAGTGTCTCATAAGGGTCCCCAAAAGTGAAAGTAAATCCAAGTGTTGCAGTATTCAGTGTCAGACCTTTCCCCACTCAGGATACTTCTTTTCATTTTTCACAAAAGGATTCACAAATATGTGAACCATTTTTGTACATTCCTGTCAGATGAAGATCTATGGCATCAGTGAGAACAAAAGGCGCTCTTTCAATGACAAGTGCCAAGTACATCATTCAGTCCTTCTCTTCAAGTAATAATTCCAAGTGCGGCTATTCAGGGTTTGCCCCGTGGCGAGAGAACTCGTTCTCCCGAAATAGCCCAGGCTCATCTTTCACGAGCGCTCAGGTCTTATCACGGGCACTGAGGTTAATTTGAATTTCTGTCTCTTCAATATGCCTGGCAATCATCGTGTCCACTTAATATTGCATCTAGAGGGTCGCTCGGTGTTGGCGTCCTCTCACTGGTGCCCTCAGGCTCTGAGGCACGCCAGAAGAACATGTCAATGCATCTCCCACTCGGTTTTGGATGTATGTTCACCTTAAGAAACACTAAAGTCTTGAGAGGTAGGTTTTGAAATACCGGCCCTCTTCGTTATCCTCCATGGCCACTAAAATTGGGCGCAATGAGGAAGCAGGAAAGCTTGAATTGGCCACTTCTTTTTTCTAAACTAGGTCGCATAAAGCATACAGATATAAATGATGCAGTATTTAGATATGTACTGTACATGTGCATTTGCTCTGGTTTAGTATAATACTTTTGTCGCACGTCCAATTCCTGTCTTTGTCACTTTCCTTTCTAGCCAACCGAGATACACTTTGATTGGCTTGCTCGCCGGTAAAAGGCGCTCTCCTTGCCTGATTCCCGATAACTATTTTTTTTCCCTATGACTTCCACCCTCACCAGTGTTCGTTGTCTAGCTGGCCGGCTGAGAGGCACTTTGGTGGGCCTTCTCACCTGCAAACGTTTGCCTCCTAACCCGGTTATTTTTTTTTTCTTGTCGCCAATTTTCTCACATTTCTTGTAGTATTTTGTCTTCAGTCATAGACTTTATAATGTATTGACATGACACAGAGAGCAGGGCCGATCCGTAGGGGGCCTATTTTCAAAAACTTCAAATTTAAATATTTTCAAAACCAAAGCTGCTACCAACCTAAAACCAAAACAGGCATCTACCTTAGGCATATATGAGTCTCTTTGAGCAGCGGCATCAAAAAATTCAAAGTCATTCCCTTATAAAATCCCTAAAAACTTAAAATGGCTATAAAATTCTCAGATTTTACACTAGATGCACAAAAATCACAAAATGCAGAGATAATCACTTATATTTTCAGGATCAATAGCAATATTAAACTAAATAAATAAAAATATTAATATTGTTTAAGTTTTTGCCCATAATAGCAACAGATTTTTTTTTTTTCAACAGCTAATAAATCACTCAATTTTCACATCAGAAACTTAATACTTGAGGAAAAACATGCAAAATCAATTATAAATAATATATGAATAGATTATTAATAAATTCTATATACAATCACAACTTAATAGAATAGAATAGAATAGAATAGAATAGAATAGAATAGAATAGAATAGAATAGAATAGAATAGAATAGAATAGAATAGCCCTTTAATGTCATTATACAGTTGTACAATGAAATTGCGGAGCATCACCCTTTACAGTGCAGGATAAGATAACTTAAAATCTCAAAAGTGACTTGCAAGTATAAAGTATAAAATCTAAATAAACATAAATATAAAATGCATATGAGATAGTCCTATAATTCAGGCAGTGCAAATGTGGTGTTACCAGGATGTGAGCCTCGTATTTCAACAATCACATAGCCTCTTTCTATGACTTGCGTTTTCTGGTCAGCTTCCTCGACTTCTACAAGTCCCTGTTCCTCGCCGTCCCCCCTCGACTCTGTTCCTCTTCCTGCCGGTCGGCCACTCCAAGGCCTTGTTCCTCCTCGCTTCTGAAGTCACATGTTTGGAGAAGTTCGCACCAAAACAGTTGAATAGGGTCCGCCAGGAACTCCAGCAGGTGCCTGAAGCTGTTACTGTCGTGCATGACAAGTGAGAGGAACCTATCCTTCTTGTGCTTCCTGCACATCAGGGAGTTCCACGGCGACATTATGAAGGACGCCATGTGGACATGGGGAGAGATGGCTGCCTGACGACTCCAGCCCGGCCCGTCTCCAGCTCTCTCTTGTCCTCTGGAACATCTCTATCATGTCGGCCATGTCCCTGTGTTCTTCCTTGCCCATGGTCATGGCGATGAGCCTCAGCCCGGCAACCATGTTGGGGTTGACACCAGCCATGATGAGACCAACGCTCGGCTTCTCGATCGAAGAGTGCGGCAGCACCTTCTGGGTCAACTTGTAGCCAGCCTTGACAAACTTGTAGCTCTCCCACCTGACCAGCACCTTCAGGCTCGATAATCAGGCCGTCCTCATCCTCTCAGGCTCCTAAAAACATGCTTGTTTCAAAAAGATAGGTGTTTTGATTAATCTTTTTATAAAATGAATAATTTGAGGATGCAACATGTAAACAAAGAGCTTTTTCCGCTGAAAATTCTTGTGAATAAATGCTTAAATCCCGGAATTCTTTATCGATATGGACGTAAAACAATCTCACTTCTTGGTTAAAAGCAAAAAAAAAAAAAACAGTCAGTTAGCTTTTGTTTTATGTAAATATGTCGGAAATGCTGCTAGTTGAGTCATTGTGGCTGCCCCTATAGTACAACAAAGAGCTTTTTCCGCTGAAAGTTCTTGTAAATAAATACTTAAATCACTGAATTCTTCATAGATATGGACAAAAAACAGTCTCAATTCTTGGTTAAAAGCAAAAAAAGCAGTTAGTTAGCAGTTATTTTATGTAAATATTGTGAAGTATAATGCCAATGCTGTAGTGGCTAATTTCTCCTATTGAATTTTTTTACAACGTTCCAAAATGCATGCATGGTATGAAAAATATAATTACCTTGAATCCTCAAACAAATCACTCCTGAGACAATCCTTCCTGTTTGTATGCAGTACAGCTTTCATACTTTTTCAACGTAAATCCGTTGTTATATACCTTCATGTGACCGACTGCTAATAAATGAAGCGGAGTCTGGGGCGGCCCCCTTCGGGAAGGTGTGACGCAGTGAATGGCGGAAGTGTCAGGTAAATCATTTTGAAGTCTATGCTTCAGTATTGATTTTTTTTTTGTCTTGTAATTGTAATTCAACTTTATTCCTCTAACCAAAAGGGTGTTTCTTGCTGTTATATCACTTTAAATATATATATATATATATATGTATATATAGTTTTCCCTATCTGTCTGTCTGTCTGTCTGTCTGTCTATCTAAGTTAAAGTAGTTTAATTAATAGTGGTTCCGTTCAAGAAATCTTGAAGCAAATGTCCAGAACATCACAATGTCTGACTATTTATTGTTATACTGTATATTTAAGTAGCCTTTTTGTTGTGTTCACATCTTCAGTTAATCAATGCCTCAGTCAAGTAAAATTAATTCACTACAATTCAGAAACCTATCGACATTTTTTATTGAGCATATATGTCTGACTGCCAATATTTGTAGTTGTGTTCATAATTTGACAAACCCTGGCAGACAGGTGAAATATTGGCTGTTTTCTGAGTGATGACTTGAGCAGGATTCAATTCATTATTATATTCAATTTTATGTACTCTTTGTCTTTATCGTGCTTTTTTGAAATGCCTACTAATTTAACATAAATTCCATTAAATATAAAATGTATTACTTTTGAATGATCACTCATATTTTTTCTTGAAAGAATGGTAGACCTGTAGACTTCTGACAGTTGGGTTCTTCTCATTAACCCCCCCCCCCCCAAAAAAAAAAAAAAAAAAAAAATTGGGTGGAATTTTGAAATGACCCTGTGAATAAAAATTATTCACATAGAGTCACTTATAAATATATATATATGGCGGAAAACACAGACAAGGCTAAAAAAGCAGTTGTTGCTCTTGAACCCCTCTTAAAAATAAACTGCTGTATTTTAAGCCAAAAGAACTGTTGTGTTTGATAGAAAAATATGTCTATATGCTGCCATAGCAGATTAATGGCGCATTTTGCCCCTGTACTATTCTTAATTTGTCCGTTTTACCCTGAAAACCCCTGTTTACAGACGTCGCGCAACCGCTTTTGTTTCAACCCAGCCATAAAAACAGTGTAAGTAACTATATTTATTATTTGAAATGTCTGTCATATTTAGCTTAGAATCATTAATTGATGTCTAATATTTAGATTTTTAAAAATTACTTTAAAAAATTATTCACTCGCATTTTTTAAACTTTTAAACAAATTACGCCACAATGAAAAAAATTGTGTCTGTAAATAAGTCACGGATATCTAGGAACGGATATCTTCCTCATAAGTGTTGTTTAATTGTATTTTTTATCATGTCATGTCATTTCCTGTTTTATTTTGAAGGCTTCACCCTCCTCGTGTCTGCGCACTTGCCGTTCCTCTGGTCACCTAATCACCCATTGTTTCGACCTGTTCCCCATTACCTCCTGTGTATATATTGCCTTAGTTTCCCTTGTCCTGTGCAGAAGTGTCTTTCGTCCAAGGTCAGTCACGTCAGCCTCTCACCATAGCCTGTCATAGTGATACTGAATATTATCCTCCAACTGGAGCGCTTTGTGTTTGAACCTTTTTGATCTCAGCCATTTTGACTTTTTCCTCCATTTGGAGCGTTTTGTGTTTTTGCCTTTCCTCCCTTTTGGAGTGCCTTTTGTTTGAACATTGATTGACTTATTCCTCCGTTGGAGAGCTTTTAGTTTGTACCTTTTACTCATTCCCGCATGTCAGCGGCAGAACCTCTGTTTTCAAAATAAAGTTTTTGCCTGAACCTCGGCAACTGAGTCCGCCTCGTCGTCTCGGCCTGACAGAACACTTCTGCCAGAAAAGGACCCAGCGGTGTGTTCTGAATTCTTTGCCACGCTGCGAGAGCAAGCGGCTCGCCTAACCTTCCAGGAAGACTTCCAGACCACGATGGCCGCACAGCTGGTCCAGATGAACAATCACATGATGGGGCTCACAGCCCAGCTGCTCTCAGCACACTCAGCCCCCGACTGCCCCCCTCCTGCTTCCTCCCCCACAGTCTCTGGAAGAGGACCTAGATTAACGCCGCCGCAGCGGTTCTGTGGGTATCCAGGTACAAGCCAAGCTTTTACTGAATGCGGCATGCACTTTGATTGTTCGCCTCACGATTTCACCTCAGATCGCTCTCGTATCGCCTTCATGGTGTCCCATATGTCGGGACGGGCCTGTGCCATGGCGGAGTGGGAGCGCGATTCACTATCATGTCATGTCTTGTCCTCATTTAAAGACGCCATAAAGAAGACGTTTGACCCCGTTTGCTCGGAGAGAGACCGAGCCCGAGAACTCAGCAGCTTGCATCAGGGTAATGCCTCAGTCAACGATTATGCTATTCAGTTCCGTTCCCTGGCCGCAGGTTGTGGCTGGTGCCACACTGCCCTGTATGACACTTTTTTCAAGGGACTCTCTCCCACTATCCCAGATCGACTCGTACCGCTCGACCTTCCGGAGGGGTTGGACGACCTCATCGCCCTTGCCATACGCACTGACCACCGTCTTGAGGAGCTTAGCAAGAGCAGACCTATCCACGCTGTGAGATCTCCTCTCGAGTCTCTGGAGCGGTCCGAACCTCGCCGTGCTCACACCCCACCGGTCGCTCCTCATAGGGACCATAACGATACAGTATCCATGCAACTCGGACCCACAGTACATCCCCAGAGGAGCGCAGACGCAGACACCACAGTGCTTCTACTGTGGGAGCTCGGGACACCTGGTGGCGGTTTGCGCCGCCCGCAGAGCTAAGGAAGCCACAACAGTCAACCTGTGTGTGCCACTCCTCGCTCTACGACCACCATTCAAGTAAAACACGGGTCCTCCTCACACACACTCCCCGCTCTCATTGACTCCGGCGCTGATGACTGTCTGATGCCATGGAGGGTTTGCAACCTCCTGGGACTACAGGCTGTCCCACTCGACCGACACCTGGTGGCCAGATCCCTCAATGGAGAGAAACTGTTTACCATCACCCATTCCTGCGAACCGGTAGAAATCACAGTCCAACGACACACTGAGACCATGTCATTCCATTTGTTTCCTGCCCAAGCTCAGTCATTAGTTTTGGGACTCTCATGGCTTCGCAAACACCAACCCCACATTGAGTGGAATTCCGGGTCCATACTAGGGTGGGGTGGGGACTGCTGGCGACGTTGTCTGGCTGTTGAGAACCCAGGGGTTGGCGTTCCTGGTGTTGGTGAGACTGATTAATAAGTTTTCTCTTTCTGTCACTCCAGAGCAAGAGCTCGACATGAGCACCGTCCCACAGTGTTATCACCACCTACGCCAGGTTTTTAATAAGACCCGAGCCCAGTCTCTGCCACCCCACCGCCCCTATGACTGTGCTATTGACCTCATCCCGGGCTCCACTATCCCTGGGGGCGCCTTTATCCTATCTCCGGTCCTGAAAATGCCGCCATGCGTGAGTACATTCAAGCCTCCTTGAAAGCAGGGCTCATCCGTCCTTCCTCGTCCGCAGCTGGGGCAGGCTTCTTTTTTGTAGGGAAGAAGGATGGGTGACTCCGTCCCACCATAGACTACCGCCAGCTCAACGACATCACCATCAAGAATCGCTATCCACTCCCCCTCATGTCGTCAGTATTCGACCAATTGCAGCAGGCCAAAGTCTTCACGAAGTTAGATCTACGCAACGCCTAACACTTGGTCCGCATTAGAGAGGGAGACGAGTGGAAGACGGCCTTTAACACCCCAGATGGCCACTATGAGTATCTGGTGTTCCCTTCGGCCTCACCTGCATTTTTCCAAGCATTAATCAATGACGTCCTCCGCGATTTTCTAGACCATTTAGTCTTTGTCTATCTGGACAACATTCTTATTTACTCCCCGGATCTAGCCACTCACAACCAGCACGTGGAATCAGTTTTGAAACGCCTTCTCAACAATGACCTTTATGTTAAAGCCGAGAAAAGCGAATTTCATGTTGACTCTATCTCCTTCCTGGGCTTTATTATAACCCCTGGGGGGGTCCAGAAGAATCCAGCCAAAGTAAACACAGTAGTTAACTGGCCGACACCGGGCAGTCGTAAGAAGCTTCAGCAATTTCTTGGGTTCGCCAACTTTTACAGGCAATTTATCCAGTTTTAGTAAGATTGCAGGCCCTCTCCACGCTCTTACCTCCACCAAGGTGCATTTCGAATGGACCCCTGCGGCTGAGGCAGCGTTCCGGGCATTGAAAAACGGCTTCACCACAGCCCCCATCCTGACCATGCCTGATCCCAGTCGTCAGTTCGTGGTGGAAGTCGACGCCTCCTGTGAGGGCATTGTGGCTATACTGTCCCAGCGAGCGGAGCATGATGGGAAGATGCACCCCTGCGCCTTCCTTTCCCGCCGCCTATCTCCAGCTGAGCGGAACTACAAGGTCTCTGTCCCGTCTGCCCATGCCTTGGTCCGCCGTAGTAGACGCATCGGGGAAGCAGCTCGCCAAGTCCTCGTCCACCAAGGGGATCGAGTGAAGAAGGCCTAAGACGCCCAGCACCAGCCTACCAGGCGGGACAGCGAGTGTGGCTAAGCGCCCGAAACCTTCCCCTCCGGGCCACCTGCCGGAAGTTGGTCCCCCGCTTCGTGGGTCCGTATCCAGTCTGGAAGGTTGTAGGCGCGGCGGCAGTACGCCTGCAACTCCCACGTTCCCTGAAGGTCCACCCCACCTTCCACGTCAGCCAAGTCAAGCCAGTGGTGGAGAGCTCCATGCTGTCTACGCCACCCCCTACACCTCCTCTGGACATCGACGGCGGCCATGCCTACCAGGTCAAGAAACTGCTGGCGGTGCGATCCCGAGGTCGAGGCCGCCAATATCTTGTGGACTGGGAGGGCTACGGTCCTGAGGAGAGACAGTGGATCCACTCTTGGTTCATCCTGGACCCCTCCTTGATCAGGGACTTCCACAGGGACCACCCCGACCAGACTGGACCGTCCGGTAGCCGGTCCTAGAGGGGGGAGGGGGGGGGGGGTTCTGTCATTTCCTGTTTTATTTTGAAGGCTTCACCCTCCTCGTGTCTGCGTACTTGCCTTTCCTCTGGTCACCTAATCACCCATTGTTTCCACCTGTTCCCCATTACCTCCTGTGTATATATTGATCTTGACGCAACATCTGCTATTTCAAGGCCCTCACAGCGCTTTACACTATATCGCCATCCACCTACTGGTGACGCAACATCAGGAGCAACGTGGGGTTTAGTATCTTGCTCAAGGACACTTAGACGGGTTAATCAGGGCGGAGAATTGGACCCACAACCTCTGGGTTGGGGGGGACAACTACTGTACCACTGAGCCATGCCACCCCATATTCAACTTAAACCCACAATTCTTTCAACAATTATCTGTCATCTCCCCCTTGAATTCAAAGTAGTTATGTTTATTAAAAACTATCATGTTTTGTCTTGTAATGTCGTCTAAAAGTAACTCTTAATCAGTATTCGCAGGGGCAGGTTTATTTTTCACAAAACTGTGCGCCTTATAATCCTGTGTATAAACTTTAGTTAAGTGTAATGCACTTGAATATACAGTATTTTGTTGGAGCACGACTGCTCCAGTTGAGTACTCAAGACACTCATTCACCGTTAATTAAACCCATATGACCTGTATGAAAATAAACCTATTCATTAATGGTTCGCTTTATAATCCGGTGCATCTTATAGTCCAAAAAATACAGTTGGTCTTGGTTGGTATGGGACAGCTTTTGGTCCTGGGCCAAAATACTGGTCAGCTTGCTAGTGACGGTTGATTAGAATTTATTATTATGTATTTGTTTTATTCTCACAGACTTCCTTGCACCTATGCGCTAGTATATTTGACTTCCAGTGCCATGCACGATGAAAGAGTGTGATGACGACAACAAATTTTAAAATAACTGCTTCCCATTCACACCTGAGGCCTTGTAACACTAGGCTCTGAACAATATGCTCTGAAGTTTATGATGTACTGTCGTCACGGTTCCAATTTAACAACACAAATAGCCGTTCAGCTTTTTGTGTGTATGTCATCTTTGCTGTTAAAGTTCTGATGTATCTGTATTGTAGCACAAGCTGGTACAAAGTAACCAAAAATATCAACCCATCAGCAAACATCACCAAATTTTTCAGTCACATTTCAGGAAGCTAGGCACTGGAGCGACGAAAGGCGACATGTACTTGATTTATAGCTAGTTGTCTGTAAGCCTTCTTCCACTTGTGATTCTTCTGCCTGTTTTTATCAGGATTAATTGTATCATCCTCATTCAACAGATTCAAATGTATTATAAGAAATAAATGTCCTTGCACTTACTTTTTATAGCGTTTTGCTGTTTGCGCTACGGAGTCACATTTGCATGCACCTATGCATGGACTGATACTGCATAATATCAATCAGGACCTAGTAGTTAGCATGTCTGCCTCACAATTTTTAGGACCGCCTTCCTATGAGTTTGAATGTTGTCCTTGTTCTTGCATGGGATTTGTTTGAGTACTCCAGTACCTCACACAGTCCCAAAATATTATAAACGACACAGCAATTGCCCACTGGTGTGAAATTAAGTGTGAGTAATTCTTTGTCTTTTGGTCTCTAGCAACCAGTTCGGAGAGTACAGTACTCTCTGCCTTTTGCCCAAAGTAAGCTGTGATAAGCACCAGCGCCAAATGAGTATAAGTGCAACAGAAGATATTTGCTGTATTTGTCATAATATATGTTTGCGAAAAGCAGTTTGTGAAAGATTTATTATCCATAATATTAATATACGTAATCCTTTTAGCATTGCGTGGTTAGAATCAATTGTAATGCATTTATATTTGTATTTTACTTTGCAACACAACAAACAAATATGTGATACAAACTGAAGAAATTGCAATATAATTTTGTTCCTAACTTGAATTTTTAAAAAATCTAAAATCAAATCAGAATATAATTTTGATCCCTGCTCTAAAAATAATTCTTAATTAACGCGGTAACATGCCTTGACAACTTTTTTACTTTGGTAAAAAGCAAGGAAACGGTTTTGTCTTTATGACGACGAGATAAAAGACATTGCAGCCACTTCTTTCCATGACATATTTGTTCTAGAACAACAAATCAGTGGTTGAGAATATTTGGCATCTGTACAGAGAACGATGGCGAGATGAAGCGACAATTGTCTTCATTAGGCACATTAATATTCATACTGAGAAGAAAATCTGACACCGGCGAGGAATCGCGCACCTTTTTTTTTTAATATGTATTTCTTAACACAATTAAAGTCCAGCAGTGACTTAATTAATGCACTACTTCTGTCAGGCACTTTCAAGAAATGTGGCAAGGGCCGGGTCCTCCTGTCAGCTGGGAAGAAAGACAAGTCAGAATTAGAGTGCTGAATGAAGTGGCATTCAAACACGTAGAAAGATGATTGTTTTCTTTTAGATTACCTCTTCTTCCTTCCTGTCGCTTAGATTGGATGGGTTAAAATCAAAGAGGATCAGAATTCAGTTTCAGGCTTTTCTTTCTTGAGCTTATTGATAGCAGTTTGTTTTAATTAACAAATGTTGCCACCAGTGTTACCACAAATTACTTGAAATTTGAAAGTACTTTTCTCCCTTTGCTGCTTAATTTTTTAGGGGAAGTTTAGAATTTTTCACATAAGGCTTAATCTTCGAGTTAGCGGGGCATAGTCGATGGAGATGATTTCAACCAGCATTGACTCACGCTAGCTTAGCCATTCCGGAGCCCTGAAACTAACAAATAACTGACAAACTGCAGTGAATTTGTTGAAATCAACTCCAATGTCAAAAATTCTGAATTTCGAGTTAGGGTTTCGGGTTAAGAGCATATCAGTGCCAATGTAAAACAATGCAAATTGACTGCACAATAACCAACAACACACAAATTAGTTGCACAATGCAATAAACACAAATGTGGGGGCGGCACACAACCCGGAAGTACGCCGTACACACAAGCGGTCAATTTGGCCACAAAACGTGGCGACAACTAAGCACTTTACAGTCAATCAGACTTACAACACATCCCTAAAATTCTAAACGAACACGTCTCCTTGTGACATAAATGTGCAACACAAAATGATGTAAACAATTCTTGCGCACTTCGCGAGGACGAGCGGGAACGACGACTACCAGCAGTTGCAACGGCAAAGCTACGTAACAGTTGGCAACGTAGCAGCTCTAACCTATCGCTGGAACCCTCCAGAATAAAGGAAAAATACTCACGTTCATTGATGGACGCACACAGATCAACATTCCCTCGCACATCTCAACAGGTGGCTGCACTTGGCTCGAATGTGCACCCACGCAGGCACACGTCTTTGTCAGTCCCAAAACACATAGCGCGTGTGACTCGAGACTAAGACAAGAACTATGAGTGGTAACCATTGAAACGACAGTTTCTATTCAAAATGCTCTTTGTACAGGACTTCATTAGTCTTCCTTCTACATAAATTAGAGGCAATAACAAAATAGTAACTAACTTTAATTAACAACTAACTTTAATCAGATTACTGGTTTGGAAAAATGAACGCATTAGATTGCTCGTTACTGAAAGAAAGTAATCAGATTACACTAACATGTTACTGACAACATTAATTGCCACTGATCTGTGGGTACCTCCAAGTATTTAAATAAAAGGCAGGAAAGGTTTCTCTCACCTCTTAAGCCCTTTGGAGGGAAGTCAAATATTCCCATTAAAACACACATTATACCTGTCAACTCGTTCGGTTTGCCTGTATTTTGTTTGGGATTTTCTATTTTTTTATTGGATATGCATATGCCGTACAGTCAAAAATCATACTGGAAAACATAAAAATATACAGTCTCAAAACAAGTTTACGTTTGACAGACTGCTCCTTATGTTTACGATAGGAAAGCATTATGGGCGGGAAAATAAAATCTTATTCCGCGTTCCATGCAGAAAGCAATTCAAAGATGCAGCGAGTGAATTTTGTGATCCAAAAAGTTCTGTTCTGTCACTTTCCTGTCGAGCACAACATCATCCCACACTCTGCAGCTGACTACCTCTCCAGACCATTTCCAATTATTTTCCTCAGCAATTGCATCAGTATGATTTTTATGTTTCCCAAACGTTTTTTTTTTTTTTATTAGTAAATAGAAAATATTAAATACCTATCGAATCACATTTGTATGTTAGATTATTTATTTATTTATTTATTTTTGAATTATGAACTGTAAAACAATGTCCCGTAAAGGTGTAGTACATACACACACTTCCATTTTAGATGTGTAAGGGTTTAGGTTCAGTATTAAGGTAATTAGTGATGCTTCATAAGGGAGACCTTGAGTTGACGTTGATAGGTAGGACATATCTTAATGCCAATTACTGTATATTTAAATGAGTGGTACAGAACTACTATCAATGTTACCCAATATTCTAAACGCAAGACACGACAACTAAAAAGTTTATGTGTGTGCTTACAGCTCTTATAATGTGGTGTACCTGAGACATGACCAACATTAGGTCTGCTCTTGATTATACAGTACCTCTTTAGTTTAAGGCATAGAATTAGTGGTGTATATTGTTAGTTCTTTAATTGTAATTTGCTAAGCAGCACCACCAATGCTGTGGTTCTGGGAGAGGGCACTGCTTGGAAACGTCAACGTTCAAGACTGCTTCAGAAAAAAAAATGTCAACCTGGCAAGGTAATCATGCCGCTATTGGAGACGGGCATACTAATTGGAATTACACTCCAACAGACAGCTCATTAAAAACTCCACGAGGTGCGCAATTGCTTTAAAGGGCAGGCGTTAATATGATGAAGCGAAGTCTTTGTTTGTCACTTTCACAGTGAACGCACCTGATACTTAAGCTGCTTACGGTCACTCTGCAGTGATCATTCCCAACTCTAGTAATACTGATTTTCACACCTCGTAATCATCACATGTACTGTAATCTCCTTTTCATGCAGCATTTGAACTGTGTTACTCGACCTTAATTTCCTTAGGAATCAATGGAACTGTGAATTACAGTATATGTGACACTTTCCAACATTCTGTCATTTGAGACATGAGACCAAAAAAATTCTGCTAAATTGCTTTTATGTTGTCGCTGACCAACGGCTTTCTATGCTGTTAACTGTGAATATTTATATTGTATCTGCCCTGGGATTGACTGGCAACCAGTCTGGGGTGTAGTTTGCGTTTGCCAACCATACCAGTTGGAATTGACTGCAGGTTCTTGTGACCCTAAACAGCTATAGTCAGCCTATAGATAAATTAGAATTACACATTACATTTCAAAACTTTAATACCAAGATGCAACGAGTACATCCTTACCGTATAGTCGTGCCAAGACTACAGAACACCTCTGAGCCTAAATCATTGGCTTTGATGGCAATAGATGTCCAATCCATTTCAATGGTGAGTGTTGATGAATCCCATGGGGCTCCCTCTCATTATTTATGAGATATTAGAATAAAAACACATAAGTACATTTCATTTAAATCCTATGTATCAGTTTACTCAATTGCACACAGAAATTGAAAAATCACTGTTCAGGTAGAGTAACAGACCAATCATATTTAAAATAAATATAGCACTCATAAATCCCATGTTACCATTGCAAAAACAAGCAAAATGTGAACACGCTTCAAATCAAACTGATTTGCGTTGTGTGGAAGGACAAGAAGGGATCCAATTTATCCACTCCAACCCCCACACATAAAACTGTGTTTTAGTATGCTTAGCTTGTTACTGACGAGCCGATGCTCGCCAACCAGGAAAATGACCACCCAAAAATAACTGGATGTCCTCCTGCTTTCCAAGCACACTTCATTAGGTCCGCCTTGCTCAAGTCAGGCTCTTTGTGCCATTTTGACTGTATTCAAATCTCCTTAATGCCATCTCGTGTTTAAAGACTGGCCATAAATCCCGTATCAGCTCTTAATGACCACTGCAGGCCGGCTGCTAATATGTCATTGTTCTCAGGCGATCACCCAGCGGGGAATAGACCATGCCAGTCTTTGTAATTGCACACCCAGAAAGATTTATATTGCCATTATGCACCCCCATAAGAAATAATTCAAAGATATCATTGAAAAAAAAACTGCCTGCACATTGCTGATGCCCAACTCTCCACTGAGCACCTCATCTGCTCTCCTGCCACAGTTAGCGTAGCTTTACTGTCGCCTAGTAAAGATGTCCCCAACCTTCATATTCCATAAGTCTATTTATTAGCACTAGCGCCTCTCCCTCTTCAAAGGCACTTTGGGAGGAGTATGCAAAGAAAATGCAAGGTGCCGTAAAATCTGCTAGAGCACTACAGTGTCTAAGTGGCGAAAATACTCGTGTGCATCAATCAGCTGATGCAGCATTCACGCCTAAACAAACTCCCCTGTGTGCACGTGGCTCTCATACACCGTGATTGAAGATTGCGGTTAGCTCGTCTCCTCCAACAAGCGTGCAGCTTTGTCGCGCACTTCCCAAGAGAGGAGGGCAGGTGTTGGACGATGACGAGGGCGTCGTCACCTTGGTGTCCTCATGGCCCTCTGTGGGGTTATGAGAGTGTCTGCAGTGAGGATGAACTACAACCAAACTGCAGAAAGACAAGTTCTCAATGGCATTAATATACAACATCCTACTTGTTTTCTTTAAACTGAATGGAATGCTCTGACACCTCTGAAGCTTGATATCAGTGAAAATCCCGATTTTTTTGCTTTTAAGTGACACAATTGGGATAAGTGTTACAGCATCAGAAAAAACAACAAAAACAGATCATACATTCTTAGACCAAAATCAGCCCTCTTACAAATGTGGATCAGAATCGGATACATTCAGGAAGGATGTGATAAAATTCATTGTGTTCCTGAATTCTTAAATAACTGCCAGTGCAAGCACAGTGTAAACATATATGCATTTTTGGCCACCAACCAGCTGCCCTTGCCCCAACGAGCAAGGGCTTGGACCACCGGAACCAGCAGCATCCCCAACTATTCGTCATGTATAATTATGTCAGCATACCAAACAAACAACAAAACAAAAAAGAAAGCCATTTGAATGCTGCATTTATATTATCTGTCCCCCCACACACACGCACTACAATGGACTGTTCCTGAGTATCAGTCGCTTAGCTTCATTTTGCGCCGTCTAGCTTAGCTTAGCTTAGCTCCGTTTAGCATCGCTTAGCTCCGCTTAGCTGTTCGTTAGCTTCACTGAGCTCTCCTGCGTTATTATTATTAGATGAGTCGACTAATTGTAAAACTAGTCGGCTGACTAATCAAGAGAAAATTTGTTAGAACAGCCCTAGTCTACCGGAACATATTTCCTCCACACCCTTCTCACCTTTTTAACCCCTGACCCATGAAGAGGGCCCCTGGATATGTTCGCCTTAGGCCCTAAAATTGCCAAGTCCGCCACTGTCTACAGGCATGCTGTTGAGGTGATCTTCTGAGTTCATCTTATACAGAATGTAAAAAAAGAAAAACACAGTAAAAGAAAATACACTTACACACTCACCGCACTGAAGTCTCTCGCAATATGGTAACATTATGTTGTGAAATTCTTCCTAATAATAATAATACATTTTATTTATAGAGTGCTTTTACTAATGCTCAAAGACACTTTACAGTTAAAACAAAGAAAAGACTCACACAAAGTGCACAGTACAAAACAATAGAAAAAAGAATTATAAATTAAAAGCCAGTTTAAATAGGAGAGTTTTGAACAATTTTTTGAATGTGTGAAAATCAGAACAGGTGCGGTTTGGTATAGGGCAGGGGTCCTCAAATACAAATCTTGAAGGTCCACAATTATTTTTTTTCATACAAGCATGGGTCCATTTGTTAATGTCCGTCAAGTGCAAGGCAGGTCGAAGGTGGTAAAGGTGGTTTTCTTTGGACCGAACAAAAATACAATTGACATTCTTATTAAATAAAAATAAATTAACAAAACATTTTTGACTTAAAATAAAAATACAAAAAAACAAGAAAAACATGCAAGAACAATGTTTACACATCTAAACTAAATAATTGACTAGATCTGTCATTAAGGTGCATACATAACAATTATTGACAGTAACTTTAACTGTAAAACACTGCTCATTGAGAGAAATGGCACTTGGGGGTCACAAAGTTGTTTACCCACATCATCAGCCAGTACTACAGTGCGTCTTGTGGTTGATAAATCTGAGAGTGATATTTGATGTTTGTTGTTATTTCCTCCGTTTTTTTCCCTTTGAACATTTCTGTTATCACTTCATACACTCTTTTATATATTTCTCCATCAGAAAACAGCTTTTTATGTTTGTCATTCCATTCTTCATTGAAACGGCAATTTTCGTTGTCCACTTTTCGTCTCTTGGTCAACTTTGAGCATGCCATTTTGTTAGATGCGGTCTTCTACTGGTGGCATGTGTGGTGTTAGTGAACGTTGCTTAACGTTGTGATCTTGAACGTTGCCCACATCCAGCGAAAGTGCCAGGGTAACACGGGGAAATAAATATTCACAATGGGGCAAATAAGTATTTAGTCAACCACTAATTGTGCAAGTTCTCCCACTTGAAAATATTAGAGAGGCAATATAAATAAATAAATAGTCAACATGGTTAAACCTTAACCATGAGAGACAGAATGTGACAGAATGTGGGGAAAAAAACAGAAAATCACATTTTTTATTTTTAAATAATATATTTGCAAATCATGGTGGAAAATAAGTACTTGGTCAATACCAAAAGTTCATCTCAAAATTTTGTTATGTACCCTTTGTTGGCAATAGCAGAGGCCAAACGTTTTCTGTAACTCTTCACAAGATTTTCACACACTGTTGCTGGTATTTTGGCCCATTCCTCCATGCAGATCTCCTCTAGAGCAGTGATGTTTTGGGGCTGCCGTTGGGCAACATGGACTTTCAACTCCCTACGCAGATTTTCTATGGGGTTGAAACCTCGAGACTGGCTAGGCCACTCCAGGACCTTGAAATGCTTCTTACGAAGCCACTCCTTTGTTGCCCTGGCTGTGTGTTTGGGATCATTGTCATGCTGAAAGACCCAGCCACGTCTCATCTTCAATGCCTTAGCTGATGGAAGGAGATTTTCACTCAATATCTCTCGATACATGGCCCCATTCATTCTTTCCTTTACACAGATCAGTTGTCCTGGTCCCTTTGCAGAAAAACAGCCCCAAAGCATGATGTTTCCACCCCCATGCTTCACAGTGGGTATGGTGCAATTCACTAGTCTTTTTCCTCCAAACAAAAGAACCTGTGTTTCTACCAAAAAGTTCTATTTTGGTTTCATCTGACCATAACACATTCTCCCAGTCCTCTTCTGGATCATCCAAATGCTCTCTAGCGAACCGCAGACGGGCTGTGTACTTTCTTCAGCAGGGGGACACGTCAGGCAGTGCCGGATTTGAGTCCCTGGTGGCGCATTGTGTTACTGATAGTAGCCTTTGTTACTGTGGTCCCAGCTATCTGTAGGTCATTCACTAGGTCCCCCCATGTGGTTCTGGGATATTTGCTCCTCATTCTTGTTATCATTTTGACGCCACGGGGTGAGGAGGGAGTTGAAAGTCCGTGTTGCCCAACGGCAGCCCCAAAACATCACTGCTCAAGAGGAGATCTGCATGGAGGAATGGGCCAAAATACCAGCAATAGTGTGTGAAAAGCTTGTGAAGAGTTACAGAAAACGTTTGGCCTCCGTTACTGCCAACAAAGGGTACATAACAAAGTATTGAGATGAACTTGTGGTATAGACCAAATATTTATTTTCCATCATGATTTGCAAATAAATTCTTTAAAAATTAAACAATGTGATTTTCTGGGGGGGGTTCTCCACATTTTGTCTCTCATGGTTGAGGTTTACCTATGTTGACTATTACAGGCCTCTCTGATATTTTCAAGTTGGAGAACTTACAAAATTAGTGGTTGATTAAATACTTATTAGCCCCACTGTAAATCACATTTGCTCACAGTATGATTCACTTTCTTGAATGAAAAATAAAGTACACGACAGCATGTAGAAACAGATTGCAAAGTGCCGGGTGCATCTCGTGTTTCAGGTTGCTGACACTGCTGCGGTCCGTCCACGCTAGCTATTGGCATGCAGGATCTCTCAGCCAATCAGCGCATCGTTGTCATAGCGATGACAACAGTAGTGAAAACATGTAAGATATCTGACTAAAAATCAATCTGAATTGACCGATAGAATAGTAGCGCATAGCGATAGATTGGCGATTTATACAAATGATGTACAGTGCCTTGCAAAAGTATTCGGCCCCCTTGAACCTTGCAACCTTTCGCCACATTTCAGGCTTCAAACATAAAGATATAAAATTTTAATTTTTTGTCAAGAATCAACAACAAGTGGGACACAATTGTGAAGTGGAACAAAATTTATTGGATAATTTAAACTTTTTTAACAAATAAAAAACTGAAAAGTGGGGCGTGCAATATTATTCGGCCCCCTTGCGTTAATACTTTGTAGCGCCACCTTTTGTTCCAATTACAGCTGCAAGTCGCTTGGGGTATGTTTCTATCAGTTTTGCACATCGAGAGACTGACATTCTTGCCCATTCTTCCTTGCAAAACAGCTCGAGCTCGGTGAGGTTGGATGGAGAGTGTTTGTTAACAGCAGTCTTCAGCTCTTTCCACAGATTCTCGATTGGATTCAGGTCTGGACTTTGACTTGGCCATTCTAACACCTGGATACGTTTATTTTTTGAACCATTCCATTGTAGATTTGACTTTATGTTTTGGATCATTGTCCTGTTGGAAGATAAATCTCCGTCCCAGTCTCAGGTCTTGTGCAGATACCAACAGGTTTTCTTCCAGAATGTTCCTGTATTTGGCTGCATCCATCTTCCCGTCAATTTTAACCATCTTCCCTGTCCCTGCTGAAGAAAAGCAGGCCCAAACCATGATGCTGCCACCACCATTTTTGAGAGTGGGGATGGTGTGTTCAAGGGTGATGAGCTGTGTTGCTTTTACGCCAAACATATCGTTTTGCATTGTGGCCAAAAAGTTCAATTTTGGTTTCATCTGACCAGAGCACCTTCTTCCACATGTTTGGTGTAGTGTTGTATCGGTCGCGAACGATTCGTTCTTTTTGAACGAATTGTTTGGGTGAACGAGACCGAACTAATCACCATCTGCACTGATTCGTTCTATGAAGTTGGTGGCGCTTGTTCGCTGCGTGGGAGGGCGTTGAGCAAGCGGCAGCGTCTTCTGACATCGCACACGACCAATCAGACGCCAGCCTCATCGCGGGCAGGGGAGGGAGCGGAAACAGAATCATGGCGTATGTCACTCATTTCCACGTGTGGCCAATAAGCAGCCAGCGTGCAGGCAGGGGGGAAAGACTGAGTTTTGTCACTTCCCGTTCAGTGATTCGGTCCTCCGGTTCCTGACCTAGCTTGCTGCTAACTTGACTTTCCAGTAATGACTATGCGGTGAACGAGTCATAAAATGAAAGGAAACGACTTTGTCACATATTTGTTAACGTGGAGCCTATCAAATGCTGCTCAAAAAGACAAAAACACCACACAAATCTAGCGAGCATGGTTTAGTGTTCTACTTTTCTCAACAGACTCGGGACTGTGCCTATGACGATATACTATCAAATTTACAGTAATTTAAAACACGCGTAGCTACGAGGCAAGCAAAACCTGAGCTGCGGTCGCGTGACGGCAGTGAAGCGGGCAGAGAACTGTCACTATATGGAGGCTTCATGGCAGCGATATGTACCTCATATGTGCACAGAAAAAAAAAAATATTTAGTATGATCACCATAATACTGATTTGCAATGAAACTGTATATACATGTCAATTTTTTCCGAGTGTTTTTTTTTTTTTTTTTTCCGTGTCAGAGGGTGTCGGTTGGTTTGACAAATTATGTCAATCCGTCCATCATGTGCTACTCAAGCGCCCCAAAAACAAAGCGCGCGGACACGGGAGATGTCGCAATATGTCTACATTTTTCTTAACAGATTAATGAGAGTAGAAAGGCGAAATCATAAAGCAAACAATTATTTCTCGTCAGCATTTGACGATCTGAGATGCGGGGACGACAGGGGAGCTGACCGGATTATTTTATTTATTAATACCAGTGCAAAAATTCAAAACGATCATCTTAATAATAAAAAACAAAAATACAACAGAGCGAGAGGTTAATATGATGTGTTGGCCGTTCCATAATTAGAAATTAAACTTTCGATTTATTTTTATTTTCGTGACAGCAGGCATGCCGCGTTGGCTGTTAGCAGCAGCATTGTATATGTGAGCAAGATCATGCTAAAGAAAGTCCGTGCGCCCCCGACCCCAAACCCCGACTTCCCCCTCAAAAGGAAAATGTTTAACCGTGTCCTAATTCGAAATGCAAGCACGAGCCATGACTTTGAGCCCATAGAACTAGGACAGACGACGCGGAAGTTCTCCCTCGCTTTTGCAGCAGCGGGAGGGAGACGAGGCTGTCTCTGAGAGCAGAATGATATCGCCTGTCACTCATTTCTGAAACTACGACGAGTGGTCAATGTGCAAGAGAGGGAGGGACCAAGCAATGTCACTTCCCGTTCAGTTATACTGCGAAGCGGTCTTTGGTGATTCGTTCAGCAACGTCACTTCCCGTTCACTAACCGAACGATTCATTTGGGTGGGGAGGGAGATGAGGGGGGCGAACGATTCGTTGAACGATTCGTTTGAACGAACCGGAATGGATTCGTTTACTCAAGTGAACGACAGATCCCGTCACTAGTTTGGTGTGTCTCCCAGGTGGCTTGTGGCAAACTTTAAATGAGACTTTTTATGGATACCTTTGAGAAATGGCTTTCTTCTTGCCACTCTTCCATAAAGGCCAGATTTGTGCAGTGCACGACTGATTGTTGTCCTATGGACAGACTCTCCCACCTCAGCTGTAGATCTCTGCAGTTCATCCAGAGTGATCATGGGCCTCTTGGCTGCATCTCTGGTCAGTTTTCTCCTTGTTTGAGAAGAAAGTTTGGAAGGACGGCCGGGTCTTAGTAGATTTGCAGTGGTCTGATGCTCCTTCCATTTCAATATGATGGCTTGCACAGTGCTCCTTGAGATGTTTAAAGCTTGGGAAATCTTTTTGTATCCAAATCCGGCTTTAAACTTCTCCACAACAGTATCTCGGACCTGCCTGGTGTGTTCCTTGGTTTTCATAATGCTCTCTGCACTTTAAACAGAACCCTGAGACTATCACAGAGCAGGTGCATTTATACGGAGACTTGATTACACACATTTGGATTCTATTTATCATCATCGGTCTTTTAGGACAACATTGGATCATTCAGAGATCCTCACTGAACTTCTGGAGTGAGTTTGCTGCACTGAAAGTAAAGGGGCCGAATAATATTGCACGCCCCACTTTTCAGTTTTTTATTTGTTAAAAAAGTTTAAATTATCCAATAAATGTTGTTCCACTTCACGATTGTGTCCCACTTATTGTTGATTCTTGACAAAAAAATTAAATTTCATATCTTTATGTTTGAAGCCTGAAATGTGGCGAAAGGTTGCAAGGTTCAAGGGGGCCGAATACTTTTGCAAGGCACTGTATGTTGAAAAAAAGTTGGTTTTTTTCTTTCATTTTTTTCGTACGTCCGTGGGTCCGCAGAGAGGTGTGCCGTGGTCCGATCGTGGACCGCAGTCCGCTCATTGAGGACCCCGGTATAGGGATTGAGTTCCTAAGTGAAGGGGCAGCAACGAAGAAGGCTCTGCTCTTGTGGTTGTAATGTTTTATTTACTGTTCCTTGGGTTAATGAACATTTGAAGGATTCACTCTAGAAACCCGGTTTTCATGATTGATCTTGTAAGATATTCATTCCACACAGTCAACAAACAAAACTACTTGAGTACCTGTCACTTCGTTTCAAAGATATCAAGCGTGATTTCATTCTTTCCTAGTGGCCAATTCATTAGCGTCCAACAAGATCTCGCCTCGCGCAGTTTGGCTGCAGTCCGTTCTCCCAGTCGACGTTCACGAAGCCCCTCTTGGACCCTTTCATCAAACGTAAAATGACATCATACTTGGTGTCTTTAAAAAGATTTGACAGGTACTCAAATATCGCAGCCGGTGTTGTCATTTAAGCAAGGCGCGGAATGAACAAATTGAGAATTGTGGCCTGATACACCAGATGTTTATTCATGAAGAGATGCTTGAAAATTAGGTTCCGGAGTTTGATAGATCAGGATGATAGCACACAGTGGGCCCTTCAGATATGAGAGTTGGAGACGTGGAGGGGAAGTTAACTGTTATCAATGGTCATGTTCAAATCACACCTAGCGTCGTGTATCTTATATTCCATTTCTTTCTCCCCTTCTGACCTACCTCATTGTCATTTTTATCTCCTTCCTCGTTTTGTCACTTCTTGCTTTTCATTTTCCTTTTCAAAACATTAAAGCAGTTTTGCAAAAATGTCCATACCAAAAACTATACATGAGCGATAAAACAGCAATATTGATTCAGAAATTTCAACTACCTTTAACAGAATGTTTTGAATCAATTGTGTTCTTTGCTCTCTTCATGATGTGATGGCAGAGGACAGAAAAGGATCACTTACGTACAATCAAACTGGTGTGACATCACTATCACATGCCGTTTTCTTTTAATTTAGTTCGAGGGGAGGGAAATTTGCTTGAGTCGAAGTACTCACAACACTTTTGAAACGGTAACCATGATTTTCAATTCAATTATGTCAAAATGCACTTTAGATTAATGACACAGTTTCACTTTTTATGTGCATGTTGATGCTTCTTAGAGGGGCAGGTGGGGGCGTAGAGAGTTGGTGGTCTTCTCTCCCCAGTGCCAGCCTGATCAAACCCGCCACAATCCAATTCAGTTTTATTGGGCCTGTCTTGCAGTGCGGCACTCCACCACAAAAACATGTTTTGTTCTCTTTAACCTACTCCGCCAGGGATGCAAACCAACAGTGACACTGTCATTTGTGAGCAATGCGCTATGACTCCCCCGTGGTCCAAATGTCAGATTATACTGCGCAGTACTAGTTATCCTCTCCGAGTTCTTCCCTCTATGCTGCCCAAGCCTGTCGCAGGAAATTCATGGCTTTTACGGCCTATAGTTGGAGCGCACACAACTGTCACAGGGCTCAGGACGGGAATATAATTGTACATTCATATCAGCCCTTCAGTGCTCCACCTGCCCCTAGCGCATCACTTGGTGTGATGTGCACTTTTCTTCAGTCCTCCCAAATTCAGCAACACACACTACATTTGCATGCGTAGTGTAGTGAAGCTAGGACGAATGCCTTGCAAAGACATCAATTACATTACTGTCATTGTCACAGTATATGTGTGCCGAAGCGAAATTGATTCATTGACTGATTCACCTAAAGTTGAATGCAATCCAAGATACTAATGGACCTCAAATTTGTTTAGAGTTGGGGAAAAAAAAAAACACAATTTTTGTGTTTATTTTATTTTATTTTTTTTTTACTTTTTAGCTGTCATATAAGTGAAAAAAATAATTTGACCCTGTTGAAATGTTGAAAGAGACATGATGGATGAATTCATTTAACAATTCAAAACTCATCTCAGATATTACATTTTTTTTCTTTTCTTTTTCGGCTACTATTTTGAATGAGTTCATTCACTTCTATTGATGCTTGTTGAAATTCTTTTGAGCTCCTTTTGGCATCATAAATTACATTTTTGTGGTGTTGGTTCACGCAAACACCTTCAGTTCACGGGGCAAATAAATTCAATTTAGCTGTTGTAAATCGCAAAATATTTGAGGGGAAAAAACTCTTCCACTAGGATCACAACTGACATGCACGTTATACATTTTTGTAACTGTGTTTAATGCTTGACTTTCGTAATCCTACTTTTTAGTTAGCATCTTGCTATCGCCTGCAAAGTGAGTTATTGTTGCCAGCGGAGAGCTCATTAACAAAGATTTAACAAATGCATAAAGCCAATATTGTGAGACAGCAGCGGTTTCATATCTCACTGCCGAGATGACTTCTTTTAATTCAGTTCAGAGAAAATTGAGCAAAAACAAAAATGTTCCTTTCATGTGTTGGTAGCGTTTGGTTTCAAATCGTCATTGTGTTGAATGTGTCACACTCCAAAAGACAGACTGAGCCATTGTTCCTGCAAAAGACTAAAACAATAATAATAATAAAATTAAAACAAAAAGAAAAAGCAGTACATGGCAGCGTTGTCTTCTCTGACATATCAAAGATCTCACCAAGTGATCAGAAAATCAAGAACTGTTTGTTTCTTTTTATCTGAATTTCATGATGTTATCATGGGAGACGATGGAATACAAAGAGGAGGCGATATTGCAAAAAAGATCACAGCCTCCTCCTCCTCCTGAGGCCCTGCCATGGCTTTTGAATGAAACTGGTGAACAATCATGGCTCCCAAAGCATGGGTGGGCCCACATGTTCTGCTCAGATGTATGTGACCAGGTGTGTGCATCTGCTGTGTAACTACACAGCATCTCTGGACAGCCTTCAAAGCAAAAGGGATTTACCGGTAGTTATTTTGTTGTTTGGTAATGGTGGATCTCGTAGCTACACATAAAAACTGTTGTGGTATGAGACATAGAGTCATGTTGCTGCATGATTAAACCAAATGGACAAGCTCAAACTGTGCAAACAAACAACCAATGTCAAATGTCCTTCAAACACAGTCAGTCCAGAGACCTCACCTCTATAATTCACTTTGTTTTGAAAAAGTGTACAGAACACTGATTGTTTTAACTTTGCCCTAATAAGTCAAGTCTTGGCAGTGTTGGTAGACAAATGTAATGTTTGGGGGGAACAACAACAATAATTTGATTAAACATTCCTATGTGGATTTTTTTTTTTTTAATCCCAGTTTTAGCAATAAATCACTCTAAATCATTTGAAAAAGAGAATCTGCATAACATGTATTAATTATGTTGATATCCGGCGGCATCAAAAGTGATTCAAGTTTTATCCTGCTGGCTTTATAATAACATTAATGAATGAAATGAAGATTTTTAGTTTATTGTTTCAGTTTGTTTTATTATAAAAGCCTATCTTGTATTATTACTGACAAGGAATCATTCAAAGCCATATCTAGTGCTTGTCTTTCTTTTCAGACATGGCTCACTATAAATAATCAAGGCCTTGGCTGATTCCTGCGAGTCATTATCTGTGTTGTGTGTGACAGCCACGGGCAAGCAGCAAACTGACAGGCCTCCATGAGGGACATGTTGTGTAAATTTTATGAGTGACAAAGGAGATTAGTAAAGTGACTTTCTACATGCAACTTTGACCTCTTTGGAGCTGTGCATGCAGGGCGAACACAAGATAGACCAAAATGACCTATTTTTATAATAACTATTATTTTGATTATTTTGTATTCATTCGTGATTGTTTTTGTTGTTAATTATCCTACCAATATTTTTCCCAGTCAGTACATTGGGTAAGTATTTAACACATCCGCTGCACAGTTCTGAGGTTATTGAGTTTGCATGGTTCCTCTGTTCTTGTGTTTTCTTCGGGTAGTCTGCCTACCTTTTATTCTCCAAAAACATGCATGGTGGCTTCATTGAAGACAAGGATTTGCCCATTCAAGTGCCTGGCAACCATTCAGGGAAAAGTCTGTCGTATTCTATGAGTCGGTTGGGATAAACAACGGCTCAGGGTGGGTGAATGAAAAAAAATTTTTTTAAATCGTATCCAAACAACTCTAACTACAAATATGTGCACAGTATAGTGGTACATCTACATACGAAGTTACTTCGTTCCAGGACCTTGTTTGTAAGTCGAAATGGTCGTATGTCGAGCAGAATTTTCTCATAATACATAATAATTCCATTAATTCGTTCCACAGCCTTAATCCTTAATCCTTTATAAAAGGTGCTGGTACTATTGCAAATAGCAATTACACAGAGCAAAACAAATAGATTATGAATTATGAATAAAAATCGGAATAATAATATAGACATAGTAATACTAACAATAATACCTGTAATAATGTAACGAATCGGGTTCTACTGTGGCGGATGTGTTATGCGTGGTGTACCTGAACGCACTGCGTGGCTGACTTGACTGAGTGAGGGAGGACTTTTTACTTTCACTTTATTTAGCTGCAGCGGACAGTAGGCATGTTTTGCTGTACAAGTTCTGAAATAAATTATTAAAAACCTGACGAAGCTGGTGATTTTTTTGGCGATGTTATCCCAATAATAATTGTCATCTTAACATACAAAGACTGCCGAACGGAGGTCGGAGGAGGACCGTCAGGATTGTAGACAATCTACGGCCATATTTGCGAACCAGTTCATGGACGAGCGCACCATGCTTATATTTTTCTAACATTTCCATCTTCATTTCAATGGTAAGCGTCACCTTTTTCCTTTTTTCACCACCTGAATTATAATTCTTTGAACCCATGGTGATTTCTCTCACAAGAAAATCCGCTGTGCGTCCGTCTTGCAATAAAGATACTGCGGCACTGTCATAAATCGTCATATTTCGAGACATGTCGTCGAATGTAGAAACAAGTGATGAGTCAAATTTTATGTCGGATTTCGAAAAGATTGTGTGTCGAAGCGATCGTATATCAAGGTATCACTGTACATAACAGGTCAATTCACCAAGCATCAAATGTAGAATGTGGACTCCAGACAATGATGTCTGTTTTTATTTTTTATTTTTAATAGTAGTTGAATTCTTTTTAGGTTTGGATGACAGTCAAAAATGTTAAAATGACAAACAGGACCATTTTTAAATCATGTGTCCAGATATGTTGTGGGAGTGACTGCTAACCATTTCAAGTTTGGAATTGAACAACAAAGTAAATTCGTGCACTTATGTCTTTTTCACAAAATATGTCAATAATGAGTGAGCCAATCTGAGTTTTGCCCAACTGGCTAATTTACATTTTACTGTCCCTTTCTGAATTGCTCTGTCTGGCAACAAGGTCGAGGGCAGAACCACTATTTGTAATCCAGACAACGGATTTAGAATAAGCGTTATTATGTCGAGAATAGGCAAGCAGCGTTGCAGTTTAGTACAATCTATTTATATAATTTTGTTGGTTTACATTATTACCATGTGGGAATATTCAGGAGGAAATACAGTATGAACAAACTGGAGGTTTACAGTATTACCGTGTGGGATGATTCAGGAGGAAATACAGTGTGAACAAACTGGACGCTTACTTGCAATCTCTTTTAGATTGTCGTCAATCTATATTCAATCTGAGACCATTGGTTCATTTCTCAGTTTACTTTGGAAAAGTCATTCCTCACTGATTTCCAAGGATGCTGTATGGCAAAGAATTCGCATTCACAGTATATGCAGCGGTGGAAAGTAACCAATGACATTTACTCCTGTTACTGTAACTATTCTTTTGTGTAACTTGTTCTCCTTTGATAATTTCTTAATCAGAAATTTTACTTTTGCTTAAGTAAATTTTGTTCAAATTATTCAATGAATTAATGAAATGTTCTAAATTACATTTTAAACAGCATCCGTTACAAAGTAAAAGGGGAAAATTTAGAATATTGTGTCTGTGTGCCAGGGTCCATCTGACTGGCTTTTATAACTGCAGTGCCAGAAAGCAACACATAGTAGAAACCTTCTGATACCAACAAGCATATTGGGCTTCCTCACTGTCACAGACATTGTAAACATGAAGGCAAGGTAGCTTATAATATTAATATAACGCTGTCTTCAAAATAGCGAATTCAACCATCTATGAGTTAGTGTATCATTGGGGAAACAATACTATGACCGCTATCGAGGGACATACCTGCACTGTAACTTCGCTAATTAGCATGATTAGCATAATTTACATCATATGGAGAGCATCACTGATTTTTGAAAAAATAATTACTATTACATCACATTACTATTGCGCTCATATTATAAGTAATTTTTATTACATTTGTTATTTTGTTTATCTTTCCCATTTTGTACAAGTGACTGTGACTTTGAATAGGTTTTCACACCACTGCTTTTATATCAGTAAAATTGTATCAATGTACCAGTACTTTTTCCACCCCTGGGTATATCGTCAGTCTGTCGGGCCTCAAAGCTTTGTAAATGACAGCCACATTTGACGGAGACATCGCACGTGGGTGCCATTACACACTCCTGTTTACCCCTAGTGTCACATTGGCCTGATGTCACGCCGAGAGAGAACAGAAGAGGCGGCTTGGTCGGAGTCCATCAGTCTGTCTCTGCAGACATGTTGCAGAGAGCGATAAGAGGGCAGAAGCCCGACTTTGGCGGCCGCGTGGCGAATCTCCCCGGCCATCTTGCGCGGCTCACGGCTGTTCAAACAGGTTGAGGCGTCTTGTCCTGTCAAGTGGCTGACATTGTGATTTAATCAACATCCACGCCTGCCACATGAATTAGATCACTATCAAAAATGCATAGCCAAGTGCCATGTCCCTCACTTGTCAGGACCAAACTTGTCTGCTTATTTATTCATGACATTCTCCATAAGAGCAGGTCCTTTGGTGCTTGGTTAAAGTTGGATGAGCGCCCCGACGGACATTGCCAATTCTCACTCCCAACGTGTGTTTAAAAACACGTGCACGCACACACACAAAGCGGGATCATTCATACAGGAGAATAACAACATTCCTATTTGGCTCTCCTTTGATCACCCTCCCAGAACCTGTTGTTCACTTTCTCCGAGATTTTATCAATCAAAGATGCAAGCTCTTTAAATAGAAAATCTGTATTCCTGTGTGATCGATGACTTCCGAATTTTAAAAAATAAACAACAACAACATTTAAGGGAAACCTAATTTTCTTTAACTACTAGTTAATCTTTTTTTTCCACGCCAGTTTCTGAACCAATCTCGAGTCTGCCGTCTTTCTTTGAATAATGGCCACATGAGCCACCGTAAAATGTGCAATGGATAACACCATCTGAGACTAAGGGCGTTTCATATCTGTTCTGTTTCAAGTGTTCCGAAACAAACCTTCTGTTTGTCTGGACACGTGAACACAGCAACCACATTCGGATGCGGAATAAAACAACCGAGCTGAGACCGCCTCATCCAGGCGGTCTCAGCTCGCGTCCATTCACACTCTGCAGAGGTTCGTCCACAGCAGGGGTCGTGTTAACCGAATATTTTCCGTCATTGACCGATTTTTTAAAACGGTGACGGAAAAAACTGAAGTCCATCCGTCATTTTGACCGGTTGCAATTCACACCCCAGACCACAGGGTGGCGAGTGAGCATATTAATTAGCTATTGTCTCTCTTGATGCATGACGTCATTGGTCTTACTCTGAAAAATGTCAAGGCAACTGAGTGTCCGAAGTTTCTTCAAAAAGCCCCAAAACGACAATGGTGTTGATAAAAGAGGTGAAAAAACAGGGACTGCACAAGCAGGCACGCAATTCAAGTCCATGCGCACCAGGAGGAAAGTGTGAGACTACGTTCAGGCCACAGCAGGTGAACTGTTAATTTCATTGTTCCATATGCTACATATGGTAGGCTACCTAACTACTGGGGCCACAGTCAGCTGTTTTTGTCACTGCGGAGAAAAAGTTACATATTCATCTGCTTGATGTGTGATGGCACGGTGTGGATTCCCTGTTAAGCTTGTTCGGACAGAATATTAATTTAAAATGAATGAAAACTAAATACTATTGAATATGTTGAAGCGGTATGCAATGTTAAGAGTCTTGTTACCTGTAGGCGCACTATCCTAGACCCCTCACTATCCACTCGCGGGGGCCTGCGCTTGTCAGTGACGTTCCTTATTCTCGCTATATGATTATACAACTTTAACATTTGTTAATAATACGCTCTGTGTGTAGTATCATCCATCGCTTTTCCTTTTTAAATGGGCACTTATAAGCGAACGCAAGAAGTAACAACGGGAACATTTTTAAACAGGCATTTCACGGGAGAGCATTTCGACTCTTCGGCCAATCATATAGCGAGAGCGAGTGGATAGTGAGGGGACCGCGCGCGGCTCTTAAGTGTCTCTGTCACGTGACTGTCGTAGCCGGTAACGCGCTCGGCCAAATGGACACACAAGTACAGAAGGTGAATTATGCCAAACAAAGGGTCACCACAATGTCATTATCATCATTTTAAAAATTTAAGTGACGGGTAAAAATAGATTATGACCGGATTTTTATGACCCTGTCAGTCAAAATGACAGACAACGAAAAAGTCTAGCGCAACCTCTGGTCCACAGTGAGAACAGAACCGACGCAGCAACCGTCGCATTTCACTCAGATCTGTTGATAGCAAATAGCAATAACGAAGCTTACCTTACAGAGCATAGGTTATGTCCCAGTAATTGAATTTAGTGATGTTCAGATTTTAGCCTACACACATAAAATGGGCACATCTTTTCATTATGAACACTCAGGGATTATTTTCCCGGCACAGTTTCGATTGGTGTTAGAATTGGATGTTTTCCAAATCAGGTATACTGGCCACAAAAAGAGAAGTCACTAAAAACCCACAAACGCTTATGATGCTCCGTTGTTGTTATTCCTGCTGGGATAGCAGCTAAAAGTTGGTCGGATGTGTATGTCACATTCAGCACTTACTTATTCTGCCTCAAAGATGCTTCTACGACTACATCTGTGTCTATATCCGAAATGTTTATTTTTTTGTTTTTTGTCTCTTTTGCCATGTTTCTGATGTGCCACCCACTACCAGAGACAAAATCCTTGTCTCTTTTCTCATAGGTCTATTTGGCCAGTACAAATTATTGAAATTATGCAAAGAGAGCATCTTTAATGGCAATTATTGTTCAGTAGATTTTGATATTGTGATCATGATCCACACAACCTTTTCAACCCAGTCTGCCACGATGTTTGCTTTTGCGCTGTGTTTCTCCATATTAGCGATTTTTACTGTATTTCATTTTAAAAAGAAGTTTCACTAGAAATCATTTTTGGAAAATAGCACTGCCTCCAAACTTTTTTTTCATTTTGCTAATAATTCGGCATGTGCTAAGTGGAATTCTGGTTAAATCGTCATTATAACCTACCAAGAAACCAAAAGTCTAATGACGTATCCTGCGGCTTTTGCACAGAACTGTGTTGTTTGGCATGAGTCATATAGAGGCAGGGACATCGATTGAGACATCAACACGCCTGAATACTGTGACATTCCCATCATGGACAGCAAAGGATAACCAACCAACCAGATGTTTTCACGCTTTGGAGCGCCCCCTTCGCGCAGCCCCGTTGAAAGATTGGTGTTAGATTACTAATTAAAGTGACACCCACAACAACACAGCAACCACACTGCAAGACTTATTGGGTCTCGTTTTCCCTCCCTGCACCCAGACTGCTCTGATGTCATCACAATTCTGTTTGCAGCACAGTATATGAGGATTGCTCAGATATATTCGAATGCAGCAAGAGTAGTCAATTGATTCTTTTCAGCTTTCTCACACAACAAATGTTTGATTTTTTTTAAAAAACAGAAAGACTGGGATGTGTACTGGAGCGCTATGCAGGACTAGAAGCAGCAAAATAATAGACAACGTCAAGAGAAGTGAACTGAAACAAAGGAAATAATTACAGACCAATTTCACAAGAAGGCACAGCTGAACAGGACATAAGTGGAGCTTAGTGGTGAGGACAAAATAATAGTATTAATGAGCCTACCCCGCTGACTATGGGTGCAAGGCCTGGATAAGTCACTTGTCAATCACTGAGCATACAATATTGTATTACGAAAGCCTGTTTTATTTGATAACTTGATTCATTGCCCACACACTGCTCAGATTTCTATGAATGTCGGTGTTTACATTATAGGCTGTATTGGGACCATTCAAAAATTGCTTAGCAAAAGGATTTTGTTCCACTCAAATGGATCTACATGTACTCTGCTTTAAAATATATATACGTTGCTAATTAGTACCCAAAAAAAAGTTCTACTCACGGTTTCCAGTCATTTTTTAATAAGTAGCATTTTTGTGTCGATCCTTTTTTTTTTTGACTGGTGCAGTGATATTGATACGGCGGAGTAACATAGTCCGTGTGTGAAGCTGTTTTAGATCATGTGCACCAATAGGAGACGAGGATTGTTGTCATGGTTTTGAAAACACACAACATGGCGTCCATCGCGTCCAGCTCCGACACGAGCGAATATGAACAAAAAAATAAGGAAACGGGATTCCAAATGTAGTCAAAAGGCATCGAAACGATGCTACAGTGCCTTGCAAAAGTATTCGGCCCCCTTGAATCTTGCAACCTTTCGCCACATTTCAGGCTTCATACATAAAGATAAGAAATGTAATTTTTTTGTCAAGAATCAACAACAAGTGGGACACAATCGTGAAGTGGAACAACATTTATTGGATAATTTAAACTTTTTAACAAATAAAAAACTGAAAAGTGGGGCGTGCAATATTATTCGGCCCCTTTACTTTCAGTGCAGCAAACTCACTCCAGAAGTTCAGTGAGGATCTCTGAATGATCCAATGTTGTCCTAAATGACCGATGATGATAAATAGAATCCCATGTGTGTAATCAAGTCTCCGTATAAATGCACCTGCTCTGTGATAGTCTCAGGGTTCTGTTTAAAGTGCAGAGAGCATTATGAAAACCAAGGAACACACCAGGCAGGTCCGAGATACTGTTGTGGAGAAGTTTAAAGCCGGATTTGGATACAAAAACATTTCCCAAGCTTTAAACATCTCAAGGAGCACTGTGCAAACCATCATATTGAAATGGAAGGAGCATCAGACCACTGCAAATCTACCAAGACCCGGCCGTCCTTCCAAACTTTCTTCTCAGACAAGGAGAAAACTGATCAGAGATGCAGCCAAGAGGCCCATGATCACTCTGGATGAACTGCAGAGATCTACAGCTGAGGTGGGAGAGTCTGTCCATAGGACAACAATCAGTCGTACGCTGCACAAATCTGGCCTTTATGGAAGAGTGGCAAGAAGAAAGCCATTTCTCAAAGATATCCATAAAAAGTCTCATTTAAAGTTTGCCACAAGCCGCCTGGGAGACACACCAAACATGTGGAAAAAGTTGCTCTGGTCAGATGAAACCAAAATTGAACTTTTTGGCCACAATGCAAAACGATATGTTTGGCGTAAAAGCAACACAGCTCATCACCCTGAACACACCATCCCCACTGTTAAACATGGTGGTGGCAGCATCATGGTTTGGGCCTGCTTTTCTTCAGCAAGACAGGGAAGATGGTTAAAATTGACGGGAAGATGGATGCAGCCAAATACAGGAACATTCTGGAAGAAAACCTGTTGGTATCTGCACAAGACCTTAGACTGGGACGGAGATTTATCTTCCAACAGGACAATGATCCAAAACATAAAGCCAAATCTGCAATGGAATGGTTCAAAAATAAACGTATCCAGGTGTTAGAATGGCCAAGTCAAAGTCCAGACCTGAATCCAATCGAGAATCTGTGGAAAGAGCTGAAGACTGCTGTTCACAAACACTCTCCATTCAACCTCACTGAGCTCGAGCTGTTTTGCAAGGAAGAATGGGCAAGAATGTCAGTCTCTCGATGTGCAAAACTGATAGAAACATACCCCAAGCGACTTGCAGCTGTAAATGGAGCAAAAGGTGGCACTACAAAGTATTAACGCAAGGGGGCCGAATAATATTGCACGCCCCACTTTTCAGTTTTTTATTTGTTAAAAAAGTTTAAATTATCCAATAAATTTTGTTCCACTTCACGATTGTGTCCCACTTGTTGATTCTTGACAAAAAATTAAAATTTTATATCTTTATGTTTGAAGCCTGAAATGTGGCGAAAGGTTGCAAGGTTCAAGGGGGCCGAATACTTTTGCAAGGCACTGTATATGCATCTCTCATCTGTCCAAGGGTGAAAAACTGCAGGAATTTAGATGCCAACGCTGGGACACTTATAGAGCCTGCGTCAGACAACAGCTTTCTCTCCAGGCTTCGTCGAAGGATCTTGCTGAAAATTCATTGCGTCGACGTGGATTTTTAACCACATTGACATTGACTACAGGTACCCACACACACACGCCTTTTGTTGTGAATAATAATGGGGGTTAGGGGGCTTCTGGTCAGATCACATATAAGACTTACAATGTGAAGTCTGGGCTGTAACTGTGATGTTATTTTAAGTCACCATTATCATGTTTGATTGTTTTACATTGAGGAAAAAGTTTAGTTTGAGACTTGTATAGCATTGCCATTAAATAGCTGGGAGGGGGTCATTTGTAACTGTGATGGTCATTTTAAGACAACATTATTATGTTCAATTGTTTTATATTGAGGAAAAAGTTTAGTTTGAGACTCGTATAGCATTGCCATTAAATAACTGGGAGGGGGTCTTTTGTAACTGTGATGGTCATTTTAAGACAACATTATTATGTTCGATTGTTTTACATTGAGCAAAAAGTTTAGTTTGAGACTTGTATAGCATTGCCATAGAACAACTGGGAGGAGGTCTTTTGTGTTTTGAGATGGTACAGCGTAAAAAAAATAAATAATAAGCATTGACAAAAAACATAGTCTTTAGATTGTTTAACTATACTGTAGTTCCAAAAACCTATTTCAGAATTTTATTCAGGAAAAATGGGCGGAATAGACAAGCTTAGATAATTTTGATTGGACGATTAATATTACATGGCTAAAACGGTTCCCACATGGCTTACGTGTGTGTGCTTGTTTTTCAGAACTCAAACACCCTTCACTGACAGCTACAATCTCATCCATCAAAAGATTATAGTTGACCAGGAAGTGCTTCGAATGGACAAGCTACCAAAGGCATTCATGGACATAATGAAGGATCAAGAGGGTCTTGAATCAAACATAATAATGATGACTTCTTAAAATGACATCACAGTTACAGCCCAGAATTCACATTTTAGGTCTTAACTTCATATGTGATCTGACCATAAGCCCCCCAACCCCCATTATTATTCATAACAAAAGGTGTGTGTGTGGCTTAGCTGTAGTCAATGTCAATGTAGTTAAAAAACCACGTCAACGCAACAAGAAAGCCCGCCTGTCTCATCAGACCATAGGACATGGTTCCAGTAATCCATGTGCTTTGTTGAAATGTCTTCAGCAAACTGTTTGCGGGCTTTCTAGTGTACCGTCTTCAGAAGAGGCTTCCTCCTGGGGTGACACCCATGCACACCAATTTGATGTAGAGTGTGGCATATGGTCTGAGCACTAACAGGCTGATCCCCCACCTCTTCAATCTCTGCAGCAATGCTGACAGCACTCCTGTAACGAGTCACATAACATTTTGGAGGGAAAATGACAAGCAGTACTGAATTTGGATATTTAGGGATGTACGTATTTACTAAGGGGTGTACTCACTTTTGTTGCCAGGGGTTTAGATATTAATGGCTATATTTTGAATTATTTTGACGGGAAAATAAAGTAACTCTATTATATAAGCTGCACACAGACTACTTTTCATTGTGTCAAAGTGTCATTTTTCAGTGTTGTCCCATGAAAAGATATACTTAAATATCAGCATAAATGTGAGGGGTGTACTCACTTTTGTGATACACTGTATAGGAGTAATAACAAACTAAAGACAGGGGAATTGAAAAGCAAACAATTGCGGTAGGAGTGGGATATGGAAAGGATTCAAATTGATTGTTGAAGATACAGAAGCCTGTGTCGGCTTCGCTGAATGTAAACGAATCCGGCGCTTTGGTCTCATACGAGAAATATATTTAACAAACTTTTCCAGCGTTATTTCCTTGTGTAAATGCATTTATAATGATCATAAAAATATGTAGACTATTTAAACATTGAGAAAACCTGCGTATTTTTTCTGCCAACTCGAGGAGATTAAAATAAATGTCAAACCCACTATCCGCCTGTTAGAACAGACATGCAAATATAAAAGATAAAAATGGTTATTGAATATCCATCATACAGTCTTGTTTAACTGGGAGAATTCGTTACAAAAGACAGGCTTTAATTTGTTATCATTAAGCATATATGCACCGGCATCGTCACAATCGTGGTCACATAAAACGCAACCACGCATCGCATCCCTGCATTTCTTCCTTCTCCTGAGTCCTCACAAATAAAACATAAAATTTGGGGGGGGGGGTTTCGGGCTCGTGCCCTCAAATAAAACATAAAATTTCTGGTTTTTCGGGCTCGGGCAAGCAAATCAAGTTAATTGATCAGGCTCGGGCCGCGTTGGGGTTTAATACCCGCGGCCCGGTCGGGTCAGGCTGGATTTTTTTAGGCCCGATCCAACTTCTAGCATCATGTAATGTTAGCATACGTACACCTATTCAGCCTGTTGTTCTCGATTGTATTTTAAATTGCCCTTCAAGATGACATTTCTGTTCTTAGTGCTGGATTCTATCAAATAGATTTCCCCCAAAAAATGCGACTTATACTCCGGTGCGACTTACATATGTTTTTTTCCTATTCATTGCACATTTTTTGGCTGGTGCGACGTATAGTCCGAAAAATCCGGTACTAATTAGCAACATATATATATTATAAAGCAGAGCTCGTGTAGATCCATTTGAGTGGAACGAATCAACACAATTTCGCTCAGCCGATACAGCCTATATACAGCCTAATAAGGTTTTGTTTGCACTTAATATTATTGATCCATGGCCACACCTACAAAATGTCAAATTTCGGTCTGATCCACCAAGACGTCTTTCAGATTGACTTTACCGGTTGAGAGTGTTTCAACGGCATAGTAAACAGTGTAGATTCGAATTTGTTGCTTTCTAATGCAGGTCAGGTCCAGGTCACGTCTCAGTGTGATCTCAAATGTGCGGGGAAAAAATATTCTTCAAGCAGTGCCTCGCACAAAGCTCACTAGGAGAGCTCACTCGGGATCAGCAGAGAAAATACAACAATGTTCCAGAAGATGCTCGCATTTGTCTTGGAATGAGCTTCTCGACCTGACCCTCGCTGTGAAGAAAAAAAACAAAAAGGAGAAAATGAAAGTGCGGGTGCTGCTCGCTCATCTAAGAAACATTAAATGTGCCGTTTGTTTACCCGTATGTGCACTTATGAATCCCAGGGGCGCCCCCAACCTGCGTATAACTCACCCTGAGGGCCCCGCAGCATTTTTCAGCATGAAATGAAATTTTATAGCACGCGAGATTAGCCGACACTAATGCAAGGTCAAAAATAATAGAATCAATAGGCGAGCTTGGCCGTGTTAACATTTACAGAAAATAATGGGCTGAAAAGCATCGGCGAAAACAGAATGGAATGAGTCTCTGCTGAATTCATATTGATGGCTTTTCATTATTTCTAATAATTTGACTTCTTTTGTTGGGCTGCATGCCGGGGGGTGAGACGAGACGAGAGGGGATGGTGTTCACTGAGTCCATCTCGCCATCTGTGATTCTTTGTACGACATGCTTTATGGTCAATAAACAGCTATTTTCTGCTAAAGTCTCCTAGCTACCAATTGCATTCTCTAAAGTATGACTGAGGACTTTGTGCTGTATGTGAACAAACAAATAAACAATCAGCTCCCACACCAATATGTCTGGCTTTGTGCTTTGACAGTGGTCAGACTTATCGTCCCCCCATTCTTCCATCCCAACATGAACACATAAAACCTGAGATAGATATTTTGTTGCTGTTGTTCTATTTTTCAAGGATCAGGATAAACGGAGACCATATACTTTCTTGTAACAATCTTTTGGATTTTTATTTCGCGATATCTAAGGCTGCCACAACTAATAGATTTAATCGATTAAAATCAATTAATAAATTAGTTGCCAACTTATTTGATAATCGATTTTTGCCAGCAGCTATGAGCAGTCCCATTTGGGTCCTTGTTTGTGTGTCATGCGAGGATGCACACGTGCACCAACAATTAGAGTAAAAGAGATAGAGTTCACTGCTACACTCAGGTTGGGTTGCTGAAACAGTATTATTACGAAGTGTCGAGAATTAGATTGTCTTTTGTTTTGATAGATCCAGTGTGCGTCCTACAGAGGTGAGTAAATGAAGCCAATTGTATTGTTTGTATTCTTTGTTGATGCGACAGTACTACTTAGCACGGAGCGCTAAGCTAGTTAGTGATTATGCTAATCAGTGTCTTGAGTGTCTGTTTGTATTGTGTTTGGGAGAAGCATATTAGCACTTGAGTTATTGTCAGATCATAAAGTTGTTTCATTTATTTTAATAAAGAAATCACACACATAAAGCCTGTCATTTAAATTTCTGTATTTTATACTTCATACTTTGGGGGGAAAAAACAGGCACGTTACAGTGGCATTGAAAAGTATCTGAACCCCTAGGAAATTCTCATACTTCTGCATAAAATCACAATCAAATGTGATCTGAGCTTTGTCAAAATCACACAGATGAAAAAACAGTGTCTGCTTTAACTAAAACCACTCAAACATTTATAGGTTTTCATATTTTAATGAGGATAGTATGCAAACAATGACAGAAGGGGGAAAATAAGTAAGCGAACCATCACATTTAATATTTTCTGCCGCCCCCCCTCCCCCCCTTTGGCAGCAATAACTTCAACCACATGGTTCCTGTAGCTGCAGATCAGTCTGGCACATTGATTAGGACTAATCTTGGCCCATTCTTCTCTACAAAACTGCTGTAGTTCAGTCAGATTCTTGGGAAATCTGGCATGAATCGCTGTCTTTAGGTCATGCCACAGCATCTCAATGGGGTTAAGTCTGGACTTTGACTTGGCGAGTCCATAACGTGTATTTTGTTATTCTGAAACCATTCTGAAGTTGATTTACTTCTGTGTTTTGGATTATTGTCTTGTTGCAGCATCCATCCTCTTTTTAGTTTCAACCGTCTGACAGACGGCCTCAGGTTTTCCTGCAAAACATCCTGATAAACTTTGAATTCATTCTTCCATTAATTCTTCTATTGTCATTATTATATTGAGGCAGCAAAGGGAGAAAAGTTGCTTAAAAAAAAAAATAATAATAATAATAACCGAAAAATTACTTTTAAAGTAACTTAGTTACTTAGAAGTTTGAAGAGCGATATAGCGAGGGATCAGTGTAATCTGTGACAACACTGTCTACTACGAGCTACCACTGGAGTTTTATGCGTGCATTCAGAGTGTTACAATTCTATTGCATTAATCGCTGCATGATTTACATTTACCTTATTAAATTAAAAGGTGATCACTCTCTAGTTCCTTTTTCCTTTATTTTCACTTCAGTCGGCAAATGAAAATCAGGTCTGTGGTTCTGTTTCGTGCACTTTTGATTGTTACGTCAACCGTTTATTTTTTACCGCTGTCATTACGTGTTGACATCGCGCTGTTAATTCTGTTAATTAAAAAGCTGATTGCCTTTTGCCAGTCTGTGATCTCCATTTGGCAAGTCCATATGGCATAGACGACGAATACATGACAATGAAGTCGTGTTGCCTTGTGGTCGTGTATAATCGAGCGAGAAAGTGCTTGAAAACTCTCATCATGTGCAACTCATGAAAATTGCTGCTTTGTTAACGTTGTGGTTGGAATGAAACCCAATTTAGATGAAGCATTACCAATAGTAGTTGCCTTTATTGTACATGTAATGGTTTTGCTATGGGAAAAAATTCATTCAAATCACATGCCCTCATGAAGCAACTAAAACAACATCAATTGTATTTCAATGACTAAAATAAATATCTAAATAATTTTTCAAATAAATAAATACCCCATTTGTCTGATCAAAATCACAAGAAGTTATACGTGAGCAGTTGGCCATTTCACTAATTTTATGTGCCTGAGCACGTCAGTACCTGATGACCTCAGAATGCTTGGCTAAAAGTCAAAGTGGATATGAACCTGCAAAAATGGGTGTGTCGGAGCTTGCACGTTACAAAAGTGGTGCCATAATTGCCACAATGTCAAAACTTCTACAAACATGCTTGCTAAAGCCAAACTAGAGAATCACTGTTTTGTTTTCACTCTAGGTCTCTCTAAGAAAATGTTACCAGTGGTGTGCCGTGAAGGCCTTCAAAACCATCTTTGCTGGAGTAAAGATTTCCCAAACCCGCGTTTAAAGCTTACATGAACTAGTAATAATTTCTTGGCACTAGTCTATTATTATCTTGATTTTAATGTATGAATCTGTCTTCAGCTTGTGTCATGTGTTTGTTTATGTCCAATGAGATTTCAACTTCTATGTGTACATTTAATCTACCCACTGCCTTCAGACTCCAGAGTGCTGGCTTCTGCCACCAGTGTTGTGATTTTACTTTCAAAAAGTAATTAGTACAGTTACAAATGACTTCTCCCAAAAAGTAATTGAGTTAGTAACTCAGTCTTATTGTAAGACTAATGATTTACTCAGCAAAGTAACTGACATTACTTTTCGTGTTCTACATGTTATTACGTGTTACATTTTATACAGCATTCACAACAATATTCTATAACATTTTTCACATCAAATATGTATATATTAACTGATTGATTTGAACTGTTTTTTTTTTTTTCATTCAAAAAAAAAAAAAAAAAACATAGGTCACACTTTCTACATTTTTTTTAATTTTACCTTGGCTATATTAGAGTGTAATGGTATAAAAACCTTAACTTTCAAATGCTTTGAGAAAAAGCCTTTTTGTTTTTCCTGTTGTACTGAACCCGCACTTGTGTGTTTCACCACACCCCTACTATATATAGATACAATATGCAGGTGAGGCTCTGAATATCCTGCATCTCCTGTCTTTGCTCTAGTTGTTTTGATTAAAAACATCACACAAGGTTCATGGATATGTCATTCAAGAAAAGTTTAGGGCAAGTGACTATATTTCTATGTACCAGGGGTCCTCAAATACAAATCTTGAAGGTCCACAATTATTTTTTTCATACAAGCATGGGTCCATTTGTTAATGTCCGTCAAGTGCAAGGCAGGTCGAAGGTGGTAAAGGTGGTTTTCTTTGGATCGAACAAAAATACAATGGACATTCTTATTAAATAACAATAACAAAACATTTTTTGACTTAAAATAAAAATACAAAAAACAAAAAAAATACAAACAAATACAAACAAACAAAAAAAAAACATGCAAGAACAATGTTTACACATGTACACTAAATAATTGACTAGATCCGTCATTAAGGAGCAAACATAACAATTATTGACAGTAACTTTAACTGTATAACACTGCTCGTTGAGAGAAATGGCTTTTGGGGGTCACAAAGCTGTTTACCCACATCATCAGCCAGTACTTCAGTGCGTCTTGTGGTTGATAAATCTGAGAGTGATATTTGATTTTTGTTGTCATTTCCTCATTTTCTTTCCCTTTGAACATTTCTGTCATCACTTCATACACTCTTTTATATATTTCTCCATCAGAAAACGGCTTCTTATGTTTGTCATTCCATTCTTCATTGAAACGGCAATTTTCGTTGTCCACTTTTCTTCTCTTGGTCAACTTTGAGCATGCCATTGTGTTAGATTCGGTCTTCTACTGGTCGCATGTGTGGTGTTAGTGAACGTTGCTTAACGTTGTGATCTTGAACGTTGCCCGCGTGGAGCGAGAGTGCCGGGGTAACACAGGGAAATAAATAAATAAATCACATTTGCTCACAGTATGACTCACGTTCTTGAATGAAAAATAAAGTACACGACAGCATGTACAAACAGACTGCAAAGTGCCGGGTGCGACTCGTGTTTGAGGTTGCTGACACTGCTGCTGTCCGTCCATGCTAGCTAGTGGCATGCAGGCTCTTTCAGCCAATCAGCGCATCCACGCAGGCTCTCTCAGCCAATCAGCGCATCGTTGTCATAGCGATGACAACAGTAGTGAAAACGTATGATATTTGACTAAAAATCAATCTGAATGGAATAGTAGCGCATAGCGATAGATTGGCGATTCATACAAATGATGTATGTTGAAAAAAAGTTTTTTTTCTTTCGTTTTTTTCACACATCCGTGGGTCCACAGAGATGTGTGCCGTTGTCCGCTAATTGAGGACCACGGCTATATTACTATATTTAATAATTATAATTTATTTACATTATCATATTTTAGCATCTACCAGGACCACACCAACTTGTGATGATAATACATACTCAACAGGAAAACAGTACATTTTTTCCAATTAATTGTACCCACCTGGACGCCACGAACTATAAGCAAAAAAAAGAGTTGCCCGAGAGTTTTAAGATGATGCTCGCCACGCTAAATGCTAATGCTAACGCCAACAGGAACGTGAATGCTATGCTAATGCTCCAAGCCACCTAGCATTGCGCTTGCAACGTCGTCGCTACCCATTTCCCTCCTGCTCCCTCCTGCTCTGCTACCTCCCAGGCAGCTGTGATAAAATCAGACAACAAGCGGTTCATTCAACCAAATTGTAGTAATGCGGCTAACGCGCCCCTTCGCATCCTCAGTAACGGTAACAGCGTTGCAAAGATGGGAAAAGTAATCAATTAGATTACTCATTACTAAAAAAAAAAAAAAAAACGTTATACTCTAACGCCATTATTAACAACACTGCCTGCCACACATACATCATTATATTTAAGGTTTCTTTTGTAAACAAATCAGATTTTAAAATATTTGCAACGCATTCCCAATTCCCCAGAGTGAAGTTGTCTACATGCAGGATAACTCCGGTCACATGTGTTCTCTGAAAATGAAAAGCTGATTTTTTTTTTTTTGTTGTTTTTTGTGCAACAAGAATGACTTCAGACTCCCTATGGCTCATATGCTATTCTCGCTTTATATTAAAAATAATTGAAAGTAATGTAGCTACAGCTACATACAGCTAATGCAACGCCCACAAATACACATACAGCTACAGCACTGCTTCAGTTGCTTTGACAAAAACAGTATACATTTAAATGAAAACAGTCTGTCCAATATGTTGCCGGGTTTTTTTTTGTTGGTCTTTTATCCATTTGTTTATCTTTACAGTATAAAATGTATAAACGTATTGCATTGCAGACTAACAGACAGGGCTTACAGTCCATTTTCATGTTTGAGTAAGGAAATGTCTACTGCCAGCCCTCTGAGTCAAAATGGACTTCTATCCCCGTCAAAGACAGGCGACAACAGAACCACTACTGTCAAAGTTAGAGGACTATACATGCCAAAAATGAATGAAAACATTTTTTGATAGAAAGTGGCACATATTGTGCTCATAAATGCTGTAATGGCAGTGGGCCTTTCTTCAGAAAGCACTTCTCATCCATGCGGAATGTCAGTGTTTAGAGAAGAGACAGTGTAGGGGTGCACTAGCGGACACGTCAAGCCTGTTTGGGAGTGGACGTCTATCAGTTCGGAACTCCGCTGCTCGCACGACTCATCCATTTCTCATTTTCATTCGCTGTGACAGGCCAGAGTTCTGTCTCTTCTCTGAACTATTTACAGTGATGGGATGTGTTTATGTCACGCAGATGTAAATGTTTACACTCGTTGCGTTTTTTTAACTGACTGAAAAAAAGGACTGCACTATGGTGCTAGATGATATAATTTAGATTAGTTTACTGGTATCATTCAGAACATTAGATCAGTCTTGCACACACACGTTCGTGTCACGTTTGTGTAATCGTAGCTTCGATATTTGGTCCAAGCTCAGTCTAGTGTAGAGGTGTGCAAAGTATGGCCCTCTTTATTCTTTAATCCAGTTCAATTATAATTAATTTGACTGTTAAATGAGTACAAGGCAAACTAAATCTGGTGACTGGTATTTACTGGCTTCAACAGCAAGAAAAGGAAATGATGACATTTTCCCTGATTGTCAGCAAGTGTGTGCAGTGTACAAAGACCAAGCCCTGAGTGAATAGGAATAAGACAGACCCCACTCTACAATGAATGTTTTCAACGTGAAATGTTTTCTGTACGGTACATTTAATTATTAAAAAAAAATATATATATATATATATATATATATATATCAATATGTATACTTATTCAGTGTGAAACTTGAGCCTGCTTAGATGAACACAAAGCCGATATTCTGGCAGGAATTGATGAAAGTCACACTTCTTCAACATCTCTCGGTCTCTCTGTTTTTTGATTTTTTTTTTTTAATTTAAAAAAAAAAAGGAAGAATTATCAGATAGGTGGACTTTGGCAATGTCTTTAACATCATCAGGGCCGAGCATCTCGCTGACAATGGCTTTACAGGGAGGTAGTATTATTGTCTCTGCCACAGTGTGGGACTTTCTGGTTTTAGCAACAGGTTCATTAACAAGGTAACTGGCTTTTAGGGCTTTCTCATTTACCTTCATAGCGTTTATCAAAAAAGTTGTCCGTTTCTATGTGTTTTTACAAAGTGGAACAAAATAGTCCATCGACTTATTATGACGTGTCGGGCGTTTCGTTTGGAGATTGCTTGGCACCATGGCGCTGTTTGATAGCTGCTAGATTCGTGTTCAAGAACTGCTTGGATATCTAGCCTTGCCGTCCTCAACAATGAGTTAGAATAAAACACGGGGAGGATTGACAGTTGTTAAGAATGGATAAAATGGAAAGGACACTTTCGTGTATATCGACACTTGACAAGTCTAATCAAATGATGTACAAAAGACGTGCTGGGGTCCACATTGTTTAGGACAGCAAGGTGGGTGATTGCTAGAAATCCATGCAGTTCTTGAAGACGACACGAGCAATACCTCGCTCATCTTCACATGACCGAAACCTTATAATACCTACTCCTTCCTTCCTACTGCAAGTCCGCCTGGCGACGTAAAAAAAAAATAAAAATGCGATTATGGATCATTTTCCACGATATCGGATAATTTCTCGCAGGACACCAGACGATCTCTCATGGCACACTAGTGTGCCATGGCAAACCGGTTGAAAAACACTGAATTGTTGGAAAGGCGAACTTCACTGAACCTAGCTGATTATGACATATTCAGAGTGTCCAATTACTGACCGACCCAAACATATTTACATGCTATTTGGGGATTAGTGCAGGTTTATACAGTATCTAAGGAGTTAGTCTTAATTTGTAAAAGCTGTTGTCCTGGGCCCATTTCAAGAGGTATTTTAGTCGTCATTTAGCAGGTTGTTACTTTTAATGAGACTGTTATCATTCATTTTAAGTCATCCTACCTTTGCTTGACACACAGAGTATTTCTTTTTATAGACTACTCAGGATTTATGTCTCCTCTCCTCTTGGTCCTCCACACTGCCATCTTCGGGCAACAAGATATCGGTTGATTGACACTTTGGATTGTTGAGGGAGCGCAGTGCACCTTTTGGCACATTGGCCAGAATGGACCGATGGAGCTCAAACAACAACCTGCACACCACCACCGGTTGGTAAGCAGCACAATTAAATGTATGCCAATAGGGGGAAAAATGAGCCATGAACAACACCTTTATAGCCAACTCTAACACTATTAAAAATAAAATTATATAGATAATATACATTTTACATACTACATAGCTTCGTGACATGAAGTCACACCGCGCACACCATGCCAATTTTCACTGTTGACAGCTGAGAGCGTCTTCTAAGACTATGATGGATAGCTGTTATGCAGCAGGGCATCAAAACACAACAGGTAAGGAAGAGGGAGGGTCATTTTAGTGCATTTTCAAAGACCCATATGACACAAATCTATCACTGCCATAAAACTGGCCAGAAGAAACACAAGAAAAGTGAATGCTGCGAGCCGTCGGACAACAAATTCCATCTGTGTATTCCTAATGTCCTTATGGACAGTTCTGACAGTTGTTAGTGAAAGACGAGGTGGACTATTGAAATGATGGACTGATTTTGCTGCAGTAACCAGATAAAAAAAATAAAATAAAACAAGATCCTTGTTGCTCACCTAAGGGCACACCGCAAACAACAAGCTTTCAAAAACAAGAGAGGAAAGCACAAAAATGAGGTGTATTATGAATATTTGTAAATTAGGTACATGCTAGAACCATAATCTTGATTTAATGATATGCACTAGCCATTATATTACTTGACACCGCCAAAGTCATACTATAAAGTAATTTTCTTGATACAGCTGAGCTCATTTTTATCTATATGTAGAATATTTTTCTGACAGTTCTTAAAATCATAAACTAAAACATATACTCAAAATTTTACCAAGAATATGTGCCTAATTTGTAGTAAAAATACACTTAAAATAAGACACGATCCCTTAACAATTAAAAACGTCTTGAAAAGATTTTGTCCGGATCCAACCTTTTACTCACAATCACAGAAAGGGAGAATTTAAGGGCCAGTCAGGGTACCTACAGTGGCGCAAATAAGTGTTTCGTCAACCACTAATTGTGCAGTTCTCCTACTTGAAAAGATTAGAGAGGCCTGTAATTGTCAACATGGGTAAACCTCAACCATGAGAGACAGAATGTGAAAAAAAAAACTGAAAATCACATTGTTTGATTTTTAAAGAATTAATTTTCAAATCATGGTGGAAAATAAGTATTTGGTCACCCACAAACAAGCAAGATTTCTGGCTGTCAAAGAGGTCTAACTTCTTCTAACGAGGTCTAACGAGGCTCCAGTCGTTACCTGTATTAATGGCACCTGTTTTAACTCATTATCAGTATAAAAGACACCTGTCCACAACCTCTGTCGGTCACACTCCAAACTTCACTATGGCCAAGACCAAAGAGCTGTCGAAGGACACCAGAGACAAAGTTGTAGACCTGCACCAGGCTGGGAAGACTGAATCTGCAATAGGTAAAACACTTGGTGTAAAGAAATCAACTGTGGGAGCAATTATTAGAAAATGGAAGACATACAAGACCACTGATAATCTCCCTCGATCTGGGGCTCCATGCAAGATCTCACCCCGTGGCGTCAAAATGATAACAAGAACCGTGAGCAAAAATCCCAGAACCACACGGGGGGACCTAGAGAATGACCTACAGAGAGCTGGGACCACAGTAACAAAGGCTACTATGCGCCGCCAGGGACTCAAATCCTGCACTGCCAGACGTGTCCCCCTGCTGAAGCCAGTTCAAGTCCAGGCCCGTCTGCGGTTCGCTAGAGAGCATTTGGATCATCCAGAAGAGAACTGGGAGAATGTGTTATGGTCAGATGAAACCAAAATACAACTTTTTGGTAGAAACACAGGTTCTCGTGTTTGGAGGAGAAAGAATACTGAATTGCATCCAAAGAACACCATAACCACTGTGAAGGATGGGGGTGGAAACATCATGCTTTGGAGCTGTTTTTCTGCAAAGGGACCAGGATGACTGATCTGTGTAAAGGAAAGAATGAATGGGGCTATGTATCGAGAGATTTTGAGTGAAAATCTCCTTCCATCAGCAAGGGCATTGAAGATGAGACGTGGCCGGGTCTTTCAGCATGACAATGATCCCAAACACACAGCCAGGGCAACAAAGGAGTGGCTTCATAAGAAGCATTTCAAGGTCCTGGAGTGGCCTAGCCAGTCTCCAGATCTCAACCCCATAGAAAATCTGTGGAGGGAGTTGAAAGTCCGTGTTGCCCAACGACACCCCCAAAACATCACTGCTCTAAAGGAGATCTGCATGGAGGAATAGGCCAAAATACCAGCAACAGTGTGTGAAAAGCTTGTGAAGAGTTACAGAAAACATTTGGCCTCCGTTATTGCCAACAAAGGGTCCATAACAAAGTATTGAGATGAACTTTTGGTATTGACCAAAAACTTATTTTCCACCATGATTTGCAAATAAATTCTTTAAAAATCAAACAATGTGATTTTCTGTTTTTTTTTTCCACATTCTGTCTCTCATGGTTGAGGCTTACCCATGCTGACAATTACAGGCCTCTCTAATATTTTCAAGTGGGAGAACTTGCAAAATTAGAGGTTGACTGAATACTTATTTGTTTATTGGATGTGGGAGGAACTCAGAGTACTCTGGGGAAGCCCACACAGGGGAGAACATGCAAACTCAACACTGGAAGGCCATAGTTTGGTATTGAACCCTTGCTTTTGTACTTGTAGCCTTCCAAGTCATCTGTAATATACTTGTTCGTAATGTTTAGAATTAGCTAAATGATTGGTTTAAATGTAAAAAAATCCAGATTCATATCATTAGTCACCAAGTTTTACAAAGGTTTATGATCTTATATTTGATCATTGCAAAGATGGAAGAAGGAACAAATATTTCCCAATAAGTTATGAATGTTCAGGTTACCTCAGGGAACAAGTTAAAGGGCACACACTATGCCATATAAATGGTTGTTAAAATCGTAAGAACGATGTTTGGTCTTCAATAACCTCAAAGGGAGTAATACTACTAATCAGTCAATTACTGTGCCGTCTTAGACTCAATTTGTTTCCATTTTTTTTTTCCTTTTTTTTTTTTTTTTTTTTTTTTAAGAGAATGTTTCATGTCCCAACTACATTAATTTCAAACAAGCAGACTAAAGAATAAAAAGCAATGATATCTGTGAGATCATACTTTTCTGGGATGTACTTGTGAATATTGAATGTTCAGCGGGCTGGAATTTTGGAATTGCAAGTTTCAGACCCCTGGGTTATGAAGTTGAGGTGTCTCACCTCGCCTAAACCAATACTGTCATTGATGTTCCATTCATTAATAATCCATCATCTACCGCATAATCCGGGTTCAGGGAGCGGGGGCAGCAGCTTTAGCAAGGAAGCACAGATTTCCCTCTCCCAAGCCACTTCAACCTATTCCTCCGGCAGGATCCCAAGGCATTCCCAGGCCAGCTGAGACTCATAGTTCCTCCAGCATGTCCTGGGCCATTTCCCGGGTCTTCCCGCCAGTGGGACACATCCGCAACACCTCTCTAGGGAGCCGTCCAGGCGGCATCCGAAGCATGTGCCCGAGCCACCTCAACTGGCCCGTCTCAACGTGGAGGAGTAGCAGCTCCACCCTGTGTCCCTCCCGGATGACCAAGCTTTTCACCCTATCCCTAAGGGAGAGTCCGGACACACTGCGGAGCAAACTCATTTGAGCCTCTTGTATCAAGGATATTGTTCTTTTGGTCATGACCCACAGCTCATGAACATACGTGAGGGTAGGAATGTAGATTGACTGGTAAATCAAGAGCTTCGCCTTTTGGCTCATCTCCATCTTCACCACTACAGACAGGTGCAGTCCTCATCACTGCAGACGCTGCACCAATTCGCCTGTCCACTTGTGAACAAGACCCCAAAATGCTTGAACTCCTCTACTTGGAGTGGGATCTCATCCCCAACACGGAGAGGGCACGCCACCCTTTTCCGACCAAGGACCATTGTATCGGATTTGGAGGTGCTGATCTTCATCCCAACCGCTTCACACTCGCCTGCGAACCGCTCCAGTGAGGGTCGGAGATCACTGCTTGATGAAGCCAACAGCACCACATCATCTGCAAAAAGCAAAGATGCAATGCTGAGGCAACCAAACCGGGCCTCCTTAATGCTTCGGCTGCGCCAAGAAATTCTGTCCATATAATGTTATGAACAGAATTGGTGACAAAGGGCAACCTTGGAAGAAAACCCTTACTGTGAATGAATGCGGCTTACTGCCGGTAATGCAAACCAAACTCTGACACTGGTTGTACAGATTCAGATTCAGAATATTTATTGTGATTGTTACAAAAAAGCACAACGAAACTTTGTTTGGAGCATCCATCCAGCTCATACAGCTAAGTTGGTAAAGTGCAAAGTGCAACCCCACAGCGACCAAACAGCACTTACCAAGGGGCTCGGTATCACATACTCCTGATGCTCCCACCACAGGACTCCCGAGGGATGTGGTCGAATGCCTTCTCTAAATCCACAAAACAGATTTAGATTGGGTGGGCGAACCCCCATGCAGCCTTGACTACTGCCGAGGGTGTAGAGCCGGTCCACTGTTCCACAGCCAGGACGAAAACCACACTGCTCCTCCTGAATCCAAGATTCAACGGATCCTCCTCTCCAGCACCCCTGAATACCGGGGAGGCTGAGGAGTGTGATCCCTCTATGGTTGGAACACACCTTCAGGTCCCCCTTCTTAAAAAGGGCGGCCACCACTCCGGTCTGCCAATCCAGAGGCACTGTCCCTGATGTCCAGGCGATGATGATAAGGCGTGTCAGTAACGACAGCCCCACAACATACAGGGCCTTCAGGAACTCCGGGCTGATATAGTCCACCCCCGTGGCTCAGTCATCGAGGAGCTTTCCAACCACCTTAGTGACTTCGACCCCAGAGATAGGGGAGCCCACCTCAGAGTCCCAAGACTGCTTCCTCAAAGGAAGGCATGTCGGTGGAATTGAGGAGGTCTTTGAGTCCCGAGTCGAGGTCAGCTGTACCCCACCTCTACTATACACAGTTTTATTGGTGCACTGCTTTCCTCTCCTGAGACCCCGGATGGTGAACTGAAATTTCCTTGAAGCTGTCCTAAAGTCATTTTCCATAGCCTTGCCAAACCCCTCCTATGGCAGAGTTTTACCACCGAAACTGCATTCCATTTGGCCAGCCGGTACCTGTCAGCTGTCTATAGAGTCATACAGGCCAAAAAGGCCCGGTAGGCCTCTTTCTTCAGCTTGACGGCATCCCTTACAACTGGAGACCACCAGTGGGTTTGGGGTTTGTCGCCACAACAGGCACCAACCACCTTACAGCCACAGCTCCGATCAGCCGCCTCAAAAATAGAGGTGCAGAACATCCCCTCTTCCCCTGGGACAAAGGACAAGTTCTGCCGGAGGTGGGTGTTGAAGCTCTTTCTGACAGGGGGATTCTGCCAAACGTCCCCAGCAGACTCCCACAATACGTTTGGATCTGCCAAATGTGGCCAGCATTTTCCCCACCATTGGAGCCAACACACTACCAGGTGGTGATCAGTTGACAGCTTCGCCCCTCTCTTCACCAAGGTGGCTATATCTAGTCCTCACACACAAGCTCAGGCTCCTTCCCTGCCAGAGAGGTGACATTCTATGTCCCAAGAGTTAGCTTCCGTAGCTGTGGGCGGGACCACCAAAGGCCCCACCTTTGGCTGCCGCCCAACTCCCTTCGCAACCAATCCCTTTGGCCCCTCCCACAGGTTATGAGCCCATGGCGTTGCGTTTTCGGGCTGTGACCGGCCAGACCCCTTTTCAAACTTAAAAGATTATACACCATACTACTACACGACCTTAAACTTGCAGCCATTCATATGAATTTGAACCATTGGTTCCCCAGGCTTAAGTCAACTGAAATCTAATGAACTAGACCAATCGATGGCAAGAGGATCTGCAGATTGCTGTGAAATACTGTCATGTGTTAACTAGCTTCTATAGTTATTACGATTAGTTTTTTTTGTACCCAAGGTCTTTACATATGGGGTGGTATGTAATGTCAGTTCTATTGATTGCCCTCGATTTGGCAGCATTCTGCATCGACAGGTGAGAGAAGGGCACACATTTACTTACAATAGCACAAATGAACAGACAGTTTTTGCACAGCTAGACATTTTCTGCTCCATTGCTCTTCTAGGTGACGTGATCAGGTCATCTGTTCTGTGCCAAACATGAGCCGGGTCCTTCTCCAGAACATGATGCCGTTGCCAGTCTGAGAAAGGCCCGAAAAGCCTCTGGGTTTGCAGGTCAAATTACAAAAACAAGCTGTAATTTTGAGGCTAGATGACGTCATCGAGTGTTTCAAGCTCGGCGCCCTTCACTGAATGCAGTTGGTCCCAATTCATCACTGTTTTTATGAGGACAAGCCAACTCCAAGTGCAGATGCATCATAGTTGCATAGTGAGCATTTTGTTACAAATAATGCTGTCATCCATTTTCATCTTTTGTTTAAACATATTAGTCTTTTGGACAAGATAGGTCGTAATTCAGCAACTTGATAAATTGTCCCCCCCACCCTCTTTGCTCCACTTCACACAACGTGTGCTTAATTAATTACACAACCTTTAATTGGACAGATTATTCCTAATGGTGCTGCAGTGCTAAATGTACAAACTCAGAGAAGGCTTGCCAGTAATTATTTTAATGCCACTTTCTTAGTGCATCGCAATCTCTACAGTTCCAATCATTTTTCATCAGGAAAGGAAGTGATATTCTAAAGCAGACAAATTACATTTCCATTTGGATTTTTTTTTTTATCCTACAGCTGATTCCTCTTCCACTGCATCAAGTCTGCAGTAAGTGCTGAGGCTGCACAGCGTGAGGGGGCGTATGATCACCCCGTGATATTTTAATATCTGGTGGTGTTACCTCCTGTTTAATTACCTCCGTAATGCTCATTGATGTACGTGATGGATTTTTACGGAAGCCCGCTCCCTAACTATCGGATGCGGCGACATGAATGATCATGGCCGTTGATGGAGGGAGCAAAATGCAATTAGCAAATGCATCTGCACTCAAATAAAGAAGACAAAGGCGCCAACATGTATGGCAGCATCCTAAAGTAAAAAGGCTTGTAATTATTTTATTACACTTGTATGCAATTTAGGGACTTGAGTTGTGTAAGTTGAGTTAGTCAAGTGAGTGAGTGAGTTTATTAGTTAGTTTGTTCGTTATTTCATCCGATTGATCTGGAATTCTGGATAGAGATATGATAAGTCCCTCAGTATTAAGTTTTTAAATAAATTACAATGTTATTTTCTTTGTTCCATTACAGACCACTAGCTTTGAGGCCAAAGAGGGCAATAACCCAACGGATTCAGCAAAGTAATGCGCATTACCACAGGATTAGAGCAGAACCGTATCACCAGATAATGCGAAAGCCAGGTATGAAGGATTGTTTAGCCCTTGAAGAGTTCTGTGTTCCATTGAGAAAGGGTAGAACATGTTTGAAGGAAGGAGCTAGTCATGTTTGAAGATGAGCTGAATAAAAGATGCACATACAAGATTTTAGAGCAAAGCAAAGAAACCTTGGCGTAATTATTGACTCAGACCTAAAATTTGATAGCCATCTAAAGTCCATCACTAAATCTGCTTATTACCACCTAAAACATAAAACCAGAATTAAGGGGCTTCTGACTCAACAAGACATGGACAAACTTATGCATGCATTCATTTTCAGCAGATTGGACTATATATTTACGGGTCTTGATTTAAAAAATCAGTCAGGAAGCTGCAGCTAGTACAGAATGCTGCAGCCAGAGTCCTCACAAATACAAGGAAGCTGGACCACATTACACCAGTTTTGAAATCGCTACACTGACTTCCAGTGAGTCAAAGGATAGACTATAAAATACTACTGCTCGTCTACAAAACACTTAATGGCCTTTGCCCATAATACATGCTTGATTTGTTAGATTCCTATGAGACATCTAGACCCCTAAGGTCGTCTGGAACCGGTCTTCTGCATGTTCCAACAACAAGAACCAAGCAGGGTGAGGCAGCATTTAGTTATTATGCTCCTCACCTCTGGAACAAGATACCCGAACGTCTGAAGTATGCTCAAACTGTTAGCTCCTTTAAATCAGGGCTAAAAACGCGTTTGTTTAGCACAGCATATCCATAACTGTCCATATATTTCAATCTACTTGCTTTCTATTCCTCTTGTGCTTATCTCCATTGCTTATTTCAATTAATATTAGTAGTAGTATTTTTTATTTTATTTTTATTCATTTATTTTTATTCTATTTGTGATTACATGCGATTTTTATGTATAATTTTATTTCCTATTTTGATTGTCTTGGTTTTTAGGTTGTATTAATTTAAATCTGATTGTTATGATCTTCATGTGATGTAAAGCACTTTGAATTGCCTTGTGTTGAATTGTGCTATATAAATAAATTTGCCTTGCCTTGCCAAAGTGCAGTTACTACATTAAGCAGATTATGCTACACCAACAGAAATGGTTGAAATAATACAGTCTTGCCCATCATCTTTTTCCAATCAATTAGGTCATGTTTAGGATTGCTGCGCTTTGCTGGAGGTTTTTACACTACCTAATAACAATCTACAAACGGGGAAAAGATCAAGCCCTTCAGGTTGGCATAATGGTTGAAACTATACACACACGAGGCACAATTGTTAGGTCGCAGAATGCCTCAAAGTGCCATAATTCAAAAGCATGTTTGCATACAAGCCCAGTGCTCATTTTCGTGACTGATAATGATGTCAGTGAACATCCTGCCCGCCTGGCACTGCAACCTGCAGGAGGTACTCTATCTAATGCTAGGGTCCATTTTTCATGGACAATGTTGTGTGGAAGCAGAAAGCATTAAAAATGACTGCGTAATGTAAAGCCAAGCACAAACATTCCAGGAAATCTGTTTTTACTTGGAAATCTGGAAATCCAGGGAGGGAGGGAATCTAAAATAACTATAATAATAGCACCAATATTAAACTAAAATATTTAATAGGCTAACAGACCCTGTGTGTGATATCATTTGTTTGACAGAAATTGAGTTAAAATTCAGGTACGCACACTACAAACGTGAAATACACCAGTGCTGACTTTTATTATTTTGTTTTTAATAAATGTGACTGACCCCATATCTGACAAAGAAAAGTTAATTTAAAAAGTTAAGTTAGTTTTAGTGTATTGTGCAACTCTATATGGGTATGGCAACAACACAAGCATTGGGAGCCTTCTATTTAGTTATCGTTCCGTGTTACATTACATCCTTGTTGTTTATCATGCATTTGAGATCATAAATGTTTATCGTTTTCGACACCGAATGTTTAGCAAACAGATCGGAGTAAGCAGGTGGGAAATATTCTCAACTCAAATGAGAAGACAAAATCTCATGGCAGGACAAATTGTAGCTCAATTATAACACTGGGCAAGATTGAACCTCTTCCACTGTTGTATTAAAAGATTTGGTAAATAATGTGTGAAATTGGTTGAGGCTTTTGTGTGAAGATACAAGAGTAATTAAAACTTCAATCTTTTTCTGAAGTGTAACACTTTGTTTAGAGACGTACAATTTTCCCTTATTAGTTGCTCTCATTTCAAAATAAAGTTAAAATAAAGTTTTAAAAATTATTTTTAAAATCCAGCCCTTCCTAGATTTAGAGACATTTAACAGTTGAGCTTATAAGTGTGATTATGCTGGCCAAATTTATAAATTGAGTACTTTTTTTTTTTTTAAACATGATCGATCATTCAAAACTAGTTTAGTTTTTAATGGGCTTTAAATTAAACTACAAGGCATTTTAGAGAAGCACAATCATTAATCAAAACATAGCAATAGAAAATAATGAGATGGTTCTTGTTGAGTTATCGGTCTTATTGAGAGAGAGAGAGAGAGAGAGAGAGAGAGAGAGAGAGAGAGAGAGAGAGAGAGAGAGAGAGAGAGAGACTCTTTCACTCTCTCAAACTCCTCAATGGTGTATGAATCCTACATAATCTAAATCAGGGGTGGGCAAACCGGTCCTCGAGGGCCGCAGTGGGTCCTGGTCTTTGTTCCAACTGACCCAGCACAGATAGTTTAACCCTTGAGAGTCGAAGGACGCGTGGGCGCGTCCTCAGCGCACGTCGTCTTTGAAGCGCCCTCACGTTTTAAATACGTCACCCACATGCCGTTGGTTGGTCTCGTTTTAAAGTGCGGAAGTTGCGGTTTACTCTCGTTATTATTTGAAGTCAATCGACCAATTAAAACGTGAGATATTGTCATTTAAGTTTTATAATTTTATTGTCCTCTCAAAAAAACATTAAAACGCTGCATGGATCATTTGTTTGTGTCTATATTTCCATCATTTCCTGTCCTTTTTCAAAACGGAAGAGCCATGAAAAAACCACAAATCAAACGAACCCTTTCGAAGTCACAGTGGACGCACTAAATGCGTTTTTTAAATAAATATAACTGCCATGCGAGGTTCCACCGAACGAGAGGGAGGAGTGTTCTGAAGCAGCGAGGTGGCGAGCCGACGGCCGTTTGGATCGAGCAGCGACTTTGTGTGACTTTGAGAATGAACGGAAAACTAAATTTAACGCAAGCAATTGTGCTATTTGATCAACTTGAGGAAGAGGATGGTCCAAATTCGTCATCATCGTCTTCTTCGGAAGAGTCCTCGAGTGAAGATAGTGACGTATTTGAACACGTGGGTGACGCCATCGACGAGCAGAGGTAAGCAAACTCACTTTTTTTTTTTAGGCTGGAAAAAGTTTCTTTTGAAAGTTTCTTTTGATATTGCAAGACAAAGTTAATTTTGATGCAATATAAGTGTGTGTTTGTGTATATAATAATAAACTGTGCATATCAGATCAAAGTCGTACGTGAACTGGGTGTATCCAAGGCAGGAATTTATAATTGTGGTGATCTTTCTATATGAAGATTAGGGATGTAGCACATATTCAGCTATGGTATTCTTTCTATTGTCAAACATATAGATTTCCAATATTATTTATTGCTTTATATATTTTTATTTTATACTTTATTATTTTCATAAATACTGACTTTTTTCATGTACATTTATAGTGACAATGAAAGTAAAGTGAAATGAAAATGGAAGGGTGGAAAGAGGACCAACACCCCATGGAAGTGTGGGCTGTGTGATGTCGCCCTGTTTCGAATTCCAGGACGAAACTGCTTTTCGGAGTGGCATGCCTGAAAAAAATTTAAGTTGTTTATTGTAAATATTTTTGAAAATACTTTTTTTTCCCCCCAATGTTATATATATATATATATATATATATATATATATATATATATATACATTTTTTCCCACAATCAGTCTTCTCAATTTGTGTATATAAATGTGTGTTCAAGAAGCTTGATTGTTTGTACATAGTTTTCATCAGGTGATGGGCCGCAATACCTAAACTCATAAAGAGATGGCCTCTAAACACTTTTTGTGTTAGATGGTATATATTTTTTCACTGTTCGGTCTGCTGTATATAACCTGTTTTGACTAGAGCATGTATAAAGGCAAAAAACGCCTATGCTATACCTGTTGTTTATGTTGAATTGTCAAATATAAGACTATTTATTCTAAATTTTTTTGGTTGAATGTTCATCCTAACATGTTGAATAAATATTACAAAGTTTCAAAACGGTTCGTTACGCATGTTTGGTTGTCAATTGGACATCAATATTAAAAATTTTGACAAAACGATTGTGGAATTTTTGGTCTTTTTGGGCCCAAAATGATGATTTATAATTGGTCAGTGACGGAAACAACAGTTTGGACATGAAGTTCAAGGTATCACAAAAAAAGGGACCAAACCAGGCCATCGTAAACAATTCTTTCTTTGAAATATAAAGGCAACTTCAAAGGCATGCAAAATCAGACAAAATAGGCCCAGACCTTAAAGGGTTAACCAATGCGGTTTCAACAAAAATGAGAAGCACCTGACTGCTATCGACTGATTGCACTACAGAATGGTGAAAAGGTGTCCTCTTAATCGGTTGCAACAAAAACCCGCACCCACTGCGGCCCTTTGTGGAATAGTTTGCCCACCCCTGATCTAAATCCAACCAAAAACAACTGTATTCTCAAAATGGCCGTTATCTTATGTCAAGCAACTTTGTTACTTTTTTATGTCAAGCAAGCAACAGTCAGACTCTGTTGTCTTCATTTACATAAACACAGCTAACCCTGAAAGTTTAAAGAAAAAAATGAAGATTTTGTCTCCTGCGCCAAAAACACAATAGTTTTATTTTCTTGACCAAAAGGATGGAGTCTTCAAAGTTAAAGGATTGGTTTAGCGCTGACTGAAAGAATTTAATAATGCATTTTCTACAAAGGCTGACCTGCGCTGCTCAAAAATCAAATCAACAATGGGGCAATGTACGTATAATATTTGAAGTGAATTGGCATACTGCAGCATTTTATCTGCACTAGTCATTTTTCTAAGAGCTCACATGGCTGACAATCACTAGTCATCAACCATCAATTTCACTGTCCTTGCCATTGTCCAATCATTTTCTTTCTTTTTCTGGTTTTGTTGTTTCCCACTCCGTCTTTCTTCTTTATTGCTCTGTACAGCAAAGCACCATTACTGATCCCTTCCAAAGCACAAACTAAAAATCTATCCCGTTGTCATTTGCTGCACCGTGCCATCTATCATCAGGCCAGGGAAAGGAGAGTGAGGGGAGTGGGGGGCTGGCAGTGTATCCATACAAGAGAGGAGGTGCTGGAACAGGAGGCAGAGTCAAGGACTTTCACGCGCAACAAAAAAACTTGTCACAATTATTTATGGCTCTTGCTGGGACACATAATAGGACACATCAAGCTGCTTTTTGTGTATGTGTGCACGTGTGTGCGTGCTTTCGTGAGAGTCGGCCTGCTTGTCGAAGTGGGTCACAGGCATCTCTTGCCTTACACATACAATTTCCAAGACAATGGCGGAGCACTGGGAGAAAGTGACAGTGACAAATACTGGAGCCCCCACACAAAGCCATGCCGGGCTGTTACATGAGTGATTGCGCCAATAATCATGCGGCGGCAGGATCACGTGTATGTGTCTGGGGCGGGGGTCTTTGTGTGTGTGTGTGTTTGTGTGGAGCAAGGAAGGAGATGGCAGCAGGCGGCAGGACGACACCGATGGGTGGAGGGATAGCGAGAAAGAGCTTAACGCGTCCTGGCAAATCATTTCTTATTTCCTGATCATCCATCTCCCAATTCAAGCCCTTGGATGAGTTGGCGCTAAATGACTGTCACTGCGGACAACGCTGTGATATGTTCTGCTGGAGTGCCTGTAATTGGGAGGGGTCACTGATACCAGTTTGCCCCTTCCCCTCAATCCCTTAGTTTGACCTTTCTTAAACTTGGCCGCCTGTGGGAATGGACCAAGCCACCGATTAAATTACCTCTCCGTTTACTCTAACTACTGCCATTTGCCTTCATGGAAATGGCAGCCTTGTTCCCATTTGAGTCTCTGACATGCCCACATTGCCAGGCATAGCTCAGCTGGATCTGGAAGTGGACCTCATCATGAGACTCTTTACATTTGATTTTGATCAAAGCTATTCATTGAGACTGTATTCTACCATTTGTGTACAAATTTGTCATCAACATGCTTGGCTTGCGCACATTCACAGGACCCTGATTGGGCAGTCCAGACCTTTGACACACCTACCATGTATAAACTGAACAAGTGCATGCAGTGACAACCAAGACTCGATCGAGTCTGTGCAGGGTAAAATAAAATGTCCCCAATGCATTACTAAGACATTCTGTAGGCTGTATTTTGGTGTTCCTGTCAATGTTTGGCAGTTTCATTTTTGAGGCACTTAAAAGTTATGGCCAACCAAACTCATCATGTCTTTGGCTGGGAGACTTAGCGTGGAGGTAGTTATGTAATCAATTAGCCCGGCCGTTTTGTCACGATGGGCAGAATTTTGTACAGTTAGCACACACAAACATTTTTTCAGAAAGAGTCAGATAACAAAAGACTTACTCTTGTTCCCTCCCTCAATTGATGAGTAGTATTTGCATATTAATATTGAGATTTCCGCTCCAAATTTCCAGCATAAAACGAGAGTTTGGAGCTTCAATGGTCATGGCATCAGATGTCAATGATGCAGTGAGCGGAGAAAGGGGGTACACGGGTGCTTATGTGGCATTTCTGATTAATTACATGACAGAGAAAGAACGTTTGTTAAGCGGATACTGCGGGGTGATCATTTTCTGTCACTGCAGGCCTTTGAGCATGTGACAAGCCTCATGCTGACTTGGCGGTCTGTTTCAAAAAAATGCCAGGCGCCCCCCTTTATCTCGCCACATGTTTCACGGCAATTGGACAATCAGCCAGTGCGGCGCAAAATCCATAGTATTGATTGGGCTGCATCTTCTCTATGATCCTACAGAAGGGAAATCCCTGATGACAAATTATATCTGCACCACTTTGTGATGGCTGCTTGGATATAAGTGATCTCCAAGGGCAGAGTCAGGAGATGCTTGAGGCTCTATTAAGGGAACATTGTCTGGCCCGTACCTTCGCTCTCTAATACTGACTCAAACAAACATACCCATAGACTCACACCTCACCCTCTCTCTCTTTTTTCCTCTCTCTCTCTCCCTCTGCCCCCCCCCCCACACACACACACGCACACAAACTAGGGAAAGAAAAAAATCCAAACCACCCCAACAAGTTGAAAACTAATCCGGTTAGACAGTACAGACTCAAATACTTATCAGAACATCCTCCTGTGACTGGAATAGAGGGTCAAGTATCAAAAAAACGTTACCTCTCATTGAGTGAACTACAGCCAATGACAGCTGAATTTGAATGAAAGGAAACCCTGGAGTGGTCAGCATCCCAAATGTAAGGCACATAAATATACAGTAGACAAATTAACATCCATCAAAAATATAGTCCGTGTCATAAGGGCGACCCAAGTGTTGCACTCTAGGTTTGAGTTGCATTTTTAAAAAAATAAATACGTTGATTTTTTTTCTCTGTTTATGGCAGGAAAGCACTGGTCGCCAGCCAGTCACACAGCAGATAGATCAACAAGCGTTCACACCAATTGACAACTTTTAGAAATCTATTGACCTCACACATGCCTTTGGTATATGGAAGATAGCCACAGTACTGACAGAAAACTGCATACTCAGGAAGGGTAGAGCCAATATTCAAACTAAGAAAATCAAAACTGTGCGCCAAACATTTTTCCACTCTGATGCACCCTTTCATAATATTTATTTAAAAACAAAAACATGATTTTCTGACTTGGTGCTTGATGCATATAAGCCTCATCGTTGAGACAGTTTCGCAGCCTTGCCTGGTCCTCTAATCCTGCTGCCAGCATCGGAATTCTTGCCGAATGTCTCTAAAACCCACTGCTACACATGCGCTGATCATTTTTTTGAAAGTGTGACGGAAGAGGAAGGCTTTTATTGCTAGTATCTGGTGTGAGAAGTGGTGGCGGGGGTGTGGATAATGTTGGACATAATCCAGCATGTGAGAGAGGAGGCGGGGAAGCCAGCATCGTTTACACAGAGGCATATGCTCCCCCCCTACTCTTCTATCATGGAGACATGAAGTACAGCCTAGCAACCTTTTAACAGCCAGTCAGAGGAGGATAATCTTCCCGCTCGCAGCACAATACAAGAGATTACACTGAGAACATGTCAGTCCTCACTGGATAAACTCCACACATTATCGTGTCTCCATCCATTCATGATTTCATACAGACAGACCTCTGGAAGGGGTTGAGGGGTTATAGGTGGAGGAGGAATGGCCATCCCACTACCCTCTTTAAGTGGCAAGTGCACCCTCAAACATGTATTTTGTTAACAGAAGACACATTGACCTCCATTGCAGATGTTTCAATCCCCCATCATGCTGCTGTGTTCAGTTTTTATGACAAGGGTGCAATCGTCAGCCTGAGTGGCTCCCTAAAGCTTTGAATTTGCATTATTATTCAATTGTTATACTCAAAGACAAACAGCACATGCTCCTGTAGTTGCACAGATGCTGCTTTGCTCACCCCAAACAGGATTAGCCTGTGCATGTTTTTTTTTTTTCTTGATGTGCCACTGCAGTTTAAGTGAGGAGACAAAGATCCATTGTTGTTTAGTTAAGCGGAAGCAGCATCTTGCTTCATTAAACACATGAATATACTGTGTGCCAAACACTCACCATTTGAACATGCTCTGAATTACCAGTACCCAAAGTATGTATGCAACCATGAATGCAATCAGGTTCCAGTAATGAGGTCAGCTCAAGTGAAACCCTTGACTCTGGGCTGCCCTTGACAGAGACTGCAAATTCAGTTCAATTTGAAGAACGCCAAAGGCTGGTAGTGAATGATCACTCAGAGCAAATGTTGATTTGAGTTCTATTTACAGTAGCAGTGGTTCTCGAACTATGATGCCTGAACCATAGACTTCATAATTATATTGACGGGTCCCATTTCCCAGACACTGCGCCACGCCTTCAAGTAGGGGGCCCGCCCACCCCACACCAGTCTAGGCCCCTGGCATGGAGAGAAATTCTCAAACACACACTGTGTTCTAATGTCGGATTTAGGTTGAAACAGGACGAAAGCAGGCACGAGTGTCTCAAGAGTGAAATGGTCGAGGATTCAAGGCAATTATTATATTTTGTTAGCCATTTTAAGTTTTGTTATACTTATGTAAAAAATAATTAATTAATTGATGACATCGAAAAATTAAATAATTTTACTAGGGAAAAAATTTCCCAAAACTGGTTTTGAAAATATTTGAATTTTAAGTTTTCTTTAAATAGGCCCTCCTATGATCGGCCCCGCATCCTGCGTCCTGTCAATATATTATGGAGTCTATGCCTGAACATTCTGTAATTTGGGTGTCGACAACCTAATTTGCAATTCCTTAATTTCAGTTAGCTAGGTTGCCAGTTTAAAAAAAAAATGAAAGTGTACTGAATCAATTATCACTACAATCGTTATAGTTACCATTTTTTGTGCATCATATCCCTGAAATCTCAGCATTCATTTTCAGCACTAGTAGATCATGCTCTACTCTCATGTTCTCATGTACGGATGAAGAAATGTAATTAGAGCTAAATATTTGCATCTTGGAAGCACCTACTACGGGCCAAAAGTTGTAGAATTTTTTTTTTTTTTTACTATTTATTTCTACATACAACATATAAGTTATCATTATGCATTTTCCTGTTGGGTAAAGTTCAAAGTGATTGATTCAGTGATTGGTGTCTACTGGACAATTTTTTTGTCATACTTGTAGAAACAAAACCCCCCAAAAAATAGCAAGGGTGGTCAGAGGAATTTCTAAATATAGTAATATAATAATAACTGGCAACACTGTGCTTTTTGTAAAATTGCAGGTCACCAATATGTTGTTATTAGAAATAGAGCACATTAGCTCGCACCGATAAATGAATAAATGCTAATTCAATCTATTTTAAAATGTTATATATTATAATCGATTATGTCATATTATCTTTCTAGGTTGTGAATGTTTTATTTGAAACAACAACAAAAAATACCTGATTCCATTGGCACGCATGGTAATTGTGTTTAGTTAGTGTTAGGATATTGAGGGTTTGAGAACACTGCATAGTTCTGGTTTTTGTGCCAACGTGATGTAGAAGGGAGGGGGGCTGTATGGAGCAGAAGGCCTTGACAGAAGGCTCTCTATTCAAGGGGCAGAAAACAACAAGTCCTCAGTCAAACGCCTGATGCTGATCAATATGCTAACCCGGGAAATGCTCAAATGAAGGCGGAATGCTTGACAAAGATGGATAGATTTGCACCGTCCGTGAAATGTCACTGATTCAGTGGAGGATGTCACCTCGCGATCGCTCGGCCGTGTGATATGCCTGACACATCAGATTGTGGGGGGGGCGGCGAAGTGGCGTTGTGCCACACACACTCTCTTCCTGTCAGAGCAGACAGATGACAACGACCACCGCCGCCAGCCCGGTGGGACCCAGGTAAAAACGAGTGCAATTAAAAAATGGATGTGTTGCAATATGCAATGTGTGTGGTTTAAGCTCGTTGGCGACTGAAAGTAAAATCATTAACTTCACACAAGGACTGTCAGTCAGGATATTGTGTCAGTATTCTGACGTTCAAGCACATCCCATTATTTTATTCTTTATTTTTTTTGTCATTTAAGCAGTCTATCACCATTGATTATACACTCAAGGATGACTATTCAAACAATTATTGTTAAACTGTATAAAAAAAAAAAATTATTATCCCACTTTCTTATTATATCATACCGAGTAGGGCTGAACGACACTAACCCTAACCCATAGCTGATTTTTGGGGGTTTGCGATATATTCCGCAATTGAAACTAGAAGAATTTTCACTAGATGACTTGAATAGCCCTATTTGGTAAGACTTTGCCCCTCCTGGAGTCATCACCTTATCGTGGTGGAAGGGTTTGCGTGTCCCAATGATTCTAGGAGCTATGTTGTCTGGGGGCTTTAAGCCCCTGGCAGGGTCACCCATGGCAAACAGGTCCTAGGTGAGGGGCCAGACAAAGCATGGCTCACAAGACCCCTTATGATGCAAAACATTACAAGATTCTAGTTTCCCTTGCCCGGACGCGGGTTACCAGGGCCCCCCTCTGGAGCCAGGCCTGGGGGTGGGGCTCGATGGCGAGCGTCTGGTGGCTGGGCCTTTTCCCATGGGGTCCGGCCAGGCACAGCCCGAAAAGGCAACGTGGGTCCGCCTTCCCATGCGCTCACCACCTGTGGGAAGGGCCAAAGGGGTCGGGTGCATAGCGATTTGGGCGGCAGCCAAAGGCGGGGGCCTTGGCGGTCCGACCCCCGGCTACAGAAGCTAACTCTTGGGACATGGAATGTCACCTCTCTGGCGGGGAAGGAGCCCGAGCTGGTGTGTGAGGCAGAGAAGTTCCAACTAGATATAGTTGGACTCTCCTCCACACAAAGTTTGGGTTCTGGTACCAGTCGTCTCGAGAGGGGTTGGACTCTCTTCCACTCTGGAGTTGCCCACGGTAAGATGCGCCCAGCAGGTGTGGGCATACTTATTGCCCCCCGGCTTGGTGCCTGTACGTTGGGGTTTACCCCAGTAGACGAGAGGGTAGCCTCCCTCCGCCTTCGGGTGGGGGGACGGGTCCTGACTGTTGTTTGTGCTTATGCACCAAACAGCAGTTCGGAGTACCCACCCTTTTTGGAGTCCTTGGAGGGTGTGCTGGAGAGCGCCCCCTCTGGGGACTCCCCCGTTCTGCTGGGGGACTTCAACGCTCAAGTGGGTAATGACAGTGAGACCTGAAGTTGCGTGATTGGGAGGAACGGCCCCCCCCCGATCAGAACCCGAGTGGTGTTCTGTTGTTGGACTTCTGCGCTCGTCATGGATTGTCCATAACAAACACCATGTTCAAACATAAGGGTGCACATGTGCACTTGGCACCAGGACACCGTAGGCCGCAGTTCGATGAGCGACTTTGTAACCGTGTCATCGGACTTGCGGCCGCATGTTTTGGACACTCGGGTGAAGAGAGGGGCGGAGCTGTCAACTGATCACCACCTGGTGGTGTATTGGCTCCGATGGCGGGGGAAGATGCTGGTCAAACCTGGCAGGCCTAAACGTATTGTGAGGGTCTGCTGGGAACGTCTGGCAGAATCCCCTGTCAGAAAGAGCTTCAACACCCACCTCCGGCAGAACTCCCTTGTCCCAGGGGAGGTGGGGGACATTGAGTCTGAGTGGACCATGTTCCGCTCCTCCATTGTGGAGGCGGCCAATCGTAGCTGTGGCCTTAAGGTGGTTGGTGCCTGTCGTGGCGGCAATCCCCGAACCCGCTGGTGGACACCAGCGGTAAGGGATGCCGTCTAGCTGGAGAAGGAGGCCTACCAGCCTTTTTGGCCTGTGGGACTCCGGAGGCAGCTGACAGGTACCGGCTGGCCAAGCGGACTGCAGCTATGGCGGTCACCGAGGCAAAAACTCGGACATGGGAGGAGTTTGGCGAGGCTATGAAAAAGGACTTCCGGACGGCTTCGAGGAAATTCTGGTCCACCATCCGGCGTCTGCGGAGAGGAAAGCAGTGCACCATTAACACTGTATATAGTGAAGATGGGGTACTGCCGACCTCGACTCGGGACGTCGTGAGTCGTTGGGGAGAATACTTCGAAGACCTCCTCAATTCCACCGACACGCCTTCCTTTGAGGAAGCAGGGTCTGGGGACTCCGAGGTGGGCTCTCCGATCTCTGGGGTTGTAGTCACTGAGGTGGTTGGAAAGCTCCTCGGTGGCATGGCCCCGGGGGTCGATGAGATCCGCCCGGAGTTCCTAAAGGCTCTGGATGTTGTGGGGCTGTCGTGGCTGACACGCCTCTACAACATTGCGTGGACATCGGGGACAGTGCCTTTGGAATGGCAGATCGGGATGGTGGTCCCCCTTTTTAAGAAGGGGGACCGGAGGGTGTGTTCCAATTATAGAGGGATCACACTCATCAGCCTCCCCGGTAAATTCTATTCAGGGGTGCTGGAGAGGAGGGTCTGTCGGGAAGTCGAATCTCGGATTCAGGAGGAGCAGTGTGGTTTTCGTCCCTGCCGTGGAACAGTGGACCAGCTCTACACCCTCGGCAGGATCCCCGAGGGGGCATGGGAGTTCACTCAACCAGTCTACATGTGTTTTGTGGATTTGGAGAAGGCGTTCGACCATGTGCCTAGGGGAGTCCTGTGGAGGGTGCTCCGGGAGTACGGGGTACCGAGCCCCTTGGTAAGGGCTGTTCGGTCCCTGTACGACCGGTGTCAGAGTCTGGTCCGCATTGCCGGCAGTAAGTCGAATTCGTTCCCAGTGAGGATTGGACTCTGCCAAGGCTGCTCTTTGTCACCGATTCTGTTCATAATTTTTACGGACAGAATTTCATGGCGCAGCCGAAGAGTTGAGGGTGTCCGGTTTGGTGACCTCAGCATTGCATCTCTGCTTTTTGCAGATGATGTGGTGCTGTTGGCTTCATCGAGCCATGACCTCCAACTCTCACTGGGGCGGTTCGCAGCCGAGTGTGAATCGGTGGAGATGAAGATCAGCACCTCCAAATCCGAGACCATGGTCCTCAGCCGGAAAAGGGTGGCATGCCCTCTCCGGATCGCGGATGAGATCCTGCCCCAAGTGGAGGAGTTCAAGTATCTTGGGGTCTTGTTCACGAGTCAGGGTAGGAGGGAGCTGGAGATTGACAGGCAGATCGGTGCAGCGTCTGCAGTGATGTATTCGTTTAATAGATTGCTGTGATCCGTTGTGGTGAAGAAGGAGCTGAACCAAAAGGCGAAGCTCTCGATTTACCGGTCGATCTACGTTCCTACCCTCACCTATGGTCACGAGCTGTGGGTCGTCACCAAAAGAAAAAGATCCCGGATACAAGTTGCCGAAATGAGTTTCCTCCGTAGGGTGTCCGGGCTCTCCCTTAGAGATAGGGTGAGAAGCCGGGAGGGGCTTGGTGTCGAGCCGCTACTCCTCCGCGTTGGGAGGAGCCAGTTGAGGTGGCTCGGGCATCTGGTTCAGATGCCTCCTGGACGCCTCCCTGGAGAGGTGTTCCGGGCATGTCCCACCGGCGGGAGACCCCGGGGACGACCCAGGACACACTGGAGAGACTATGTCGCTCGGCTGGCCTGGGAACGCCTTGGAATCCCGCCAGAAGAGCTGGCCGAAGTGGCTGGGGAGAGGGAAGTCTGGGCTTCCCTGCTAAAGCTGCTGCCCCCCCAACCTGACCCAGGACTAAGCGGAAGATAATGGATGGATGGATGGATGCATGGTAAGACTTTGGTTGAGCCACCATGACCACGTTGTATTCATTTAATAGATTGCTGAATATAAAAGGGATGCAGAAGGGCCATGTTTCTGCTCACTTACTGCTTTTAGGAGGCAAAGCAAAAATGTATGTGTTCAAAAAAAAAAAAGAAAAGAAAAAGAAAACAAAAAACAATCCCACATCCTGCAATAGGACTATTGGGCATGCACACATCGCAATGGCGATGTCGTTTAAACGATATATTGTGCAGGCCTTATACAAAGTTCATAGAGGAATATGGTTATGAAACCTGGAGGACTACAAAGGAGGAACTATTTGTTTTGGTTTATGCTATATGTTATATTATGAGATGTCGAATGTGCACAGATGGCGAGTAGCCATACTGCGAGTTTGCGCAAGTTGATTCCATTTTTTTTGGTCTTTTTTAAGAAAGATCTAGAAATAATCTAACTGAAATATTACCTGAAGACGATTCACAAGTGAAGTCAGGGGTCAACTGCTCCATCCATCCTAGGGTGTAGATCATGCAAACGATGTAATAAAATCAGTGTTTTAACTGCCTGTTTCGAAAGACCAAATGGCTCAGAGTATTAACGAAAGCACGCAAAATTTCAGGATTTCAGGGAGTAGATCAAACCAATACGACAAAATGCACAATCGCGAGAAACACCTCAAAACCGAGGTGCAGCTGCTGTTGCGAGCTCTGGAATCAACTGCCACTAAATATTAGACAGGCCTCCTCTCTTTCCCGGTTTTTAAATCACTTTCAAAACACATTACTTTTCTCTGGCCTTTAACAAAATGTAACTCCCCTTGTCTGGTATCTACACACAACAATTGTATAAGAACTTTTTATTTTTACTTTTGTGTATGTGTTCCTATGTTTTTTAAACTTATTTTCCTGTTTTAAAGAACCACAGTTTTGCTTTGCTCTTGAATTTTTTTTTATGTGCCATACAAATAAAGTTGATTGATTGATTGATCGCTTGATCGATTGATTGAAATTTGTAAGTTATAAGTACTGTACATTTGCATGCAAAGGCTTTAGTGAACGCGGTCTACGGTCGGACTGGCAGTCCACAAACACGTCTGGAAATTCTCCATTTTTGGCCCCATTTTTGATTTTTTACAAACAAACAACTGATTTAAAGTACAAAAAATGTGTAGGGGACCTCCCCATAATGTGTATATTTTCTAATAATTGGTCAACTTTGAGTGCTGGTTTGAAATTTGCCGATATTTTCGTTCAACAAAACCTCTGATCAAATCATATGAAAATGTATAGCAACTTTATTTTAAAAATTTTTGCGTGAAAAATGCAGGGTGTGGCATAGGTCGTTAGATTGCACTTAATTGTGTTGCAGGCACTCTGAAGTAAAATTGGACATTATCTTCAATTTTTTTTTAAATCATAAAAATAGGAAAAAAACAATAATTAAAAATAATTGTAAGATTCATTGAACTGAACAGTGAATAATCAATGTTCAAATGGATTGGACGTCAATCACAGTCAGTGGCAGACAATGAGTTAAATCACAATCGCAGTTTATTAAGTGTCTTAAAATGATCCTTTAGAATATCATTGTTGCCTTATATTTAATGATGATTAACTGAAAGAGATTAATTGTGTTACTAAATATGGTTCACAGCCCAACAACCATTTAGACTAAGAGGACATACATCACTTTCATTTGCTGCCCTTCACACCCTCCTTGCTACGGATTTCACTGATAATATGACGAAAGTGCGGCCATTTTCCATAGATAATGTCATTGCCATCGAGAATGAAGCCATAAAGATGGCAATAAAGGTTTTAATTTTACTGCCTTCTGCAGGAATTGGCCTCCTTCTGAAGCTCATATCTCCTTGTGGCCTGGAGGCTGTCACTCCAAGCACTTTCTGTCATATTGTTCTGTCTTGGCACATTTTGGGTCCATTCCATTGAAAGCTAACAGATACCACTCCTATGGGAAGACTCTACATAATGTTGAAAAGCGTTCCTCATGTACTATACTTCATTTGTTTCTTTGTATGTTACACAAATGTGTTTTAGAATTTTTGAGGGCTTTATCTTTAAGAAAAAAAAAGAGTGAGAAAACATAATGCCAGCAGAGTGAAAGTCCATCTGTTTATTTATCATCTTCACCAACATGAATTATGAAGGTACCGAATGAGACACACAACCTGACTTTTTTTTTTTTTTTTTAACACAAGAAACCCTCTGACACCAAAAATGATGGAGTGCTCAGGCTGTGAGGTAAAACTATTAATAGCCTCACCCACCTAAAACTGTCACCTACATCCCACTGCTCTTGCACCCCTGACAATGAACACCATTCAGGGGCCACCCAACGCAACTTTCCCATATGTTGGTGTACAGCACCTATAGCATACAGCAGTCATTTCTAGCCAGGGGCCAAAGTCGCATTAGTGTTAGGAACTTATTCAATGATTTAATGGCAGCACTAGTCAGTGAATTATCATAAAAGCAGCGCTAAGAAACAATTACCTCTGCCAAGGAGTCTGAATTTTTATTTCCTTTCATTTAGCCTGTTTTTAGCAGGATTATGGTTTTATGGTTATATTTTATATGATCCATATTACTGGCATGTGTTGTGATGTTATGATTACAGTTATGCCTTGAGATTTGAGTTGAAGTTACTCAGTGACCATGTTGGTAACTCAAATTACTCATCTCAAATAATCTTTCCATATTGAAATGAATTGTTCCATTAATCCGATTCAGCACATCCCCTCGGAAAAATAATGTATTCTTTAAAAAGGAAAACATCTTTCTATAACCTTGTACTTCATAAAAATATAACACAGTAACAATGTTTTGATAGACAATGGATAGGAATGAAACATACTGTGCATTATAATTCAATCAAATCATTTGTTCTCCTTCTATTTTTTCTCCATTGGCCACCAGGAGCAGTATATTACAGTTTTATAATAAAACAAAAGGGTGAGTCCTCTGCTGTTTGTCCGCATTTAAGTTGTTACTATACGCAGTGACCAATAGGGTTGCCAACTCCCTAAAAAAATCAGGGACACCTCATAGCGGTAGGTAGACTCGGCCGGCCTGATAAGCATCAACCTATAATTGTTTTTTTTTTTAATGTGAAAAGTGATTTTTTTTTTTTTTTTAATCTAATTGTAATATTATAATAATTTTTCTCAAATCAGAATTAATTACGCAAGGCAAATTTATTTGTCTAGCACAATTCAACACAAGGCAATTCAAAGTGCTTTATATAACATGAAGATCCACAAACAGAGATGAAAATGATTTGTAAAAATCACATTAAATATAAAAGTAAGTTAAAAACAAAGACGAGTGAAACAGAAAATAAAATTATACATAAAAATCACATTAAATCATCAAGAGAATTAAAAGAATAATTGAAAGTGGAAATAGAAATAAAACCAAAAAAATGAATAAAAAGCAAATAATTTAAAATGTGAAATACATAGACAGTTATAAGTATGCTGTGGTAAACAATAGCGTTTTTTTAGCCCTAATTTAAAGGTCTTCACTGTTTGAGCACACATCAGACCTTCAGGTAATTTGTTCCAGAGGTGAGGAGCATTCCATCAGACCTTCAGGTAACTTGATCCAGAGGTGAGGAGCATTTTAAATAAATGCTGGGGTGTCTGTGTGTGTTTGACCATTTTTTTAAGGAAGTGCAAAATCTCAGGTAAAGGGTTTTTTTTGTTTGTTTTTTTTTTTTTTGTTTTTTTTTTTTTTTTTTTTTTTTACAATTTATGTACGTTCACTCCAAATAAAATGAATTTGACAGAACACAAAATTATATGACAAATAGTGAAAATGGAGTACACAGAGAAGAACAAGAAAACAAATGATTATCATTTTCAACATGCTTTTTAGTCTCGCTTCACTCAAACCTCTTGTCTCCCACACTCTTATGTTGTCTTGTGTTCGCGACAGTACCTAGACCAATGAGATGAGTGGGATATTGTATTGCCATTGTTCCGTCAGCTCATTGGTCAAATTGCAGGATAAGCTGCGGAATGCGTTTCCCTGCATATTCTTGTAAAGCACCATACCAGTATTCATTCGTTCTACAAATAAGACACTATTTTCGAGTTTGATGATAATAAGAGACAAAGCGCATCCCTTGAAAGTTCAATAAGGGTGAGTACTTTTGTTTCTGAACACCAGACGATTCCGTTTTTCAAGGGAAAGGTGGCACCCCTAGCACTGACCAATAAACTGCAATTTTTTTGTTTGTGTTTTTGCAGAGAATAACTAATTTACATTCATATTTAATATGATACAGTCTGTATTAGGGCCGCAGCTGTCGAATATTTTCGTAATCGAGTAATCGACTGAAAATTCTATCGATTAATCGAGTAATCGGATAAAAAATATATTTTTTTAGGTAAAGAGCAATTATAAGTATACATGAGAAAAGAAGACATTTCATCTAATATTAAACTATTTTCAGTCAATAAACGTCTTTATTTTCGATGTAAATTGTTGAAAACAGCCAACAATTGCATCTCAGATGTGACTAAAATAAAATTTTAAAAAAATAGACTAATTCACTGCTTTCACTCAACATATATATATATGTATATGTATATATATATATATATATATATATATATATATATATATATATATATATATATATATATAGTCGAGCTATTTTTAAGTTCTAGTTTTAAGTTAGTCTAAACTGTAAGTTCTGATAGGATTTTGAGTTTTTGCAGTGTTCAAAATAAATGTGTTATAATATATCAGGTTATAATATGGCGTGGATATTTTTTTGTTTGTTTTCATTTTTTTACAAACCAAAATTAACAATCAACACACAAACAATAACAACAACAAAAATAAACAATTTGCATGCGTTCCTGAATGCACCTCATGACGTGCTGAGGTGAGGGCGGTGCGGGAGAGCGAGAGACGTTCCTTCCTGTTGTTGTTGTCGTTCTGGCAGGTGCGTGTGCGTTGGCTTCGGCAGACAGCAGTCGCGTGTTGGTTGTTCCACAAGTTCCCAGAAAATAAATAGATGCAACCTAACGAAGCGGGTAACTCTTTATCAACATTACAGTATTAGTATTAGTAGTATACTGTATTGGAGCACATTAGAGACCAGTGCTAGTTGGTGTTTTATCCAGCAATGACTACTGAGTTAAAATTGACAGTAAGCATTATTAAGTTTTTATTTTACACCCTCATCACTCTACAGCGCTATGTTTTCACAAATTAAATAATGCCTGTATGTAAGACACGTTAGCCACGGATCGACAGTGGTCATAATTAATATAAACCTAACCCTCCGCAGGGCTAACATTATGTGAGTAAATGACCGTAACGTTAATCTTATTTATTAGTGTTGAGAAGTCTACTGCTTTAAGATGGCGGCTGTTTACTAACGCTGCCGACTCCCTCATTTCGCATCTGGTTCAACATACATGTGATATCTATATATGAGACGTATCAGACCCTACCTGCTACCACCGTAGCATCATGCGGGCAAGTTTTTAGCAACATCGGCGTAGTTTGTAGCGGCTGTCGGCTGCAGTAAGGGTTTTTTTTTGTTTGTTTGGTTTTTTTTGTTTGTTTGCTTCTTCCTCTACGCATGTGACATCAGCGCATTGTCGCACATTAAAAGTAGTCAGGGCAAAACATGATGCTTGAAGCTGGCAAAATTAAACGATTCCTCGAGGTGTATAAAATTACTCGGATCAGTTTTTAAACTCGAGTTACTCGATTTGCTCGAGTATTCGTTTCAGCTCTAGTCTGTATATTGTATATGTTACGTCACCTTTTCTGTTAAAAAAAATGTTTTAAATAAAAAAACTTTGTTTTATACAGGTGATAAGATAGTTATTAAATGGTTATTAAATATTTGCTTTTACCAATGAAGGCTCATAATAAAGTATTGATTGCTATAATAGGATGTTCCCTGATTGATTGCAGTAAGAGACATTTTTGGGATTGATAACTATAGACATGTTTAGCTCTTGATAGAACTGCCTTGTCATTCTGACCGGTTTACACCGGCCTAAGTTCCACAGGTCAACTTCAAGGACAAGCCACAGACATTGAGAAACTAAACTGTCTGGGACATTTGAGAAATCATATTGTTGCATTTTATTACTTGCCAAATGCTATCACTTAATGAAATGTATTTGATGAGAAAATTATTAAGATGCTTAAGAAGAAATGCTTTTTGCTGCTGGCAATGAAGAAATGATTTGCTTATTTCTGCTCGCAATGAAGAAATGTTTTTGCTTATTGTTGCTCACAAAGAAGGAATGTTTTTCTTGAAGAAGCCTTGAAGACTCTTGCCTTGTCAAGGGCAGAGACAACAACAGAGACAGTTTTGCTTTGCTGGAATGTGCTGACACACATGTATTAATCCCACCTTCATGCATACACATAGCCAAAAAAATTCATAGAGGTGTCTCCCGCTCGGCTCCCCAAGGTTGACACTCTCTCTTGTTGCTAGGGCCATCCCAAATAACAAAAGAGGTGAAGGAGGGTTTTTTTTAGAACGATTGCGGAAGCTGTATTTTGTAGTCTAGCATTGCATTTTATAGTTACCCCTCTTTCTCCGTGGAAGCTTTAAGACTAAACTGAGTGCCTTCTCTCCTTATTTTGGATAATATTATAAATGTGTACTTAAGGATTCGTATTCGAACTTGACAACAGGTCTAGTACCTCCACATAGATGATAATTTCTAGCATTTTAGTGGCATAGTGTTGGTATCAAGTGGTGAATTTGATCAGATAAATCCCCAAATAATTAATAATACAGTATTCAGGTCAGTGCTGTTATGTTTAGAAGCATTTGCTCCAGCAGCACTTTTTCACTGAAAACTTTAGCTTCGCAGATGTTGATGCTGAGTGTTTTACTAAAAATGTCTACCGTGCCACATTGTTGTATCTAGCTTCATACAGGTAATCACACCTTGTGGCACCCACTGATTTCCCCCAGAGGACAAGAACAGTGTTTATATAGCAAGTGAAATCCATTATTGCAGGTACAATGTGCCAAAAATATGAAATTGATAAAAAGAATTTAATTATTTTTCCATCAGTAAATGAACCCTAACAAATTAATTTATTCAGATTTAGTTTTGGAGGCAATATAGATTTTTGTGGGGGCCGCAGGGATCCCCTTTCACTTGTAAAGTGCAAAGTTTATTCTGAAGAAATTCTTGATAAAGCGAATCAGAAATTTTACGGTTGGATTTTTGGATGTAAATGAGCCCTGTCTAAGAAAAAGTCACTGCTTGTAGTGCCCACATTCCTCAAGTGATCATTTATTACACCGCACTATTTTTAAAGGGAGTAAATGGCAGCCTCCCTTTGTCAAATCTAACAAGGGAATAGCTCTCAGGTGCTCAAAGCGCCATAACTCATCCCGGTGACCTTTAGAGCAAGAATTAGGGCACGTTCATCCCTGCTCAGGTGCTCACTGAAGTCCATTAGCATTTTTAAAAAGTGCTATGGTGTGTAAAGAAAAAGCAGGAGTCTTTCATTAATAGACCCAGTGAACTTTAGCGTGTTCACTAAATGATGAAAAATGACCCAATGGAGGGTTATTATAGCATTGCCACAGCTGGGGCTACGTTTTACTTTGAAGCTCCGCCTGCTGACTAATAAGTAGAAATTCTACTACAACAGTGAAAGGAGAAGAAAGTGACAACTATAGTACATTGGATATTTAGGTAAGCTTCAGAATCACCTATAAATTGAAAAAAAATGAAAAAGAAATTTCCTTGTGAGGTTATCAAAACAAAAATGGCAACATTGACAAAGCCCTGAAAGCAACGCACAAATTAGCAAAACCTACAATACTCATGCATCATTAAATATTGCCTAAAATGAATGTGTCGGAGAAAAATCGCAGTCAAGCATATATTGTATGATTTGGAAAATCATAAAAACTCGATTTTGAGGTTCATTGAGATGCAAGATTAGACTACATATTCACATTAGAGATTCGTGAGATTAAATTTTTAAATATGTCTTCATATTTCATGAGCATTTGAACTTTGTAAGTATATTTTATGTAAGGGTGATTTATTTACAGTACTTGGAATGCCTTGCAAGAATCCTTACAAATGTAGTTTAAAAAAAAAAAAAAAATCAAATATTGCCGTAAATGTGAATATTGTGCTAACAAAAAATGAAAAAGAAAACATAACCTCTTTGGAGTAGGCAATAACTAAGGCACGGGGCATCATATTTTATACTACGGCTAAAATCATCTTCAAACACAACATTCAGTTCCTTCTTTATCATTACAATTCAATTCAACATGGGTCTCCTTCAGGGAAATTAAAAAGCCTAACCCCACATGTGTCAAAGAACATATTAAACAAATCATAGTGGAATTACAGGAAAAAACAGGACATCCAGGCTTCAGACTCACTCTATTTTTGAGGCTTTTAAATAATTCATAGATAAAACAAAACACAACAAATACCTCGAGACGTGTTCTGCTCGCTAAGTTAATCCCGCCAAAAATGAAACACAACATGATCCTGCAACTCAAATTGAACCAATAGTGCAATATTAAGGTGTGGAAAAAAGTAGAAACACAGCGAGAAATTACAAAATGCCAGGGGGAGCGACAATAGTATTGCGAAGACGACCAAAATACCTTTTCATTTTCTCTGCTCATAGTCAGGCCATGCCAACTGGCAACATCTTGCAGGATGGAAGATTAGATGATGTGGTCACGTGTCATGAGAAAAATCTGTTCTACTTACAGGTAGCCTGGTGGAGTGTGTCAGCCTCACACTTCTTAGATTCCGCAATTAGGTTTTAGCTCTGGCCTTCCTTTTCTCGAAATACTTTGTCATAGTATTGGCAGCACCTAAGCCCTCAAGTCTTTTGAAATACAATGCTACAATATGAAACATCATTTTACATACATTTTGAAGTAGCTAAACAACTAAATACAATTTAAAACACTATCTGCTCAACTACCTTGATTCATTTATGAATTTAAGTGAAATATCATTCCTAATCTGTAGTTTTTAGCATGAAGTAGGCCAATCTATTGTAGCTTCAACCGCTTCAACCATACTAGGGAGGCTTTCTACAAGATTTAGTTATGCTTTTATGAGAATTGTTTGACCATTCTTTAAGAAGCATTTTGTGATGCTTCACAGTGATGTTGCTGGGAATGTCTTGCTCTTGATTTGTGCTATAATGTATAACGTTTGATTTTCCTCATACATTCATGTCTGATGAAAGTGTTACAGTGATCTTTGTGTGCGCCAATTGTTGCCACCATGTACACCTTAGGAATGTACCCTTTAAAGAGACTTATAAGAAAAACATTTTGAGTCGCTACTTACACCAGCTGTGATAACACATAATCACTTTTGCCACACACATAGCCACAAAAAAATGTTCCCACAGCAAATAGATGCTAGAATGTCAGGGACATGACAAAGCCATAACCTTGTACGCCCTGAAATTCAGACCACTAATCTTGTGCAAGAGACTGCTGTGTCAACAACCGCAATTGATAAATAAATAAATAAATAATGCATACAAAGGTTTTCTCTCAGGTTGCGGTAAAGATTCTGCATTCCAGTTCAGTTCATGCACACAAAAACTTGTAATCTGTGTCTTGGTGGACCTTGCATTGAGCACTGGGGCACTGTCATGTTCGAGGAAAAAAAAAAAAGGGCTATCGCCAAACTGTTGCTCCAAAGTTGGAGACAAATGAAATCATCCAAAATGCATTCATTGTTACTTTCACTGGGACAATATTATTTACAATTCCATGTTCCCAACTTTGTGGGAACAGTTTGGGAATAGCACGTCCTGACCTCAACTCAGTAAAGCAACTTTGGGATAAACCAAAACGAAATAATTGATCAAGGCCTTGCCATCCAAATTAATGCTTGACCTCACAAATCGCCTTCTGATAGAATGGTCAATTGTTCCTACGAACACACACCAGAAGAGTTGAAACTTTTATAGCTACAGGAGGGTCACCTGAGTAAATCCTCATCATCTGATTCTTTGTTTGCTCTCGGTCATTTGGTTAATTAAAGAATGATATCATCAATCGTGCAATTTGGACCCATACGTTTGTGCACGCTTGCCAATGTGCACAACTATGAGGTATGCTCAACCGTTATGAATGCAGATGTAGCCAAAGACAGTAAAAGTCATCACACTCTCGCTGAAACTAGTAAAACCCTTTTCACAGCTACAATAACCTCCCCTTCCTCCTTAAAAAGAAAAAAGTCATGGCTTTCTTGCGTTAAATGAAATATTAATCTTCAATACATTGGCGTGTGGGATGAGAGTGGTCCTTCGTCCTTAATGTGGCACTGTTGTATTGCCATATTGCTATGGGACCGTTTCACAGTGGGGTTCACCAGAGTGAAAAAGGTCTTCAGAACACCAGCACTTGTACATTGCTTTCAACTTGTAAATTGCTTTTGCAGCATGCATTTGCCAATGTCAAGAATTAATAGACTACATGCAAATGTAAAACAACAATAAATCATTAGAGACCGGTTACATTGGTGCCGTCCCCCAGATTAACAGTGATTGTTTCGCAGGGTGAGTGTAACGGGTGCAAGCAGGTGCGTGGCATGCCGGGGAAACCACAATCCCAATTCCCTTTATGAGACCCCGCTACTGGCTAGATCTGCTAGACCGGGCTTTTAGTCAAGTGTTCACCATGCTTTCCTGTCAGGCTGGCAGCGCGGGTACGAGTCTAGCCTAGGATGGGGGGACGGAATCATGCTGCATTGGGCGAGACCTTCTCTGGAGTCAATTTCAAGTTTTTCAATTAACTGCTATTATTAAATATTTGCACTATGTTATTTTTGTTTTTTGTTTTTTCACAAAATTGCCTTGAATTATTGTTGTGTCTGTTGATAATGCCTGCTGCCAGCTATTGAACCCCATTGTGTCACCACTATGCTTTCAGACATAGCGGCATAACCTCAATACAAATGTTCGATTGCACTCCGCATGAACGCTTTATCATCCTCTTTAATAACTGCAGTAATAAAGTTTGAAGATACCCAGATCTCCTATACAATCGTGGTGCGGGGTTTTCTATTTCATCTGGTTTAGAATGACCACTTTGGCCATGATAAAGCACATTCATCAAGATATCTGAGTGCAACTATCATCTTTTCTGCAGCATTACTTATTAATCCTCAAGTGCATTCAGAAGCCACGACTCATGTCACCTTCTGAGAGCAAATCACGGCGCCACAGTCCAGATCAACTTTCGTGGCCCCTCTTTACTGGAAAACCACCGGATTGTGAGAAAGGTGATATTTTTGGTCACCTGCAGGAGCCGTGCAATACGTGACAAGGTAGAAGTATCGAGTAGGTCAGGGAAAGGCATGCAGTTTGGCATCATGTTGGTCATGCAAAACTGTCTAATTTAGTGTTTTCCATCCTTTATTTAGTCAGGGCACATGTTTTACATGAGAAAAAAAAGTTAAGAGCCAACATCAATAAAATATACAGGGGTATGAAAAAGTATCTAAACCTTTTGGAATTTCTTACATTTCTGCATAAAATCACAGGCAAATGTGATCTGATCTTTGTCAAAATCACACAGATGAAAAAAGTGTCTGCTTTAACTAAAACCACAAAAACATTTATAGTTTTTCATATTTTAATGAGGATAGTATGCAAACAATGACAGAAGGGGGAAAAAATAAGTAAGTGAACCATCTCATTTAATATTTTTCCCCCCCTGGCAGCATTAACTTCAACCAGATGCTTCCTGTAGCTGGAGATCAGTCTGGCACTTCGATCAGGAATAATCTTGGCCCATTCTCACAAGACTGCTGTAGTTCAGTCAGATTCCTGTGATGTCTGGCATGAATCGCTGTCTTTAGGTCATACCACAGCATCTCAATAGGGTTCAAGTCTGGACTTTGACTTGGCCACTCCAGAATGTGTATTTTGTTCTTCTGAAACCATTCTGAAGTTGATTTACTTACGACTGTGTTTTGGATCATTGTCTTGTTGCAGCATTCATCCTCTTTTCAGTTTCAACTGTCTGACAAATGGCCTCAGGTTTTCCTGCAAAACATCCTGACAAACTTTTGAATTCATTCTTCCGTTAATGATTGCAAGTTGTCCAGGCCCTGGGTAAGCAAGACAGCCCCAAATCATGATGCTCCCTCCACCATGCTTCACGGGGGAGATTAGGTGTTTATGTTGGTGAGCTGTACCGTTTTTCCTCCACACATGACGGTGTGCGTTACTCCAAAACAATTCAACTTTGGTTTCATCAGTCCAAAAATGTTTTGCCAAAACTTCTGTGGAGAGTCCAAGTGCCTTTTTGCAAACATTAAATGAGCTACAATGTTTTTTTAGACAGGAGTGGCTTCCTCCGTGGAGCCTACCCATGAACACCATTCTTGGCCATAGTTTTACATATAGTTGATGTGTGCACAGAGATATTGTACTGTGCCAGTGATTTCTGTAGGTCTTTAGCAGACACTCTAGTGTTCTTTTTTACCACTCTGAGTATTTTGCGCTGAACTTTTGGTGTCATCTTTGGTGGACGGCCACTCCTTGGGAGAGAAGCACAGGGCCAAACTCTCTCGATTTGTAGACAACTTCTTTGACTGTCGATTGATGAACATCCAGACTTTTAGAGATCGTTTTATATCCTTTCCCAGTTTCATATAAATCAACAATCCCTGATTGCAGGTCTTCAGACAACTGTTTTGACAGAGCCATGATACACATCAGACAATGCTTCTCATCAAGACAGTTCTTACCAGGTGTGTGTTTCATTATGGGCAAGGCAGTTTTAAACCACTCATCACTGATTGGGCACACACCTGACCTAAATTGGTCTTTAAGTCTCCTTAGGCAGAGGGTTCACTTACTTATTTTTCCCCCTTCAGTCATTGTTTGCATGCTATCCTCATTAAAATATGAAAACGTATCAATGTTTTGGTGGTTAAAGCAGACACTGTTTTTTCATCTGTGCGATTTTGACAAAGATCAGATCACGTTTGATGGTGATTTAATGCAGAAATGTGAGAAATTACAAAAGCCTCAGCTTCAGTTTTTCATAGCACTGTATCACTGAAATTTGTGTATTCTGCCTTGTTGTAGGAGCACAATAAAATTGGTCTTTTTGTATTTGATAAGAACGTGATGTATATTTTTTAACGTGCCTAAAGCAGTTAATACAGGTTTCATGGTGGTGTTTGACCCTGCTATTGATTCATTAATTTCACATTACAGATAGTTCTAAATATGATGGCAAATGAGGTTACCTATACCAAAATATTAGAGCCAACACTCAGCATTATGCGTGGCGGCCGTCTGGCCCTCAGAGTTTAACTCCACTAATACAAGTAGGTATATGCATATTAAAAATTGATATTTCTCTGAGAGTGTCAATCAAATCAATTTTATTTTTGTTAAGGCAAGATTTTTATGAGGAACCCTTTTATTGGATCTATTGTAATAGTGTACCTAACGAAGTGACCTGTAGTTGCATACAATATGAGCTGCGAACGTCGTTTCAAATGAGTAGTTTTCTGAGTTTTATTTATTTATCTATTCATTTATTTACTTGATATGGACAGTGTACATTAATTAACATCTATTTAGACACATCTAAAAAATGTAAATATGCCGGATTATAGCAAAAATGCTAATTTACATCCGAAGTCCCTAGGCAGGTAATGGAACAGTAAGACGCAAGATGAAAGAGAACAAGAGGTTGCAATAAAACACAGCACAGTACAATAAACTACTAAGAAGTTAAAAGTGGTTACAGGACTGGTTTACTTTCAACCACCGCTTGAGATGAGTATTGAAGGTTTATAATGGAGGACACTCCCTGATGGCGAGTGGTCGACTGTTCCAGATCTTTACAGAGAGAGAATTTGGACCAAAGGCTGTTTTTCTGAGTGGTATCTCACAGTCCTCTCTAGATGAGGCCCTGGTCCGTAGACCGCTGTGAGCCCTTTTATTTTATTTATAAGTCTAATTTCACTGTATTACACATTCTTTTAATGTGGCTCTTAAAAGACAGTATGAAATCAAGTGTCACTCCAAGGTACTTGAATTCAGAGACAGTTTGTAGTTCCTGTCCTCCCATAAATACACCTGAATGTTTAATGCCTTGAAGTGATTCCATCATAATCCATGTGACCTTTTACAATCGTCTGAAATTCATATGTGTGCGTTAGTTGTTTTCAGCTTTGCGATGTGTGTACGCTTTGTAGTTCAGCAGTCAAAAGGTAAACAGGTGCGCATGTAACAAATGGAACACATCCTGAGAGCCAGAAGCTCGGCACACCTGTTTTCCCCACACGCCTCCCCTTCTTCTGACTACAGTGGAGTCTCTCAAGCACTAAGTTCTTCGATAACTCTAAGGCAAAAACACACTCACACGTACTCTAACAAACACTAACACCCACATACACACACCCAAACATAGTTCAACACACACAAACAACAAGACATGTCCCTGTTGAGCAATTCTTACCTTTGGCTTAATAAAAAAATACTAATGTTGATTGCACAGTCTCTTTAAGTACATAAACATAATGTACACATTCTTATACACATGGTTTTATATTCTAAAATTATGATTCCGCCCATAGTCAACTGTTCTGGCTCCTGCACCCGCAATAGAGATAATGGAATGATTTTTTTATGATTTTTGCGTACAAATTCAGAATAGAGCTCTGATGTGGGAACAGTCGAATATCACACATGGATTTCAGGTTTGACTCTCCTTTTATTTGGAAAATAACATTTCGAAAGGCATATATCAGAATCGTTGTCAAATTTAGTTTTACCTTGACAGATGCAGATCCCAGAGTGTCTGCAGTTGAGCACCAATGCTAAAATACATACTTTAGCACACATATACACACACACAACCTTACACACAGACAAATTAACAAAAACATTGAGTGCTCATTTTAAAAATGCAGTACAACATATAGGCTACTCTTAAACACACACATAGACACACAAACTAATAAAAATAATAACAGTTATGGAGACATTTGTCTCTTTTAGGGGCAATGGTAATGGTGAAAAATGAAAGAACTCTTTCTGGGTGATCTTAATGTGCTTTGCTGTCCTCTACCTAGACACAGTTCTCCACAGAGAGAAGTAGAGTGTTTTTAAGGGGATGGGGTTAAGTATAAGCAACTACAGAAGGTAGTAATGGTGTTGGTAGGGCTCGCTGTTGTTTGCCCCCACCGTATTGGTGCAGCAGTCCCGGAGGAGATCGGCACGGGGAGTCGGCTTTGTCTAGCTCGTGTGAGGGACTTCATATGAAAACAACACTAATGAGAAGCATTTCCATTGCTCTGTTTATTTCCACAGACGCATCGAGCGGGGCACACTCACGGCTCAGTGCTCGCACGTTGCATCGCATTCATTACAGGGGCCCCTGGATGGGCCGCTGATATATTACACACAAACACTGCTTATAATTGCATTTTTTTCTTCATTATTATTGTTGTGTGCTACTTTAAATGCTGCACTGAAGCAAAACGAGCATACTGTGATCAAACGCAATCATGGGATTCTGCATCTGCTTGCTTTTTTTGTTGTTGTACTTTCATCGATTGGTAAAGCATTGTTCTGATTGACGTTAGTTAGTTAGTTAGTTAGTTAGTCAGTCAACATGGGGTGTTCAGAGTAGTAGAAGATACATTGGATTATTGTGTGAAATGAGTGGCCTCAGTTTGAAAACAAATCCATTTCTGTTCTCTATACTCATTGCCACTTATCAAAGTTAACATGATGTGTTTTGCTTTATTATATTTTCTAGTAATAAGAGTGATTAATGGTGTTTTCTAATATTTTTTTCTCTTTGACATTGTTCGGGGTTGTTCTGCGCCTGGTCTTCTCTAAACACGACGTCTTGCATTCATGTCAATTGGTTCAATTTTTTTTCCTCATCCGAAACCTCAAGGTACCTTTCGAAACTATACTGCCATGTGCATTTTACCAAAGAGTGGCTTCTGTCTCGATAGAAGCAGCAAAAATGTTGCCTTCTCCAAATCTCTGACTCAAAGACAATCTTTTCTTGGAAGTCTACATCCATTTCTATTTTGTGTGCGTCTTGTTTTTTTGTTTTTGTTTTGTTTTGTTTTGTTTTTTCATGTCCAAATCATGTCCAGTCAACTCAACTTACCACAGCTGGACTCCAATTTCAGAACTTCTCATGGATTACCAGTGCATGAGCTCAATTTTGAGCTTTATGGCAAAGTCTGTGCATACGTATGAATTTGTCATTTGTTCATATGCGATGCGTCTCTCCTACCTCTCTTGCCAAAGTGCATGCTGCTGGTTGCACAAACTTCCACTACACAAGATGTGTCAATTTAACTAAATCAACTACCAACCAGTAATAAGACATTTCACTATTTATTTTCATTTTTGTAACAGTCCTACCATGTCTGAGGTCTTTGCCCTACATACTGTAGCAACAAACTGGGGGTTTTCTTTTCATTCTCTAGCAGCTCTGACTGAAAGCTGACAAGTGGAGGTTTATAAGGACGAGCACTCCACAGCCGAAAACATCTCTACGGAGCATCTCATCGATAAATGACAAGCTCGAGCAGACGACTATCATTTCCTCGGCTCAAAATGAACCCTAGGCCGCGTCCATCCATCCGCTCGCAGACACGCCATTCGCAGAAATGTCTTTAAAGTGACATTACTCTCGAGATTGAAACCACTATTTCATTGAGCGGAAAATTGCTATTGAATTTGGAGCTGAATAATTGGGGGCTGCGTTGTTGGGGAAAAAAAGGTAGAGTTGTGTCGGACTGTCACACTCGAACCAATGACATTCCAGAGCTGAGTGGCACAAATGGCACAGGCATTGTTGAATAGGACATTGCTCTCCTTTGTGCACACAGCCGGCAAACGAGCAGGAATACAATTTAGCGAGGGACGCCATTCACTTTGATTGGATGGAGAGCCGTGAATAGAATAAAAGTAAATATGTTTGTAGAAAAGATACAAGCGCACGGATGCAGGCTTACATTTGATGTCTTTATGGAGGGGAGACCTCAATGTATTCATCTTCACGCATCCACTGAAAAAGCATTTAAGTCAATTATCAATAGAATGGAAGAACCCTTTACAACCTTTCCTATCTGTTTTTACAGTGCCTTGCAAAAGTATTCGGCCCCCTTGAATCTTGCAACCTTTCGCCACATTTCAGGCTTCAAACATAAAGATATGAAATTTAATTTTTTTGTCAAGAATCAACAACAAGTGGGACACAATCGTGAAGTGGAACAACATTTATTGGATAATTTAAACTTTTTTAACAAATAAAAAACTGAAAAGTGGGGCGTGCAATATTATTCGGCCCCTTTACTTTCAGTGCAGCAAACTCACTCCAGAAGTTCAGTGAGGATCTCTGAATGATCCAATGTTGTCCTAAATGACCGATGATGATAAATAGAATCCACCTGTGTGTAATCAAGTCTCCGTATAAATGCACCTGCTCTGTGATAGTCTCAGGGTTCTGTTTAAAGTGCAGAGAGCATTATGAAAACCAAGGAACACACCAGGCAGGTCCGAGATACTGTTGTGGAGAAGTTTAAAGCCGGATTTGGATACAAAAAGATTTCCCAAGCTTTAAACATCTCAAGGAGCACTGTGCAAGCCATCATATTGAAATGGAAGGAGCATCAGACCACTGCAAATCTACCAAGACCCGGCCGTCCTTCCAAACTTTCTTCTCAAACAAGGAGAAAACTGATCAGAGATGCAGCCAAGAGGCCCATGATCACTCTGGATGAACTGCAGAGATCTACAGCTGAGGTGGGAGAGTCTGTCCATAGGACAACAATCAGTCGTACGCTGCACAAATCTGGCCTTTATGGAAGAGTGGCAAGAAGAAAGCCATTTCTCAAAGATATCCATAAAAAGTCTCGTTTAAAGTTTGCCACAAGCCACCTGGGAGACACACCAAACATGTGGAAGAAGGTGCTCTGGTCAGATGAAACCAAAATTGAACTTTTTGGCCACAATGCAAAACGATATGTTTGGCGTATAAGCAACACAACTCATCACCCTGAACACACCATCCCCACTGTCAAACATGGTGGTGGCAGCATCATGGTTTGGGCCTGCTTTTCTTCAGCAGGGACAGGGATGATGGTTAAAATTGACGGGAAGATGGATGCAGCCAAATTCAGGAACATTCTGGAAGAAAACCTGTTGGTATCTGCACAAGACCTGAGACTGGGATGGAGATTTATCTTCCAACAGGACAATGATCCAAAACATAAAGCCAAATCTACAATGGAATGGTTCAAAAATAAACGTATCCAGGTGTTAGAATGGCCAAGTCAAAGTCCAGACCTGAATCCAATGGAGAATCTGTGGAAAGAGCTGAAGACTGCTGTTCACAAACACTCTCCATCCAACCTCACTGAGCTCGAGCTGTTTTGCAAGGAAGAATGGGCAAGAATGTCAGTCTCTCGATGTGCAAAACTGATAGAAACATACCCCAAGCGACTTGCAGCTGTAATTGGAGCAAAAGGTGGCGCTACAAAGTATTAACGCAAGGGGGCCGAATAATATTGCACGCCCCACTTTTCAGTTTTTTGTTTGTTAAAAAAGTTTAAATTATCCAAAAAAATTTGGTCCACTTCACGATTGTGTCCCACTTGTTGTTGATTCTTGACAAAAAATTGAAATGTTATATCTTTATGTTTGAAGCCTGAAATGTGGCGAAAGGTTGCAAGGTTCAAGGGGGCCGAATACTTTTGCAAGGCACTGTATGTACTGTACATGTAAATGTTATCCAAAATTTGAGACTTTGTCCAAAAAAATGGCTGTTTCTTCTCAAATGTCGCAGGGTTGAAGCTGCATTGACTTAAGTACTATTTGGGTTTTTAGTTTTCGCCTTGCTTTAACCCTTTAAGGTCTGGGCCTATTTTGTCTGATTTTACATGCATTTGAAGTTGCCTTTATATTTCAAAGAAAGAATTGTTTACGATGGCCTGGTTTGGTCCCTTTTTTTGTGACACCTTGAACTTCATGTCCAAATTGTTGTTTCCTTCACTGATCAATTATAAATCATCCTTTTGGGCCCAAAAAGACCAAAAATTCCAAAATCGTTTTGTCAAAATTTTTAATATTATGTCCAATTGACAACCAAACATGCGTAACAAACCGTTTTGAAACTTTGTAATATTTATTCAACATGTTAGGATGAACATTCAACCAAAAAAATTTAGAATAAATAGTCTTATATTTGACAATTCAACATAAACAACAGGTATAGCCATAGGCGTTTTTTGCCTTTATACATGCTCCAGTCAAAACAGGTTATATACAGCAGACCTAACAGTGAAGAACAGTGAAAAAATATATACCATCTAACACAAAAAGTGTTTAGAGGCCATCTCTTTATGAGTTTAGGTATTGCGGCCAATCGCCTGATGAAAACTATGTACACACAATCAAGCTTCTTGAACACACATTTATATACACAAATTGAGAAGATTGATGTGGGAAAAAAATATATATATAACATTGGGGGGAAAAAAGCATTTTCAAAAATATTTACAATAAACAAGTTAAATTTTTTTCAGTCATGCCACTCCGAAAAGCAGTTTCGTCCTGGAATTAGACACGGCTACATCACACAGCTCACACTTCCATGGGGTGTCGGTCCTCTTTCCACCCTTCCATTTTCATTTCACTTTGCTTTCATTGTCACTATAAATGTACATGAAAATAAGTCAGTATTTATGAAAATAATAAAGTATAAAATAAAAATATATACAGCAATAAATAATAATGGAAATCTATATGTATGACAATAGAAAGAATACCATAGCTGAATATGTGCTACATCCCTAATCTTCATATAGAAAGAAGAACACCACAAATTATAAATTCCTGCCTGGGATACCCACAGTGCACGTACGACTTTGATCTGATATGCACATTTTATTATTATATACACAAACACACACTTATATTGCATCAAAATTAACTTTGTCTTGCAATATCAAAAGAAACTTTCAAAAGAAACGTTTTCAGCATGAAAAAAAAGAGTGAGTTGGTTTACCTCTGCTCGTCGATGGCGTCATCCACGTGTTCAAATCCGTCACTATCTTCACTCGAGGACTCTTCCGAAGAAGACGATGATGACGAATTTGGACCATCCTCTTCCTCAAGTTGATCAGAAGCACAATTGCTTGCGCTAAATTTAGTTTTCCGTTCATTGTCAAAGTCACACAAAGTCGCTGCTCGATCCAGCAGTATCCAACTGGCCGTCGCTCGCCACCTCGCTGCTTCAGAACACTCCTCCTCCCTCTCGTTCGGTTGAACCTCGCACCGCAGTTATATTTATAAAAAAAAAAAAAAAAACGCATTTTGTGCTTCCACTGTGACTTCGAAAGGGTTCGTTTGATTTGTGTTTTTTTCATGGAGCTTCCGTTTTGAAAAAGGACTAGAAATGATGGAAACATAGACATAAACAAATGATCCATGCAGCGTTTTAATGTTTTTTTGAGAGGACAATAAAACTATAAAACTTAAATGACAATATCTCACGTTCTAGTTGGTCGATTGACTTCAAATAATAACGAGAGTAAACCGCAACTTCCGCACTTTAAAACGAGACCAACCAAAGGCATGTGGGTGACGTAATTAAAACGTGAGGGCGCTTCAAAGACGACGTGCGCTGAGGACGCGCCGGCGCGTCCTTCGACTCTCAAGGGTTAATATTTAAAAAAGAAAAAGAAAAAAAAAAGTTTGAAGAAATTCAAGTTGAGCATTGACTGAATGCATCTTGACTATGTTGTGCTCAGTGTCAATTCAACATAAGTGTTAGAGGGGCCGTGCCCCTTCAGAATATATAAAGTATTTCTTCAATACTTGCAGAATACTAGAAAATAAGATCTGCCAATCTTTTTCTATGACATAAATAAATGGAAACATCACAAAGTAACACAGGCAAAACTACTGCTAACGCCGCAACCAACAGCTGTACTTCAATATAATAATAATAATAATAATACATTTTATTTATAACGCACTTTACATTTGAAAACAAATCTCAAAGTGCACATAATACGTGCAGCTTGTGTTTAAAAATATGAGCAAGTGCAACAAAAATAGAGTACATTCATCAAGTTCTTGAATGGCAAACGTTTTTGGTTTTCCTGGGTTGTTTCCTAAATTGTCTGCAACAAACTTTTCTTTATGATGCATAACCAAGGGTGCAATTCTGGTTTAAATCAGATGACCCCGTGTCTTCAGATGACTCAATGATCTCCCCCCCGTCAACTACCCAATAAAACCCTTAACTCCAATACCACATTCCATAAGACGAAAATACATACATTTTTCATTCCATAGACATTAACACATACACGGTTGGGTAATGTGCTTTGATGTGTGCAGGTATCAATCAGCAAGGGTGCAAATTATTAGTGTCTGCAACATTGCGGTGCGCTCACCCACATGCATCTGAGTCACAGGCGGCCCGATGCTGAGGCAGTATGCCGAAGGAGACACGGTGCCTCGCCGCACTCATGCCATCAATTACTTGCAGGGCTTGTGCTAACCTCCAACACCTAGCAAGCAACCAGCCGCTGCCGTGGGGCCACCATCATGACACCTAGTTAACGGTTCTGGTGTGTAGGTATCCATGTAGCCGTGTCCAAATCCACAAGTACTTCAACATTTTACAGAATTGTCAACTTGGTTGCAATCAGGGGCCATGGGAAAATACAAGGCGTTGCATTGGCTGCGTTCGTCTCTATGTTGCCTAAAACCTTTTGGACTCAACTGAACCACGGTGAGAGCCATTATCCAAAAATGAAGAACACATGGAGCATAGGTGAGCCCATTCCAGTGGCTGGTGGTAGAACACATAGCCTATTGCCACCAAAAGTGCAGCTTCAGGATACAGGGTTAGGCATCTCTGTAAACTTTTAACACACATGCACTCAATATATTTTCTAAATACAACAAAGTTCTAAAACAGACTCTGACACCCCCCCCCCCCCCCCAAAAAAACAACAAAGTTCTAAAACAGACTCTGACACCCCCCCCAAAAAAAACAAGAAGAAGAAACAACAAAGTACCCATTGTTTCTATTTTTCATTGAGTAGATGGGGAATGTTTACATGACAGTAATCAAAGACCAAGGTTCTCAGAATGATCCCAACGAAAATATTGTATAGACCCCAATCACCAACGTCACACAATCACGTGATCGCTGTGTTGTGCCGCCATATTGTCCGTCATTGTGTGTCCGTATTGTCATTGATCATAGTTTCTAAAGGTGGATTCACTTGCAAATTATGGAAGCCCCGGTGCTTCCAGACGCTGTAAACTCATTGGATGAGTTGCATAAAAAGCCGTTATTTGGAAAAGCTTCGGTCGATCCAGTTTCCAGATTCATATTTGATGCCCAAACCGATGTTTCCTCCTGTCCGGTCCTGTCCCGTGCGTCAGAGCTCGTCCTGAGACCACAAAATTTCCAATCATACTCCAGTTTATGTCACGATGAGGAGTCGGGTACCCAAAATCAGCACCAGTCCGAATATAAACCGACATTTGGTCAGCTGAGCGTCACCGTTGTCACGATCGTAAAATGAAACTTGATCGACAACGGGCCAGTGTGTGCTGAAAAATAGCTGCCCCGCGTGAAATGTCCCCCCTGACGGGAGCGCTTATTTATAATGCTTTATTGACGTGAAAGCATCAAATGTTTTCATGGACGCATTACAGTAATGGATTTACGACTGTAACATCGGTTTTAAATAATTAAATTACACAAAATATTAGTAATGTATTTTAGTAACATTGTGGACTGGGCCACACAACCATCTATGAACAGAAATGTATTAGTCTACAGGTTTTCACAACCATATCCCAATGACAATCACACAGGTATGACATTTATTAGTTCACGCAGAGTACCGTATTTTTCGGACTACAAGTCACTCCTGAGTATAAGTCGATCCAGCCATAAAATGCCCAACGAAGAGAAAAAAAACATATACAAGTCGCACCGGAGTATAAGTCGAATTTTTGGGGGAAATTTACTTGATAAAATCCAACACATAGAACAGACATGTCATCTTGAAAGGCAATTTAATATAAAAATACAATAGAGAACAACATGCTAAATAAATCTACAGTGTACAGTGTATGAACAACAAAATGTGAATATACTGTCCTACGTTACGGCTCGATCCCGGCTATACAGCGAACTCCCAAAAGACAATGCTGGACGTCCGTATAATTTGCTGAATCAATTTGGTCCTCGATAGAAAACAGGTTCGCATCAATGTAAATAAATGATAATTAGGTACTATTAGTAATAAGTAACAGGTTAGCATGCGTTCGCTATCATTAGCACATCGTTCAAACAACCACACAACTGGCTCTAAGTGTCCGATCGCGGGTGGAAAACACACAACAACAACAGAAAAGATGATACACGCAGGCGTTGCCTCTGTAGAGATGATTTAAAAGCATAAACAATGAAAGTAGGTTCGCAGCCGTCTATTCTCTCTCGCTAACTCGCCCACTCACTCACTTACTCACTCACTCAGAGCTACGTAGCTGTCCGTCTTCTTCTGGCGTGTGAGCACTCTTCTTCACGTAAACAAGTGCGAGTGCGCCCTCACGTGGGCGTGAAAGCGCCACAAACTAAATGCATCCATTTCAAGATAAAAAAGTCAATAATACAATTGAACATACACTGCCAAAGGCAGAACGCGAATGTGGCCATAGCTATAAAGAGTTATTTAGATAACTATAGCATAAGAACATGCTAACAACTTTACAAAACCATCAGTGTCACTGCAAAACACCAAAATAACATGTGAAATTATATCATAATGTGTTAATAATTCCACACATAAGTCGCTCCTGAGTATAAGTCGCACCCCCAGCCAAAATATGAAAAAAACTGCGACTTATAGTCCGAAAAATAAAATACTACATATTCACGGTACAAGAAAGTCGTTTCCGTGTTGGGCGCTCCCGTCAGGAGGGACATTTCACGCAGGGCGGCTATTTTTCGGCGCAACACCTTTTGTTGCTCTCACCTTCTTGCTGCACGACCGTGGCGATGAGCTTCATAGTCTCCGTCTGATGATGTCTGCGATCGTGTTGGCATCATATTGATGTTTTCGCCACTGTCTAACGGCTGTCGACACAAATGCGTCATGGACCGAGATAAGCAAACCGTGCTGCTTTCGAGATTTGCCCTTTTAACAATGGGCACACAGCAACTACTAAAATGACCGTTCATCTTCTCTGTTACTGCAACCAACCGCTACACATGCCTTCACCATTTTTATTAATGAATGTTAAAGATTGTCAGGAAGGTTTTTGGGTTCCTTTACTAGGCGGTGATTCCTTAGACAAGCAGAAAAACACGCAGTAATAGGAGGAATGTACGTAGCTGTAATATGTAAACACAATGAGCTGATGGACAATATGGCGGCACAAGTCAGGGGGACGGACTTGTGACGTCACATGATTGGGGTCAATAGGGAACCACTAGTCATCATGGCGGATAGATTCCAACAGGATAGAGGAACCCTGAACCAGTTGCCATACAATTATTGGTAAGTAAGAAATAAGTTGAAAAATAACTATTAAACTCAAATTTGAGTGTTCAATGAACCTAGCATGCAGGTTTTTGTGTTTTGGGAGAAAGCCGAATTCGCTGAGAAATCCCATGGCGGTACGGAGAAAACACAAACATCACACAAAAAGGCCGGGGCCAGATTTAAACCCTTGATTTCAGAGAAACAATTTATGCACCTTTTCAATAGAGGTTAGTGAAACATTTAGGCCAGAAGAGAAGGCTAATAACACCTTTACGCCATACCACTGGTGTGTTCGTTGAGCTTGTTTAACTATTCACCCACAGACAGAAACATGCAGCGTAAAACGAGGTTCTGATTACCGTCATACACCGACATTACTGTAAGTAATTATACTCTGCAGATTATGAAACTTTTTAATACTCTTTCTTAGTGTATAGTGTAGGCTACAACATATCTATTTTGGTCTTTTTTTTTTTTCCAATAAGTACGCTGATATGTGCTGTACCAATAAAATTATTAACTCTGAGTTTTATCGACACAACAGAGTAACATTTCAGAAAATGGCTGTCCATCTACAAGACATGGGGCTGCAAAAAAAACAAGTGGACAAACTGTGGAGATGTTAAAAGATAGATGCTGTCGATTGAGTGCACTGAATATTTTACAGTAGCTTTTTCCATTAGAGTCTCTCGTCGAGATGCTTCTTTATAAAAACACAAAAACCAGCTTTTAGAAACACTTTTCTGTGTGATGCGATCAGGGGTCAGAAAATGGCTTTGGCAAGTTGTCTGCCATTTCAAACAGCAACTGAAGGCCTCCTCTCTTACGCCCCTTTTCCCTTGTGTTATCTGTCTCAAAGCAGTGCCATCCCTCCATTGTAATAATACGGCCTCCAGCAGCCCTTGGAATGACCTTTCTTTAATTAACTGCATCTTGATGAGCGGATCTACATAGAATGTGAAGGTTAATTAACGAAGTATCACTGCTTAGTCCTAAAACCATCACCTAGCAGTTGACAGCCAGCCCACCACTCTCAATTTTACCCCCCGCCCCCATCACATTAATGACACAAGGCTAATGGATGGCTCTGCTCTGGCCGCCAGATATCAAGTGAATTGTCTTTAAGATGGACACTGGGCTTTAAAATCTTAGGCGGGGCAACTGCACTTGAGCATAAACGCTGGAAATTTATATTTTTATTTCAAATTAGGAGCGGCACAGTGGATAAGTGGTTAGCACGTCAGCCTCACAGTTATGAGATCAATGGTTTAATCCTGTGTGGAGTTTGCATGTTTTTACCCTGCCTGCATGGGTTACTCCGGTTACCTCCCACATCCCAAAGACATGCATGGTAGGTTGATTGACCACTTCAAAATCATCTCATATATAGCTAAGAGTGTGTGCGTGATTGGTTGTTTGTCACCTTGTGCCCTGCTATTGGCTGGCAACCAAATCAGAGTGTAAGCCAACTACTGCCCATAATTAGTTGAGATAGACTCCAGCACCCCTGGACGCTCGTGAGGATAAGCGGAACGGAAGATGACAATGAGTGGCAATGCACCACTAGCAAACCACATTTAAAGGAAGACGAGGGAACTTTTCTACATTTACAAAACATTTTCATAACATTTGTGATGATATATTGGCTGACAACTAGTTGAATTACACCTCTGTTATGGCCTGACTGGGTCTTAATCGCTTTTACCGGAACTAATTAAATTTGAGGAGCGTGGCAGGAACCCTGCCACACGAAAAAACTACACACGTGCTGACTGCTTTAAGGCATATGTTACTTATGTGAAAATAGCTGCTCATTTGCTGTGAACGGAGTTGGTGGTGATGCTTTCAGAAATCCACTAAACCAAACCAACATCCCATTTAACTCGTACGGGCAACAACATAAAATTGAAGTTTGCGTTGCACACGAAAATAAAGTCCACAGAAGTCCCTCAGATAACTACATAGCCAGACATTCTGAACGTCCACTTTGAATAATATATGCCAAAAAAGCACATTTATAAACAATGAATACAGTTGTGATAAATAATTCAAATGAAGGTGAAATAATATTTCAATCAAGAGGTTAGCACTCCGTGTGCTGCAAGAAAATACAGTACGTGATGCATTTTGATGGATAATTCCTATACTGTTGTACTTTGTTTCATCTTGATAAGCTTTTGCTTTCCATGTTATTTAGTTTCAATATTGCTTATCTTTGTGACCCGTAAGAGGATACTTTTATCTGCGAAAGACAAGTAAGCCACACACAAAGATAATCAGGATGCACCCTGGCCATCCAAAGCAAAGGCCAGATAATTTAAAGTCTTGAAAGATTTTTGTCATAGATTATTCTGTAATGAACCATTTTTAGTAATATTTTGTCCCTGATTTTCTATAAACAAAATATTTGGCCAGCAATTGTGCTTTTCCATCCTGTGTGGTCTGCACTTAGTAGATATTCAAGCCACAACTTTTGTAATTGTATTATAGAATGTATAATAGCCAATCTGTAAGGAAAATAAGTATTGTGCCAAACCCTCAAGGCTTTCACTGAGCCATAACAGTTTCACAACAAAAGTTCATTTGACAGCGTATTGGCTAAATTGAGCCATTTTGAACATGACCTACCAAATGCGGCTGAGCTTGAACAGCAGCAAACTGCCAAACAAAAAAGAGACAATCACTCAGAATGTGTCAACGAGATGAAACAGTACACTGGAAATGATCAAACATATTCTGAGAAATCAAGCACCACTGATAGAAATTTAGCTCCCCATGCAACAAAAATTCCCATGCCAACAACAGCTGAGCTGGAGAAACGTATGAAGTTGGAGAAAGTTCTGGAGCACCTGAGTTGTTTTTTATTCAAAACGTGACTGTGTAAGAAGCAGTGTCATTAATAACAGCGTTAGAGTATAACAACGTTATTTTTTTCAGTAGGGAGTAATATAATCGATTACTTATACCATCTTTGCAACGCCGTTACAGTTTCTGGGGATGTGAAGGGGCGTGTTACTATAATTTGGTTGAATGAAATGCAAATTGTCTGATTTTGTCACAGCTTCCTGGGAGAGAGCAGTGCGGGGACTGGGGTGGAGAGAAGGGAGTGGTGTTGTCATTGCAAATGCGATGATGATTGGGTAGGTGGCTCAAAGCATTAGCATATCATTCGCGATGTTTATTTCACCAAAACAACTAGAGAAAAGATAGGAGAGGCAGGAGATTCAGAGCCTCACTTGCATCTTGAAAAATATATCTATCTATATTAGGGGTGTGACGATACACACAAGTAATGGATCAGAATGTACCTAGGTACGGGGGTCACAGTTCGGTGCGTGTTTGGTCAAAAAGGAAAGACAAAAAGGCTTTTTTTTCTCAAAGCATTTGAAAGTTAGTTTGTTTACTGTTACAGTCTTATATAGGTGAAATTTTAAAAAATAAAAACAAAAGTGTGGCCTTGTACGTTTTTCTTTTTTTCAATGAAAAACTCAGTTCAATTCAATCAGTTAATATAAACATATTTGATGTGAAAAATGTTATAGAATGTTGTTGTCTGTTGTAAAATGTAACATGTAATAACGTGTAGAACATGAAAAGTAATGTCAGATACTTTGCTTAGTAACTCTTACAATGAGGTAACTAAGGATACGTTCATACTGCAGGTTATAATGCACAAATCCGATTCTTTGTCATATCTGTTTTTTTGGCGTGCCCGTTCAGACTGCCTTTGTCCATTGAGACCGTTCAAGTATTACGCATGCGCACTAATTCGCAGTCCGACACGCACTGAGCAAGATGACCCGTATGCGCAGAAGCATCAAAACAAATGACTACACATGCTGGCTGTCATCCGTCATTCCAGGGCGATCATATTTTGATTTCCAAAAAGAGGACACAAATAACAGACATAAATAATCCCTGTTTAGGCTTATATCAAAAGTTTCTGTAAAACGATAGCATGCATGCATTGTCCTTGCATGTCACAGACACGTACGGGCAGTTTGCCCAGACTCTCAGCCGTGTAAGCAATCTTGAAATATTGCTCATATAGAGCAGAGGCAAGGCAAGGCAAGGCAAATTTATTTATATAGCACAATTCAACACAAGGCAATTCAAAGTGCTTTACATCATATGAAGATCATAAAAATCACATTAAAATCAATAGAACGTAAAAACAAAGACAATTCAAATAGGAAATAAAATTATACATAAAAATCACATTTAATCACGAATAGAATAAAAATAAATAAATAAATAAATAAAACAAGTACGACTACAACTGCTAATAAATATAATCAGCAATGGAGATAAGAATAGAAAGCAAATAGATTGAAATATATAGACAGTTATGGATATGCAGTGCTAAACAAAAGCGTTTTTAGCCCTGATTTAAAGGAGCTAACAGTTTGAGCATACTTGAGACCTTCAGGTAACTTGTTCCAGAGGTGAGGAGCATAATAACTAAATGCTGCCTCACCCTGCTTGGTTCTTGTTCTTGGAACATACAGGAGACAGGTTCCAGACGACCATAGGGGTCTAGCTGTTTCATAGGAATCTAACAAATCAAGCATGTATTTTGGTCCAAGGCCATTAAGTGTTTTGTAGATGAGCAGTAGTATTTTATAGTCTATCCTTTGAAACACTGAAAGCCAGTGTAAGAATTTAAAAACCGGTGTAACGTGGTCCAGTTTCCTTGTATTTGTGAGGACTCTGGCTGCAGCATTCTGTACTAGCTGCAGCTTCCTGACTGATTTTTTTATCAAGCCCTCTAAATATACTGTTGCAATAGTCCAATCTGCTGAAAATGAATGCATGCATAAGTTTGTCCATGTCTTGTTGAGTCAGAAGCCCCTTAATTCTGGCTATATTTTTTAGGTGGTAATAAGCAGATTTAGTGACGGACTTTAGATGGCTATCAAATTTTAGGTCTGAGTCAATAATTACGCCAAGGTTTCTGACTTGATTTTTAGCTGTAAGTGACATTGTGCTAAGGTGAGAGAAAACTGATCATTTTCAGGCTTATCCTCAACAATTAAAAAAAAATTTTTTTTTATGACAGTTGCCAAGCCCGACCCTTCCCCAAAAGCCGTGTTCACAGTGAGCTAGGCGCTAACGGACACCTGCACCGCTACCGTAGCGCGCCGTCTCTCTCGCTCTTTGATGACGTAATTGCTGCATGAATTCCGATTTGGGAGACTTACCAGTTCAGAACCCCGCGACGTTCTGGAAAAATGTGGCTCAGATCGGATTTAAACCACATACGAAAGTGACCCAGTTCGGATTTGAAATGTTCCACTTCTATGCGACTTGTCCAGTTCAGACCGTCAAGTTAATGCCTCACTCGAGTCGGAAAAACATGAAAAAATTGGATTCGTGCATTACGACCTGTAGTATGAACGTAGCTTAAGTTACTAACTCAATTACTTTTGGGAGAAGTAATTTGTAACTGTAACTAAGTACTTTTTAAAGATTAACAACACTGGTCAGAAGTGGTAAATGAGTTTGAGAGTGTATGAAAAACCTTCTCATGTAGGCATACAAATCCACGTCTAAATTGAAGTGCTTTTGGGGATATTACAGGAACATACGTATCTGATCATCTAGAACAGGGGTGCCCAAGTCCGGTCCTCGAGAGCCCCTATCCGGCTTGTTTTCCATGTCTCCCTCCTTTAATACACCTGAATCAAATGATCAGCTCATCAGCAAGCGCTGCAGGAGCCTGAGAATGATCCAGATTATTTGATTCAGGTGTGTTGGAGGAGGGCAACATGGAAAACAAGTTGCTACGTCATGCAATAGTCAGTCGATGGTTTTTCAGAATCAGGGCAGGGACTTGTTCAATGTTTTTATCGGTAGTGGATGTGGCTGGGCGTCCTGCTCGTTTTCTTCCTCCATGCTGTTCCGACTGCTCTTGAACAGCTCAATCAACTAATAAACATTGCCACGTGGTCAAACATTGCCCCCACATTGTATTGAAAGGCTCCTGGTACACCTTCCGACCACAAAAACAGATTATAGGTTGCTATTCTTCTTTGTTGCAAATGGGGAGTGGACTAAACCATGAACAAGAAAGGTAGCACCATCTACAAGCCAACATATCATGCAAAGCCGTGCAGCCAATAAACAAGCAATTACAACAAAAGTGCAAATACTTATTGACCAACCCTCTTAAAAAAAAAAAAAAAAATGTCCCCCTCGTGGTATCTGTGTCAACCTCATGCTCATGTACTCCACCAGAGGCCTGAGAGTTTCAGGGTACTGCGCAGCATCATAGCTG